>NC_054826.1:127527777-128152777 GCF_018345385.1 Vulpes lagopus | reverse complement strand
TGGGGAACCCAATGTGGGACTCAATCCCAGCACCTAGGATCACGTCCTGAGCCAAAGGCAGATGCTCAACCACCGAGCTATCCAGGTGCCCCTTTTTAATTATTGTTTTTAAAGCTTTTGTTTATTTCTTTTAGAGGAAGAGAGAGAAGAAGCAATGGGAGGAATAGAGAGAGAGGGAGAGAGAATCTCAATAGACTCTGTGCTGAGTGTGGAGCTCAAGTCGGGGCTCGATCTCATGACCCCGAGATTGCAACCTGAGCCAAAATCGAGATTTTGTTGCTTAACTGACTGAGCCACCCAGGTGCCCTTGTGTGCTTTTTGTTTAAAACAAACAAACAAACAAATTTTTTTTTTTTTAATAAACTATCCCCAGTGTGAGGCTTAAACTCATGACCCTGACATCAAGAATCACACACTGCAATTGAGACAGCCAGACACCCCACTGGGTTATTTTCTAAAACTTCCTGTTTTGGAATCAATTCTAGAAATTGCAGAAATAACCCTGCACCCAGATTCCCAGTTGGGAACATTTTTCCATGTTACTCTTCTTCTTATCTCCATCCCCCCCCTTACTCTGCCACGATCTCCGAGGTCCACTCATCCCCCTAGTCTCCTCTCTTCTGGATCAGGTCCTCACTTTCTGCTGTATTTTTATTTTTATTTTTTAAAGATTTT
Source organism: Vulpes lagopus (assembly GCF_018345385.1). NCBI lineage: Eukaryota > Metazoa > Chordata > Mammalia > Carnivora > Canidae > Vulpes > Vulpes lagopus. Next base: position 128,152,102 of record NC_054826.1, on the reverse strand, counting down.
ATTTATTCATGAGAGACATAGAGATGCAGAGAAATAGGCAGATGGGAGAAGCAGGCTCCATGCAAGGAGCCTGATGCAGGACTCGACCCTGGGATTCCAGGACCACGCCCTGGGCTGAAGGCAGGCGCTAAACCGCTGAGCCACCGAAGGATCCCCGCTTTCTGCTTTATGCAGCCGCCACGATGGTGACATCACAGGCCCCTTGTTTCTAGGACAGCCCTCAGTTTGGCTTCCGTGTGGCTTCCGTGTGGCCCCAGACAGGCTAGGGCAGACATCCCCAGCAGGAGGTCCCCTGAGTGATGTCACTCGCCTCCCCGAGCCTCTGAAAGCCTTGCCCTGTGCCGGACGGGTGCCGGAGAGGAGGGTCCCAGCTCAAGGCGGGCAAGTGGCCCATTACCGCAGCAGACCCCTGGGGCAGTGTCAGCAACTGGTCCAGCGTGCCTTTCCAGGCATATCTGCTGGCCCATTGCTCACCAAGTCCCAGCCATTCTTCTGGCCCAAGTTTGGTTTCTCTTCTGCCACCGTCCTGGTTCCAGCTGTCACACTGCTGCTCCACCTGCCCCATCTCCCACTCCCCCGTGTGCTCATTCGCCAGGGTAGTCTGAGTGCCAGGCTCAGCTGCAGGCTTTGGGGGTTAGGTGTGGGGTAGGCACCTGGGTGGGGTGGTGCTGGGGGAGACACCACTGGACACCCGCCTGCTGATGGGGGGGTGGCTACACTGGGTAGACAGGGCGAGGATCCCCTCCTGCTTGAACCCTGCCAGGTCTGGTCTCGCTCTGATGAGGTCCCAGGCCCACCTCCCTCTGGGGCCTGCTCTCTGTGCCACTGCTCTGCATGCTGTGCCAGTTCCTCTGCGACCCTGCCATCTGGGCGGCTGGCACAGGGCTTCACACAGCACATCCAGACGCCAGGTGCTTGGATGAGTGAGGGCTGGAGGGACACATCCCCACGCTCACCCCAGCTCCCCTGGCTGCCTTCTGCCCAATCAAGGGAGCAGTACCCTTCTAACTTTTTCCTTTTTTTTTTAAATTTTATTTTTTTGACCCAGAGAAAGAGGGAGAGATTGCGCAAGCAGGAAAGTGGCAGAGGGAGAGGGAGAAGCAGGCTCCCCACTGAGCAGGGAGCACGATGTGGGACTCAATCCTAGGACCCTGGGATCATGGCCTGAGCTGAAGGCAGACACTCAAGCAGCTGAGCCACCCAGGTGCCCCCTTCTAGCTCTTTCCGCCCCAGAGCTGGTTCTTTTCCCCTGACCGCACACCTGCAAGAGAGGCGGGGCCCCCTGTGTGCTTGCAGACGGGGAGGGAGGCGGCCCCTGGCCCCCTGTGCATACCACCCCCAGTGGCGGTGGGTTCCGGAGGGCAGCTCCCGGGGGTAAGGGCTGTGCAGGGGGTTCTGCAGCAGCTGTCTGTCCAACACAACCCCCGGGAGGATGGAAATTTCTGCTTTGTGCTGGCGGGTTCAGTAGCTGATGACCAGATGGGGCCACTGACACTCTGCATGTGGCTCACGCAACAGAGGAAGTGCGTCTCTATTTTGTCACTTGAGTTAGCTGAAACTCCACATGTGACTGGGGCTGGCATGGAGCACGGCGCCCTCAGCGCCCCCCCTGGGGGGGGGCAGGTGACACCCCGTCACACAGCCCTCGAGTGTTCCGTGAGCTCGGTCCCCGAAGAGGAGAGCTCCCCACCCACGGGGGGGTGGTGAGATTCTTGAAGGGCTGCGAGGACTCTGGCGAGGAGTCCTCAGCGCTAGGAACAGGCTGGTGTGACAGCCCGTGGCGTGACCTTTGCCCCCGGGCTGCAGCCTCCTCTGAGCTTCCTTCTAACAGCCTTATTGGGGAGAAGGCTCATGAACTGGACGGATTGGTGCCGTTTGCAGAGTCTCCACACACCTGCGCCCGGGAACCTGCCCTCCGCGGCCAGCATCTCCGAGGTCTCCTCCTGCCTCTCCCAGCTCCCCCATCCCCACCTGCCTGCTTCTCTTCACCTAGACTACTCCATATTTTCTAGAACTTCATATAAATAGAATCATGCAGGTTTTTGTCTTTTTCTGTCTGGCTCCTTTCTTTTGGCGTAAAGACTTTGCGGTTCCTCCGGGTCGTTATGAGTGTCGTTGTCATCTCCTGCTGGTGGGTGGGGGTGCGCTTCTGGTCCAGGCTCGGCCCCATCCGAGGCCCTCCTGCTTGTCTGGGGCCCGGCGGGCTCAGGTGCAGCTGTGCCTGGGAGCTCCCAGGAAGAGAAAACCCAGAGAGGTCAGGAGGGGCGGTGGGGGGCTGGTGACAGGACCAGCCAGTCCAGGGCGGGAACATCTCCCTCAGGTGTCCACGCACCCATCACCTCTTACACGCGGGAGATCTGGGGAAGGCAGCTTAGTGGGGGCAGGTCCTTGTCCCAGAGAACTGCCCCTCATTCAGTGGGGTTTGTGCGGCGAGGGTTGGCAAGCTCAGGCTCTGCTCATCAGCAGCGACAAATTCAAAGTGGGGCCTGTCGTGGGCGTCCCGGTGCGCCCCTCCCTGGGAGCCTTGCACACGCCCTGGGCGCTGTACTCCTTCGTGGGCTCTTCTCCCCAGGCCTCCCGACACCTGCTTCTCAGCCTGTGGAGGCCCGCAGGTGCTTGCTTGTGCACGCCTGGCCCGGGGCCCCTGTCGCGTCTACAGCGTTCACTCCTGGGCAGCAAGACCCCGCATCTGCCCGACAGCCGCAGCCGGCACCCTGTCCCTCGGAGCAAGGCCAGGTAGAGGCTGAGTAGGTGAGCAAGTGGAAGAAGCCAGTGCACCCTGCCGAGAAGGCTGCAGAGGACTCCGTGTGCGGGAGGGTAATTTCTCCCAGGGAGGGGCAGTCAGGCTGTTGGGATTTCCTTCTCCTGCCCCGCGTCCTCAACCGTATCATGTATTTTACGTGTGTGAGTATCTAGCTGCCATAGCCTGTGTTTTAATATGTAAAATGTATATTATTATTTAATATGTAAACATACTCATAAAAAATTTTTTTAACACGCACATATAGATTTTTTTTTCTGTCTTTCTTGCCAACTCTTGGAGATCAGTGTGAATTAAACCAGTGCCATTGGTTGGCATCCCTCAGGCGGATACTGAACCCATGGTCCCTTTAACTTGAGCATGAGGCGCCATTGCCTTTTTTTTTTTTTTTTTTTTTTTAATGAGTCCAGCCTGATCCTTGGATTCCTGCAGGGTGGCCTGATCTCTCACATAGACGTGTGTGTCATACTAGAATACGGGAGTGTCCCCTCCCTTACGCTGTGCGCCACCCAGCGGGCCTCAGCCGCAGCTCCTGCACTTCTAAAGCCACCTCGCTGCTGTCCCGCCCTGCTCCCCTGCCTGTATTGCATTTCACATCTACGTGGTGAAACGTTGTGGAAAATGGAAAGAAAGCTGTAAAAGAACATCTGTGATTTGAGATCTTGGGGGTTCATTGCCCCCCCGGGAGTGCCCGGTAAGCATTTGATCACTGTCAACACTGTCCAGGGGAGTCTGCAGCAGAGAGAAGGGAGCCGCCCCCAGGCACAGAATCCCCACACCCCAAGTGTTTATCGGTCCTCCCACTGAAAATAAAAATCCAAGAAAGAGGGGCATCTGGGTGGCTCAGTGGTTGAGCATCTGCCTTTGGCTCAGGTTGTAATCCTGGAGTCCCGCATCCAGCTCCCCGCAGGGAGCCTGCTTCCCCCTCTGTGTCTCTTCCTTTCTCTCTCTCTGTGGCTCTCATGAATAAATAAATACAATCTAAAAAAAGAAAAAGGAAAAAAAAAGAAACAGCACTTGTCTTTTGGAAATCCACTGTATCCCCTCACTGGCCCCAGAGGGAGTTACATGATCAGTAATCCTCGGTCCTCGGTCCTCGAGCATCTGGGACAAGCGAGGGGGACTAACCAGGACAAAGTTGAAAGGGGGACTTGGGAGGATGAACGGGTGTCAGATGTTGAAGGATGATGTGGGGGCCACCGTTCGCAGAAGCCTCGGCCCTGGCACCCAAGCACCCAGGATCTGGGATCTGGGTAGGGAGAAGGCAGAAAGGCAGCGCAGGGCAGTGAGGCGAGCAGAGGTCACAAGCAGAGGTCATGAGGAGAGCCCGCGTGAGGCCGCGCCAGGGGTGCAGCGCCTGCTTCTTGCGGGGCCCCCGCTGTGGCCAGGGTGGGTGTAGGTGCAGCCCTTGCACGTCCCGCGGCAGGAGCCCCATGGCAAGGGGGCACTGGACGTGAGGTTGCGAGCTGTTGGCAGAAGAGGTGGCCGCTAGGTGACAGCACAGTCACCAAGGAGGTGACACCGGGATAGGTGCGGTGCCCCGCCCCCGTCGGGCTAGCACCACTGCCGTCCAACTCAGCGCACCGAGGCAGTGCTGCCCCAGCCTGGGGGGCCCTCCTGGGGTCGAGGGTCCTCAGCAGGCCGCGGGCCGGACACTGCCTCCTGGAGCAGCAAGCCGTCCACTCGCCCGGCGGCAGTGACCCCAACAACGGACACCCACAGGAGGTGACTGACGAACTCGGCTCAGCCCACTCGTGCCTGCCCACAGTGGAAGAGGGAGAGTGTGTTTCTCGGGGTAGAAAAGACGCTCCAGTTGAAGGGGCTGACCACCCAGGCCCCGAGATTCCGTGTACGAGAGCGTGTGTGCCCCGCACGCCCACGCTCATGTGCGGCACCGCTTGATTCTGACCGACTCTGGGTTGTACGGTTATGGCTTTGTGAAAATAACCATTTTACTTAACACTCTCACCTGATTTCTCTACAGAAGCATAGCTTATTGTGCATCATTTGGTTGGTTTTGTTTTTTTTTTTAAGATTTTATTTATTTATTCATGAGAGACACAGAGAGAGAGGCAGAGACACAGGCAGAAGTAGGCTCCCTGCGGGGAGCCCGACATGGGACTCGATCCTGGGACCCTAGGATCACGCCCTGGGCCAAAGGCTCAGCCACTGAGCTACCTGGGTGTCCCTGGTTGTTTTTTTTTTAAGTAATAGTAATTAAAATTACCCAAATGAAAACGTACTATTATCAGAAAATTAATAACCTTTGTCTGTTCTTCAGACACTGGTTGTGTGCAGGTCAGTCAGACCTGCTTGTTGGTACCTGGTGCACAGTGGCACCACCAGGGTACGTTTTCCTGCCTGTGGGCAGTGGTGCTTCCCCTTGCTGGACCTGTTCCCGGCTTGCCCAGCCGACCACCCGTGGCCCACCTACTCTGTAGAATTGAGGTGTTAACAGCTCCTCCTCAGGGCTGTTGTAGGAATTACAGCTAGTGGCGTCTGGGGGGACCCCAGCCCCACCCCTGCAGACGGAGGGGGGGGCAGCCCCCAGTGCCCATTCCTCCCTCTGCCGGAGGCCTGCGATCCTACCTAAAGCAGGAGTCCTCCCGACGTCTTTCAAGATGTCTTTCTTTTTTTTCTGCTTTCTTTTCACTTTGATAATAATTTTGCTCAGAAACCTACCATGTTGGGGCACCTGGGTGGCTCAGTGGTTGAGCATCTGCCTTCAGCTCAGGGCGTGATCCTGGGGTCCTGGAATCGAGTCTGGCATCGGGCTCCCTGCAGGGAGCCTGCTTCTCCCTCTGCCTGTGTCTCTGCCTCTCTCTGTGTCTCTCATGAATAAATAAATAAGTCTTTAAAAAAAAAGAAAAGAAAAGAAATCTACCATGTAAGGGATAGATTCCAAAGACCAGTCCCCATTGCCAGTTATCCCAGTAGCGATGGCTTCTGGAACTGAGCAGTGATTGAGTACAGATTAGGAGCAAACTAGACCTGATGTCATTTAGATGTTTAGTGTCGCGTCGGGAGGAGTAATGTTGCTCTGTTGCAAAAGGACCAGCTACGTGATTTGCAGGGCCTGCAAATGGAAATGAAGTGTAGGGTCCCTTGTTCAAACATTATTAAGAATTTCAAGATGGTGACAGCAGATCATTAAAGGAAGCATGAGCCTTTCTGAATCCGGGCCCTGCGTGACTCTCTGGGTAGCTGGTGAGAAGGTTCCAGAGCCATTAACTCCAGGACACTAGTCTGGCCCCTGCTTGCAGGGGTGTGTCAGGGTTTGCCTGTGGAGGGGGGCCCGCAACCTGTGAGGGGCTCTGCTGTCATCTGGCCTCCCACGTTCACGACTCCTGTCATTTTCTCATTCTGTGTACAGAAATTCATTGAGTTTGAAGATGCCTTGGAACAAGAGAAGAAAGAGCTGCAAGTCCAGGTGGAACAGTATGAGTTTCAGACCCGCCAGCTGGAACTGAAGGCCAAGAACTATGCAGATCAGAGTGAGTGTGGGGGAGGGGGACGTACATTTGAATGTCTGTGTTGTTCTAAGGCTGGTCCCAGCTGGGAAGGGCGTGGAGAGCCTTCGGGAGAGGGAGAGGGAGAGGGACAGCCTCTGGTTGCTTTCACTGTCATTCTCTCAACCACTTGTTTTCTGCCTTTGCTCTGCTCTGAATTTCTGTAAGTATTTCTGTAATCGGCCTCACATCCTTTGTGGTAATAAATACACAAGGCTGCGTTGATGACAAAGCATTTTCGCTGAATATTGCCGTGTGGGCCAGACCTTGCCAGCCCGCGATCCCCGCCTGGTCCTTACCATGGAATCTCCCCTGGGATGTGGGTTCCTGTTGGTCGCCCCGCCAAGGAGACGCTGCTCTTGGGCAGTCGGAGAGCTTGCTGATAGAGCCTGCTGGAACCCCCCGTCCCTTCCAAGGAGAGGCAAACTGGGTTTTGGAGGACGATGATTATAAGAAGTATTATTTCAGTTTTCACCGGTCCTTGTTCACATTTTGCGGCCAGAGCTACCGTGAACCATCAGCAGACGTTCCTGTGATGGAGGCCTGGTGTGCTGGTTTCCCTGGTGACCTGGGTGGCAGGTCCCTTCATCTCTTACTTTGGGGGGAAATGATCTGAAGGCTTGAGGCCTGTTGCAAAGGTCAGCACTCTGTGGCTGAGTCAGAGATGCGCAGGCACCCCCTGGCCCAGCAGCTCATGCACGCGTACAGGCACAATGAAAGCAAACCAAAAGGCCTGTTGTAGGCATGCATGGGTCAGCCCTTTCTGTGATTACAGAGTCCTCATCATTCCCTTTGCTTAGAGTCTTTTCATATACGAAAACTTTCTGGCTCTTCTTGGAAAACAATATAAACTCCAAGTTACTGGCTGAAGTTGTTCATTTGGTGGCAGCAGGACCATGAGCCAGAGGAGGGGAGAGCAAGCATTGGGCTCCTCCAGCCAGGCGGTGGCCTGCACACCTGCCCAGCAGGGGAGGGGTCCTCTCCAGGGCCTGCTGCACACACAGGCAGCCCCTCCCAAGGCTGGAGCAGAGACTCTGTGCCCGGGACAGGGCCTTCCTCTGGCAGCCAGCTGCACGAGCATCATGTGCACTCTGACCTCTGCTTCCTTCTGGCGCCCCTGCAGCTCCTCAGAGTGTGGTCCCCAGAGCACTGCTTAGAGGAGCACATGCCCCTGCTGTCAGGTGCAGAGTGGCCTGGACACACGTGGCCTCTAAGGACACTGCTGGGAGAACGACACCACGGAGCAGGACAGCATGTGGACCAAAGCGACATGTGGACTGGTGCCCCTGTTAGATCAGTTTGAAGCAGGGCAGCTCACACCATGAGCGCCAGGTCCCACGACCATTGCACGCCCTGTCTCGCTCCATGTGTCCACTCCTCCACTTGCTGGGCTACAGGGCCACAGCTGAAGTTTGAACAAAGGACCACAGGCATAAAGCATCCAGGGCCGGCACACTTGCCCCGGTGGAGGTACGCAGTGGGCAGGATGCCCAGCAGGCCCGTCAACTGGTCAGATAACTTAGCTGGGTGTCGTGTGCAGAGCACATGCAGCTGGGTGTCGTGCAGCAGGGCAGCCTAGAGGTGGCGTCGGCGCAGCTTGGTCTTTCCAGCCCTTGGTGTGAGTCCCAGATGCGTGCATGTTCTCTGCACACGCTCTGGAGGTTATGCAGATATGACCTCACCGCTTTCTACAAGCCACTTTGCTCCCCATCTTGCCTCCACCTGACCCTGGTGAGCTCCCCGCATCTCAAGCACGGATGGTAGCCCTGGGGGAGAGCTTCGTTCATCTTGTTTCTCTCCATGGCAGAACTGATCACCCTCAAGTCACACAGCCCACACAGCATGTGCCACCCAGGCCAGCCAGCGTCTGCCTTCTCGTGGCCCCGGGGCTCTCTGCTGACAGTACCCATCTGGACTGGTGGTGCCACTGCACTCTGCAACAGGCGTCAGTTTGTCCTGGAACCTTCCGCCCACATGCAGGGCCTGAGGGAGTGAGGAGGGGGAGGAGTGGGCTGCATCCTTGACAGGCCATGGCTGTGTTTTCCAGTTTCCCGGTTGGAGGAGCGAGAGTCGGAGATGAAGAAGGAGTATAACGCTCTGCATCAGCGGCACACAGAGGTAGGTGCCTGGCCTTGACTGGCAGGGCCACACTCGGACGTGTGCCTTGGTGGGCCCGGGCTTGCCTTTCTGGCCTCTTTCTGGTTTCCGCTGCCCCAGCTGGAAAGCCATCAGCCGTGTGCTGGTCGGGCTGCACTCCACAAACATGTTCGTACTGCTGTCAGCGCTGCGAGCCTGAGATACTGCGTGGGCTAGAGGAGGGAAGAGAGGCCTGGGTCAACAGGAACGACTTACCGCACTTCTGTCCTCTGCAGATGATCCAGACCTACGTGGAACATATCGAGAGGTCCAAGATGCAGCAAGTCGGGGGAAACAGCCAAACTGAGGGCAGCCTGCCGGGGAGGAGGTAAGGCGGGAAGCGGGTATCCCTCATCCCCAGGTGCTCCGGATGAGCTGTGTCCACCCCTGACTCAGGAGAGGGTCTGGTCGGAGTGTGTGGCCGGAGCAGGAGTGTGTGTGCACGTGGCTCAGGCGCCAGAGTGGGCCTGGGGCACATGGCAGGCCTTCTGCTCACCGTGTGCAGTCACAAAGGCCCAGGGAAAATGGGGTGGCAGGTCCTGATAAGATGCTGTGCTTGTGGGTCCGCCTACCACCTAATATTTGTCTGTGGCCTCGACATCAACACTCGGGCTTCTGGGGTCACGTGCAGGCCGGTGCAGAGACACCACGCGTGGTGACAGGAGGGGTGGTGCCTGGGTGCAGGACGTTGGCACTTGGGGCCGTTGGTAAGGTTCAAAGCCCAGCTCTGACCCCTGTCGGGGAGCAGCCCCATGCCTCGTTTTCTCCTCCACAAAATGAAGCAGGTAGCATCCACCTGGATGAGTCGGAAATGAAGGTTCTGATCCCTGTGGGACGTGGATCTGTACACGTAGGCACGACGGCTCCCCCGTCACAGACCCAGGGCTCTGGGGGCCTCTGTGGGCCGTGAATAGCTCGGATCATGAGAGCCAAGTGCGTGGGCAGGGGAGCAACCCGGACAGCCTGGCGACCCCCAGGCTGGTCAGGGCAGCACCAGTAGGTCCTGGGGCCCTTGCCCGTCTAGGGCTGGGAGCGGTGCCGGTTTCGTCTGAAGTGGGGGAGGTGATCGCCTTCTGTGCCCTCTGGTCGGGATAAGGCTGGACTGAGGTCTCCGAGGGCGCAGACCGTCAGCCATCATCTCTGGGGTATAGCCAGTGTGTGTGGGGGTTGGCCTGTGGGAGACCAAGGGCGTCCACCTGGGCCTGGGGGTGAGATGGGGGTACCCATGTCTCCAGGCCCTCATAGCTGGGAGGAGGGGCCGGAGGTTGGAATCCCAGGTCATGCAGATGGCGTCCAGCTGTTGGTCCTCGTTCCTTCAGGCCAACGCCTGAAGCCCTGGCCACGCCCCGTCGCTCGCTGGCCAGGAAGCTCTGTCTGGGCCTGCCTCTCCGGCGATTGCACCACAAGCAGGAGGGCTCAGGCCCTTCCACTCCGGTGTCAACAGCCATGGTCTGGTCCCAGTGGCAAAGCCATAGCATCCCTGCGCTCAAGGCGTACGACTCGGAAACATAGAGCACGTGCACGAAGGCCGAGCAGGACCTAGGCCAGGCGGCGCCCCAATGCCTGCGTGTTTCTAGGCAGCTGGGCACGCTCCAGCCCTGGAGGATCTCACAGGTTGCTGGTTAGCGGCTCCGCGCCAAGCGGGAACATGGACCACAGTTTGAAGGACTGTCGTGAATGTCTGATGGTGGGAAGTGACTGTTTCCAAGCTCCCAGCTCACGGCCAGGGGAGCTTCTCTTGAGCACACCGCAAAGTCACCAGGAGGATTTCTGAGTAACTGCACTTGGATGCTGACCTGGGGCGGAGGTGGCTTTGGGGTGTTTCCTGTGGGGCGTCGGGCAGGGCCCTCTGCGCTGCGGCCATAGCGGCTGGGCGGCTTGGGCATCTCTGATGAGCGCTGGGCTCTCGGCCAATTCCTGAGAGCTGCAGTATTCCGGAAGCTTCAGCTGGTTCCCTGCCAGCTCCTTTAAGGCAGGAGCACCGCGAAGGTCACGAAGGAGAGCGCCCAGGGAGAAGGGCCCAGTTTTCCCAGAAGCCCGGGAGGTGTGATCTCTGAACTCAGAACTGGGAGGCCATGAATGTCCAGGGCCCTAAGTCAGCGTGGCCAGCACCCCGGGCCATGGGGATGCCACAGAACATGTGTCCTCGGAACCTCAGGATGATGTGGGCCTGGCCAAAAGCAGGAGCGGCCCAGGCGCCAGAGCCAGGCCCTCAGGGTCCGGGCCATTACTGGCGGCTGTCCACGGAGGCAGATCAGGCTTTGGTTTCTTCCTGGACGTGGAGGGTCCATGGCTGTGGGACGGGGCTGCTCCCTGCGGATCTCCCTGCGCTGCAGGCAGGACGTGGTCTGGAGCCTGCTGTCCCCACGTGTCTTGTGGCTCCCTTGGTCCTGAGCCCGCGTGGACCGAGCCTGGCCCCAGGCCCTGCGGCGCTCTCTGGTGCTCAGAGCTGGGCTCCGGCCTGTCACTGGCGCCGCCTTTCTGCTGATCAGAACTCACTCCAGAGGGGCTGGCTGCGGGGTCCCGCCTGGGCTGCCCTCTGAGGCTCCACGGCAGCCCTTGGAGGCCACGTAGGCCCTCCTCCCTCAGGGAGGCCCCGCAGGAGGCTGTGCTCATGCTGATCTGTTCTGCTGCCCAGCAGGGCCCGCATGTTACCCCTGGGTCGGGGGGCCTTCGGTGCCTGGCGTAGAGAGCACTGCTCTCCGGAGGCGGCTGTCCTGCCCGGGGCTGTCCCACACCCGGCCGAGGCCCGCAGGACCCTGTCATTGGGCAAGGGGACCCCGCAGCTATCCAGGAGAGCAAGGGGCTCTGGTCCACATTTCCGCTGAGCCCCCTCTCCCCGGTTTGATCCTGCCTGAAGGGAACCCCAAGGCTGAGGTGTGTATGATCTCCGTGATGGCGGGCCCCCGGAGCTCTGTTACTAGACCTTCCTGAGCCAGACCCGTGGGTGAGAGATTCCTGCCTGCAGGAAGAGGCCCCTGGGCTGCCAGCCGAGACCCGCGTGGCCTGCATCCACCACGTCCCCATGGCCATGGAGAGGAGCATGCTTCTGTTGGGCCTTGCTTGGGAAGCAGACAGGTGGTGCTGTGGGTCTGGGCTGCCCCCATCACCCTGCCGGCCCATCCCCCATGGTCACCTCGCTCACCAGCCCCCGGAACCAGCCCCCAGCTGGGCCTGCCTCCCCTGTAGCCGCTTCCCTGGGTGTTCGAGGGCACGCCCTGTGCCAGTCTGACAGCCCCAGGGCAGCAGCCTCTGCCTGGGGCTCCACAGGGGAGGCAGGTGGAGGGAGGAAGCAGGAGCCTTCCCCACTGTGCTGGGCACTGCGTCTGCCTCCAGCGGTGCTGTGCTGCGTCTGTGGGGTCCTGGAAGGCCCGCCTCTCTGGGGTGTCCCCTCTCCTGCCACAGTTCTCTGGGGACAAATAAGCATGTCCGCCTCAGCTTCCTGGTTCACACGGCCTGGCTCCATCCTGCAGGGCCTCGTCCTCAATGCTGGAAGTCCCCCATGGTGGCCACACCGTTTCCCTTCACCCCTGGCCTGGTTTTCTCTGTGTGCATGTCTGGAGAAACACCAGAGAGCGTGAGTGGGCTGTGAGCATGTGTGTGCCCACGCTCCAGCCCTGCCCTCCCTGGGAGGGCCCACCGCCCACCACCCAGGTGGAGAGTGTGGTGAGGCAGAGACGGTCACGTGTCTGTCGTGTGTGTGTGACGTGCAGATGTCCGCATGTCTCCACGTGTGTCTGTCTCTGCGGAGGGAAGCCCTCCGCCCCACATGCTCACCCTCCGTGTGACCTAACCCCTGACCTGTGTCCTCTAATACTGTCTTCTCGTCTCGTCCCTGTGCTGTCGCCGCTGTGTGCTGCCTTGTGTCTGTCGCCGCCCTGCAGTCCTCGCCAGTCGTGGAGGAAAAGGTAAAGCCTGGGGCAGCGTTCCTGCTGCCGTGTGAGGCGCCCGGGGTGCCCTGGGGTTCGGGAGAGTCCATCCTGCTGGTGGTTCCTAATCACGGGCACGGGGCTGGTCCTTGGCCGGCCCGACAGATTTCCTGCAGCAGTATTACAGATCACAGACCGTGGGTGTGGCACTTAGAGGCCATGCAGAAGAGGCAGCGGGCAAGACCCAGGTCCCCAAGACAGCCTCAGACTAGCTAGTGGCACAGGGGCCTCCGCCCAGCACACACGACCTTGGTCATAGGTCGGCCTCAGGCCTGAGCGTGGGGCCGGCACTGCAGGGAGGTGGTTGGCAGGGCTGGAGACCCCGCCCTCTGGCGTCAGATGAACCTGGACTTATAGGCGGCTCCGGCACTTCGAGCTCTGGGCCCAGAGCTGCTGGTGTGACCATGACCCGTGCAGGCAGCTTGACCTCCGCGGGCCATGTGACTCCCCCGGACTGCGGCTTCTGAAGTGGACGAGCATTGGCATCTCTCGAAGGAGCAGCGGGGATGTGACAAGGGGACTGGGTCTGGGCTGTTGGCGGCAGTGCCCTGCCGTGCCCCCGGGCTCGTGGAGCAGGCCACCCGTGGCTCCATGAGGAGCAGAGAGAGAAGATGGGGCTTGATTCCTGGGGACGATTCCCATTGCAGGAGGGCAGCCTGGCTGTCTCCGGGTGCGGCATGTGTCCGTGCACAGCAGCTGAAACAGGTGGTGGGCACATGCCCCTGTCCTTGGAGGCAAGATGCTCAGTCTGCCCCTGGCCTGGTGCTGAGGGATCCACTGTGCATTTCTCCCGAGGTGGAGCCGGGCCCCGGACAGGGGTTCCTGCAGTGGCACTGGGAGCCCATGGAGGCAGAGTGGGCGAAGGACGTGCCTGGACCCTCCTAGGGATGTGCTCCATGTGGCAGCCGGCGCCTTCCCCGACCCCCGGGAGCAGGCGGGGCTGCTCGTGCAGAGGGCCGGGCGCAGCCAGAGCCTCGGGGGGACCTGCTGCAGTGTCCAGGTGCCTGTGGACAGACTCGGAGCGGCCTGACTTGGTGCCTTTCTTAGCATCTAAGCGTCTTTGACTCTCAGGTGACCAGCTGAGACCGTGTCCCTGTCGCAGGGGCCGAGGGCTGCGTGAGGCACCTGCGGTTGTCCACGGGAGACCAGCTTCCTGAGCGGCGTAGGCCTTGAAATGTGGAGGTGCTGGTGGCTCCCGCCCTTCGGGAGCACCCGCTCCTCTGTGTGTGTCCCTGCCACAGCCTCGCTCCGCTCCCGGGGCCGCTCTGTGGGAGGCGGCATCTGGCTGAACAGGACCCACCAGCTGGCCTCGGGGCAGACAAGCCAGGACTCCTGCTCAGACTGTGCTTTCCTCCTGCTTCATCCCAGCCCTGGCCGGTCCCAGAACTGCCTGGGGGCACCAGCCAGAGAACCCCGCTTCCCGGGCCGGGCTTCTGGCCGCCGCCCACCTGGAGCGTCTCCTCGGACTAAACCCAGCGGGCAGCTTCTGGCTTCGTCCCCCCTGACTCCTGGCGCCTGCCGTTAGCAGTCTTCTGGCTTCCTTTAAAAGAACCCCCTCTGGGGTCAGCGCTTCGTGACAACTGGGAAGAGCCACATGGAGCAGGAGAAAGGGACCCCCGTGGACCATACAGGGTGCAACACCCAATGAAGGATGGGCCCCCTGTTACTCTGTACGCATCCCGCCAACGTCTGACACTGAGAAGATCTCTCGAAGGAACAGTGAAGGCGGAGGGCAGTGGACAGGGAGCAAAGAGAGGGCGGAAGGGTTGATTCCTGCCACCTGGCCCGAGGAGGCAGACGCGGGGCCCTCGGCAGCCCGGAGGCAGGTCTGGGCTCCCCCTAGGAAAGCGTTGGGGGAGCTGTGGTCACCCTGGAACGCCTGTGCTGGCCACGATGCCAAGGGGCCTGCTACTGGCACCGCTGTGGGATTTCTTAGCGAACAGAGCAGGTGTCTGTAAAATCAAAATAACTATAAATCTGACAAATCACCATGGAGGGAAGGGGAGAGCCCCTTCGGCTCGCAGTGCAGCTGAGGTGCCCCTGAACGTGGGAACAGGTCTGGTTCCAGGGAGCCGTAGCTCAGGGAGCGGGCAGCCTCCGGCCCCGCCCACACCTGGCCCTCGGCCACAGCAGCTGGGTCTGCAGGGCAGGCCCCAGGGCCCCCAGAGCCTGCAGTTCTGGAGTCGTGCGCCTCGTCTAACGTGCGCTTCCCTGCTCTCTCCCTCATGTTTCAGCAGGAAGGAGCGCCCCACCTCTCTGAATGTCTTCCCCCTGGCCGACGGCATGGTACGTGCACAGATGGGGGGCAAGCTCGCGCCTGCGGGGGACCATTGGCACCCGAGTGACCTCAGCTCCAGCTACCAGGTTTTGTAGCCGTGCCGTGGAGTGAGGGTCCCTCTCTGTCGCCCATGCTCATTCAGGAAGCGTCTGTGTGTACAACCCTTTGCAGCTCCCCCTCCTGGCCCCTGTCCCTGGGGTGGTGGGGCTGCTCTCCGAGGTGTGCGCCCAAGGAAAGCACCAGCTTAAGGGGCGCAGGCAGTAGCCAGGGCCTCTGCAGCCAGGGTGTGCCCATCTGTTCAGCCGAGCTGAGCCTTTGCTCTGGGGGGCACAAGCATGCCTGTCCCCCAGACCCGCCCCAGAGTACGAGCCCTGAGGCCACACTGGACACCAGCCCAGGACGTCTCGTATCCTGGTGTCTAAGGTTTGCACTTCCACCGGGAGAAAGTCAGGGTGAGGAGCCAGGGTCTCTCCTCTAGACGGTGCCTGTCTGTGCTAACAACTGCTGGGTCTCTGAGTTTGGAGAGGTGGCTGTCCCGGATATGCGCCACGCACAGGGGAATGTGCCTCTCAGCGGGCCCCCCGAGAAAGCCAGGGCAGGGACTCCCCCTGGCCTGGCTCGCTCAGGGCCCCTGGTCACTGGCGGCCAGTGCTGGTCCATGAGCTCAGCCCTGACTCCGTCAGACAGGCTATGGCCACGTCACCAGGTAAGGATGCCACCCTTGGGGCTGCAGAAGGCAACGCTGCTGGGCCACCAGGCCAGGCTGGTGGATCCGAGGCCTGGACTTCTCCCAAAGCTTCTTCCTGCTGCAGCTTGTGGCTGACTGTCCCTCTGTCCCTGGGCATCCAGTTTGCCTGCAGGAGGCGGCTGCAAGCTGCCCACTCTGCCAGAAAGTGACCCCGCTCGCTTCAGCTTTTGTCCCAGACAGGGAGCGTGTGTCTGCAACCTCTGACCTAGGTGCTTACCCTCCGTCCCCATTAGGACTGCCCTGTCTGTGTGGGGAGCCGGGCAGAAGGGCAGGGGCCTGTGGGGTCCTCTGCAGCGGCCACAGAGGCCTGCCTGTAGCCGAGCCAGCTTTCTTCCCGCCTGTCTCTTCTTTCTCCTGCTGTGTCATCTGAAGTAGCCTGGGTTTTCATCCCACTGTTGTATGCTTCAGTTTGTAGGTGTATTTGATTTGATTTTTTTTTTTAATTACGTTTAAGTTCTTTTTATTTCATGCCCTAGGTTTTAAGGTTTTTCTAATTTCTTAATTTTTTTGTTGTTTTTTGTTTTGTTTTTTGTTTTTATGTGCTGTATTTTCAGTGTTTTAACCAAACAGTTGTGGCTACTCATGGTGAGGAATGACCGCTAAGAGTTTGGGTTCTTTGCATTTGGAGGTCACTGCCACACGTTGGTGTTTAGGAGGTTGAGAGGTTTGCTGCTAGGTAAGTGGTGGCCAGGGGACTGTCCCGCGGGTAGGTGGCGGCCTGTAGGGTCAGGGAGAGCCAGGGACTGGGGGGGCCTGGCCACGCTGCACGGTTCCTTTCGGTGACTTCCAGGGTCAAGGAGGCCCACTGCAAACCCACAGACCTGAGCTTGCCAGGCACGGACCAGCCGGGGACCGTGGCCCTGAGGAAGGTGTTCCGGGAAACGTGTGGCTCTGAAAGGCATGCACTCCTGTACCTGGCCTCCCCCAGCCCCCGCCAGACTTCCCCGTGCCTCTGGACTCCTGGGGCCATGTCTCCTTGAGTGCTGGCCCGGGCTGGGTGGCAGCAGAGGGCCCTTACCTGTGGGATGCCCAGAAGCCTCTGCCGTGTGGGGCAGACAGACTGCTGGGGCAGCTCCATCACAGAGGCTCTCAGGAAAGGATTTTTCCTTCTCTAATTGGCCTTAAGCTGTAGAACCCAAATAGAAAATGCTTGTACCGGGGTGCTTTTAGGGAGAGAGAGGCACAGGCTGTCGCACGGGGCATAGCGCCTCGGCACATCAATGGTCTGGGCCATCCTGGGGCCTGCAGGGTAGTGGTCCGCTTCCACCCACTGGACGCCAGGAGCACCCACCTGTCCCTAGGCATGATAGCCACAGATGTTCCCAGACATCACCAAGCATCCCCTGAGGACATGGTGGGCCTGGGTGAGAGCCCCTGCCTAGAGGAGGATGTGGAATAGTGAGAGTCCTGGCAGAGAGGTGTCGGGAGCCTGTTAGATAAAACCGGACATCGCCTTCCCAGGCCCTGGCCTGACACCACACGATCAGGAAAAAGCAGGTCTCAGGGATGCCCAACCAGCTCTGCCTCTTGGGCACCTGGAGGCAGCCACGGGAGCCTGGTCGCCCTCCCTAGGTGAAGGGGGTGTGGGTCAGTCCCAGTGTGCATCCAGCTTTACGGACAGGCCCCCTGCCATCAGCTCCTCCCCTGCGAGAAAGCACTCCCAGAAGCTCCCCTTCTGCAGAAACACGTGGCCCAGTGCTGTCAGCCACAGTCATGGCCACGGCCACTGGGGCATGTGAGCCGCAGCCGCTCGGGAAGCCGCGCCCCTTCTCCACCCCCTAGAGGGTAGCAAGGTCTGAGGAGGGTGCTGCCCACTGAGGACGGCATTGGGGTGAGTAAGGGTCATCAGCGTTAGTAGACAAGTGGGCCAATTCCCAGATACTGTCGGATGGTTTTTTTCTTTTTTTTTTTTTTTAAGACTTTATTTATTTATTCATAGAGATGCAGAGAGAGAGAGAGAGAGAGAGGCAGAGGCACAGGCAGAGGGAGAAGCAGGCTCCATGCAGAGAGCCTGACGTGGGACTCGATCCCGCGACTCCAGGATCATGCCCTGGGCTGCAGGCGACACTAAACCGCTGCGCCACCGGGGCTGCCCCTGTCGGATGGTTTCATGAGGAGGGACTGTGGGAAAGGGTGGCTTCGTTTCCCGTGCGGTACTCACATACAGTGTGTTCTCTCCAGGGAGATTCTGGTTTTTGTTTTTTTGTTTTTTTTTTTTAATTTTTATTTATTTATTTTTAAGTAATTTGCACACCCAGCGTGGGGCTTGAACTTACTACCCTGAGATCAAGAGTCACATGCTCCACCAATGGAGCCAACCAGGCGCCCCTCCAGGGAGATTCTTAAGGTCAACAGTTGATTGAAGTTTTCAATGAGCTGGTCTCTCTTGGAATGTTTTAAGGGTGACCCATTGTCTGGAAGTGGGGTTATAGGTTGATTGCATTTACATAGATACATAGACCTTGAGTTCCAATTGAGCCGAGGGGACCTGGTATCTCTGGGAGGTGGGTGCCCCTTTCCAGCCCCTTCTCATCCCAGTGCAGGGAACCTGAGATAGGAGCGGCTGGGCTGCCGCCCCAACAGCTTGATCAGAGAGCGTGCTCGGCCTCCTCCCTGGACCCCGTCTACAGCTCTTTGCCCTGCCCTGGGCTGCAACTTGTTTTTGACCACCCCCTGGCTGCAAAGGGTTGCTTGCCATGTTCATGTAGCTTCATGTCCATCACACACGACATCAGCGGGCTGTCCTGGGGAGTGCCAGCTAAAAGGCTCCATCCAAGCCATTTAGATAAGGTGGCAGCGGCTGGCTGAACCAAGGGACTAGGCCAGAGGACTTGGCGGACAGGAGGGCAGGGGGCCTCCTGTGCCCTCAGCCTTTGACCCCAGCCAGAGAAGCCAAGCCAGGGAGCCTCTAGAAGGTGGCCTGGGACCCCGCTGACCCTGCAGGCTGTGCCCGCCTCATCGGGAGCCTGGGGACATGCTGACCCACATGGCGAGCTTCTCCCTTCCCTGTTTGGCCCTAGTGTCAACAGGACGAGATGTCCGAGTCCGGCCAGTCCTCGGCGGCTGCCACACCCAGCACCACCGGCACCAAGTCCAACACGCCCACGTCCTCCGTGCCCTCGGCCGCCGTCACGCCGCTCAACGAGAGCCTGCAGCCCCTGGGGGACTATGGTGCTGGCACGAAGGGCGGCAAGCGGGCCCGGGAGAAGCGCAACAGCCGCAACATGGAGGTCCAGGTCACGCAGGAGATGCGGAACGTCAGCATAGGTGCTGCGGCGGCTGGCGGCCGTGCCTCCCAGGGCTGGACACTCCCAGCCTCCCCCCTCCCCCGTCCAGGCCCCCTGCTGTCCCCTCCCCCCACCCCCCTGCTGTCCCCCCATCCCCACCCCCGCCCTCCCCGCTGTCCCCACCTCCAACTCTCCACGCCCCCCCATCCCTGCCCTCCCTACTATTCTGACAACCCCCCCCCCACTGGCCTGCCCTCCCCGCTGGCCTGCCCCCCCCCGCTGGCCCACTCCTTGCTATCCATGCCCCGCCCCCCGCTGTCCCCCTCCACTGGCCCACCCCTTGCCATCCCCTGACCCCCCCCCATCAAGCTGTCACCAGCTGTCGAGGGAGGTTTCCCTTCCAGCTACCAGTGTTAGTTCTGCTAGATGTATCAGTGGGCTCAGGCTGCTGTGACATAACACACATCACAGGCCCGGCAGTTCAGACCTGAGATACGCTTTCTCACAGCCCTGCAGGCCAGAAGGGAGCAGCAGGGCGTCAGGGCTAGGGCCCCCAGAGGCCTCACTCCAGACTGCCGCCTCTCCCTGTGTCCTCACCAGCTCGTCCCTCTGCATGTGTGTCCTCATCCGTTCCTCTAACAAGGACACAGTCAGATGGGGTCAGGGCCCACCCATGTGGCTGTATTTTATCCACACCTCTGTAAAAGCCTCATCTCCAAACGCGGTCACATGCTGGGGTCCCAGGGGCTGCGGCTTCAGCATGTGGATTTGGGGGACACACTGGCCTCTGGCAGTGCATTCCTGTCATCCCACAGACATGCTCAGTAGAGGAAGGGGAGGAGGAGAAGCGGGACATTGGGTGTGCTCATCGGAGGTCTTGAAAAAGAGACATGGTTCTGGGGCATGGGTTCTAGCCAGGCACCACCCAGGGAAGAGCCCTTTCCTGACAGTTCCTGGCTGGTGGTGATCTAGTGTGGGGTTTTCAGACGTGGGGCCAGAGGGCTGATGCCCCCCCAACCCTGGGGTTCCTGTGTGTCCCCCCCAGGCATGGGCAGCAGTGACGAGTGGTCTGATGTTCAAGACATTATCGATTCCACCCCAGAGCTGGACATGAGTCGGGAACCCCGCCTTGATCGCACGGGCAACAGGTACTCCCTGAACCCGGGGTCCTGGTGGGCTCCGTATTCACTGTGGGCATCGGCGCCTTTGGTGGAGGTATCCCTTGCAACCTCTTGCACAGCAGCATTGGCATTGAGTGGCCCGGTGGGCAGTGTTGGAGGGCCCCTGCCCACAGCCCACGAACGTTGCCCACTCACCCTGTGTTTCCCGGGTGCGTTTCCTCACAGCCCGACCCAGGGGATCGTGAACAAGGCTTTTGGCATCAACACTGACTCCCTGTACCACGAGCTGTCAACCGCAGGGTCAGAAGTCATTGGGGACGTGGATGAAGGAGCTGACCTGCTAGGTAAACTCAAGCCACCCCCATGACCCTAGGGCCTCAGGTTGCTGTTGTTGGTTTTGTTGGTAATGAAAGCAAAGTCTCTGTCAGCTGTGAGCCAGGAACTTCTTTTTACAGTTTTATCGAAATGTAGTTCATATATCATAAAACTTAAACTACTTAAAGTTCAGCGGGTTTCAGGGTGCTCACAGAGCTGTGTCACTTTCTAATTTTAGAACATTCTATCACTCCGAAAATAAAACTGTGCCTTTGAGCACTCAGTCTAGGCAGTGCACTTTCTAGCAATTTCCTCAAAGAATATGCTCATATGAGGTCACTGCCCATCTTCGAGCCTACGGTTGCCCCCAGAACTCCCTGCACCTGGATTGGAAATGAGTGCAGAGGGACGCCTGGGTGGCTCAGTGGTTGAGCATCTGCCTTCAGCTCAGGTCGAGATCCCGGGGTCCTGGGATGGAGTCCCACATCAGGGTCCCCGCAGGAGCCTGCTTCTCCCTCTGCCTGTGTCTCTGCCTCTCTCTGTGTCTCTCATGAATATATAAATAAATCGTAAAAAAGGAAATGGGTACAGAGACAGTCCCTAGTAGACTCACTTCGGGTCTTCCTTCCCGTCCTGGGATGGGTGTCAGGCGTGCCCATCAGGCAGGGCTCCAAGGCAAGCTGCGGCCCTCGGCACTGCAGGCAGGAAATTGGATGTGCTCGGTGGTGTTCACCTTCCCCCCACCACATGCCCTGTGCCCTTGTGTCTGGAGCCTGAACTTTGAGAAGCAGCTTGACCCCAAAGCCCGCCTGCAGGTCAGGAGCTCCAGGACCTTAGAGCTGCACTTAATCCTTTCCTGCTAGCTAGGTAGGCTTCAGGGCAGGAGGTGGGCTCCAGGGCAGGAGGTGGGCTCCTGGGGACAAGGTGGCTCCAGGGGACAAGGTGGGCTCTGGGGCGGGAGGTAGCCTCCAGGGCAGGGGAGGTGGGGTCCGGGGCAGGAGTTGGGATCTGAGGGAGCAGTGGTTCCACTTAGTCCTCTCCGGACACCAGCTTCCATGGAGGTGACTCCTAGGGAAGGGTGTTCCCCACTTCTCACGGCTTAGGGGGGAGCAGCAGCTAGAGCCGGGGCTGCTGCCTCCTCAGGGGAGGTGCTGGTCCCATATGAGAATCAGGCTGCTTCAGCTGCTGTGACCCACATGCGGTCGCCTGCTGCCTGAGGAGGAGGAGCTGCATCTCATCAAAGAGTTTTTACTGCCAACCCTCCTGCTGTTGTCCCTCTCCACTGATTAACACTGGTGACCTTTTGCCCTCAGGGACTTGAGGGCACTTGCTCAGCTACTCTGTGTGGACAGCACTGTCTTGGGTGGCTCGGCCAGGCTTCCAGCGGCAGATGTGGCCGGGCTTGAGGCCATGAGGGAAGGGCGCCACTGGCGTGTTCCACCACGTGTACTCTCTCTTTGCTTTGGGGCTGTTGTTGGATTAGATTGCCTTAGCTGGGGTGCGGGGACCTCCCGGGAACCGATTCCTTGTGGCGTCCACGTCAGCATCACCTTGTGCCTAAAATGGAAGTCTTTTCAGCCAGTTTTTAAATTGTTCGGTAAAATTTACCTTCTCGCTGATGTTTGAGCGTATAGTTCAGTGTTATAAAGGATGTTCGTACTCTGTGGTGAGACCAGAAGCAAGAGCAGGAGGCCCAGCAGTGGGTGTTTCTAACGGGATTTTTCTCATAAGTGTTATAGAAACATATATTTAGAAAGAAAAACTATTAATATTCAGAAACAATTTACTTAGAGGAAATCACTTTTAACATTCTGACATCCTTCTACTCTATGTGGTTCAGATGATCCTGTATACGTTCTGATTTTCATTTTCGGAAGAGTAATACATGCTTAAATACTATTCAAATAATATGAGAAACTGCCAAGAACAGGGTAAACACCAAATGTCCCCCTCCCCCCCCCACCGTCATGAGTGTTTTAATACGTTGCCACACCTTCTCCGGCACCGTAGCACACACATGTGCGTGTCAGGTCATGTCTCCCTCCCCAGCGGGGATGTGAACATTTCCCTGGCCCACGATACTACTCCACACATCAGATTACTTCACGGGACTGCAAATTACTCAACTCTCTTGGTTCTGCATTTTGCTGTTTGGACATTGCCGTCACACGTGCTGTGGGCAGACGTCTGTGCCCACACCTGTGACAACTTCTTTAGGACCGATTCCTAGAGTGGGAGCCTCAAGGTAAAAGTGGGCTTCTGAGAGCATCTGCACACTGTTCTCCCAGATGAGGCTGCGCCGGAGCTTGCACCCACAGCCACAGGGGCCTGGTCTGGCTGCCCTTCAGGCGTTGGGCCCGCTGGGCTGGGAGGGGCATGGGAAGGAATGCCCATCAGTAGGGTTCACTGGCTGGGACGAGGCTATAGGGGTAGCCGTGCACGTTGTGTGTGTCCATGAAGGCGCACTTTTCTGCCTGCGCCCACCTCGGAGACTGCACGTGCAGAGGACACCACCCAGCAGGCCACTGTGCGTCTCGGGTGTGGGAGGATTTGATAAAGAGACAACAGCCTTCTCCTTAGGAAAACACACAGGCATGCCGCGGCTTGCATTTCTGTGCCAGCATCGCTGGCAGTGGCAGGAAATGGAATGTAGGGCCGGGGCAGAGCAGGAGCCCACCGGACCTTGTACTATGGCCCCTCACGTCTCACGTTAACATGGTCACGGGAAGAGTCTTGCCAGTGTTGGACATGCGTGGCCGCCGTTCATCCGGGGGAATGCTGCTGCCCCCATTTCATGGATGAAGAAACGAGGTCAGGGAGGGTGAGGTGAAGCCACAGAGTCAGGACCTGAACCCAGGTCTGCTAGAGCAGCAGCCCCTGCTGACCTCCCACTCTGCTGCTCATCATGGCTTTGTTGAGATGCAGTGTCACACCATACAGTTCACCTGCTAGAAGTGTACAGTCGCATGTCTCTGAGCACTTGGAGCATATTCAGAGTCAAGGGATCACCATCATGTTAGAACATTTCACCCCCAAAGGAGACCTGTGCCTGTGGGTAGCCCTGTCCCTCCGCACCATCCCACGCCCAGCCCCTGGCAGCCACTCCTGTGTTCCCGTGTCTGCACGTTGGCCTCCTCTGGCCGTTTGATACTAGCGGTCCTTGTCCAAGCGGCCTCTTCCCTTTGAGGTTCCTGCACTTTGTAGTAGGTCCTCCTTATGGCTGAGTGCCATTGCGTTGCACGGATAGGCCACACCTCGTATATCCATTCATCCGCTGAGGGGTCACTTCCTCCCTTGGCCATTGTGGCTGATGCTTCTGCGAGACCTTCGGTCCCTCACGTGGTCCAGGGCTGCCAGAACTGACCAGCCTCCTCACTGCCCAGGCACTCTGCAGCCTGCCTGTGGGTCCATCCCACTGGCCTGAGTCTCCTGCCTCGCCCAGCAGCTCCAGGCCACGGGGCTGTCCCCTCCCTCCCATCTTCAGGGCTGCAGGGTGCTTTTAGCATCACACCAGATGCCACTTTGGTAGAGAAACCGCATCAGCAGTGATGAGAGGAAAGAGTGGAGAACCAGCAGCACACGTCAGTGAGCTTGACCTCCATGGCAGATGTAGGATGGCTCCTGGGAGGGAAGTGACGTCTGGTGAATGTCCTGGGGTCACTTCCCTAGAAGAGCACCTGTTGTGCCCTTTTCATGAGAAGACCTAACTGGTGCATCTACTGGGTCTTTGTTCTGGGAAAATGCAAACCAGAATCCTCTTGCCATAGTGCGACAGGGCGCGAGTCACTGTGCTGTGTGCTCAGAACTTCCACCGCGATATTCCACTGGTTGGTGGGCACCGCCTAGTTCTGGCTGGGATGACCACCCCCCCCCCGATGACCACCCCCCCCCCATTCTTGGGAAACACCTGTCAATGAGCTGTGCCTCGCCAGTGTGGCTGCTCCACGGAGGAGCCTGGGGCCAGGGAGCGGCTCTGGTAGTCTCCATTCTGTGGCCGTTTTCGCCAAGGAAAGGCCCTGTGGCCTCAGAAACACCAGTGCCACGGGCTGGGGCGAGCGGCGTCCTCTGCGCTTCACAGGCCTGCACCGCCTGCTCCCAGCCTCTTGGCACTTGGGCTGTGAATTCCTGTAGCAAGAAGGAAAGAAAGATCCCGGAGAGGCAGGTCTCAGGTCTCACTAAACTCCTGCCACTGCTTGCCACACACACCGTGACTTGAGAAATCTCCAAGAAATCGAGCCCTTGCTGCCGGTCCCTGGAGGGGGTGCCATCGAGTGAGACCATGCCTGGTGCCAGGGGCGCCGCACTGCCACCGTGCATCCCTCGAGGTGAGGGAGTCGTGCTTGGTGACCACTCCACGCGCACTGGGGCCTAGCAGGCGGTGTCCCGTGAGCCAGGGTAGTCCCCGCGAGGGAGACCGTGTGCCCCCTTCACAAAAGAGGGAATGGAAGAGAAGCCAGGCAGTTAGACTGTGCAGGGCTGCACTGGCCGGCCAGACCCAGAGCGTGTGCAAATCACCTTGAGAAAGAGACCAACGCGTGTGAACAAGTCAGGAAACACGACTGAAGAGCAGGAGACCTGCGTTGGAGTCTGAGACGTGCGGTTCGTGCTGGGTCTGCCTGCACAGCTCCAGAGCCGCCCCGTGACCTCGCCCAGCGGCCCCTGGTCCGGATGGAAGTGCCCTTGACGAAGGGATTCTGAGGTTCACCCAGAGGAGTAAGCGTGTGGGAGCAGCACGGGATGATTGAGAAAGAACAAGGTCGAGGGTTGCCCGAAGTTCCAGGCGTGAAAGCATTTATAGCGCTGCAGCCACACGCCAGCGGCCCTGGGGTCCCTGGTGCGAGACCAGCGCCATGTGAGGAGTGGACTCGCCAGGCATCCCCTTGGTGAAGAATGAAGTGTGGCCCCCACCTTGTGCAGCACACCAAAGGGTTCTAGTAGATGGAAGATGCAGGTGTAAAAACACGAGAGGGCAGCCCGGAGGCTCAGTGGTTTAGCGCCGCCTTCCACCCAGGGCCTTATCCTGGGGACCCGGGATCGGGTCCCACGTCGGGCTTCCGGCACGGAGCCTGCTTCTCCCTCTGCCTGGGTCTCTGCCTCTCTCTGTATCTCTCATTAATAAATAAATAAAATCTTAAAAAAAAAAAAAACATGAGGAAGGAAGCCGAAGCATCCTGGAGAGTGTGTTGGCGATCGGAGCCCCCGCTCCGTGGCCACAGCCGTAGGGGAAAATACTGATACGTCTGATGCACGCAGCTTAAGAAAAGGTGTGTCGTTTCCCACCCGAGTGGAACCCAGTGGTGCACACACACAAGACGGCAGCGAACACCAATGGATGCTCAACCTCGAGAACAATCCAGGAAACGCGGAGAGAACTCTTTCCTCAAGAGATCCACAAAGCCCAAGCAAGTGCTGCTGCGCCTGCTGCCGGGAGGTGTGGCCCGCGGAGTAGCTGGCAGTGTGGGGTGGTGGCTGGGCGTGGACAGGGCCTCCGGCGGGCCCCCTCATGTCCTGCACCCAGCACGCCATGGCACGGGGCGCTGCTCCCGAGGTGACACGGATCTCCCATGCAGTGTCCCCTGGCATAGAGCACCTGGCCCAGGAGCGTGGATAGCATGGCCCTGAGGCTGTCCTTTCACTGCTGGTGTTTATCTTGGAGTTCTGAGAAGCATCCCAGCTGTGGACAGAGGTTGCCCCGGGAAGGAGCAAGGAGAGAGGGTGCACCTGTTTGTCACTTAAATTCCTACATCAGACTCTGGATAAGTCAAGAGACTGTAGCGTTCCTTGTGCGGGAAATGACCACGCAGAGCAGTAGTGTTGCACCCGTCTCCAGCGGGGCAGTGGAGAGGCTTGTACCCCAGTGAGGGGGCCCCTGCCAGCCCACAGGCCCGCTGCCCCCACCACCTGCCCTCCCTCCCAGCAGCGGGCCCTCGAGCCTGGCCGCCCTGGGCACCCGACCCACCCACGCGCGCACGCACACACACACGCACACCAATGCACACATATGCCACTGCACGTGCACACGCACACACGCTCTCGCCTTCCCAGGCCTCCCCCTCCCGAGGGCTGAGCAGGTGTGGGGCCTGTCCCTGGGTCTCCCATCTTCCTGTAGGGTGGCCGTCCCCAGTGGGATTTGTCACCCACAGACCTGGTGACATCAGCTCGGGTTCCTTCATGCTTTTCAACATGGAGATGGCTGCTCGGTGTTGCTTTCTTTTTAATGAAAATTTCTTTATTTTGTTGGTTCCAGTCACCCACTGACCTTTGTCACTTCCTTTCCCCCATCTCTCTGTGCTTCGCTGGACACACACCCCAGGGGAGTTCTCAGGTGCGTATCTGTCCCATCTGTCTGTCTGCACGCCCCACGGCGGCGTCCAGCTATAGTGGGGCGGCCTCCCTGGGGCACTCCCTGCTGCAGCCTCTCCCCTCCTTTCCAGGCCACTAAGGCACACGTGCTTTTGCTCACCAGCCTACTGCCGCTCGGAAGCTTATTTTGGTTTGCTCTACTAGCCCACTGACCATGGCCTTCCCTGTCCCTTCAGAGCCCCACCGTCCCCCGTGCCATTCCTTAAGGTTCTACGGAGCCATGAGAAACATAGCACAGTTGGGATGGGGCCGCAGGGCCTAGTTCTGTGGGTCTCCCCTCTGTCAGGTGCACCCCGGAAGTCGGGGGACCTCTTCCCTCGACTCAGCCCCTGCTTCCTTCCTTCCCAGCAGGAGGCCATGAGCCCCCCTCTCTCCCCAGCCTCATGCAGCCTCCCCAGGTGCTCCAGGACACACCTGTGGAGACTCGCGCCCTAACGCCCACCCCTTCCAGCCCAGGACTTCCGTGTGTGACTTGGGAGCACTGCCCTGCCCTCCCCCCCCCTCCCCGCCCCACCGGGTACCCCTGGCCTGGCTGTGTCCTTGCAGAGGGAGCGTCCCGCCTCCTGGCCCTCTCCAGGACGCACCCGCCTGGAGACCTAAGCCCTAGCGTCCCGCCGCCCTGCTGCTCACACAGGCTTAATGCGCTTATCTTTTCTCCCTTCCTTCCCTCTCCCTGCCGCCCTGGTCGCCCGGCTCCCGTGGGACTGGGACGGCTCTCCTAGTGCGCCATGATTTCTTTGGTAAGGCCAAGGCCCCGATTTCAGTTTGTGTTTCTCCCGTTCTGGCTCCCCCTGTGTACCTCACACCTCCTTCGGTGCTCCGTGAGCCGTTTGCTTTGCTCTGCATGCTGGGGGCGGCGGTGGGGTCCGCAGGGGCCACGGGCTCTCCTGGCCCCTGGCTTTTGGGGTGGGATCCCGACCCCCCAGCGTCCTCTCTCAGAGCAGACCCTGGACAGGCTGAGGGGGCCGGAGCAGAGACAGTGGTCAGACCTCGTGCTGAGTACACCATGCGCCTCAGACCAGGGCAAGTGGGTATTAGGAACAGACCCTGGGCTGCTGGGGCTGTGTGTCCTCAGGCCAAGCGTCAGTACATGCGAGTTTGCGACGTGCCTGCAGAGAGCGTAGTCGGTGGGGCCCCCAAGTGGATCCCCCGACCCAGCTCCTGTAAACCAGGGTCGGCCCCTCTGGGCACCAACCCCAGGGAGCGCCGCCCTCCCTTCCGCTCCCTCCTCTGCCTGCTGCTGACCCCACCGCTTGGGGTCGGGTCTTACCAGCCCTGCTCCCTGCCCCAGTGGCAGGCCGAACCATCTCCTTGGCCAGGGGCTCTCTGCCGTCCTGTGCTGTCACTGCGGCTCCAACGGCTATTCTCCTGGGCCAGCTCTGAAAAGGGCTCAGGAACCCCAGGGCTCGGGGATACAGGGGGTGCTGAGAGGGGCCAGCAACTGAGGGGTCAGCTCACGTCACTGGTGAGCTGTGGGGGGTCAGCGGGAGGGGGACCCGCGCAACACCATCGGCAGGCTGCTCGCTGGCACCACTGCTGGCTGGGTGCCCACCTAAAGAACAGAACAGAGGCCTCTCCCCAGGGCCCAGACCTGTGGGCCTCATCCCCCCGTGTGCCCTCCCGGGGCCGAGGTCTATTGCTCTGAGGCAGGCGGCGTAACCTCAGGGTCTAACTTTACCAGCACAGGTAACATCTCTCTGCCTTTTGTTTCAGGAATGGGCAAGGAAGTGGGGAATCTGCTTCTGGAGAACTCACAGCTTCTGGAAACCAAGTAAGGATGCCCTTCTCCAGGGGCACCGGGGTGGCTCAGCCCAATGAGCCTCCCAGGCTTGCTGTCAGCTCAGGTCGTAATCTCAGGGTCATGGGATCCAGCCCTGCCTGTGTCCCGCTCTGCACTGGGTGTGGCTTCTGCTTGGGATCTGCCCCCCCCCAAAAAGGAATGCTGCCCTCCAGCAGGGAGGTTGCTGAGATAGCCCTCCCCCAGGGCCGTGGCCGCCAAAACCCCAGGGAGGACCCGGATCAGAGGGCTTGGCACACCCTCCAGGGTCACCGCCCTTCCCTGCGTTCTGCACCGGGGTGCCCTTCCCGACCCCTCGTCCCAGCAGGCCCCCTTCAGCCCTCATCGCTCCACATGCACAGTGGTTCACACGGACGTCCACACTTTCTGCCTTCTCCAAGAAACGCTCTGAATGTGGTGAAGAATGACCTCATCGCCAAGGTGGACCAGCTGTCTGGGGAGCAGGAGGTGCTCAAGGGGGACTTGGAAGCCGCCAGACAGGCCAAACTCCGGCTGGAGGGCCGCATCAAGGATCTGGAGGAGGAGCTGAGGAGGTGAGAGGTGGGCCTATGGGGGGGCGGGGAATGCCCCAGGAGGGGGTGGGGCTCCTGGAAGGGGCAGGGTGGACCCCAGGCCTCTCCTCCTTGGCGTCCCCTGGAGGGCATTGCCCCACGGAGGCTCCACTGGGGTGCTGACTGAGCAGCCTCCTCCTCCTGCCCTCACATGGGAGCACTCCCAGGCCCACCTACCCCCCTGCCACCTCCCCCATCCTGCCCGAATCCCTCACCAGGCCTGGGTGTCTCTGGCAGCCTCTTACAAAGGAGGGAGGGGAGGGGACCCCAGAACTCTGGGGTGTCCTCCCCAGCACTCGGCACTTCCCTGTGGCCTTTCTCTTCTAGCCTGATGCTCGCCCCGAGGGGTGCCTATTGCTGCAGACTGGACAGGGGAGGTGTGACAGGAGGGCGGGAGGCGGGTGGCACCTGTGCACGCCTGTGGGGGTGACCGACCTGCCTTGCGCCGTCCAAGCAGCTGCCCTGCATCCCCGTTCCCGGATGCCCTGCTCCCCCGCTGGGGCAGCCAGGACAGAGTTGGGGCTTCACGGCGCGTGAGCAGGGCAGTGGGCTGCTGGTCCCCAGGGCGATAGGAGTGCTCAGGGCGCCGTGCCCAGCGGGGCCACCACCCCACCACTGTTCCCTCCTCGTCCTGCAGAGTGAAGTCGGAGGCCATCATTGCCCGCCGTGAGCCCAAAGAAGAGGTGGAGGATGTAAGCAGCTATCTCTGTACAGAATTGGTATATTCCACTATTAACATGTGGGCATGGGGGGCGGGCTGCACGGGGCGGGCTCCCAGGGGCGCCCATCCCTCCAGGTCTCGGGGCCCTCCTTACCCACCCTGTGTCGTCTCCTCCGCCCCATCTTGGTGGGAACCCTGTGCAGCCACAGGTGCCCACGCCCCTCTTGGGTGCAAGCACGGTGCTGAGGAAAGCCCTCCACTCCTTGGGGGCTGGTCCATGACTGTCGCAGGAGGGCGGAGGGGGACTGTGTGTGGGGGCCTTGGCCCTCTCCTGCGGGGACCCCTTCTGGCTAGAGATGAGTAGTCCTCCACATAAGGCAAGACCTGACTCTTCAGCCCCAGGTAGATAGTGGACACTGACCACACCGCTCAGTAGCTGTTATTTTGGGGGGCACGTGATGCACGGATCAGAGTGCTTGCCACTTACTCTGGCTCATCCTGCACACCCCCCACCCCGAGCATCCTAGGACAGCACGAAGGTGCGGGTGAATTGTGGGGCAGCAGGAGGTGTCGATCAGGGCGGGTCTCTGCTCCCCCTGCCCCGTGCCAGCCCACGGCAGCCCAGGGCCACAGCTCCTGGGCCCTGCCTCGGCACTCACAGCTGGCAGGCCCCAAGCAGATCTGCTAACTCTTGCAGCGTCCCACGCGGACGTACTGACCCCAGGTCCACTCACTGGACCTTCCCTGGAGCCTCTCTTTCTGAGGCTCCACCCGGTCCAGGCTCACCTGTTAATGCTCACTGATGGCATTTGGGGTTGCCCTGGTGTCCAGGGGCTTGTAAGAAAAGTTGCTGTGTTGTACCCCTTGAGCGTATCATGTGACCTTCTGGAAGGTGACCCTTCTCGGGGTGGGTAGACCCCCACTATGTCCGGTCCCCTGCCCTCACCTTCCCACCGCGTTTGCCTGGACGGGGAGGCGTATCCACACGGGGACTGGCCCACTCCGGACTGACCTGCTGGCTGGCCCCCCCCGCTGGCTGAACAGCAGTGCCCTCCCCTGCAGGACAAGATCCCCATGGCACAGCGCCGCCGCTTCACGCGGGTGGAGATGGCCCGTGTGCTCATGGAGCGCAACCAGTACAAGGAGAGGTTGATGGAGCTCCAGGAGGCCGTGCGGTGGACTGAGATGATTAGGTGGGCCCCCGGGTCTCCCCTTGGACCTGTGCTCACTTTAGGATGCCCTGACAAGGCGGATCCCCACCCCACCTCCCTCTCCCGCAGGAAGACTGGAAGGGGGACCTGGTGGGAGCCTGTCGGGGGCCCTGTGCTAGGGCCCCTCCGGAAGTGGTGGTGGACCCACCCAGCACCCTGAGAAGGTCCCAGGCAGGGGAGGCAGGAGGGGCCCCTGCAAGGATGGCACAGGGTCACGGGGTGGGTGGGTGTGGTCTAGGAGCAGGTCAGCCTGGGCAGGGGGCTGAGCTTGGCTCCTCCCCTGCCCCTCCCCTAGAGCATCCCGAGAACATCCGTCCGTCCAGGAGAAGAAGAAGTCCACCATCTGGCAGTTGTGAGTCGGGGGTGCCAGGGTGGGGGGCAGGGAAGGCTGCCCCTTGGCCGCCCCTCACTCCCCATGCCTCCACTGGCAGCTTCAGCCGCCTCTTCAGCTCCTCCTCCAGCCCCCCTCCGGCCAAGCGGTCCTACCCGTCAGTGAACATCCATTACAAGTCGCCCACCACAGCCGGCTTCAGCCAGCGCCGCAGCCACGCGATGTGCCAGATCTCGGCTGGCAGCCGACCTCTGGAGTTCTTCCCTGATGAGTGAGTGTCCCACCGTCTCCCCCGCTTCTCCTGCTGGCCTGCACGTGGGGGGACTGGGGGGAGGCTGTGTGCGCCAGGGTCCCCCCTCCAGGCTCAGGCATGGAGGCCGACCTCTGCGCCTTCGCCCTGCGCCCCTGAACGTGACTGGGTATGCTGGCGGCAGCCCCCAGCCCCTGCCCTTGGGGATGTCACTGCAGCCACCTTTGGGTCGGGCCGCGCCCAGGCTGCCCAGCACACCCGCGTTCCCCGGGGATGCTTGGAGCCGACAGGAGGTTACCAGCAGGGCTGGGCTTCTTCCTGAGAATACCTGTTGGAATTTTGTGTTTTCCTTAAGTTTTGGTACCAAGATTTTGGCTCCAGGGCAGAAGTGGGGGATTGTGTGTCCCGTGTCAGAAGACGGGACA
The DNA here is from genome assembly GCF_018345385.1 of Vulpes lagopus. Taxonomy (NCBI): domain Eukaryota; kingdom Metazoa; phylum Chordata; class Mammalia; order Carnivora; family Canidae; genus Vulpes; species Vulpes lagopus. Next base: position 128,120,488 of record NC_054826.1, on the reverse strand, counting down.
TTCTCCAGGACGGGTCCAGAGGGAGGGCGGCTGCACTGTACGGTCCTGCCAGCCAGCCTCGGTGGCCGTGCGGCAGGGCAGGAGCTGGACTGGGCGGGCAAGCTCCGGGCAGGGCGGCCCGCGGGACCGAGTGGTAAGTGACCTGCCTGCCTCCTGCCCAGTGACTGCACGTCCTCCGCCCGCCGGGAGCAGAAGCGCGAGCAGTACCGCCAGGTGCGCGAGCACGTGCGCAACGACGATGGGCGGCTGCAGGCCTGCGGCTGGAGCCTGCCGGCCAAGTACAAGCAGGTGCTGCAGGGGGCGCGGGGTGCAGGAGGAGTGGGGTGGGTGCTGGGGCTGGCAGGACAGCTGAGGGGAGCCCCCAGCCCCAGGCCTCGCGCCCACGCACTTCTGCCTTGGTATTGCAGCTGAGTCCGAATGGAGGCCAGGAGGACACGCGGATGAAGAATGTGCCTGTCCCCGTGTACTGCCGCCCTCTGGTGGAGAAAGACCCAACCATGAAGGTGAGCGCCGTGGGCCTTTGGAGAGGGTGGGCCACGCAGGGGAGCACGCTCACTGACCCCGTGGCCGGTCTCCCAGCTGTGGTGTGCTGCCGGCGTCAACCTGAATGGCTGGAAACCCAGTGAGGAGGACTCTGGGAACGGAGTCAAGCCGGTGCCGGGCCGTGACCCTCTGACCTGCGACCGGGAAGTGGAAGGAGAGAGCAAGAGCAATCACACGTCCCCCGAGAAGAAGGTCAGAGTGGAAGGCAGGGCCAGAGTCTGGATGACTGTGCCCAGCACTGGGGTGACAGAAACAGGACAGCTGAGGACAGGGCCACATGAGTGGGCTCATCTGAGGTCCCTTCCCCCGGCGGTAGAGCTGGAGGGGTCAGGCCCCCGAGGCATCTCCCTCCCTGCAAGCAAGTAGGGCTGTGCCCCCCACTGCCTTGGGAGGCAGGCAGCCAGGCACCAGAGCTCCGTTCTCAGTGGGGGTGAGGTGGTGGTGCGGCCAAGGAGTCCAGTCCCCGTGCAAGCTGCCCTGCTCCGTGGGAGCAGCGCCGCGGCTCCCTCAGAGAGCCCTGCGGGGGTGGGCCCCACAACCCGTGTGGCTGTGCCAGTGGCTTACGCTCAGTGCCAGTCCTGCCCTCCTGTGCCCTGACACAGGCCAAAGAGCTCCCTGAGCCAGACGCCACCTCCAGCCGCGTGTGGATCCTCACCAGCACCCTGACCACCAGCAAAGTGGTCATCATTGACGCCAACCAGCCAGGCACCGTGGTGGACCAGTTCACCGTCTGCAACGCCCATGTTCTGTGCATCTCCAGCATCCCAGGTGAGGGCCAGCCCCACCTATGGGGAACCCGCACCAGCAGCATGGGGCTCTGCACCGCTGCAGATGGCGGGCGCGTCAGGAGGCCCACTGAGCCGCACCAGCCTTGCTTGGGTCCCTCTCTGGACACAGGAGCCCCTGGGGGCGTCCAGGGAGAGCACACAGGTGGTCTCGCCCCTTAGTCTTATGAACAACCAGGAGAAGACCCCAAGGTGATGCTCGCCTAACCAGAAGGAGATGGGTTGGGCCTCGGGACAGACTGAAATGCGGCACTGACCATGGACCTGCTGGTGGGCCCAGTTCCCACTGCCCCACTGCAGTGGGGGGAGCTGAGCCAGTGGAGGCTTGGCTTTGCCTCTCAGCAGCAACCAGTAGGCAGGACAATGGCCCCAAGCTCCTCAGAGTTCTTAAGGTTTTGTCACATGATCACAGTTGTCTGCTCCCAGAGCCCAGAGTCTCACTACTCCGTGCCTCTTGCTGCTTTCCAGGCCTGTGGGCGGTGGTTGTGAGCAGGTACCCACGTGTGCTGGGGCCGCTCTGGCCTGAGAGCCTGGGGCCCACTGCGAGAGCAGAAGCCTCTGCATTGGCAGGCGGTCCCCCGGCCTCCCACGGCACCTGCATCGGGCAGTGAGCCCCAGTAGGGGCTGCACAGTGTGGGGTGACAGGGCTGTGCCTGTCCCCCCAGCGGCCAGTGACAGTGACTATCCTCCGGGGGAGATCTTCCTGGACACCGATGTGAACCCTGAGGACTCCAGTGCCGATGGCGTGCTGGCGGGCATCACCCTGGTGGGCTGTGCCACTCGCTGCAACGTGCCACGCAGCAACTGCTCCTCCCGAGGGGACACCCCAGTGCTGGACAAGGGCCAGGGTGAGTCCTGGGTCTGCGCCTGTGCAGCCTTCCCTAAACCTCTCGTTCCTCCCCACTACCCAGCCAAGCTCACTCTTCCCTTCTGCAGGGGAGGTGGCTACTGTCGCCAACGGGAAGGTCAACCCATCTCAGTCCACGGAGGAGGCCACAGAGGCCACAGAGGTGCCAGACTCTGGGCCCAGTGAGGTGGAGGCAGCTGCGGTGCGGCCTGGGCCCCTCACGGAGCACGTCTTCACTGACCTGGCCCCCACCCCAGCCCCCAGTGCGCAGCCTGGCAGGTGGGCTCTTGGGATGGGGGGACAGATGGGAGGGGGACTGGCAGAGATGGATGGGGACGAGTCCCCCTGGGCCACTCTGGAGCCGCCGTCCTTCCTGCAGCGAGAACGGGTCAGAGGCCGACACCAGTGGTGCGCAACCCGAGCCAGAGCCCGGCACAGACCCTGCGGGGGCCAGCACCAGTGCTGCCCCCACGATGTGGCTGGGAGCCCAGAACGGCTGGTAGGTGGGCCCTGGGCCAGGGGCTGGGGAGCGTCTCCTGGACGAGCCCCCTGCCCACCACGGCCTCCTCCCACAGGCTATACGTGCACTCAGCCGTGGCTAACTGGAAGAAGTGTCTGCACTCCATCAAGCTGAAGGACTCCGTGCTGAGCCTGGTGTAGGGACCCCAGCTGAGGGCGGGACAGTGGGAGGGGCCTGCGGCAGCCCCGCCTCAGCCCACTGGCTCACTGCCCTCCCATTCCAGGCACGTGAAAGGGCGAGTGCTGGTTGCCCTGGCAGATGGGACTCTGGCCATCTTCCACCGAGGCGAAGGTGAGGCCCCAGGGCTCCGGGTGGGTGAGTGGCCACTCCCTCCGTGGGCAGAGGTGGGGTGGCCAGGCCTGAGCAGGTGTCGCGGACTCTGCAGACAGCCAGTGGGACCTGAGCAACTACCACCTGATGGACCTGGGCCACCCACACCACTCCATCCGCTGCATGGCCGTTGTGTGCGACCGCGTCTGGTGTGGCTACAAGAACAAAGTGCACGTTATCCAGCCCAAGACCATGCAGATTGAGGCAAGTGCTGGCTGCAGGAGGACCACGGGAGGGGAAGTGGCTCCTGCTGGCAGAGGTCTCTCCCAACATGCCTCCTAACAGGCACTGGGGGTTTGTGGGGTCAAAGGAAGCGTGCTCCAGGAGGTGACTGCATCACAGGCCAGTGGAGGGCAGCTGGGCCATGAGTGCATCTGTCTGGCTTCCACCTGCTGCTGCTTTACTGTGCAGCAATTCAGCCAACAGCCACGTGGCCCCCAGGCTGCGGGCCGAGCAGGTGGTGTGGGGGGCTACAGCTCCTCCCAGGAGCCTGGACCCTAAGGAGCAAAGCAGGCGCTAGAATGCCAGCTGCAGTGAGCTGCTGTGGAGGCTTCGGAGCCCCCCCCCCGGGCCTCCCCCACCCCACTGACACGGGCTGCCATGACCCCCCAGAAGTCATTTGACGCCCACCCGCGGCGGGAGAGCCAGGTGCGGCAGCTGGCATGGATCGGGGATGGGGTGTGGGTGTCCATCCGCCTGGATTCCACGCTGCGTCTCTACCACGCCCACACCCACCAGCACCTGCAGGATGTGGACATCGAGCCCTACGTCAGCAAGATGCTGGGTGAGGGGCTGCGCTGGGCTCGGCGGGCAGGGTGGGCAGGGTGGGGAGGGCCTGTGGCACCAGCCCCACGGACCACCTCCCCCTCCTCACCCCAGGCACAGGCAAGCTGGGCTTCTCCTTCGTGCGGATCACGGCCCTGCTCATCGCAGGCAACCGCCTCTGGGTGGGCACCGGCAATGGAGTGGTCATCTCCATCCCGCTGACCGAGAGTGAGTGCTCCCCCTGCCCCCGGCATCTGCACATGTGGTGGGGCCCACGGCTGAAGGGCAGAGTCAGGGTGGGGGGCACCCTCTGCCAGGCCCCGCGTTGGGGACGGGGTGCTGCCATCCTGTGACTCTCTCCTCTCCTCCCCAGCCGTGGTCCTGCACCGAGGCCAGCTCCTGGGGCTCCGAGGTAAGTCCAGAGCCCCTGCCTCCTGCCCTGAGAGGGAGCCGCCCGAGATGCCCCCACTGGCCTCATCCCTTGGCGGTGGGCACTCCCCCATGCTCTGCCCTTGCCTGCTAGAAATCTGGTCTCCTGTGCTCAGGCTCTGGGGCCCTTCTCTGTCTCCAGCCAACAAGACGTCCCCCACCTCTGGGGAGGGGGCCCGCCCCGGGGGTGTCATCCATGTGTATGGTGACGACAGCAGTGACAAATCGGCCAGCAGCTTCATCCCCTACTGCTCCATGGCCCAGGCCCAGCTCTGCTTCCATGGGCATCGCGACGCCGTCAAATTCTTCGTGTCGGTGCCAGGTGAGGGGCTGGGCCCTGCTATCTGCAGGGCTGTGGCATGGCCCCCCTTCGGAAGCCTCCGTACAGGCCTTGGCTGCCCGCTGAGGTCCCTGTGCTCTGCCGACAGGGAACGTGTTGGCCACTCTCAATGGCAGCGTGCTTGACAGCCCATCCGAGAGCCCGGGGCCCACCGCCCCTGCCTCCGATGCCGAGGGCCAGCTGAAGAACGTGCTGGTGCTGAGTGGCGGGGAGGGCTACATTGACTTCCGCATCGGTGAGTGGGCGCTGCCCAGGGTCGCGGGGTCCCCGGCAGGGCCATCCCATCACAGCGGCTGCTGTTTGTCCAGGGGACGGAGAGGATGACGACACGGAGGAGAGCACCGGGGACGTGAACCAGGTGAAGCACCTGCTGTCCAAGGCGGAGCGCAGCCACATCATCGTGTGGCAGGTGTCCTACAGCCCCGAGTGAGGCTCCTGGCTCCCGCCCCGCCTGCCCGCCGCCCGTGTACATACAGCCCCGCCCCACAGGCAGCCCACATCTGCCCCTCATAGAACCTCTCAACCTGCAGCTTTCACCTTAGGGCCGGGCCTCTCCAAGAGCGGGCGGCGGCGCAGGTCTGGCTGGGAGGTGGAGGGGAGTGCTGCTCTCACCCCAAGGGGAAGAACCTCTCGGGATGCCTTCCCCAGCGGTTTCTGGTTGGCCCCACATTCTCCCGACCCAGGGGTGCTTCAGGGCCAGAGCCAGGCAGGATCCCGGGCAGGTCGGGCAGAGAAGCCTCTGCTGGGGGCTCCCAGCTCCACCCAGGCCCCCTCTCTCTTGCTCCCAGGATCCCCCAGGGCAGGGAGCAGGGAGCTCAAGCCCCCCAGGTCCTCCCCACCGGAGCCCACTTGCCTTTGCCTATTGCCTGAAGGGTGGGCCTGACCCAAAGAGCCGGCCTAGCCCCTGGCCTTCCCTGGACTCCCCCCACCCCGATGCCTGCCACCCCAGGACTTGGCATGAAAGCACGTACCCAGGCTGCCTCTGGCAGCTGCTTGAGAAGACAGAGACATGCTCTCTTCCCGCTCACCCTGTGTGACAGGCCCCACCTCTCCCTGGGTGGAAGAGCCACCCGTAGGAGCAGGCTCTGGAGACCTACCCCCCCCCCCCCCGCCCCGAATCCCCAGGGTGGAATTTCTCAGGCTGCCAGGGCAGGCCCAGGCCTCAGGAAGAAGGGGAGTCCCCTGGCCTCTCCTGGGGTCGGTCCTAGGACACAGGCTCAGCCTCGGGAACGTGGTCTGGGGCCTGCCTCCCACAGTTGCCAAGGAGCCTGGCTCCCCAGACACACTATGAAGTGCCTCGGGCTGGCAGTGTGGCCTGCTCCCTCGAGGGCAATTGAAGACAGCCTGCAGGCCTGGGGGGAGCTGCCTCTGCTCTAGGCTGGGATGCCACTTGGAGGGGTGCCTGGACCCACACCTCCTTGACCTGCCCCAGGGCAGGCCTTGCTCCTGCTCAAGAGGCACTGATGGGGGCTGGCCCAGGCCCTGCTGCCTACCCACCTCCCACCAGAGAAGCACAGATATTGGGCAGCCGCCCCACGAGTCCAGCCGGCCACCGCCACAGCCGCGTGCAGCTGCAGCCTTCTCCCCACCACCCTGCCACTGTCCACTGTGATGTCCGTCCAGTCCCTTGTCTGTTACCACGGGGCCATGAAGTGACTCGGGGGCTAGCTGGGTGGGTGCAGCTGGGGGAAGGGGCTGGGTGGGGATTCTCCTCAGGCTTTGGTCCTGCAAGCGAACCCACATATCTGCTCTGTATGTAATAAACGTCTTAACATCATAGCCGCGTCCCTGCCCCAGACCAGCGGGAGCTCGGAGCATTCACTGCTTTATTGTCCAAGGAAAGGCTGCCCAGATAGAGGGCGTCTGCACAGGAGGGGCCCGCGGGCCGCGCGCTACTCGTGCAGCCAGTGTTGGGCGCTGTCCTCCCAGCACAGCAGCTCCTCGCCGCGGAACCAGAGCGCGATCTCGCGCCGGGCGCTCTCCACGGAGTCGCTGCCGTGGATCACGTTCCTGCAGGGGGAGCCTCGTGAGGCCTGCGGCCGCTGGGATCAGCGGGGCGGGGCGGGACGGGATTGGCCTTACTTGCCAACCTCCACGCAGAAGTCCCCGCGGATGGTGCCGGGCGCCGCGTCGGCCGGGTCGGTGGCCCCAATGAGCGCCCGCGCCGCGCGCACCACGTCCAGCCCCTGCCACACCTGCGCGCGGGCCGGCGGGGTCAGCGCCCAGGCCCGCGCCCTCCGCCCGCCCGCCCCGCCCTGCCGGCACTCACCATGGCCACCACGGGCCCCGAGCGCATGTAGTCCACCAGGCGGCCGTAAAAGGGGCGCTCGCGCAGCCCGGCGTAGTGCTCGCGCAGCAGCTTGTCCGAGGCCTGCGGGGCCGGGGTGGGGACGGGGTGGGGACCTGGTGGGGCCGGGCCTTGCGCGCCGGGGTCCCCGCCCTCCTGCCCGCCCCGCCAGCGCCCTCACCTGCACCAGCTTCAGCGCCACCAGCTTGAAGCCCTTGCGCTCGAAGCGCCGCACGATCTCGCCCACGAGCCGCCGCTGCACGCCGTCGGGCTTCACGGCCAGGAAGGTGCGCTCGTGCTCGCCGGCGCCGGCTGCGGGGAGCCGCGGGGACCGGAGAGGTCGGGGCGCGTCGGGCCGGCCGCCCACAGCCCCCCGCCCCCGGCCCGCGCAGCTCACCCGCCGGGAAGAGGTGAGCGAGCACCGTCAGCATCAGGCACAGCATGGCGACGGCGGCGGCGGCGGGCGGGGCCTGCGCTTAAAGGGGCGGGGCGGGGGCCGCCCCCTCCCGGTCCCTGGCTGCCCGTCCCCGCGCTCCCCGTTCCCGGCTGCCCGTCCCCGCGCTCCCCGTTCCCGGCTCCCCGTCCACGCTCTCCCCGTCCCGCGTCCCGCACTCGAAAGAAGCACAGCCCAGGACGCAGGCGCCGCCTTTATTTGCACGCACAGCTCGGGGCACAGGCGGCGGTGGCCGCCGGACTCAGTGTCCGGGTCGGCGCCGGGCCGCGCCCCCAGGGCTGAGGCAGCGGCCCGCAGAAGCGCCCTCCAGTCACCCCGGGGCGTCGGACGGCGCGCGGGCCGCTACACAGCCGTGCCCTTGCTCTTCGCCCGCGGCCTGGCGGGGTAGTCCCAGGGCTGCCCGCCCCGCTCCAGGCTCAGCATAGGCTCCGCGGTGCTCGCGTCCCCGCGTTTCCGCCGCTCGGCCAGAATCATGGCCCGCAGGAGCGGCGGGTAGGGCACGCGGCGCGGGGCGTCCCGGGGCGGCGGGGACGCGGGCGCGGTGAAGGCCGCCTCCTCGTGCTTGGGTACCAGCCGCCAGTCGTGGTACATGGCCTGCGCGACCTCCCGCGGCTCGCCCTCCGTGCGCCCTGGAACGAGGGCCGAGGCTGAGCGCACGGGCGCCTGCGGGTCCCCCCTCCACCGGGCCCCGCCCCGGGCCTCACCTCGGAAGGTCAGCACGCCCCAGGCCCGCCCGTGCTCCAGGTCCTGCAAGGCAAGCGCAGCGGCGTCGGCGGGCGCGCCCTCCCGCCCTCCCTCCCTCCCTCGCCGCGGCCGGGGCCCGCGCACACGCACCTGCGCCGTGTAGTCGGGCCGCACGCGCGTCAGGCGCCAGTAGCACGGCTCATCGTGCCGCCATAGCCAGGACTTGCGCGTCACCAGGCGGCCCAGGCCGAAGAGCGGCAGGCGGCGGAGCAGCTGCGGCAGGGTGCTCTCGCGGCGCACGTCGGGCCAGGCGCGCGCGGGTAGCCGGCGCCCCGAGTGCGGCCGCGTCAGCGTGTCGTAGTCCAGGGCGAAGCGCTGCGAGTCCCGCGGCCGCTCCCGCTGCTCTCGCAGGGCCCGCACGCGCCGGGCCAGCTCAGCGAGGAGCCGCGGCCGCACTCTCTTGCGCGCCATGGGGGCGCCGGGTCCGCGCCGGCCGGAAGCCGCCCGCCGGAAGCGCCCGGTGTCCCGCGCTAAGGCGTCCGGGCGCGGCCGGAAGCGGGCGGGGGGCGGCGGCGGCGGCTATGGCGCGGGCGGGCGCCGGGGGTGGGGGCGCTCGCGCCGGGCGGGGGGCGGCGGCCGACCTGGGAGATCTCGGACTCGGACGCCGAGGGCCCCGCGGGGCCGCGGGAGGAGCGGAGGGCGGCGGAGCAGGCCCTGCGGCGCGTGGCGGTGCGCGTGGACCCAGGTGGGGGAGGCGGCGGGGGCGCCTGGCGGGGGCGAGGGCGCCGCAGCCGCGCGGGGGGCTCAGCCGTGTCCCTGCGGCCCGAGCAGCGCTGCTGGGAGACGCCGGCGTCCTGCTGGAGGCCCTGCGCGCCCTGGGCTGCGAGCGCCACGTCGAGGACCAGCGGCCCTCGCGCAGCCTCAGGTGGAGCAGAGCGCAGCCCGACCCGTGTCCTCGCGCGGTGAGCGTCCTAGCTCGTGCGCCCCGCGCCCCCGTATGCCCCGCGCCCCCCGTGCCCCTATGCCCTCCGCGACCCCCGTGCCCTCCGCGTCCCCCGCGCCCCCGGCGCCCCTCCGTGCGCCCCGGGCCCCCGCGCTCCTCCGTGCCCTCCATGCCTCCCTGTGCCCTCCGCGCCCCCGTGCACCCTGCGCCCTCCCTGCCCTCACCGCCAGCTGCGCACCCCGCAGAGCGGCCAGCCAAGGGGAGGAGGGCCAGTCCCCGGGCTGCCATCCCCGGACCGCGGGTGGGACGCTGGGCTGCACAGCAGGCCCCGTGGGGCCCCAGTGGCCCAGGGGCACGTGCGGTTGGAGTGTGGGCAGCAGCGCCCCCGCTGTCCCCTCAGGTGCCTTCTGAGGTGCAGGCCGCAGACCTGGAGGAGGTGCTGCTGCTCCTGGAGCCTGAGGAGTTTCTGCGGGGCATCAAGGAGTTTCTGAGCCGCTGACCCAGGCGCTGGGGGCAGGGGCAGCACCCCTTCTCCACACCGGTGGCGGGGGGGGGGGGGGGGGGCGTGGGGGGGGCGGGGCGTTGCTTTGCCATCAGGGCTCCCTCAAGGGGAGAGGCGGGCAGGGAAGCAGCAGGGTTCTTGGCCTGGGAGCAGCTGGAGACCTGAGGCATGTCTGGAAGGCGAGAGGTCTAGGAAGGTTCTCCCGGAGCTGAGCCCGAGTCCAGGTGTTGGGTTAGAGCCTCTGTAGGTTCCAGCGTGCCAGCGTCGGCAGCTGCCACGCACCTGCTGTAGGCTGAGCTACGCCAACTGGGCAGGGGTGCACAGGTGGGCAGAAACTGGGAGGTGCTGGGGCTTTCCCAGGTCCTCGGCCTTGTGGGAGGCACATAGCTGGGTTGTGGAGGAAGCCCATGCCCGTCTGGGCTTCCTGTCACTCCCGGGCTCGCTTCTGTCTGCAAACTGGCAGTGGCCCGGTAGCCAGTGGCCCTGCCTGCTGCAGCCCCGCAGACAGGCCAACGGGTTAAACCCTGGTTTGCAGACTTGCGGCCCGGCCTACTCCGTGCCCTGGGCCTGTCCTGAGAGCTCCGCCGGCCTCCACCTGGCTGTCATCGGGCTAGACGCTTACCTGCGGTACGAGTCACTCTGGTGCCCCGACTAGGCTGGGTGGGGGAAAGGTGGTGGCAGCTCTGGGCTCGAGGGTGGCTGTGACGGTTAACTCCCTTGGGAGGGCTCAGGGAACAATGAGGTGTGGGAGCCACAGGGATGGTCACCTCTGCTCAGGTCTCACCAGCCCAGCAGCTGGGAGGTGTGGCAGCCAGAGGGTCCAGCAGTGGCCTGTGCCCCAGTGGCACCACTCAGCTGGCCCAAGGTGGAGGAGGTGAGGTGTTTGCCCTTGATCCTGGTGCTTGGGCTGCTCTCCAAGGCCCCGCAGCCCCGGTTTCTGTCCCAGAGCAGCATGTGGGGTTGGTCCCAGCTGGGTCGGTCTCACCCCAGGGGTGACCTCTGACCCACAGTGTGAGCTCACCTCCTCAGGCCCTGGTACTCCTGCAGCTCTGGGCACACCTGGACGTGCTGCTGGTGCCCTCCTGGGGGGAGCTGAGTCAGCACGTGTGCGCCTTCACCAAGGCCTTTGCTCAGCGCCCCTTCAAGTGCGTGACCCCCACCCCGACTGGTGGCTGTGGCTGGGAGGGAGACAGGGACACCTGCAGGGGCAGTAGCTCTCTGGTTCCCCTGAGAGCGGAGAGGGCCGGGGGCTTCGTTGAGCTGGATGGGATGCTTGAAGGACACGAGGTCTCTAGAAACTTCCCCGAGTCTCTTCCTGCCTTCAGGCAGTACCAGGAGTCCTGCGCCTTTTCCTTCTGCGGGGATGGGTGCTGGGCAGCAGGCAAGGAGTGGCAAGAGATGGCACAGGCCTGCGTGGGTCTGGTGGCAGCAGATCAAGCAGTTTAACCGGGTCAGCCTGGCTGTGACCGATGCTGTCGTCGCTGCCTTCCCCTCCCCCCGCCTTCTGCAGCAGGTGGGTCCCCTGCACCCTCCAGGTGTGGAGCCAGGTGTCCAAGATCCGCCCTGCTCATCCCTGTGCCTGCCCTAGCCATACATAGCCTGCAGCACGGAGCAGGAGCACCTGGCCCTCCTAGCGGACCTCCCCGTGAAGGTGGGCTGAGGTGTGTGGCCCCGCAGAGTGGGGCCTGACCTCTTCCCGTCGCATCTGCCTCTTCCTGACCTCCACCGACCCTGAGCTCCTACTGGACCTGGGCTCCTGACCATGCCTGAGGGACAGGAAGGGGCCTTGTTTCACCTCCCAGCAGGACAGAACAGGGTCCGCCCCACCAGGGGGAACAGCTGCAAACCACTGGGGGCAGGGACCAGGGCACCACACCTGGGGAGGTGCGAGGGGAAGGCATGGGGTGGCCACAATGTTCTTGGATAACTGGGACAAACCGGAGAGAATGGGGCGAGGGTGTCCCATGCCCCGGGTCCTGTACCACTGGCCCCAGGGCTGGTGCTGAGCTGGGGCGGTCAGGAAGGGGAGCAAACACCTCTCCCCCGGGCGGTGCTGTGATGCAACCAGACATGGCAGGAGAAGAGCCACAGGCACCCGGGAGCTTGGACCAGGCTGCTCTGGTCCTGCCACCACAGAGATGTTACACAAAATCTAAGTTTATTACAGTCCTCTCAGTCTGGGGCGGGAGGGACAGCAGCTGATGACATGCACAAGCAAGTTAAAGAGAACTCAAGGCTGGCGGCAACCTCCAGGGCCGCCTCTAATGGGGTGTCCTCGTGGGCGGGGCCGCAGCCTCCTGGGTGCCGCCTTCCGGGGCCCGCAGTCAGTCCAGGAGAGCAGGGCAGCCGCTTTCACACAGTGCAGGCTGGAGCCAGATGCACTCAGGCTCCCGGGCCTGTCCTCGCCTTGGGGAACAGAGGGACAGGCACCAAGACAGACCTCAGCCCAAGGCCTCCCTCTGGAGCGTGGCCTGAAGGGAGGGATGGAGGACACGCCCCCTCGGCCCCAGGAAGGCAGTTTTCGCTGGAAGAGAAGTTAGGTCCGTCGGTAGCGCTTCCTCTGGCAGTGCCGGGGCTCAGGGCTGCCGGGGGTGGCCGTGGCCTTGGGGGAGGGCGCAGGGGGCTTGTGGCGGCCACAGCTCATGCTCAGGACCCAGCCCAGCTTGTGGTGCAGCACCTGCTTGAGGCCAGGCGGCAGGGGCAGCCCCTCCAGCGTGTCCCCGGAGTCGGGCCGCAGCTGACGCAGGCGGTAGCAGCACAGGTACTGCAGGGACGTGATGCTGGCGCACGAGCGGATCACCTTCATGCTGCTCTTGGCGGCCGTAGAGCATACCATCGGGTAGAACTTCTTGTTCTGCAGCTTGGTGGCCGCCACGCCTGGGGGGTGGGGAGCGCAGCTGGACCCTGGGCCGCCCACGAGGTGGCATGTCCTCCGGAGGCACGTGGGGACACACTCCCACCCGCCCGTGCCACCTTGCCCTCCAGTTTCTGTGAGGTGAGCCATTTGGGGAAGCCTGGGGGCGCTCCCCAGGGCTCCAGCTCTACACTCCAGGCCCCAGTCAAGGTCATGGCCGCCCTCACCTATGCACTTCCTATTCTTAAAGAAGGTGAGCGTCCCATGCCAGGTGTCCAGGTGCACGCCAATGATGGAGCCCTGGCCAAACCTCGAGGAGAAGCTCGTTTTGTCGCCCTTGTGGTGGAGAAGCCCTGGGGGGGGGGGGGCAGTGGGATGGGGTGAGCCTGGGGACCTCAGGGTCCCCTCAGCTCTGCCTGCCCTCGGGGTGCCGCGCACCTGTGTAGGAGAGGCCCCAGCTGTCCTCATCCCTGCCAAGCAGACTGCAGAACGTGTGGTGGTACTTGTCCAGGTCCACGTCTGACGTGCCAATGCCCACCATCTAGGAAAAAAGAGCAGGGTGGGCAGGGGCTGTCCTGGGCGCCTGGGGTGCTGCCCGCTGCTCCCCACCAGCGACCACATACCATGTCGGTGCCGTAGACCGGCGAGGTCATCTTGATCTCCCAGAAGTGCTGGCCCTCCCCCAGCTCCTTGGTGCCCCTGATGGCTGCGGTGCCACAGCTGTACTCCATGTGGAAGTTGACCTTCCGGTTGTCACAGCTCAGCAGAGTGGCCGAAGACTTATTCAGGTCGTCCCACACCCAGTCAAAATCTGCAGGAGTGAAGGCCAGGCTGTGGCAGCTCGGCCAGGCCCCTCCCCGGTCCCCAGCCCCGGCCCCCCAGGTGCTCACACTCGTCCTCCTCGCCACAGCGGCAGTCCTTGTCCTTGCCCCGGTGCACCACGTGCAGGCTGCCGCACAAGGAGGCCTCGCTCTGGCTGTCACAGTCACAGAAGGACTCCCCAGTCACAGGCACGGCGCTGGGGATGGGCGGCGGCAGGGCCGAGGACTCAGGGTCGGAGTCAGAGTCACTGTGCTGGGACAGAAGGACTGGCTGTCCCCACCTGGCGTGCCCTCCACCCTCTGCCCTCCACCCCAAGGTCAGCCACCTGTGGGTCAACCGCACTGATACCCCAAGGACGGGACCGGAGCTTCCCTGGGTCTCCTGCGCACGGCCAGCCCCCACCCTCCTCAGTGCCACCCTGGGAGGGGGGTCAAGGGCTCCACCCCATCCCCACATAGCTTTGCGGTCACTGGGAGCCCCGCTGACGGCCAGCCAGGAGGAGCCACCTGCCAGTTCTTTCTCTGGACAGCCGGAAGCACGGAGCCCGGGACGAAGTCTGCTGTTGACCCCAGGAGGGCGGCCTGGCAGCGGCCGGGCTCCAGCGGGGGCCCCTCAGCATGGCAGGGCGTGAGCGCCTGTCCTGGACGGTGGCCCTCCCATCATCCATGCCATGGGTGGCTCTGACCACCCCCCCCCCCCACGGGGCCCTGGAGCCCCTTGGTCCTGTGTGGACACTTGGAGCTTCGGCTGTAAGAGGTCCTCTGCCCGAGGGTGCCCAATCCTCATGGCATGTGCCACACACAGGGGCCTGATGGTGGCCCAGAGCCAGATCATTCCTGAAAGCAGCCAGGAGGCCTGCCTGTGCGCACAGATGTTCCTATCCTGACCACATCTGGTCCCCTGTCCAGCAGGCAGGCAGCCTCGGGTCCTGATTAGGGCCCACCCTGCACCCCCGCTCCCCGCCCCTAGGCGCTCCTCTCCCCCGCAAAGCCATCTGCACTGCTGGCCAGGGCTGGCCACACCTCCACACTCTGGTGCTTGGTGCCAGGCCCACCCCCTCCCCCCCAGCTGGTGTGTGCACCTGTCTCCCGTGGGGTGGAGCCTCTCTGTCCCTAGACCACGGGGAGAGGCTTTCCCCCTTCACTCCCATACCCCGTCCTCTGTCCTGCTGCTCTACGTGCTCCCACCAGGACAAGAGCTGACAAGCACGCTCCCGTTTCTCTCCTGTTGCACCCAGGGCCACGGAGCACGGGCTGCCCTGATCCCTCAGGCAGGAAGCCTCGGCCGAGGATGGACACGGGATGAGAAAAAGGCCCAGAGCACTGTGCTTGGGTGGAATGCAGGTTCCTCAAAAGCCAGGGCACACTCACCGCTACCCAGAAGCAGCCCCTTCCCACTTGGCCAAGACCCAGGGTCTCAGACTGGAGCACTGGAGGCCCATGTGGTCGGCCCCTGCTCCCAAGCCCCAGGGGTCAGCTGCCACCCACCAGCCATAGGGCAGCATCAGAGCAGAAGGGAAGAGGGGGGTGTTCAGCCTTCAGGCGTGCTCGGGGTGACACGCCCACCCACACAGCCAAGGATTCCAGGTCCATTAGGTGACAGGCAAGCTACAAACGTGTGTCAAGGGCTACGCCCGGGCCCCCCAACACCGCCCACATCTTCTAGCGATGAGTTGGCAAGGCAGGGACAGCCAGGAGAACAGATCACCTGGGTCACAGGGTCAGTGGGAGCCAGAGACGGGAAGGAATGCAAGCCTAGGCCTCCTGCCGGTGGAGCAAGGAGTTTGGGGAGGCTCTAGGAAAGGACCCAGAACATCCACAAGTCAGCCACTGCCTCCAGTTCTCTCCTCCGAGACCTGGCAGTTCCCCCGAGCTCAGCCACCCCACTCTAAAGAAAAGAGACAACCACTTCCTCCTAGGCCACCTAGCTGTGTCAGGGCAACAACACACACAGGGTGGCTGTGCCTGGTCACCCAAGAATCACCCCTGCAGGAAGCAGCCAAGGTGACTCAGGGCAGAACCCAAGCCCTGTCCTGGTCCCAGAGATCCGAGCGGCCATCCAGCACCCACCCCAGCGACAGGCACAGTGGTCGCCCGGCCCTGCTACTCCAATCGGCATGGCTGAGGTCAGTCCAGTGAGCCACTCAGAGGCGTCAGCCCGCCCAGCAGCTCCTCTCAAGGCTTCCGGGCCTCCCAGAACTCGAGCTGCTGTGCGTGGAAGGCACAGGCATCCCGGCCTCTAAACGTTGTTACGTTCTTTCTATGCACGTGTACACGAACACGGAGTATCCGTGTGTACAGGCGGGGACGACATCTGGGAGCGCACACAGCAAGGGAACCACTGCCACCTTTGGAAACAGGTTGGGTAAGCGGAACGCAAAGCTTCTGTTGAACTGACCAAGCTGTGCGGCAAACAGACAAGTTGAGAGAAGACTGTGGTGTCTGTCCTGGGGTCCCGTCACTGCAGGCCACGTGGGTTCATCTGGCCCGTCTTCTGCTCTCAGGAGCATCTTTCGTTCCCGCCGCTGGCGCCTCTACCCCCCTTCAGCCAGGCGCCCCCACTAGGACCTACCTGCCCATCAGAGTCGTAGCCCCAGTTCGCGGTCCCTGCCAGAGCCACAGCCCGGGCATCCGTGTCTCGGTGGGCGGCACTCAGGACAAAATGCCAAGCTCTGCTGCTCCGAGGGCGCCTGGCCATGGTGAACAGGATCTGGAAGGAAACCCAGCTTGTAAGCGGAAAAGCCTGTGGCAGCACCTGCGCTGCGTCCTCAGCCCGCTGCCGAGGTGGAGGCTCTCCCAAGCCCGGCGGACGCGGGGCGAGGGCCCTGGAGCTCTCCCCAACCGCCCCCTGCCCCCGCGGGCAGGCACCTTGACGAAAGCTGAGCAGAGTGCGTGGAGCACCGTCCAGATGCCCATGACCCTTGAACACGTATCTTGGCCCCTCTCTGGGCTCGGCCTGTCCCTCGGGCATCTCGCTCCTTGTCTGGCTCCACCTCTCTCGTCCACTTTGACAAAAGGCATCTCCACCATCCGAGTTCCTCATGCCAGACCCACAGCAGTCATGCTGCCAGCCTGTCCTCCCCGGGCGGTGGCCTCCCGGCCCCACCCCCAGACCAGGTCGGAGCCCCCCAGCCCGAGGCCCGAGGACCGCCACAACGCTCCTCCGCCCCGGCTCCTCCCACTTCCTTCGCCGACTTCTTGGAAACACAAACCGTAAGAATTTTTTAAACAAGCCTTAACAAGTCCCGAAGCCCCCCGGCCTTGCGTCGTTCCTGAGGTACATACCCCGTCCTGCAGAGCCCACCCCGCGCCCCCGCGCTTGGCCAAGCCACGGCCCGGGGCGGGGCGAGCCCTGTCCTGCCCTCTGCCCCGAGCGCCTTCGCCTCCCCGCGACCCAGGGCCGCCCCGAGGTCGGGACTCCGGCCCCGGCGCCGCCGCCCGCGGGAACAAAGGCGCGCCGGGCCCCCGCCGCCAGCGGTCCCGCCAGGCCGGGGGCGGCGCCGGGAGGTCGGGGCGGCCGCCGCTCACCTGCCGCCTAGCGCCGAGCTCCGCCGAGCCGCCGTGACCTACTTTCGGCTCCGGAGCGGAACGTAAACAATCCCCGCCCCGCAGCCCGCCCCCCGCGCTGCATTGGCCCCGCGGCGCTCGTGGGCGCGGGCGGGCGCGGCCGCTCTGCGGCGGGCGGGGGGCGGGCCGCGCGGCTGGGGCCCGCGGAGAGGCGGCTGGGCCCGTCAATCCTGGCCGCGCGTGCCCATTGGTCGGCGCTCGAGGGCCCGGCGACCCATTGGGCGCGGGGCGAGGCGGCGCCTGACGGAGTGGAGCCCGTTTCCGGTCGTCGTCGGCCCCGGAACCTACGTGCCCCTTACGTGGGATGTAATTGGCTGAGCAGAGCGCGAGGGAGCCTATGAGGACGGCCGGGGGGCGGGTACTGCGCGGGAGCGTGGCCGCGAGCGGAAGCCGCGCGGTGCGGCGGCCGGGATGGGGACGGCGGCAGGTGAGCGCGCGGGTGGGACTGCGGCCGGAGAAGAGGGGAGCGAGGGGGTGGGGGGCAGCGCTGGGCTCCCGGGACCGGGCCTGGGTGCTGGGGGGCCGCCCCGACACAGGCTCCCGGCGCCGGTTCCCCCGCAGTCCTCCCGCAGCTTCAGGTGCGCGGCCTCGCAGGTGCTGACGACCGGCGGAGCGGAGTCAGGGCACCCCAGGTGGGCCCGGGCCGCCGCGGAAGGCCTTCACCCTGAGGGCGCTGGCGTCCGTCGGGGCCAAGGGCGGGTCTCAGCTTAGGGCCACGCGAGGTGCTTGGGGGCCTCCCAGGGCGCCCGGTGCGAGGGCATCCTGCGTCGTGCCCCCCTCTCCTGCTCAGGGCCCGGAAACCTGGCAGGCGTCCGGCACATCCTCCTCGTTCTCTCGGGGAAGGGGGGCGTGGGGAAGAGCACCATCTCCACGGAGCTGGCCTTGGCCCTGCGCCATGCCGGCAAGAAGGTGAGCCCCCCGCCCAGCCGCCGCGGTCCTCAGCCTCTGCCCGCCTCGCGGCTCCTGCACGCCGCGGACGTCCTGTCTCCTCGCAGGTGGGGATCCTCGACGTTGACCTGTGCGGCCCCAGCATCCCCCGCATGCTGCGGGCGCAGGGCAGGGCTGTGCACCAGTGTGACGGCGGCTGGGTACCTGTCTTTGTGGACCAGGAGCAGAGCATCTCCCTCATGTCCGTGGGCTTCCTGCTGGAGAACCCCGACGAGGCCCTGGTGTGGAGGGGCCCCAAGAAGAACGGTAACGCCGCAGTCCGCCTTCCCGCTTCTCCCAGCTGCCCCCATGGCACCCACGAGTCAATGCGGGAGTCCTGTGGGAGCTGCGCGCCCTCCGCCCCAGGGTTTTTGGGTAACGTGGGAGACTCTGACAGCTGACTGTTCCCAAGGGGTCGTGCTGCTCACCTGAGCAGTCGGGCCCACACGGAGTTGGGAACAGAAGGCCCCTCCAAGGCTGGCGTCACCACACCCCCGTCCCTGAGCTCAGACCCGAGTCCACCCAGCCTGGGCCCCACTGAGCCCCTGTAATTGGGGGGGCAGGCAGCAGGCTCCCCTGCCACCACAGCTCCCCTCTTCCTGCAAAAGCTTGAGGTGTCCCTGAGTGCAGGTGCTGACGGCCCCCCGAGGATCACAGCTCCTGGGTCAGACCTGAGTGGAAGTCTGATGGGGCGGGAGCAGCCCGCAGCTGGGAAGGGAGAGGTGCTCGCGGCCGCCCCCCCCCCCCCCTGCTGTGTGCCCCGCTCCACTGTGAGAGGCATGCCTTGCTGTGCTGGGTGGGCCCTGGGCCTGCAGAGGCCCCCGAGCAGCAGGCTGGCTGGAAGTGAGGGGCTTGCTGCGCCCCCAGTGAGACCCCGGGCCTTCACAGCACTCATAAAGCAGTTCGTGTCTGACGTGGCCTGGGGGCAGCTGGACTACCTGGTCGTAGACACGCCGCCAGGAACCTCTGACGAGCACATGGCCACCGTGGACGCCCTGCGCCCCTACAGTCCCCTGGGGGCCCTCGTGGTCACTACGCCCCAGGTATGGCGGCCGCTCCCGGGGCCGAGCACCTTCCTCTGCCCTCCGTGCCCTTGGCGCTGTGCTCTGAGGGTACCCAGCGGCCGGCGGTGACTGGTTCCCGGCCCTTAGGCGGTGTCCTTGGGGGACGTGAGGCGGGAGCTGACTTTCTGTCGGAAGACAGGGCTGCAGGTGCTCGGGGTCGTGGAGAATATGAGTGGCTTCGTCTGCCCACACTGCGCAGTGAGTCGTGGGGACTTGGCGGGGTGGGGTCAGGCACGCCATGGGCCGGAAGGGCAGCCGGGGGTTGGGTGTGTGGGTGTCCTTCAGGCCCCGCACGTCTCTCCTAGGAGTGCACCAACGTTTTCTCTCGAGGAGGCGGGGAGGAGCTGGCCACGCTCGCCGGAGTCCCGTTCCTGGGTGAGTGTCAGGGCCGCCGCTCTGCTCTGCTCTGCTCTGCTCTGGGGACCGGGAGGACAGGCTTGCCTTCCGCCACCCTCACAGCCCGTCCCCGCCCTCTCCCTCCGCAGGCTCCGTGCCTCTGGACCCTGAGCTCTGTGGGAGTCTGGAGGAAGGGCGAGACTTCATCAGGGACTTCCCCAAGAGTTCTGCCTTCCCCGCGCTCTTCTCCATAGCCCAGAAGGTTCTGAGCCAGGCACCCGCTCGGCTCTCCTAACCAAGGCAGCCCCTCCACCGTGTCTCCCCGCATCTGGGGGCGGTGGGTGGTTCTACCTGGGGGGGTGGCCTGAGCCCTCAGAGAACAGCATGCCCCAGGGCATGGCCGGCTGCCTCCGGGGCCCCATGGGTCACAGGGTCCAGGAGATCCCCGGCGTCTGCTGCTCGCGATGCTGGTGACTGAGCTGGGGGGCATCCTGTAAGGATTTGGGCCAGTTGGCCTCAGAGGAGTCCACAATTAAACGTGTTCCACCGGCGTGGCTCGGGCTTGATGCTTCAGAGAGCTGTGCACCGTCCTGTCTGGGCCTCAGTGCCCCCGCAGCTGCCAGCTGTGCCTGTAAAACCCCCCTAGGCCCCGCAGCCCCCGGGTTGAGCGAGGGGTAGACTGCAGAGAGCGTGGTGCTGAGGACTCGCGTGCCCCTGGGGGGCTCAGCCCCACGGCCCCCACGCCCTCCCCCACACCCTCCCCACGGCGGCCGGCAGAGCTGGGCAGGAAAGGGGGCAAGGTGCAGGAGGCCGGGAGGGACTGGGGCAGGGGGGCACAGACTGATGCTTCCTGGTCAGAGGGAGAGGGCAGGGGCATGGGGGTGCCCAGCTGTGCCACCTTCGCAGGACCAGGGGCTCCGAACGACGGGAAGGTGGCGCTGCTGCCCCTCTGGCATGGGAGGCATCCCATGGCATCCTTGGAGGGCTGTGGGGTGGCGGCCACAGGGCAGAGCTTTCCTCCACCCACCACCCACCCCCAGCTATGCCCCGGGGTCACATGCTTGTGTCAGATGGCTTTTAATAAACGACGGCTGGGATCCTGAGGATGTGTGGTGGTCCCTCCCTTCCACCCCCCTCCCCTTCCATCGGTCAGGGACCAGGCCCCGGGGCTGTGTCGTGTCTGCCGAGGGGGACACCGAGGGCACACTTTGCCCCCAGGGGCCACCAGCCGGCCCCAGCCTCGCTCAGCACTGAGCAAAGTGGGCGTCAGCAACGTCACGCAGGTCAAGGCCCGAGACGCCCGGGGGGCCGGCGCAGGTGATGTTGTTGGAGACATAGATGGGCGGCTGGCCATCGTCCCCCTCGGGCGCAGCCTGGATGAGGCGCGGCACGACGCCCGGCTCCCGCAGAGCCAGGGCCCTGAGGGCACCGAGCGCGCAGCCGCAGTCCCAGGGGTTGTCCCCAAGCCAGAGGCGCTCCAGGCCGGCAGCCGGCGGCGAGAAGGTCCGCAGGGAGTTGTTGGTGAGGCTCAGGTAGCGCAGCTGCCCCAGCTCAGCCAGCTCGCCGTCCGGCAGCGCCTCCAGGCGGTTGTGCGAAACGTCCAGCCAGAAGAGGCGCTGTAGGGGCCGCAGGGAGTCGGCCACCAGCGCTGCCAGCTGGTTGCCCGAGAGCAGCAGGTACTCCAGCTTGCCCAGGCCCTGGAAGGCCCGCGCCGGCAGGTGCGTAAGCCGGTTGGCCGTGAGGTCCAGCTCCAGCAGCTCCGCCAGCCCCCACAGGCCCTGCTCGTCCACGGCTGTGATGCCGTTGTGCTTGAGGAAGAGCCGCCGCAGCCCCGACAGGCCAGCGAAGGTGCGCGGGCGGACACGGCCCAGGCAGCCGCGCTCCAGGTGGAGGCTGTGCAGCTGGCCCAGGCCCTGGAAGGTGCGCTCAGGGAGGCTCCGCAGGCAGTTCCCGGACAGGTTCATGACCGCCACGCTGAGCAGGCCGACGAAGGCGCCCGCCTCGATCTCGCGGATCTGGTTGTCGTTGAGCATCAGCACCTCCAGCTGGCCCAGGCCCTCAAAGGCCTTGTCAGGCAGCTGCCGGATGCGATTGTGGCCGAGCCGCAGCTCCTCCAGGAAGTGCAGGTCTCGGAAGGTGCGTGGCCGCAGGCCGGCGATGGCATTGTGTGACAGGCGCAGGACGTGCAGGCCCAGCAGGCCGGGGAAGGTGTCCTCCAGGAGGCCGGCCACGCGGTTGTGCGACAGGTCTAGCCAGCGCAGCGCCTTCATGCCCAGGAAGGCGCCGGGCGCCACGGCAGCGATGACGTTGTGGTCCAGGTAGAGCTTCTGTAGCTTGGGCAGCTTGACGAACACATTGGCCTTGACACTGCGCAGGGCGTTCCTGCTCAGGTCCAGCTCCCGGAGCTCCCCCAGGCCGCAGAAGAGCGGGGGCTGCAGGTAGGCCAGCTTGTTGCCCGCCAGCACCAGCTCGCGCAGGCTGGCCAGGCCCTGGAAGGCAGCGTCGGGGAGCACGGCCAGGCCGTTCCAGCCCAGGTGCAGGTCCCAGAGGTCGGCCAGGCCCCGGAAGAGGCCCTCGTCCACCCAGCCCAGCATGTTGTTGCTGAGGCCAAGTGAGGCCAGGCCCGGCGTGTGCAGGAAGGTGTGGGCTGCCAGGCCGCGCAGCTGGTTCCGCTCCAGGTGTAGGTGGCGGAGCTGCTGCAGGCCGAGCAGCACCCGCGGCTCCAGGCTGGCCAGCCCACTGCCCTGTAGGTTCAGGAAGCCCAGGCTGGAGAGGTTCTGGAAGGCCGCCTCGGGGATGGAGGACAGGTTGTTGCCATCCAGCCACAGGGCCCTGGCGCCAGCCGGGATGCCATCGGGCAGCCTCGTGAGGTTCCGGGAGCTGCAGAAGACGCTGAGCTCGTCCGTGTAGTCGTCGTGGCCGCAGGTACAGGCAGCCGGGCACTGCAGGCTCTCGGGGGCCCCTGGGACCCCGGGCTCTGCTGCCTGCAGGCCGCGAGGGCCCAGCGCTGCCCAGGAAACCAGCAGCATGGCCAGGACCGGGCTTCCTGCGGGGACAGGGGCCAGAGGGTGTGAGCCCCGGGCTGAGGGAGACCGGGAACGTTCCAGTTCCATAGCCTACACGTGT
This sequence comes from Vulpes lagopus, assembly GCF_018345385.1. Taxonomy (NCBI): domain Eukaryota; kingdom Metazoa; phylum Chordata; class Mammalia; order Carnivora; family Canidae; genus Vulpes; species Vulpes lagopus. Next base: position 128,098,364 of record NC_054826.1, on the reverse strand, counting down.
GCTCCAGCGTGGAACTCCGCTCCCGACCGCGGTGCCTGACCGGAGGTGGTGGCCTGCTGACGGCCCAGAGGAAGGTGGGAGCTCGGAGCTGCGTTCTGCCTGCCTGAGAGGGAAGCGGAGCCACACAGGACAACGGGCACCTCCCGCAGCTCAGAACCGCCTGCCCTTTCCAGCCCTGCAGGTACACCAGAGGAAGGACGCCTGTTCTGGAGCGACCTGAGGGTAGGAGTACCCTGCTGCTGCTGTGGGGCGGTCTGCATCCCTTTGTGGACACTCGATGGGGCCGTGTCACCAGGTAGGCTTGGGGGGGAGCGGGCATTCTGGAGCAGGCCTGAGCAGGCATGTACTCCGTGCTCTTGAGGCCTGGACTGAGCAGGTGAGGCTGCCCCGGTTCGGCTCCCCGGTTGGGGGGCCCTCACCCATGTGCTCCTTGGCCTGCGCACCTCACACCCGGGTACGGAGCCTGGCGCTGGTGGAGGGGTAGAGTGGGGCGGACGGGACTCCCTGCCATCAACTCATCAGGAGGCAGGGGCCTTCCAGGACAAAGGACACTGGGCCCCACACCAACAACACCCCAAAACCTGCGTGGATCACTGGGCTGCCCACCGCATTGGGCCCGTCCCTGCCCTTGGAGGGCTCAGGATGAGGCCAGAGGATGCCCCACACCCACCTGCATGGGGCTGGGCCCCGAGGGGGATGGGGTGACATGGCCTGGCCTTGAGGGGCTGCGAGGGCAGCAGTCCCCAGCCTAGGGAAGGGTCCCCCAGGGTGGAGGTGTGAGGAGATGGGCCCTAGGGCCAGAGAGGTGCCCAAGGGTGCATCCCTGGGCAGCGCCTCAGCAGCGATGCCTGCCCTGTTGGTCTGCCCTGAGCTGAGCCCTCCCTGGGGCTGCCCCTGGCCATGGGGCTCGGGGGGCACAAGGTTGGGACCCCCGAGTGAGGGGCCAGGGCCCTTGAGGCACCTCACCTCTGATCAGGGCCATCTGGCTGCAGGGCGGAGCGCAGGCAGGCTGTGAGCTGGATGCGTCTGCTGGGGCCGGCTGCGCCTGCCCTCTGATTTCCCCACTGCCGGGGCAGCCAGCACCCCGTGGCTGGACAGCCCAGCCCAGCCCGACTGGCCCCGATTCCATTAACCCTCCCGTGCCCAGCGGCCAGCATCAGCCCCAAGTGTCTAGGATGCAGACGGCACGGGGGGGAACTGGGGGGCTGCATTCACCCTGAAGCCACCTTGAGGGCTCGAGGTGGGCCGGGTATGGTTCCGAGGCTCCGGTGGTCACCCCCAGCCATCCTCCTGCAGGACTGGGCGGGGCAGAGCCAGGCAGCAAGCCAGTGGGGGACAGGGGTGTCCCCCGGAGCAGTCTGCTAGGCTGGGAGGCTCAAGATGGGTTTGGGGAAGCCAGGAGAGGAGGTCCCCGTGTCTGGCTGGTCTCCTGCCCCTCATGGGGACCCCTGGGGCAGCGGTGGGGGACCTCCCCTCAGCAGATGGCCACGTGGGAGTTAAGCAGGAGAAAAGCCTGGCATGCTGACCCCCCTCCTTCCCCTGCCCGTTTCCTAACAGCCTGGGTGGGGTCCTTGTGAGGACTCCCCAGGCCCGGCCCAGCCTTGGCCCAGCCTGACTCCTGGGACCTCGGGGTCAGCTGGTGTCTAGCCACGCCTCCTCCCCCCTACCTCTTCTAGGAACACCCGGGGCAGCCACCTTGTGTTTGCTTTCCCCCGCACGGCCCTCCTGGGAGGAGCGGAGAGGCCTGGCCTTGGGGGAGCCGTCCTGTGGCCCCGGGACCAGCGTCCACCTGCCTGGGGACGCAGCCCGGCCTCTGGAGCTCCCCCCGTGGGGCCGTGGCCACCCCGTCGGCCCGGTGCCCTGCCTGAGGTCGGCCCCAGGTCAGGCCGGGAAGAAGGTTCCCAGGCAGCAGGGCCCCTGGCCGCGCCCCACCCCGGCGCACCCGCACCTCGATAGGCCCCGACTCTGTGGGTCCCGTGGGGGCTGGGCTGCACGTGGCCGGGCCCCAGGGAGAGGGGCGGGGCCCCCGGGACTGCGGCACCCTCCCTGGCCTCAGCCCCCGGGCCCAGAGCTCCCGCAGCGGGGGTGGGGTGAGGGCGGCTTTATCTCTCCCTTTATCGAGCTTTGATTGATCCCCAGGTCGGGTCTCAGCCTCTGTTCTGAGAAATTATAGATCCGCCGGGAGAAAGTCCACGCCCAGAAATTTACACGGTAAACACGCGTTTCCACAGCACAAAGTGCGGACTCAGCACGTTCCCCGCGGGGCCTTCAGCCAGGCGGGGAGGGAGGGGACGGGCTCTTTCTGGAAACCCCGGCAGGGCCCCTGCAGCTGCAGCCCTCCCCACGGCTGTGGCTGCCCCCAGCCCCCCAGAAGGACCCTGGAGCCTCCCCGGCCCCTCGGAGCCTGACCACTCAGGGAGTTGGCCACCTGCGGGGCTCCCCAAGGCACCTGGTTTCATTTGCTCCGGATTGTCACAGACACGGGGTCACACGCGAACCCTGGGTCCGGCTGCGTGTGTGACGTGGGATTCAGCTGGCCCATCCCCGCAGCTGGCCCTGCTTGAGTCTCGGGACGCGCTCACCCACCTGCGGCCGGGGACACCGTGCCCGGAGCCTGTGGGCGTCGGTGGACGTGCTGGGACCCGGGGTGCGCCCCAGCAGGTGAGGCCGAGCCTTCCCGTGTGCTCAGTGGGTCACAACCCCCTGGGGCCGCACACCCCCCCCCCCCCCCCCCGGTGTTCCTGACCCCAAGGGAGAGCAGCCCGTGGCCGTGGCGCTCATTCAGTGTTTGTCAAACACCAGCGAGAGTGCGGCCCCTCAGCCTGTCGCCGACTTCTCGTCCTGGGTCACCTGGGTCACCGTGAGTTGTGGTTCTGAAGGGTCACGGCCTGGAGCAAGTGTCAGGAGGATGCGGGCAGGGGCCCTGCACCGGCCGGAGCCTGTCCACTGTCCCTTCACCCCAGGCTCCGCCCATCTTCACGGTCCCCAACGCCCCACATGGTGCTGAGCGGAGGCCTCGGACCGTGAAGGTGACAGGGCCCGGCTCCGGCTGGTGTCCGTGGCCGCCCGCCGCTCTGGCACAGGGACCGAGCACATGCTGTCCAAGCGCCCCGGGGTCCCCTCACTGCTGCCGGCGGCCTGTCCCCGAGCCCCAGGGTGAGGAGGGGGTCCCTCCCTTCCGGGCCGAGCAGCCTGCCAGCGTCTGAACCAAAGCCAGGGCGGGGTGGGGGGTCGGGGTTGTGCTGCGGTTTGCGTGGAAGACACACCTGAGCCCGTGTCCCCGGCCGACGTCGTCTTGCCTGGCTCTCTTGCCGTCGTCCGCCTCCTGCATGGTTGTTAGGGTCTCGTTGCTAGATGGCAGTTAGGGGCCCTCCTTGCCGCCGGGTCCTTTGCTCCGCTCCGCATGTGGCGCAGCCGCACAGGTGCCCTCACCCACAGGTGTCCCCTGAGACAGCCACAGGCACGAGGTACACGGTCCAGGCTGTGCTCCAGCGGGGTGGGTGGGGAGGCAGCCCAGGTGACAGGCGTCCAGGTTGCTGCCACTTGGGGACCCCACGGACATGGCCACGAGCATTGACCTTCCACTCTCGGGTGCACGTGTGTCGTGCCTTGGGTAGCTTGGTGTGAGCGGAACTGCGGGTTCACGGTTCGTAGGTTTTACGTGTAAGTCACATCTGCGCCCGACAGAGCCGACTATTGCTCCCGAGCCGGCTACTGCTACGTGCAGCTTCTTACAAAACTACTTAGATAACGTTTTGGAAAGTACGAGCAGTGCGGCGGTTTCACGTCCTCGCCTGCACACGCCATGGTCGGTCATGCGCCGGCTGTCCCAGTGCCGTGTCGCTCTGGCCGCGACTGTTAGGCTCCTTTGCCCCGCCTTCTGGGGGAGGGGGCCTAAGTCTTGCTTATAAGTTGTTTTCCAAGGCTTTAGGGGTGACGGGTTATCAGGATATTTGCAGCAATTTCTCCCTGGCTGTGGCTTATCCAGGTTTTCAAAATACCGCCTTTTGGGGGGCCCTGGGTAAGGGACCGACGCCTGACCTCAGCTCTGGTCTCGACCTCGGGGTCCCGAGTCCAGGCCCTGCCCGGCCCCGTGCTCGGGGTAGAGCTTCCTTCAACAAAAAGAAAAGGTACGTTGTCTCTTACAGTGCAGCTGTGTATTTGGATGAAGTGCAGCTCATTGGCGTTTTTTCCTCGGGCTCGTGGCTTGGGCAAGCCTCGCGCCGGACCCCCCCCCCCCGCCCCGCCCCGGTCTCCTCCCAGGGATGGGGAGCACCTTCCCATTTACTTCCATCATCTGTGTAAATCTTGCACCAGGGGCGCCCAGGGGGCTCCGTCGGTGAAGCATCTGCTCAGGTCATCATCCCAGGGCCCAGGGATTGAGCCCCACGTCGGGTCCCCTGCTCCCCGGGGAGCCTGCTGCTCCCTCGCCCTCTGGCCCTCCCCCTTGCTCATGTGCTGCACGCTCTCGCTTTCTCCCAAATTAAAAAAAAAAAATCTAGAAAAAAAATTCCTGCACTATTTTCGACAAAACAATTTGAGTTTTATTAGCTTAGTGCTACTGTGATTGGAATCTTCTTGATTTCGCTTCTGTCTTGTTAACAGCCCTGGAAATGCAGTGGGTTTTTCTCGCTGACCCTGAATCCCGGGACCAGCACCCCGGGCTCTGCCCTGAGGACGCCTCCGCCCCCTCCGAGGCCTGCATCCTGCCCTCTGCTGCTCCGTGCCTCCCTGCGCACGGCCCAGCGGTGACGGGGATCTTAGAGCTGAGATCAGGCTGGTCCCCGTGGACTCTGACATGTGACAGTAATGCTGTCGAAGGGACAGCCATCCTCACCCTGCCCCACGCCCGCTCACCTGCTGGCCGAGACTGTGGACCCACTGTCATCACGAAGGTCCTTAGCAGCAGAAGGGCCTCGGGGCAGGCGCAAGGCTACGGGAGGACGCTGTGGGTCGCCCCGGGCCCGCAGGAGGAAGCACGGCCGCGGGCGCTGACCCCGAGCACACCTGCCGCTGGGGCACTTGCACCTTCATATGGCACCTTGAGCCGATCCTGAGGTCTCGTCCTTCCCTCCTCGAGGACGGGCTGCGTGTTTGTTTCTGGACGTGCAGCTGACGGGCACTCCTGTGATGAACACCTGCTCCTAGTGCGTAGGGTTGTGGCCTTTTGTTACGAGTTTTACATCCAGGCTCCCGAGACTGATGCCTCATCTTCTCCCGAGGCGTCTGAGGCTTTAGGGTTGGGACGACACTCGCCTGGCAGGAGGAGCGGGGACATGCCCGGCATTTTCTGGAAGCACATGAGTGGCATCGCTGACAGCCCTCGGTCCGCACAAAGACTTCAGACTTCGCATCGATTCAATTTCTTGTTACAGGTCGAATATTCAGGTTGTCCCTCCGAGTCTGGGTGAGTCTCTGCGCCCTCCTGGGCCGCGGCCGCCTGGTTTTCCTCGCAGTCCCAGAGGGGCCCCAACGGTTGTTTCCGCGGGCGGCGGTGGCATCCTGCACCCGCTTCCCTGCAGGCCTTCGGCCACTGTGCTTCTCTGTTGGCGGCTGTAACTGAGGGCTTGTCACCCTCGTGAGCTTTTTCACGGAACTAACTTTTGGGTTTTCTGTTTTCTATCTTGATGATCTGTTTTCTTCTACCTCCTTTCCGTTTCGTGTGCCCTTTGCTCTCGTTTTGTTTTGTTTTTTTAAATAATAAATTTATTTTTTATTGGTGCTCAATTTGCCAACATACAGAATAACACCCAGTGCTCATCCTGTCAAGTGCCCCCCTCATTGCCTGTCACCCAGTCACCCCCACCCCCTGCCCTCCTCCCCCTCCACCACCCCTAGTTCGTTTCCCAGAGTTAAGAGTCTTTATGTTCCATCTCCCTTTCTGATATTTCTTACCCATTTCTTCTCCCTTCCCTTCTATTCCCTTTCACTATTATGTGCCCCAAATGAATGAGAACATATAATGTTTGTCCTTCTCCGATTGACTTATTTCACTCAGCATAATACCCTCCAGTTCCATCCACGTTGAAGCAAATGGTGGGTATTTGTCATTTCTATTGGCTGAGGAATATTCCATTGTATACATAAACCACATCTTCTTTATCCATTCATCTTTCGATGGACACCGAGGCTCCTTCCACAGTTTGGCTATTGTGGACATTGCTTCTAGAAACATCAGGGTGCAGGTGTCCCGGTGTTTCATTGCATCTGAATCTTTGGGGTAAATCCCGAACAGTGCAATTGCTGGGTCGTAGGGCAGGTCTGTTTCTAACTCTTTGAGGAACCTCCACACAGTTTTCCAGAGTGGCTGCACCAGGTCACATTCCCATCAACAGTATAAGAGGTTCCCCCCCAGGAACCCCAAACTTTTCATCACTAATCTGTCAGGAAAACCATAAAAAACCTTACTCTGCATCTTCTCCAGCATTTGTGGTTTCCTGCCTTGTTAATTTTCCCTGACTCTCGTTTCTTAAGGGAGGAGCCTCTCCTCTGCCGTGCAGGTGGGTGAGGCCCTGCCTCTGGCAGGTCCCAGCGGCGTTGCTGTGGTTTCCAATGGAACCCTTTGGCTCGTGGTCTGTTTAGAGATCTGTTCCTCCCAAGTACTGGAGTTTGTGAACGTACTTCGGGTTTTGGTCTTTAAAATTCATAATGACTTGTTGCCTGGCCTCCACTAGGCTATGCTGGAAAAGGCCACGCAGGTGGGTTGTGGGCAGTGTGCCCTGTGTCCTTGGTGACGCACCGTCTAGGCCATCTAGCTCTTAGGGAGAATTAAAACCTCCGATAACTAGGGCGTCTGGGTGGCTCAGTCGGTTAAGCCTCTGACTTGGTTTTGGCTCAGGTCATGATCTCAGGGTCGTGGGATCAAGCCCCGCATCTGGCTTCACACTCCAGGGACAGTGCTTAAGGCTCTCTCCCTCTGTCACACACACCCCGCCCCCCATTTTTCTCAAATCATTTTTTAAAAATATTTTATTTATTTATCCCTGAAGGGGGGGGAGAGAGAGAGGCAGAGACACAGGCAGAGACACAGGCAGAGAGAGAAGCAGGCTCCACGCAGGGAGCCCGACGTGGGACCCGATCCCGGGTCTCCAGGATCAGGCCCTGGGCTGAAGGTGGCGCTAAACCGCTGAGCCACCTGGGCTGCCCTTCTCAAATCTTTTTAATTAAAAAAACTCTGCTTGCTATATCACGTATTTTCTTTTCAGCTTGTGGATTATGCTGTTACTTAGGGAAGAGCATAGAGCAGTGCTGCTCTGCCCCAGTGCCTGCCGGCCGCCCCTGCCCATTCCCGCACGTGGGGTCACTCATTGCTTCAACAGAAGCCTGTTGACAAGTCAGGTTCTAGCTAAAGGCCTCTCCGGGAGCTAGGGAAGGAAGAGAAAAGAGACGGGGTCCTCCCCCACCACCACACGCCGGTCACAGTGGGACCCCAGATCCACCAGTCCCCCACCTCTGCTCTGTTACGGGCTCATGCTTCACACAGAGCCCTGGGAGCGTCCGGGGGCCCTGCACCCACTCGGAACCCACATCCTTAGAAGTAGGTGGGCCAGACCTTTTATGGTTTTCCTGACAGATTAGTGATGAAAAGTTTGGGGTTCCTGGTGGGGAGATGCGTGTGGCACAACCTCACAATGTGCTCAATGCCCTGAACGGTGCACAGTCGTGAACCCCACCTCATAGTAAACAATTTTGAAGGTTCTGATTGGTAAAGTGCGGTCGCCACTGATATCCGAGCGATTTCACAGCTGGCGAGGAACGTGCCACACCGGGACTGGCAAGTGACCCAGGGCGCGTCCAACAGTGGACCCCACCCAGGAGCACAGGTCCCAGAGCCCTAGGGACTTGGCGCAGGTCCAGCTCCAGGGGCAGCAGGGCCTGGGGCAGCGGTCAGGAGATGAGCCGCCAGCACCCAGGCTGTGTGCTCAGCCCTGGGGGGCAGGGGGCGTCCGTGGCAGGAAGACACGATGGAGGCCGAGCACATAAGTTCCCTCGTCTCCCTGCAGGGCTCCTCGCCGGCCGCCTGCGTGTGCCTCCACTCCACCTTCTTGCTCGGAAAGACGACACTCTCTCCACCAGGAGCTGAGAAGCAGGTGCCACAGCAAGAGGTCAGCGTGCAGGGGGCACCACGGACCCTTCTGAAGAAAGGGGCACCGGCTGCTCAGTGGAGCGTGTGACGCATCCTGGGATTGTGGGCTTGAGCCCCGTGGAGGGGTGGAGATGCCTGAAGGTCTTTGAAAAGAGGAAGGGGTGCCCGGGTGGCTCAGTGGGTGCAGTGTCTGCCCTCGGCTCAGGGCGTGATCCCAGGGTCCTGGGATCGGGCCCCATGTCGGGCTCCCTGCCAAGCACCCCGCCCCCCACCCCACTCATGTTCTCTCTCAAATCTTTAAAGGGAAAAAAGGAAGAAGAAAAGGCTGGAAAGAAAACTGCCTGCCCAAGTGGCTGAAGAATAAGCAGCAGCCGTGTAGGGGTTTCCTTCTTCGACCTTCCGAAGAAACACTCGGTTGCCGGTCGTCACTCACCCCAGGGTGCACCTGCGCGGAATCCGCCAGACCGGAGGCCACATGAGGACACCCAGGCCCATCTGTGGTGACCTCTGGCCTCACCTGTGTCCCGCATGCCTGTCCCCTCCTCCTGGCACCTCCCCGGAGCCCCGACATCCTGACCTTGCTGCCCCACGAGCTCCCCCAGCGCCCGGTGACCCCCGGGTGCATTTCCAGCCGGGACCGACCCTGACCTTCCTCTGCCTGCCACCCCCACCCTGGGGGGCTTCACAGGCAGCTTGGCCTCCACCTGCCCAGACCCCGCCCACGGGCCTTGTGTGTCTCCCGGGAACCCCGCACTCAGCTCACGCTGGGAGCCCTTTCATCTCTGGCCGCCCCGCGGGCACGCAGAGACCTGCTGGTAACGGCTGCTCCCCACCCCCACACCTGTCTTCAGGTGGGTGCTGAGGTCCTCCTGCAACCTGTCTGCTGCTGCCCACCCCCCCCAGCTCAGCCTCACCCCTGCCCCTGCCCCAGGGCCTTGGCACTTGCTTTTCTCTCCCAGAGATCTGCAAGATTCGCTCCTTTGAGCCGTAAGCTGCTGCTCACCTGCCCTCCATGGCCGGGCCTGCCCCGCCACGGCCCTGCTGCTGCCCAGCCGTGCCCTCCGCCAGGACAGAAGCCCCATGAGGGCAGGACGGCAGAGCAGCTCAGCCTTGGCCACAGCACTTGCAAGGTGCAGTCGAGGAGGCTGGGGACACGGGCTGCTGCCCCACCTGCCTCCCTGCACCACAGGAGCCTCAGGGGCAGAAGTCCCAGCATCAGGACCACAGAAGGTTCGTGAAGGACACGGAGCTTGCCCAGGCTACTCGCCCAGGCTGAGCAGATGCCAGGGAACAAAGCTGCCTGCGGTGACCCTGTTTGCGACAGCGTCAACGTACAGAGGATGGGGGTGGCCGATCCAGAGCACAGCCTCCAGGGACATAGTCCCGACCCCTGGTGCGGTGCGGGGGGCGGTCCATCCCTGGGTGCTCCCACGGTGTGGAGGATGCTGTCGCTCATGGAAGCCCCCTGCACTGGGGTCAATGTGGAGGCTGCGACCCAAGGGGGATGGTCACTTGCGTGGCCAGGGATCCCAGGGCTGACACAGGCTTGCCCGTGTCCATGTCAGGAGGGTGACATGCCGTGTTCCGGGGAGGGCGCGGCTCGGCGCTCCAGGCCCCGACCTCGCCCTCTGGACCATCCAGCGAGTGGCGGCCGCGTCTGAGGCCAGGGCTGCCTCGGGGACCGTGTCCTACAACTATAGGGCCGTGCAGACACCGGAGCCGGTGTCAGTAGGGTTTTAGCAGCATGGAACGCACCGGCAACCCTGATGCCAGACAGGTGGTATGTTCAGAACTTGAAACTTGTCACAAGAAGCCCAGAAATGCGGTGTCATGTTATGCCAGGCCCAACCCCAGCCACAGATACTACGTGCATGTGAGGACATGGCCGAGACTGGCCCGAAGGACGAAGCTGGGCTGTGTCCCTTTCTGGAAATGAAGAATTATCCTAAAGCTGTGGTAACGGGCACCACGGACAGGCCTGCACCTTTGGGCACTTGTCCCCCACGGCTGGCGGTGCTCGCAAGCAGGAGGGACACATAGCGGGGCTCCCAGCAGGAACAAGTGGGTCACTACTACATGGACTTGCAGGAGGACAGCAGAGGGACAGGTGGACATGAAGCATGCAGTTGAGCACGTGAAGGATTCTTCAGCAAGACCCTGGAGCACCAAGCTGGCAACCGACTAGGAAAGGACTGTACTTCCACACATACGGTGGCACAGAGCTGTACACTGAAGCATCTAGAAGGCTCCATGACACCCCTGAGGGAGCTCCGGTTCCATGGAGGGGGTCAACAGCCTTGGACAAGAATGACTGTGCTTCCCAGCCGCACAGCACCGAGGCCCACCCAGGACCTGGACACGCGACCTCGGCCACCTGAGGACATCTAGGCAGGAGAGCAGTGGCGGGCACCTCCGCTAGAGAAGTGCTAACTGGGAGCCATCCGCGTCTGCAGAGCCTCCTCAGGTCAGAGCCCATTGGACAACGTCCAGAACAGAGGAAGACCTCCAGACTCAGAGATGAGCCGTTGAGAATACCTCTTCCTCCCACTTCCTGCCCCATCGTGCCCTGGGTCTGACCGCAACCCTGAGGCTCGTCTGTTCCCCCTGGGTTCCCCCAGCCCAGGCCGGGCCTGCGGTTGCTAAGGAGATGGCCGCTTCCCGGGCCAGTACAGTGCAGATTTCTTCAAACACAAGCAGGGGGAGCAGAGCGGTGCAGGGACCGAGGCCAGGATCTCAGGAGCAAGGGCGTGGGGGCTGGACCTCAAGCAGCAGCAGCAAGGTGCCCGCAGTGGGGCGGTGGGCGGGTGAACAGCCCAGGACAGGCCAGGCTTCTCAGGGACGAAGGGGCCTCGGTGGGCCTTGAGCTCGGGGTCCCCGGACGCCCAGCCCCAAAGTCAGCATCGCCCTGGCCACCAGCGCAGGGGTGCGGTGTCAATGAGCCCTGCACTGTGCCAGCCCGGGCGGGGCTTGGCCCCATGTCAACACAGAAATCTTGTGAAGAGGATGACACAGGGCCCAGGGGAGGAGGAGAGGGGACGACACCGGCAGTCTCCGTGCAGTGCCGAGGGGACAAGGGGACTGTCCTGTGGCCCTGCTTTGGTAAGCATGGTCTTCCAGACCAGATGGCATGAGGGGGCATGGGGACAGGTCCCACTGAAGGCAGGAGAGAACACAAAGTTGTGAGCAGAGCATCCAGGATCCGCTTTCTCAACTTCTCTTATAAATATGCATTAGAACATCTGATAACACAAGCAAAGGGCTCTGAAATTAATTTAAAATTAAACCAAGACTGGATTTCTTGCACTGCCAGCAGGAAATGTACCTAAAACCCCTGAATACCCATATGTGCTTGAGGGCGGCGGAGGCCCCACAGCGCCTCAGTCCCGGGGCACCTTGAAGTGGTCCTTCTCTTTGCGGATGGCCCTCATGGTGGTCACAGGGTCCGTCTCACCCGCATGCTGCTGCACGGTCTTCTCCCTGTGGAAGCCGACCACCAGGCTGCAGGCTGCGCGCCACGCACACCTGCCGCCCCCCCGCCCCCCGCCCCGGGGCACTGGGGGAGAAAAGAGCCAGCAGAGGTTGGGACATTCTGAAAAGATGAAATGCTCCCACCAAGGGCCAGCCTGCGCGCTCCTGACTTTGGAGGGCCTGCTGGCCAAGTGGTCCTGCTGGCAGCCCCCTCAAGACTCCTGTGGGCCACACCTCGCCCACCTACGGATCTGGACTCCAGGGTCAGAAAGGACCCCACACAAGCACCCACCCTCCTGCCCCTGAGAGGAGGTGCCTGCTTCCCAGGTTACAGACTACTTGATAAAGACTTCAGGGTAGCCTCCTCCAGCACCTGGGGTCTGCAGGGGCACAGACGCTGGCTGAGCGAGGGGGCCACAGAGGTGCAAACATCCCTGAATGCACGCTCACCTCACTCTCATGAATGGGTTGTAGGTGAACTCCTCTGCGATGGTGGATGGCACGGTGGGCTCCCCGATACTGTACTTCTCCTACACAGGACAGAGGTCACTTCAACATGGATATTGCTAAAGGTAGCATTTCCCACCACCTTCTTTTTTTTTTTTAATTTTTTTAAATTATTATTTATTTATGATAGTCACAGAGAAAGAGAGAGAGAGAGAGGCAGAGACACAGGCAGAGGGAGAAGCAGGCTCCATGCACCGGGAGCCCGATGTGGGATTCGATCCCGGGTCTCCAGGATCGCGCCCTGGGCCAAAGGCAGGCGCCTAACCGCTGCGCCACCCAGGGATCCCTTCCCACCACCTTCTAATCTCCGAACGTCACCTCAGAAGGCAAAGTGAACAGCATCAGGTCAGCGTGAGGACAGGCTCCTTCCTGCTGTGGAGACCCAAGTGTCCTGGCCACCGCCAACAAACTGTCCCTCTTCCCCTCGCTGTCTTGGATATAGAGGGGGACACAAAAACTTCACTAATTTGAAGTTTGTATTTTATGTTCTAGAATACCAGCAAAAATGCAGAAAACACAGGGAAGAAGGAAACACCCACAGCCCTACCCCCAAGATGCAGAGCTCACTGCTTGGCAGAGCAAGATAGCAAGTGCCCACACTGGGATGACCACCCTTCTACAAGGTGGTGAGCTCTCACCACCGGGGATTTGGCCAGGGCTTCCCCTTCATGGGCTCCTGAGGACAAAGCCACAGGAAGAGCCCAGGCAGGCAGCCTGTCCCCCAGGCAGGATGGCCTCCGATCTACACTGACCAGGGCAAATGGAGAGAAGAGGCAAACTGTGCCGTCAGCCAACTGTTCACTTCTACAGAAAATCCTATGGGAAGGCCAGGGTTAACAGCCAGGGTCTTCACTCTCCCCACAGCCCCTGCCCTTCTACGGTTGGGTGAACCCCGAGGGCCACAGCATCAGAGGCCGGACAGCCACTGTCAACACCCACCCCCAGGCTTCCCGACCATGCAGGGTCCTCAGATCTGAGGGTCCCGAAGTCACCCCCAACCGTGAGCAGTGGCATCAAGAAGCAAGCTCTCAACTGCTGGCAGTGTGCCAAGTAAGGGTCTGGCAGGAGGTCAAGATGGAAGTTTATTGCTAATTTCTGATCTTCCCCTTCCACTGAAAACAAGCTTAGAGTGTTTAAGAATATTCCCCAGGCTTTCTCCAGTATTCACTCCTAAGAATTCCTTCTCCATCTCCTATGAGGGAAGTAAATAAGATAACTCTAGAAGGATAATTCTAAAACCCGTGCTGATTGGGATGCCCGGGGGGCTCAGTGGTTGAGTGTCTGCCTTCGGCTCAGGTCATGACCCCGGGGTTCTGGGATCGAGTCCCACATCGGGCTCCCTGCATGGAGCCTGCTTCTCCCTCTGCCTGTCTCTGCCTGTGTGTCTCTCATGAATAAATACAATCGTAAAAATTAATGAGTGTTAACCTGTAACAGTTTTTCCTACAGAAGCAGGATGTAGACACTTAAGACTTGTGTATAAGGATGCTTGCCACAGCATAGCTCCTAAGAGCAAACAAGCTGGAATCTCCAAGCATCCTCCCTAATGGGGTAGGTAAAATGGCTTCTGGGTGACATGCACACAGTGCCATAGATTACTTATTAAAAAGAATGACAAATGGATGGATAGTGATAAAGTAGATTAAAATGTTCATATTCAAAAGCTAGTGCTGGGGGCAGCCCCGGTGGCACAGTGGTTTAGCGCCGCCTGCAGCCCAGGGCGTGATCCTGGAGACCCTGGATCAAGTCCCACGTCAGGCTCTCTGCATGGTGCCTGCTTCTCCCTCTGCCTGTGTCTCTGCCTCTCGCTATGTGTGTCTCTATGAATAAAAAAAAAAAAAAAAAAAAAAAGCTGGTGTTGGGCACAGGAATGTTCACTATGTGATTCCTTCAACTTTTCTATATATGTAAGAATTCTTTTAAAAATGTTGAAAAAACTAAAAAAATGTTTCCACATAATTGAATGTAACCCCACATGTCTAAGGAATCCCAAGGAATATATTTTAAATTATTTCAAACTGAAGATAATAAACATATAGCATTTAGAAATTTGCAGAATGTTCCTAAAGCAGGCCTTGAGGTTTAGTTCTTAGCATTAATTGCTTATATTAGAAAAAAAGAAAGGTCTAAAATCAATGACTTCAGGTTCTGTATTAAGAACCGGTGGCGGGGGGCGGGGGGGGGGGCTCAGTTGGTGAAGTATCTGCCTGCAGCTCAGATCATGATCCTCGGGTCCTGGGATCGAGTCCTACATTGGGCTCCCTGTTCAATGGGGAGCCCTGCTTCTCCCTCTCCCTCTGCCTGCCGCTCTCCCTGCTTGTGCTCACTCGCTCTGTCAAATAAATAAAATCTTTTTTAAAAAATCTATAAAAGGAAGAACAAAGTAAGTAGAAGGAAGGAATTTAAAAAGCACTGGAACCAGGACAATGGAAAAACCAGAAACATTAAGGCAAAAACTGTTCTTTGAAAAGATTAGCAAAATTGATCAGAACGATGAAGAATAGGAACACAAATCACCAACATCAGAAATTAAAGAGGTGACATCACTATAGATCCAACAGATGGGAGTGGGCGGGTGCGACCATATTGCATTAAACATAAAAGCTAAATTATGAAACTTCCAAAAGGAAACAAAGAAAAACCTCAACCTTGGAAAAAGCAAATATTTCTTAGATAAGAGGCAAGAAGGCTGAACCATAAAAAGATTAACATGCTGGACTTTATCAAAATTAAAAATGCTTACTTTTCAAAAAACACCATTGAGAAAATAAAAGGCAAACCACGGAATGGGAGAAACCATCTGATAAAACACCTATAACCAGAATATATTTACCAAAAAAAAAATCCTCTTATCAAAAATAAGACAATCAAACTCTTTTAATGGCCAAAAGATTTGAACAAACACAAAATGGCCAATCAGCACATAAAAAGATGTTCAACATGATTAGACACTAGAAAAATGCAAATTAAAGCCAAAATGTAACTCCACTACATACCCATTAAAGTGACTAAAATCAAAAAGAATGGCAATGCCAAGTGTTGGTGCAGATAGAGAATAACTAGAAGCCTGATCCGAATTTAAAATTTGCTGATCTGAATGTAAAATAACACAAATACTTAGGAAACCACTTGGCGGTTTCTTTACAAGTCAAACATACACCTGATACTGCCCAGCCATTTCATTCCTAGATATTTACTCAAGAGAAACTAAAAGGTAGGTCACACAAAGACGTGTACAAATGTGGTAGCAGCTTTATTCACAGTAGCCAATGACTGGAAACATAAATGTCTAACTACGAGTGATTGGATAAACAAAACGTGGCCCAGATTCAGCATGAATGATTCTCAAAAATCCTTCTGAGTGAAAATAAGAATACGTATTGTATGCTCCATTAACATGAATTTTTTCTTAAGATTTTATCTGAGAGAGCATGAGCGAGTGAGCACAAGCAAGGGAGCAGCACGCAGAGGGAGAGGGAGAAGCAGGCTCCACACTGAACAGGGAGCCTGACGTGAGGCTCGATCCCAGGACCCTGAGATCACGACCCGAGCTGAAGGCAGACACTTCACTGACTGAGCCACCCAGGTGCCCTATATCGAATTCTAAAAAATGCAAACTAAGGGGCAGCCCGGGTGGCTCAGCGGTTTAGTGCCACCTTCAGCCCAGGGTGTGAGATCAAGTCCCACTTTGGGCTCCCTGCGTGGAGCCTGCTTCTCCCTCTGCCTGTGTCTCTCTCATGAATAACAAAATAAAATCTTAATGAGGCATGCAGAAACCTCTGGGGGTGATGGGGATGTTTTGTATCTCAATTGTAATAGTCATTTTATCGGGTGTGTGTGTGTGTGTGTGTGTGCGCGCGCGCGTACGTGCGCACGTGCTGTCAAAGTTCACTCATTCACTTTAAACTAATGTGGTTTATTACATGTGAACTAAACCACAGCAAAGCTGATCCTAAAGAGGGAATCCCTGGGTGGCTCAGTGGTTGAGCACCTGCCTTTAGCTCAGGGCGAGATCCTGGAGTCCCAGGATCGAGCCCCTCACTGGGCTCCCTGCACGGAGCCTGCTTCTCCCTCTGCCTGCTTCTCTCTCTGCCTCTCTCTGTGTCTCTCGTGAATAAATAAATAAAACCTAAAAAAAAAGCCTAATCTTAAACAGTATGGGGCACCCAGGTGGCTCAGTCAGCAAAGCATCTGCCTTCCATCCTGGTCATGAACCCAAGGTCCTGGGATCGAGTCCTCCATTGGGTCCCCTGCTCAGTGGTGAAGTGGGGAGCTTGGTTCTCCCTCTCCCTCTGCTCCTCCCCCCGCTCATGCTTGAACTCTCTCTCTCAAAGAAATAAATTTTTTAAAAAATAAAAATGAGGGATCCCTGGCTGGCGCAGCAGTTTAGCGCCTGCCTTTGGCCCAGGGCACGATCCTGGAGACCCAGGATCAAATCCCACGTCGGGCTCCCGGTGCATGGAGCCTGCTTCTCCTCTGCCTGTGTCTCTGCCTCTCTCTCTCTGTGTATCTATCATAAATAAATAAAAATTTAAAAAAAATAAAAAAATAAAAATAAAAATGAATTTGAAAACTTTAGCAAAATGGACAAATTCTTTGAAAGACAATAGTTGCTAACAAAATTGACTCAAGAAGACATAAAAATCTAATAGCCGGGCAGCCCCAGTGGCGCAGCAGTTTAGCGCCGCCTGCAACCCAGGGTGTGATCCTGGAGACCGGGGACAGAGTCCCATGTCGGGCTCCCTGCATGGGGCCTGCTTCTCCCTCTGCCTGTGTCTCTGCCTCTCTCTCTCTCTGTCTCTCATGAATGAATAAATAAAATCTTTAAAAAAAAAATCTAATAGCCCTACATAAAATAAAGACATTACCTTTATAACAACAAAAAAAGACCTTTCCACGAAAAGCACTCAATGTCCAGGTGGCTTCAGTGGTGAATTCTAACATTAAAGGAAGAAATAATATCCTAGACAAATTGTTTTGTCTAGGAACATAGGAGTAAACACTTTCCGTTCATTTTATGAGGCCAGCATTACCCTGATACTAAGACCAAAAACATTACAAGAAGATAAAACGACAGACCAGTATCTCTTATGAACCACTACAGAAGGAGAGACCACAGCAACGTGACACGGCATGACTAAGGCTTGGGCAGAAAGCAAGGTTGGTTTATCTGAATCCAACTGAGGTACTCCACCATATTAACAGTAAAAGAGGAAAAAAACATAATTACATAAAAGATGAAGAAAACAATCAGTTCATAAAATTCAATACCCACTTATGATTAAACTCTCAGAAAACCAGGAATATAAGTGAACTCTGTCAACTTAAGAAGATTTACAAAAAACCCACAGCTACTATGAAGTATCATAGTTAAATGGTTAAAGACTGAATGCTTTCCCCCTAAGATTGGGAACGAGGCACAGACGTGCAGTCCCACTACTTCTATTTAACTTTGTCCTAGAGATCTTAGCCAGTGCAACTGGGCACAACAAGTAAATAAAAAGCACACGTGTTTTTTTTTTTTTTTTTTTTTTTTTATGACAGTGAGAGAGAGAGAGAGAGAGAGACACAGAGACACAGGCAGAGGGAGAAGCAGGCTCCATGCACCGGGAGCCTGATGTGGGATTCGATCCCGGGTCTCCAGGATCGCGCCCTGGGCCAAAGGCAGGCGCCAAACCGCTGCGCCACCCAGGGATCCCTTTTTTTTTTTTTTTTTGCACACGTGTTTTTAAAAGAAGAAAAAAAATGTCTCTATTAGTTGATGATGTGATTGTGTGCTAAGGAATCTATGAAAAAGATGCTAGAATAAGGGCACTGAACAAGGTCACAATGATACAAGATCAAAATACAGAAATCACTTGTGGGCAGCCTGGGGGCCTCAGCGGTTTAGCGCCGGCTGCGGCCCAGCGTGTGATCCTGGGGTCCCGGGATCGAGTCCCACGCCGGGCTCCCTGTGTGGGGCCTGCTTCTCCCTCTGCCTGTGTCTCTGCCTCCCTCTCTCTCTGCGTTTCTCATGAGTAAATAAATAAAATCTTTTTTTTTTAATCACTTGTATTTCTAAAGACTTCAGCAAATAGTCATTTCCAATAAAATCCAAAAACATGAACTTCTTAGGGCTACATTTAATACTATGTGCAATTTCTGGAACAACAAAAATTATAGAATATTGCTGAGAAAAACTAATGACCTCAGTAAGTGGAAAGCTACAGCATATTCACGGAAAGACTCAATATTGTTAAGACCTCAATTCTCTCCAAATCTTTTGTTACAATACAGTCCCAATCCAAAGCCAAGCTTACTTTTTTTTCTTTTTTTAAGATTTTATTTACCTACTCACGAGAAACACAGAAAGAGAGAGAGAGAGAGAAAGAGGCAGAGACACAGGCAAAGGGAGAAGCAGGCTCCATGCAGGGAGCCTGACGTGGGACTCGATCCCGGGACTCCAGGATCACATCCTGGGCCAAAGGAAGGCGTTAAACTGCTGAGCCACCCAGGCTGCCCCAAGCTTACTTTTCTGGTAAAAATTAACAAGACAATCCTAAAATTTATATGGAAATGCAAAGCACTTAGAGGAGCCAAAACGAGCTTTAAGAAAGTCTATATATGGGACATATACAGCCTGATTCCCAGACTTACCAAGAGCCACAATAATCAAGACTGTCTGCTGTGGGCGGAGAAGTCCCACAGATTAGTGGGGCAGAGAGGAGAGTCCAGAAGTGACTCAGGCCTACGCTGCCCAATTTATCTAGTGAGGACGCCAAGGTAATCCAACGAGAAAAGGACAGTCTTTCCAACGAATGGGGCTGAGCAGCTGGAATTGAATTTGCAAAAAAAAAAAAAAAAAAAAAAATTGTGCTCTACCCTTCCCTTAGACCACACATGGTCTGAGGCTCATTGACCTACAAATAAATTTGAACAAACATAAAAGCAAAAACAATAAACTTTCAGGACAAAACACAGGAGAGTCAACATTGCTCAGAAATAGAGCGTGAAGGAATCTGAGCAATGGAGCCAGGTGCGCCGTGTGTCTGAGGGCTGTTTACAGGACATGCTCCAGAATAGGGTGACCCACGGGAGTGGCAGGGAACATCCTGGGGCCACACGGCGGCACACGCTGTCAAAATTCATCAATTTGTGTACCGCTCGCTCAAAACAGGTTATGTTGTATTGAATAAAAATTATCCTCCATAAAGACTGGATTTTTTAAAGTAGGGAACTATGGGAAGCATTAGTCCAGTGTGTATAGACTGCTGTGGACAGGGCACTAGGGCCAGGAAGTGAAAAAGAAGCCACAAAACGCAAGCTGCAAATATACAGGATAGGCCCTCTGAGCCGCGGAAAATACTCGTCCCCCGTGCACCGCAGGAGGAGAATGCCCATCAACTCATCAGGTGGCCTGAATTCTAACAAGTATTATCTTGCAAGCGCACCCCAAAACTGAGAAAGATGCTCGACAACAACAGGTGACGCATCGAACAACGAAACTCCAAGGCCGCTCATCACTGACCGAAGCCCCGAGGCCTCTGGGAGAGCGTCCTCTCGCCACCTCGCAGGGACCGCAGGGTCGAAGGCAGAGCCCATGCCCCGGCTTCCTGCCGCAGCACTCCAGCCCCCACTGAGGACGCCGCTGGGACAACCAGACCAGAGTCCTCGGTCGTCCCAGAAGTCAATGCCTTTCAGACCAGCAGCCTCACCGGTGGGTGCAGCTGCCCCGGCCACGGTGCTGAGGTGGAGCCCCCGGGCCCAGGGCGTGGGGACCCGCAGCTCCGGCCTCACCGGGGCCCCTGCCATGAGGGCGGCGTCCCAGGCCCAGCCCAGACCCACGGGGTCAGCGAGGATCACAACGGGGGGGGGGGGTGGCTTCCTCGCCAGCTGGAGGTGGCCCGGTAGGAGCACCGTGCGCCCGCATGGAGAAGAGGCCCCCACGGGCGGCGGCCCAGCCCCCGGGGAGCTGCGTCGTGGTCACTGACCCACAGATGCAGCCCGCGGCACGGCCCGCTCACCTTGGCCCAGGCCAGCTTCTCCTGAACGGCGGCGTTGCTGGGCTCCACATGCCGCGCAAACTTGAGGTTGTTGATGGTGTACTCGTGGCCACAGTACACTCTCTGCGGAAAACAGCACGCCGTGAGCTAGGGGTCGCAGGAAGCTGCCCCCAGACCCCCCGGCCCCCTCGGAGCCAGGCACGCAGGGCTCTGGGCTGGGATCCCTTGGCGAGGACACCGGGGCGGGGGGGGGGGGGGGGGAACGCTCAGGACACCGACACTCCTTGTGTGCATGTTCCACGGCGGTAGCAGGTACGTCACGAGACCCATGCTCACGAGGCAGCGCGCCTGCCCCCCACCCAGCCGGGGGCTCTGCCTACTGTGTCTGGAGGGAGCCGGCCCAGGACCTCCAGCAGGGCTCTGTACATCTCGTCCGCAGTCCCTTCGTAGAACTTCCCGCAGCCGGCCACGAACAAGGTGTCGCCTGAGAAGCAGGACAGCCCGGGGCAGTGGGGGCACCGCCAGCAGGACAGGCCCCCGCAACCCAGCAGGGCAGAGGCCCCCAGCTCCTGGTGCCCAGCCCCAACCCGTCCCCCTCCAGCCTCGCCAGCAGCCCCCCAAACCCACACCTTATGGTCCCCCCACTCCTCCTCACGGCCCCACCTTGTCGGCCTTGGTGGCCCCGAAACCAGCCCTGTCCCTCCCGGCCCACCTACCATGTGTCCTCTTCCCTCAGTGGCCACGGCCAGCCTGGAGCACCCCCGGACCCCAGCAGGCGCCCCCCACAGACCCCCTCCTGCCTCAGCCCCACAGGGGGGCGCCCCCTCCTCCTGACGAGCTCCGTGGCCACCGGGGGCTCAGGCGCATTTGCCCTCCAGGCCCTAGTGGCAGCCCGGAGCCCGGACCATAGCCCAGGCCACAGGGCCACCACTGGGCCGTCCTGGCCGGAGCCGGGCCCCCTCAGGCACGGTGCCCACTGCCCCCCCGGGACAACAGGCAACTCGCGGGGATGCCACTGGGCCGCGCCCCGAACGAGCCCTCCAGGGAGGCAAGTGTGGAGGATCCTGAGATGCCAGAGGCCACAAAGCGCGCAGGCGAGGTGGTCGGGGTCCGGGGAGCAGCCCTAGGACACCCCAGCTCCCCCGCGCTCAGCCCTCAGCGAGCGGGCAGCAGCCCCGGAGCCTCCCGACACCACACAACTCCTACAGATGCTGCGCCCGCCAGCCCGTTCACGGAGGACCCCACAGAGGACCCCGGGGCGGGCTTCCAGAGCCTGAATCAGCTCCCACGTCTACGCAGCCCCAAGGGACCCGCCTCACTCCAGGCCCAGCCGCCTTCCCCCCAGCAGATGGGCAGACTGACGGGGGTGTTTGCCGCCCCGCGATGACACAGGTGCCCACGGCCACTCAGGGGACCTCGGCACTCGCCGTGCGGGGGTGGGGTGCTGGAGGCCGGTTCTCCCAGAGCGAGCCTCTAGTCCCCGGGGTCCCCCGGCCCAAACTCAGAGTCGGCTCAGAGCGGCCACCTGCTGCTCCTACACCAGGGACACCGAAATCCATAGTATCCACGACGAGCTTGGGAGCAGGGTGCCGTGGGACTTCGAGCGGCTGTGGAGACCTCCGGGGCCCCATGCACGCCCTCACTGTGGAGCTGCTCCGGGGCCCCTCACGCTGGTCCCCTCACGCTGGTGCCCTCATGCAGGGTGCCTCAAACTGGGCGCTTCACACGGGTTCCCTCACGCTGGTTCCCTCATGCTGGGCGCCTCACACTCGGCCCCTCACACTGGGCACCTCACGCTGGTTCCCTCATGCCCAGTCCCTCACACTAGTTCCCTCACACTCAGCCCCTCACGCTGGTTCCCTCACTCTCGGCCCCTCACGCTGGTTCCTTCACACTCAGGCCCCTCATGCTGGTGCCCTCATGCTGGTGCCCTCACGCTCGGCCCCTCACGCTGGTGCCCTCACGCTGGCGCCCTCACGCTCGGCCCCTCACACTGGCACCCTCATGCTCGGCCCCTCATGCTGGTGTCCTCACTCTCGGCCCCCCACACTGGTTCCCTCACGCTGGGCACCTCATGCTCAGCCCCACTCTGGCTCCCTCACACTCCGCCCCTCACGCTGGTGCCCTCACTCTCGGCCCCCCACGCTGGTGCCCTCACACTGGTGCCCTCACGCTCGGCCCCTCACGCTGGTTCCCTCACGCTCGGCCCCTCATGCTCGGCCCCCCACGCTGGTGCCCTCACGCTGGTTCCCTTACGCTGGGCACCTCATGCTCAGCCCCTCACGCTGGTTCCCTCACACTCGGCCCCTCACGCTGGTGCCCTCACACTTGGCCCCTCACACTCGGCCCCTCACGCTGGTGCCCTCACTCTCGGCCCCCCACGCTGATGCCCTCACACTGGTTCCCTCATACTGGGTGCCTCATGCTGGTTCTGTCATGCTCAGCCCCTCACACTGGTTCCCTCACTCTTGGCTCCTCACGCTAGGGCCCTCATGCTGGGCCCCCCACACTGGGCACCTCACGCTGGACGCCTCATGCTGGTTCCCTCACCCTCAGCCCCTCATGTTGGGCACCTCATGCTCAGCCCCTCACGCTGGTGCCCTCACTCTCAGCCCCCCACACTGGTGCCCTCACGCTGGTGCCCTCACGCTGGTACCCTCACGCTCGGCCCCTGATGCTGGTGCCCTCACACTGGTTCCCTCATGCTGGGCGCCTCATGCTGGTTCCATCATGCTCAGCCCCTCACACTGGTTCCCTCACTCTTGGCTCCTCATGCTGGGGCCCTCATGCTGGGCCCCCCACACTGGGCACCTCACGCTGGACGCCTCATGCTGGTTCCCTCACTCTTGGCCCCTCACGGCTGGTTCCCTCACTCTCAGCTGCTCACGCTGGGCCCCTCACGCTGGTGCCCTCATGCTCGGCCCCTGCATTTCCCAACCATCCCCCACTGCAGTTGCATCATCACAGGAACTTTAATTCTGCAAGACACAGAGCTTAGGGCCGCTCACACCCGCTGAGAGCACTCGGGAGGGTCCACGCGGCCAACAGGCCTGCTCTGGGCCACAGCGGCTGCTCAGCCGGCCCGGCCCGCAGGTTCCCCAGGCTGCAGCAAAGTCTCCCTTTCTCTCAAGGGAGAAGGCTCTGGATTGCTGGCAAGGCCCGTCCGCCGACAGTGCTCCTCACGCAGGCCAAGCTGGGTGGTGCTTGGGTACTCAGGCTGTTCCCGGGCTCTCCCCTGGGGGCGGGCGTCCTCCTCATGCAGCCCCGTACCCTAGGCCTGGCTGCAAACGCCCCAGGCATGCCATCCCCAAGTCGGGGCTGTCTTCGCACGAACACCCCGCCCCCGCACACGCACCTGAACACTCACCTGTGAACACGGCAGGAGGCTCGGAGCTGTTGGGCTTGCTCACAAAGTAGCAGATGTGTCCAGAAGTGTGGCACGGGGTGGACAGGCACTTGACATTGAGAGACCCCACCTTAAACGAAGCACGCACTGGCATTTGCCCTCTCCGCGCCGGGGGCCACCCGAGGGCTCCCCGCGGGGGACCGCCGCTCCCGTGGCCCACCCGACACGCAACTGCCCCGCGGCGGGAGCCCCTGACACAGCCAAGCAGCCTGTCACTGCTGCTCCAGCGGCACAACAGTGCATCGTGCTGGAACCGCGGGCTGAGTCCCCGAGGGTGCCCCAGGGGCAAGGCCCACCCAAGCCTGCCATTCGCAGGCGCCGCAGAACCAAGTGGCCTATTCTACTTTCTTCCTCAGCATCAGGCAGGTCGTCACCAGGTGCCTGGCTTCTTAGAAAGGACACTCTCCTCCCTCGGTGCTTGGGCTTCTGCTTGGTTTTCCTTCCTGCCTCCCCTGCCTGCCCAAGAACGTTCAAGCCACAGAAAGATCGAAATAAAGTGGACATCAGTGTGACCCTCACGTGGGTCACCGAACGCTAACAGTCACCACGTCCGCCACGTGGACTCAGCACAGCACAGTGGGCTGCAGCGCGTGGACACGCCACCCCCGAGGTGCCTGCTGACTCCCGGGACATTCTTTCACTCGGCCTCACACCATCACCACATCCGAGACATGGAACGGTGATGTGCGTCCATCCCCTGCCCTGTCCACACTCCCGTTTCCCCAGTTGTCTCCGACCGTGCCTGACGGCTTCTCCCCACAGCCAAGCGCCCTCCGCAGGCTGATGTGCCTGTGATGACAGAGGGCACCAACCAGGCGGCCCTCCACCCTCCGGGGCCCTGGGCAAGGGGGGAATGCCAGGAGGGGCGCAACTGTCCCCACCGTGCCCCTCCCCTCTAGGGCCCGGAGGCCAGCCATGCTGGCATGCCTCCCATGGGTTCGTTGCTCACCTGCAGTGTGGACAGGTGCATGACCTTCTGAGTCAGGGCCCCGATCCGGTCATCACCCCCGCACACCTTCAACCCAGGCTCCAGCTTGACCAGCTTCTCGTTCCCACCAGCGTGGTCCCTGGAAGTGAGAAAGGTGACCTGGGCCCCTGCTGGTGTCAGTGGGCTTGCCTACTCTTAAACCCTGACCACGACTCTCCTTTCCTGGTCACCTTCTTAGTAAAAATGCATCTCCAAACACAGGAAACTGGCTTGTCATTTGGCTCCACCGAAAAAGAACATTCTCAGACATGCCATTCCCAAGTGAAGCATTTCTGTGCCCTTGCCCTGTGGCTGCAGACATTTCTGAAGCAAAAGAACCAAATCACAAACACCAAAATAATCCCTAAGACCCCAGCTCCCAAGCTTTGGACATATAAGGGTCACCTGAGGATCTGTAATAAGCCCCAAGTCCGGTCCTTGCCCCACATCCTGACACAGCTGGCCAGGGGGCGGCCTGCAGAGCAGTTTTAAAGCCCCACCATCACCCATGACTCTCACAGGTGGGCCACCTTCGGACCCACTGCCAAGCTGATGGAAGCTGTCTTCTAAAATGGCAATGCCTGGGGCACCTGGGTGGTTCAGTCGGTTAAGCATCTGACTTCTGATTTCAACTCAGGTCATGATTTCAGAGTCATGACACTAAGCCCCACATCACGTTCCCCCGCTGGATGTGGAGCCTGCTTCAGATTCTCTCCCTCCCTTCCTAAATATAAGTTAGTAATAATAAAGTAAAATGGCAATGCCCCAACCAAAAGACTATCAAAAAACTGTTGGAACTGACACACGAATTCAGTAAGGTTGCAGAATATAAAATCAATGTGCAGGAATCTGTTGCATTTTTATGTGCTAATAATGAAGCAGCAAGAAAGAAATTAAGAGGGCAGCCCCGGTGGCGCAGCGGTTTAGCGCCGCCTTCAGCCCAGGGCATGATCCTGGAGACCCTGGGTCGAGTCCCATGTCGGGCTCTCTGTACGATGCCTGCTTCTCCCTCTGCCTGTGTCTCTGCCTCTCTCTCTCTCTCTGTCTCTGTGAATAAATAAATAAAATCTTTAAAAAATTGGGATCCCTGGGTGGCGCAGCGGTTTGGCGCCTGCCTTTGGCCCAGGGCACGATCCTGGAGACCCAGGATCGAGTCCCGCGTCGGACTTCCGGTGCATGGAGCCTGCTTCTCCCTCTGCCTGTGTCTCTGACTCTCTCTCTCTCTCTGTGACTATCATAAATAAATAAAATAAATAAATAATTAATAAATAAATAAATAATAAAAAATATATAATAAAAAACCTCAAAGCAAAATTCAATTAAAAAAAAAAAAAAGAAAAGCGGAGCTGGAAGCATCACAATTCCAGACTTCAAGCTCTAGTACAAAGCTGTAGTCACCAAGACAGTATGCTACAAAAAGAGACACACAGATCAGTGGAACAGAACAGAGAACCCAGAAGTGAACCATCCAAAAATATCCAATGAGAAAAAGACTAGATCTTCAACAAACGGTGCTGGGAAAACTGGACAGCAACACATAAAAGAATGAAGCTGAACCACTTTCTTACACCTACACAAAAATAAATTCAAAATGGACGAAAGACCTAAGTGTGAGACCTGAAACCATAAAAATCCTAGAGGAGAGCACAGGCAGTAACGTCTCTAACATCAGCTATAGTAGCAACTGGACACATCTCCAGAGGAAGGGGAACAAAAGCAAAAGTAAACTACTGGGACTTCATCAAAATAAGAACTTCTGCACACTGAAGGAAACACTAAAAGGCAGCCTACAGAATGGGAAAAGATACATGCAAATTACATTCTGATGTAACTAGAGTTGGTATCCAAAATATATTAAAAACTTACATAGCTCAACACCCAGAAAATGAATAATCCAATTAAAAAGTGGGCAGAAGGCACGAACAGACATTTCTCCAAAGAAGGCCTCCAGACGGCCAACAGACTCATGAAAAGATGCTCATCATCCCTCATCATCAGGGAAATGCAAATCAACACTACAGTGTGATATCCTCTCGCACCTGTCAGAACAGCTAACATCAGCAATACGAGAAACAACAGGTGTTGACGAGGAGGAGGAGGAAAAGGAACCCTTGTGCACTGTTGGTGGGGATGCAAACTGGTGCGGCCACTCTGGGGAACGGTATGGAGGCTCCTCAAAAAGTCAAAAAAGAAATTGCCTTATGACCCAGCAAATTGCACGGCTGAGTATTTACCCAAAGAATACAAGAACCCTAATTCAAAGGGATGTTTATAGCAGTGTTATCCACAACAGCCAAGTACGGGAGCAGCCCAAGTGTCCAACGATTAAGGATGAACAAAGATGTGGCCTATTTAGGTGTGTACGCACGCACACAGGAATGTTACTCAGCTATAAGAAAGAATGAAATCTTGCCATTTGCAATAACACGGATAGAGCTATTATTCCACATATGACTTTACTACTATGTGGAATTTAAGAAACAAACCAAAGGGTAAAAAATAAGAGAGAGAAACAAAGAAACAAACTTGAGCAGAAGCAGATGGTCACCAGGGGGGAGGAGGGTGGGAGGAAGGGTTAAGTAGGTGATGGGGATTACGGAGCACACTTGTGATGAGCTCGGAGTGATGGAAAGAATTGCTGAATCGCTATACTGTACCCCTGAAACTAATAGAACACCGTGAATTGGATTTTAAAACTTTTTACAGGGACACTTGGGTGGCTCAGCAGTTGAGGGTCTGCCTTCGGCTCAGGGCGCAATCCTGGGGTCCTGAGATAGAGTCCAGCTTCGGGTTCCCTGCAGGAAGCCTGCTTCTCCACCTCTCTCTCTGTGTGTCTCATGAATAAATAAGTAAGCCTTAAAAAAAAAAAAAAAAAAAAAAGCTTCCTGGGGATCCCTGGGTGGTTCAGCAGTTTAGCGCCTGCCTTCAGCCCAGGGTGTGATCCTGGAGACCCGGGACTTGATCCTGCATCAGGCTCCCTGCATGGAGCCTGCTTCTCCCTCTGCCTGTGTCTCTGCCTCTCTCTCTCTCTCTCTCTTTCATGAATAAATAAAATCTTAAAAAAAAAAATTTAAAAAGCTTCCAATGTTTTTTTTTTTTAAAAAAAAAACCTTTTTAAAAATAAAAACCCGTGTATCTTTAAATAAATAAGCACATACATATATTCATGCATACATAAATCGGCAATGCTTGACTGTGATCGGGGGCCAGGCCAGCCCATAGCGCACAGCCCTCACCCCAGAAAGGATTTACTCACTGGGAGCAGCCAGATCTGCCCTTCAGAAAGTCAGGAAAAGAATTCCAACCCCGGCCTTGTGGGGCTGGATGCGCGCTCAGCAGATCAGCCTTCCCAGGACGGGGCCAGGGCTCCTGCTCCTCACTACACTCACCCACAGAGCCCTTTCAGGGGCCCAGACACACAAACACACACAGCAGGGCCCAGAGATAACAGGGTTGGCCCGGCCCTGCCCTCGCAGGCCTGCTCCACACAGGCCAGTACCAACGCCTCCACCCATTCCTGCGGCCCTCTGGGCATACCACCGCCTCCACAGGGAGAGACACTCCAACACCCTGGGGCTCAGACTGGGGTCAAATTTGGGGTTTTCTGTTCTAACATTAACGTATGAAAAACTCCAGAGCATCACACCTTGAGAAAAGTGACCTGAGGGTTGCTTATCAAGGTAGAGAGAAGCCAACCCTGAGGCTCGGTGGGAGGCACAGAGAAGGCCTCCAGAAAGCAAGCACAGCAGCCAAGGGCAAGACTGCCACCTGCCCCCACCCGCCACTCAGGAATTAACACCTGATGCCCCGGGGCTAAACCTCAGTGACATCAAGGAGAAGTGGCTACCATTGAACAAACTCTGGCCAATCCAAGGCCCCAGGACACCCCCAGGGCTTCCCCACAGGAGACCCTGGCTGACCCTTTCTTATTTGGAAAAGAAAATTCAGAGCCAAATAAATATTTTTTTTCTAGCTATAAAGAGCCTCAAAAGTCTCAAAAACCCCACATGGGGGTCTTGGACAAGCAGCTCTAGCCCTAAAACCCAAACAGTGGTGTTTCTTTCATCCCTTACCTTCAAATTTCAAAAACTACAACCTCTCTAAATACAGATGCTGGCTTTTTAAAAACACTAATGTCTAGATGAGTTTCTTCCCTGACATCAAGGCCAGTCTCCCATCACACAAGCCCAGGAGCCTTCCAACATGCTGCTGGAGGCCCTCCCCATGGAGCCCACGGCCCGGGGCCAAGGATGCAGGGCAGCAGCACAGGGGCTGGCACCCCCAAGTTGGCTCAGAATCCCTCTGGGGGCCAACACTCAGCCGCACAGAGAACACAGCTGGAGGGGCAAGGGCTTCCAAGACCCCGATCCCTAGGGCCTCCACCTGGAGGGAGGGCCCACGGAGCCTGCAAGTGCCTGACCCCCCCAGGGACGCCGGCCCCAGGCGCATGCGGCAGGTGCACGTGGCCCGAGCCATCGGGCCCAAGCACCCCGGCCGGTAAGCGCTTACCAGTGGTGGTGGGTGGTGAGCACTGTGGTCAGCCTCACGCCGTGCTTTTTCACCGCTTCTACAACCTGCAACCAAAGGTGAGGCAAGACACCGGCCGTGGTCACACTCCCAGCGCTAGCCGGACAGGCCACAGGGGAGCCCAACAGAGCCCGGGCTTCGCCAGGAGGGGCTGGGCCCTGTTCTGCCGCTGCCCACTTGCCTCTGCTCCAGGAGAGCAGGGGGAAGGAGGCCCTCTTCTCTCTTGACCCTGCTGGCAGCTCAGTGCCGGCCACGAACCCTGCAGCCGAGGTGACCCCTCCCCAGGGCAGGGCTGAGGGGCGCTCCTGCTTCCCAGCACCTGGACAGACAGAAGCCCGTTTCTCCCCTCGCCCAAGCCTCTGGTGGACTCCACCCCTCGCGGGCCTCCTGCCCCACGGCAGAGTCTGGGCGCTAGCGGTGTCCAACAACCAAGTGGACTGGTTTGTGCTGAGCTTCGGCCAAGCTACGAGGACACTGCGGCTGTCACCCTAGCCAGGACTGGCCTGGGGCTGTGGCCCGACTCCCACCTTCTGGGGCTGCACCGGGTCCACCACGCCAGCCTCCTTGGTCTCATCATCGATGATCAGGTACATGTAGTTGTCGGTCAGCGCAGGCAGTAACTCAACCTTCATGGTGCCCTGTTCCACAGTCACGCTCTTCCACGAGTTGGCGTGATACAAGAGGGCTCCTGGCAGGGCTGGGCCTGAGGGCAAAGCGCAGCTCCGTCAGTGTCCCTGGGAGGCCGTCCCAGGCGAGGCTGACAGACAAGCCCTGCACCCAGGACAAGTGACCCGTGAGAGCAGCAACCTGGGAGGCTCACCAGGTTGGGTTTCCTAAGCTCCTTTGGTAAGAGGACAATATCCTCATTTTACCACATCTGTTAAGGAAAACACAGAAAATCCTTCACATGCATATTCACGGATATGGCTTCTTTCTTTCTGGAGAGTTCTAAGAGGGCTGTGATTCAAACCACTGTCAGGACTGACCAGTGCCAGAAAGACGGCAAAGAGAGGGACCCTGGGGACGAGTGCCGAGCAGGACTCTGGGCTAACAGAGCCCGAGTCATGTGCACTCTGACCTCTGCCCCTTCCTAGGCCTCCAGCCAGAGAAGGAAACAATATTCACTTTCAGAGGCGAGAACTCGAAGTTTGGATAATGCACAAACCCCACCAGGGCCTGAGACATGGGAGAGATGGCCACCTGTTCCAGAATCAGTGGTGTAGGACACAGACTCACCACCCAGGTGAACCAAGGACCCTGCCAGGGTATGTCAAGAGTGAGCAAGAGCCAAAGCATCCTCCACCACGGAGTCGGGTGCCAAAATATTTTCAACAATGAAACTCCTATCCCATCTAAAAACTCACAGAGGCCCCAACAATACTTTAAGTCTTAATGTGAAAGGGTTAGCACCACAAAAGGTGACAGAAAACAGCCATGGAATTCTGGGGGAGGTGCCAGGATGGGGGCCTCTGGCCCAAGGCATCCAGAATGCAGGCAGGGCCAACTGCCTGACAGGCCACATCGCCCAGGGCCGCCTACTGCTGACTTCAGCCTTATCTGTGACAGTCAGAGAAGCTGTCTGAACTGCAGCTTCCAAGCATCCACGCAGATCTCCAATGCCCCTCCCCTGCATGGCCAGCTCGGCATCTTCCAGGCCCTCTCCTCGTGCACAGCAAAGCAAACACTTCTGTATGACCAGGGTCTGAGATACTCCGCCTCCCCGGAGCCCAGGGAGGACTGCGGGCCAGCGCATGGCGTGCATCCTGGGGGTTGGGGAGGGGAAGCAGGGCTACACAGACCTGTGCTGTGAGTCTGGGACAGGGGCACAGCCCCAGCGATGGGAACGGGATGGTATGCTATGAAAGCTCTCCTGGGGAATCTGGGGAACTTAGTTATTTCTGCAGCCGCCCCAGCACCCTTGTTCCATTTCCAAAAATGATATGCCCGAGAAATGCTTCCAGGTCACTGTTTTGCAACTGCGACCTTTTGTGTAAGCAGAGTGCACCGAACAGCAGCCTATAGCCCGGCGCGTTCCGGGCACGTGCGTCCTGGGCCACGTTTTGTTTGCCTTCTAAACTGGGCCCATCCCTCTGCAGGGCACCGACGGCTGGGACCCGGCTCCCTTCTGAATGAGGCGGCCACAGTCTTGCCAATCCGCTACGGTCCCACTTACACTCTCCGCCTGACTCGGGAGGCAAATGTCGTACCCCTGGCACTCGGAGGGGTGTCCCCGACTTAACAGCAACACCTGACCCACTCCCAAACCTTGAGGGCTTTCAGTGAGATGGCCAAGGGCAGCGCCGTCTCCCTGACCACCGCTATGTGGGTCGCCAGCATGCCGGCTCACCACCTCCCTAAGACGCGAGTCAACCTACTGCCCCTATTGCCACATCAGCCAGATAAGGGATCAGGAAATAGAGAAAAGGAGATTTCAAAATCAAGGTCAAAATATGCAAGAGGTGACCCCGCAGGAAGCTGAGGGCTGGAAGCGCAGCCCCGCCAGCGAGCCCACCGCGGCTTCAGCGCGGGGCCAGGGAGGCCCAGCCGCGGGGACCCGGCCTGCGAGCGCCGGGGCCGCAGGTGGAGACGGGGCGCAGTCCCGGGGCGCGCGGCTCCGCACCGGCACCGGGCGGCCAGCACCCCCCAGCTGGCCAGCGACCCTACCGTGCCTTCAGGCCCCGCAAAGTCGGACTCCAGGGCCGCAGGGCCTTTGCTCGACCCCACCCGGCGCGCCCGGACGCCGCCGAGGGTTACGAGCCTGTGGCGGCAGAAAACCGCGTCAGCTCGCGGCGGCCCGCAGAGCCCCCGGCCGCGCCCCGCGCCCGCTGCCGCCCCAACCGCCGCTCCCGGGCCCCGACGCCGGCGGCCCCTGCCCCGCGCCCGCGCCCCCGGCCCTGTCAGCCGCGACCCCGCCGCCCCGCCGGCGCCGGCCCACCTACCCGGGCCGCTGAGGGCGCAGGCGGCTCCCAGCGCGGCGAGGCTCCGGCGGCCCAGCAGCCCGCGGCCCAGCACCATGACCCGGGGCGGCTGGCGGCGGGGGCGGGAGCGGGGGGCGGGCGGCGGGCGGGCCGCACACACCGGCGGCGCCCCGCGGCCAATCGGCGCCCGCCGCCCCGCCCTTCAGCCAATCGGAGCCCGCCTCGCGCCCCCGCCCCAGAAGCCGGCCAATGAGCGTCCGCGTCCAAACCCGTGCCCGCTGCCGGCCGGGCTGCCGCTGACCTGAGTGCGGGCTGGGGCTGGGGCGGGAGCCAGGGTGCCGCGTCAGGGCCTCAGCGCCTCTCCCCAGGGGCCAGGCCGCTGTCCCGCCGCAGCCGCTGCGCACGGCTGCCAGGAGCGTAAGCGCCGCGACCGCCCAGCACCCGGGGGAGCGCAGAGCGGAACGGACGTCGCAGACGGGACGGCGCCCCGAGGTAGTTGGTTCTCTCCGGGGCGCCGTAGGCATCAGGTGACTGGGTCCCGGCGGAGTCACGTGACGCGGGGGCGCCCGTCCGGGACATGGCCACCCACAGGCCGCTGTCGCGCTTCTGGGAGTGGGGGAAGAACATCGTGTGCGTGGGCAGGAACTACGCAGACCACGCCAGGGAGATGCGCAGCGAGGTGCCGGCCGAGCCGGTGCTCTTCCTGAAGCCGTCCACCGCCTACGCCCCCGAGGGCTCGGCCATCCTCATGCCGGCCTACACCCGCAACCTGCACCACGAGCTGGAGCTCGGCGTGGTGATGGGCAGGCGCGGCCGCGCCATCCCCGAGGCCGCCGCCATGGACTACGTGGCCGGCTATGCCCTGTGCCTGGACATGACCGCCAGGGACGTGCAAGACGAGTGCAAGAAGAAGGGGCTGCCCTGGACGCTGGCCAAGAGCTTCACGACCTCCTGCCCGGTCAGCGCGTTCGTGCCCAAAAAGAAGGTCCCGGACCCTCACAACCTGAAGCTCTGGCTCAAGGTCAACGGTGAACTCAGGCAGGAGGGTGACACCTCCTCCATGATCTTTTCCATCCCCTACATTATCAGCTACGTGTCCAAGATCATGACCCTGGAAGAAGGAGATATTATCTTGACCGGGACGCCGAAGGGAGTCGGGCCCGTTAAAGAAAACGATGAGATCCAGGCTGGCATACACGGGGTGGTCAGTATGAGATTCCAGGTGCAGGGGCCCCGGTGTTGAGTCTGCGCAAAGCACCGTAAATTACTGAGTTCTCAGGAGAGGAGAGAGCTGGACAGAAACCGGCAAAGCTAGTTAAATGTGACAATCCTTTAATAAGAATCTAATTCTTCTTTTCTTTTGCAATAAGAAACTGAATTTTTAAACTGTGATTTAATTGGATCGTTAGGACTTCAGCAAGATGGACCCTTCAAGGAAAATGTGATGTAGAAAAGCTGGGCCAGAAATGGTAAGAAGATTGAGTGTCTTTTAGGAAACAACCACATTAAAATTTTGTTATGCTTCCAAAGAGGAGAATTTATCAAACCAAATGTTCAGAAGACTTACTTTCCTTTCCTAGAACTGGACCGGATAAGACTTTTCATTGGGATGTTCTGAGATCAGTAATTCAAAACTTAAAATACGCAAAGGAATTTTGAAAATCGTGTTTCCTAAGTTTCCTCAATCATGATAATCATCTAAAGGTATTTGTAAAAATAAAAATTTCCACGTTACTGGCCCATACCAAGCCCATTGTATTAATTAGCAGAATTAATCTTCAGTATTCTCAAGTGCTTCTCATCATGGAAATATGGATAAACACTCCTTCACATAATCAGTTAATTTAAAATTGTACTTCATAAGTGAACGATTAATGGCAATCTCACTCATTTGTACCATGGCCTGTACATTCTGAGTTTGGAAGATAATTTTGAAATGATTGTTTTCCAAATAAATAAGCTATGTTTTGTTTGGCCTAAAAGTGTACTTTTATCCCTCCTGCAGTGGCTAGGAAGGACAGTTCCTTATTAGGGGGCTTCAGACCTTGGTCATTGACCTTTGGCCTCTGGAGCACTGGGTTCTATTAAGAGTTAATCAGCACCTCTTCCCCAACCAGAGACAAGGAAGTTCATTGGCCTGGGAGAGCTACTTTTTTTCCAACCTGCTGTGAGGACAAAAAGTCCAGGCAAGTGGCCCCTGGGTGGCTCAGTTGGCCCAGTCGTGATCCCAGGGTCCTGGGATTGAGGCCCTGCTTCTCCCTCTCCCTCTGCTGCTGTCCCTGCTTGTGTTCTCTCTCTCTCTCTCTCAAATAAATAAAAATCTTAAAAAACAAAAAAAGTCTACGTAAGACGCACAGTGCCCTGTGGTGTCCTTGAGGCTTAGGCAGGGGCTCCTGCTGGATATGTAAACAAGATATCTGCTGGCCCCTCACAGAAAGGCAAGTACGTCTAATTTAATAATAGTTCACATTGGGATGCCTGGGTGGCTCAGTGGTTAGGCACCTACCTTCGGCTAGGGTCATTATCCCGGGATCCAGGATCGAGTCCCACATCGGGCTCCCTTCAAGGAGCCTGCTTTTCCCTCCGCCTGTGTCTCTGCCCCTCTCTCTCTCTCTCTCTCTCTCTCTCTCTCTGTCTCTCATGAATAAGTAAATAAGTCTTTAAATAATAATAGCTCACATTTACTGAGCCCTTAGTACTGCTAGGTACTGGGCCAAGAGCTTTCCATGTATTATTTAACCCTTAACAAAGTTGTGAGATTGATAGTACTACCATCCCTGTTAAACGTTAAGATGTAGATTTAGAGGCAAGCCAGCCTGGCTTTATGGTCACTCAGCTGAGGGACAGAACCAAGTTGTAATCTAGCTTTCCTATGATCAGAAAGTGAAGTCTTGACCACAGCGCAGGCTGCATCTTGCAGGTAGATCTATAAGAAGATTCAAATGTGTAGGTACTAGGCAACCCCACATTTAGTTTATAATTTACTGTGAAGAATGCCAGGACTGGACTTGTGTATTAAATGTCACACTATCTTGTTTTATCTTCTAATCAAGTTTCTTATTTTAATTGCTTAAGTAATGTGTTCATCATAGATGAGTTCAAAAATATGAATAAGGAAAAACATCCAAAATTCCATTCACCCAGGGACAGACAAGGTGAATCATTTAGTGTACCTTCCAGATCTGTGGGTGTAATTGCAATTCTTAAAATACGACATGCTCATAACTCCATTTCCTAACCTGCTCTCCTCACTGTGTGTGGTGCCTATCTTTCTATGTCGGCTGGCACATTCCTGCAGCAGTCTTTGGTGGCTGCATAAGAATCTGAAATCATTCCTCCATTCTTGGTAATGGAAACCATTTCTAATCATTTGCTAGTAGAATCAGCACATTTGTAGTTATTTCCTTGGGCTAGGTTCCCGTCAGCAGAAGAGCTGAGTCAAGGGTATGCTTATATTGAACCTGTACTAGTCTAACTAGCAGACACGAGGTTCAGCTGACACAAGCCCACCAAGCTGACAGCCTTCAAAGCAAGCCAAAAAGTGTGAGGCAGGAGCAGGTTCACATGCTGCCCCCTTGGGCGGCACAAGCCAGCACCCAGAGAGGTCAATGTTCACCACAGTGGTGGCACGAGCTTTGTCACAAACAGCTGACAACAGCATTGCAGGTGTAGCACACAAAGTCCTTGGCTGAGACAATAAAAAAACAGAGATACCAATTCCTACAATTCCTGATATTGCTAAAATCATAGTAATCCTAGCACCCAGGAGGCACATTTTCTCCCAACTTTTAATTTTGAATAAATTTAAACCTACTAAAAAATTGAAAGACTAATACAATGGACTTCTACGTGCCCTTCATTAGATTCAGTAATTGTTAACATTGGTTATGTTGTTTTCTCTGCCTCTCCACACATACTATCCCTGAACACACTTGTCTGGAAAACTGGAAATGAGTTGCAGAAACACTCTACCCTTCCAGTATGTATCTCCTAAGAATAAGGACCTTCTCCTATATAGATGCAATACCACTACCACACTCAAGAAAGAAAATTCCATAATATTAGTTCATGTAGCATGTATGGCTTCATATGTGTTCTACACTTTTTTAAAAAGATTTTATTTATTTATTCATGAGAGACACAGAGACAGAGGCAGAGATATAGACAGAAGAAGCAGGCTCCCCACAGGGAGCCCGCTGGGGGACTCGATCCCAGGACCCCTGGATCATGACCTGAGCGGAAGGCAGGCGCTCAACTACTAGCCACCCAGGCGTCCCTTCTACACCTTTTTTTAATGTTTATTGAGCTTTTATGGAAAATGAGTATTCTACATCCACTAAACATACTGTGAACATCTTTCCAGGACAGTGAATATAGATTTTCATAATCTCTTTTAATGCTGTCTTAGACTGAAAACCCCAGAGGCAGAGCTAAGGTAGGGTCTTGTTCAGATGGTTTACTCAAGGGGCACTCAGAAAAGTGGAGAGGAAGCAGAAAGAGCAGAAAGCAAACTAAGAAAGAACATGGTGATCTCAGACCTAGCAGAGAGCTTC
Source organism: Vulpes lagopus (assembly GCF_018345385.1). Classification (NCBI taxonomy): domain Eukaryota; kingdom Metazoa; phylum Chordata; class Mammalia; order Carnivora; family Canidae; genus Vulpes; species Vulpes lagopus. Next base: position 128,061,950 of record NC_054826.1, on the reverse strand, counting down.
AGTCCACTGACCATTCCAAGGAGAAGTCCCTGCCTGAATCTGGCCCCACTCCTCCCATAACTGCCCCCAGGTCATTCCCCATGTCTCAGAGAAGCTGAAGGATTAGGTGTGTGCCTGAGAGTCGGGGATCTGGGTGGGGCCAATAGTCCCTACAGGCTGCATAGGCTTCAAATGTTTTGCTATTAGAAACAGTGACTTAAGGAACATCCTCCACATATGTCATATGGCATTTATTTCCCTAGGGAAAGGCATAGACATGAAATAGGTTAAATCGTTTGCTTGCCAGGATGCCTGGGTGGCTCAGGGTTGAGCATCTGCCTTTGGCTTAAGGCATGATCCCAGGGTCCAGGGATCGAGTCCCACATTGGGCTCCCTGCAGGGAGCCTGCTCCTCCCTCTGACTATGTCTCTGCCTCTCTCTGTGTCTCTCATGAATGAATAAATAAATAATCTTTAAAATAAAGTATTTGCCAACTTGCCATGGGAATATGACACATGAATTTGTACTTGTCATGAGTGTTTAAGAATACCTTTTTATGCACACCCTAGCCAATGCTGGGTATCATGGCTATGATCCTTTTTTTTTTTTTTTTTAAGATTTATTTATTTTTTACAGAGAAAGAGAGCATTGGGGTGGGGAGCAGCAAAGGGAGAAAGAACATCAAGCAGACTCCTCGCTGAGCCCGGAGCTAGTCGGGGCTCGATCTCACAGCCCTGAAATCATGACCCTAAGATCAGGACCTGAGCTGAAACCAAGAGTTGGACACTCAACTGACTGAGCCGTCCTGGCACATGAAGCACACAACTCTTAATCTCAGGGTCATGAGTTCAAGGCCCACTGTAGGCATAGAGCCTACTTAAAAAAAAAAAAGAAAAAAGAAAATCAACTATAGAAGAAAAAAATCAAACTATAAAAGCAGAATAGAATTCACATGACAAAAATATTGCCAAATATGAGTGTCAGTGAAACTGCTACACTTCAACGTTTACAATAACATACTCCCTGATCATGTACTGGGTGTGTGAGTCTAAGCATTTGACATATATGGATGTACTCAGTGTTGACAGTCACCAAGAGAAGTTGGTATGGTAATCTCCATTTACAAAAGGAACCACAGATGGAGAAGCTCAGAGCCAGAGACCATCCTGGAAGCAGCACATGGAGTGTGAGCCTGCAGTAACAGGGCCTGCCCACACAAACACCTCCATTTCTACCTCCTACAGCCAGGCCTTCATGTCCCATCTGTAAAATGGGCAGACTAACAGTCCTTGTATAAGTTGGGCACTATGAGTGTTTATTACAGTGTCTGTCAACAATGTTAACTCAACATTGTTAGCTTTTAATATTATTGTAGCAATTTAGGGATCCCTGGGTGGCGCAGCGGTTTGGCGCCTGCCTTTGGCCCAGGGCGCAATCCTGGAGACCCGGGATCGAATCCCACGTCGGGCTCCCGGTGCATGGAGCCTGCTTCTCCCTCTGCCTGTGTCTCTGCCTCTCTCTATCTCTCTGTGACTATCATAAATAAATAAAAAATTAAAAAATATATTAAAAAATATTATTGTAGCAATTTAATGTCTAGAAACTTATCTCAAGGAAATAATTAAGAATGTGGACAGAAAGGTAGCTACAGCTGTTGTTTATAATAGCAACAAGTGGGGAACATCTTGACTGTCTAACAGTATTGGATTGATTTCCTTCAGTACCCTACGTTCATATAATGAAATGATATATAGCCACTAAAGTTACGTCAAATGTTGAATTATGTACAAAGGTTTATTACAAATTATTAAATGTAAACGCAGATTATGGAATAACCTATACTTGCAAACCATATGCTTTAACAAAGAAAGATGAATACATATGACATGAAAGACACAGAAACATGAGGGTGCTCGAAAGCGCCTACTCACAGCAGCAGTCATTGGCCGATCACAAAAGCCAAAAGACGAAAGCAGCCCAGATGTCCACACACAGATGAACGGGTAGACAAAATGTCCAACCATACAGTGGGAAACTACTCAACCCTAAGAAGGAAGGAAGTGCTGACACCTGCTGTGACATGGGGAACCTCAAACACATCATGCTCAGAGAAAGAAGCCACACACAAGTCGTCAAGCTCACAGGCACAAAGCAGATCAGAGGTTACCAGGAGTGGAGAAGCAGAAATGGAGAGTGATTGTCTAATGGGGACACAGTGTCAGTTTGGTAAGATGAAAATTTCTGGAAATGGAGGTGCTGATGGTTGCACAGCATTGTGAATGTATTTAAGGCCACTTAATTGTACACCTAAAAATGGTTAAAATGGTCAATTTTATGTGATGTATATTTTGCCACAAGAAACAACATCAGCAAAAACATCTACACAAGTACAGAATGCATCACCTGCCAGTTAAAGACTTCGGGGTTGGGAGAGTATGGGCTTTTCCTTTTTTATTACCTGTTATGTTGTAATTTTTATACAATAAACATATAAAACTTTATAATACAATATATTTAAAGAGCAAAACAACCCCAGGGGTCCTCTAGACGAGTGACAGATGGACGGATATACATTGTGTTTCTGCCACGAGCATAGCAGAATTAGGAAAGGAAGATCTTCTGAGAGCAACCACTGACAAATTACGAAAAATCCTACAGCCACCACATTATTATGTAAAGCAAAGCAAACCTGCAGGTGGGAAGATGCCAGGACCTGGAAAAGCAGCTCCTGGGGAGCAGTGAGAAGTGTGGGTCCCCAACAGGGATTTGTGTGCTTTGTAGCAATGGAATGGGATGCTTCTCTCTTACATCTCTGACTGCATGAATTCTGGCTAATTCCCAAGTTTTAGTTATCAACCAAGTTGTCATCTTTATTCCATAAATGTGTAAGTTTTACTTTGGGAAGCCCCTTTGATCCAACGTGGCCTGACCCCTAGCCCTGTGGCATCAAATCAAATAAGCAATCGGGGGCCCTCCAGTGATGGGCAGGGGCATCCTTGGTTAAGTGCTGGTAGCAGTGAAGAGGCCGTTCGGAGCCCTCGGCCGCCCTGCTCCGGCCCACAGGCCATGGCTGCGGTATGCCGCAGAAGCTAACTTGGAATGCATAAGTGAGCACCTGCAGTATGCTGTTGAGGCCAGCGGGCAGCTGAGGCCCCTAGACGGTAGGAGGCCACATGGCTGCTACCGGCCCCTGTGGTCCAGGCATTGGTGCTTTGGGACCTGCTGCCAGAGGTCAGGGCACCAGGAGGCCTGGCATAGCCGTTCCTGACACACCATCTGGGCCAGTTGTCCTCCCTGGTCTCCTGTGCTCTTGGACACCCACTCTTGCTTAATCAACCAGGAGTGTGAATGTGGCCACCAGGTGGGCACCCTTGCTTCTCTCTCCTCCCTGGCCTGAGCCCTCCCACTCCAGCACTCTCCTGCCTTCTTTCCCTGTCTGCCCTCTGGAGTCACCCTGCCCAATACTCCTATACCCTGCCCCAAGGGAGCAAGGAAGGAAGCTCTTCATCGGGCGCACTCCCTGACTGCACACTTAGGTCAGGTCCTCCATTTCCTCATTTATTACCACAATCTGGACACACGAGGGTCCATCATGTCCCCCTGCCACAGCTGCCTATGGTAAAAGCCAGAGACAACACTACTAATGAGTTCATCTCCCAACACCGCCTTCAAAGTTTCAGATACTTACTTTTTGTTTTTCTCTCCTGTGGTGGGTGATGGAAGTGCCAAACCTCCCAGACCGTAGGCCAGCAATGACCGGGGTTGTTGGCCGGTACCCCGCAGCAAGTGACTCGGAATGGCGTGGGGCTGAGCAGGGCGCTCCAGGGCTTTGACGAGGAGGGTGTGGTGGGTGGAGTGTGGGGCCGGCGTCCTGTCAGAGCAGCCCCACCCTTTCAGGTCCCAGACTGGTGCCACTCCTAGAACTTTTGAGGCTGGTCTCCTCTCAGTTGATTCAGACTCACACATATCGCCCCTGGTCAACCAACTTTCACAAGCGTTGGGTGGCCCCATGTGTCATCAGAGAAGGCAAGGATCAGAGAAAGTCTTTGGTGTTCAAAGCTGCTGCCCAGCACTGCCCGTGGGCTTCCACTGTTCCCACCCAGTGCCCCCACCAGCTCCTGGAGAGCAGTCTCAGCCACTGCCAAGCTCCAGGGAGGTCATTTTTGGAGGATCTGATCTTTCTCCTGGGAAACAAGACAGTGGGGAAAGGGACTTAAATCACTGATATCTCTGGGGAAGATTAAACTTGTTTATTAATTCATGCAAACATTTTCCAAGTTGGGGGGGAATGGGCCAAGTCAGTAGAAAAGGCCTTCCAAGAAAGGAGCTGGGTCAGATGAGAGATTTTAAGACTTATCCCCTAATCAACTCCAGAAGGAAACATAATAGCAACTTATAGAAACATTTTTACCACGTTTGAACAAAATACAATTTTATCCATAATTTTCAAACTCATTTTCCACTTTCAAGAGAGTTGAAACTCATATTCTTGTCCAGAGTTTAAAGTATTTTGTTTTAAATATTTCCTCCTCCAGACAAGTTCCTACTTGCCTCAATAGGGTCTGCGAGTTTACATGAGAGCACACTAATTCTCAATCCGCCCCTTGCTCTGTGTGATAAAAAAAACTGTAGGGAGAAAGAGAGAGAGAGAGAGAGAGAGAGTTAACTTTAAAAATCACCATGTTTATAAAGTTGAAAACCATCGACCACAACAGAGAAAGCAGTAAACAAGTACAATGAGCTGTTCTGCAGTGTAAGCATAAACCACAGTGACAGCTGTAAGACTGAAGAGAGTTCACCTTGGTAGGAGTTTGGGAGAGAAATCACAGATCTGGCTCCTGACAATGATTTTGTGAAAATCTGTTATTTTTCTCATATTTCTCTTTGGTAGGGAAGTTGGATTTTCAAATCCAACACCTACAAAAGAAGAGTTTAAAATGTGTTCAAGAGGTACCTGGCTGGCTCCATTGGAAAAGCATACCACTCTCAATTTCTTGGTCGTGAGTTTGAGCCCCATGTTGGGTATAGAGATGACTTAAATAAATATATAAAATAAAGCGTGTTCACTTAGCAGCTGTGACACAGCTAACCTGTGGTAGTAACCTGTTAGGCTATGGGGATGTGATGATGCAGTTTATTAATAACGATGTCTTATTTTTTATATTTAACAAAGCACTCTCACCAACATTTTATTTAACATAGACTGGAAGGGTAGGTCTGCTGGCCATGCTAATTCCAAAGACTAACAGGAAAACAGCCTAGTATCAGGAAACACTGGGAAGGGTGAGGTGGGCAATGAGGGTAGGTGGGTGTCTTTCAGTGGCATGCTCTCCCACAGTCTGGTGGCCTCATTCTGTAGGGCTCAGCACCTTTCCTGGCCTGGCTGAGCTATTTTCAACAGTCTGCTGTAGAAAACAGTAGTGTTGCAAATGGCAGTCATGCTCCAGGAAATCCAAAGGAATTCTGTCCCTGTGAGGATGTGGTCAGGTCCACCCTAAGGAAACGCTGGGTTTTGCCCTCTATGGATCACCCCAATTTTGCACTGCTGACTTCAGCCTCTGTGTCCAGTCTTTGAATTCCTCTTTGAAATCATTTTTTAAGAACCATTTCCTAGTTTCTTCATTGATTAATGAATTAAATCTTTGCCATATCCATTTTATTTTTGTATGAGAGTCATGGTTTAATCCTTTTTGGAAATCACTCTTTGATACTATATCAGACTTACAAGGACTTGTGTTGCTATCACCATGTATTCTAAAACATGAAAATACCAGGGCACCTGGGTGGCTCAGTCAGTTGAGTGTTTCAGACTCTTGGTTTCGGCTCAGGTCATGATCTCAGAATCCTGGAATCAAGCTCCCTTGGGCTCTACTCAGCAGGGAGTCTGCCTCAGATTCTTCCCTCAGTCTCTCCCCCAACTCATGCTCTCTCACTCTCTTTAATAAACCAATCTTTTAAAAAAGACATTAAAACACCTTGCTTTCAAATCCCTCCAACTGAACCCTTTTAAGTAGCCATGGTTTTTAATTGTAATATGCTAAATATATAAAATGACCTATCTCTATAGCGATACTTTGTTTTTGTCGTATTAGCAGAACAATGTAAGTTCTTTTTTTAAAGATTTTATTTATTTTAAAAAAAGATTCTATTTATTTACTCATGAGAGACACAGAGGGAGAGGCAGAGACATAGGCAGAGGAAGAAGCAGGCTCCATGCAGGGAGCCCGATGTGGGACTCAATCCTGTGACTCCAGGATCATGCCCCAGATTAAAGGCAGGTGCTCAACCGCTGAGCCATCCAGGCGTCCCAAGTTCTTACTTTTTAAATTACATGTTATATTTTAACTGATTTAAAATAATTCAAATTGTTAGATTCTCATGATCTTTACTACATTTTGTGATAGAATTGTTTTATATTTGCTTAAAATCTGTTAAATCTGACTTAAATACCTTTTAAACATGTCCTTTGGAAAGCTACAATGTCTCTTTTTTGACAGCAATTTTTGTTATGTTTATTTTATTTATTTATTTATTTATTTATTTATTTATTTATTTATTTATGAGAGACATACAGAGAGAGCCAGAGACACAGACAGAGGGAGAAGAAGGCTCCCTGCTGGGAACTGGATGTGGCACTCAATTCCAGAACTCCAGGATCACGCCCTGAGCCAAAGGCAGATGCTCAACCAACTGAGCCCCAGGCGTCCCAATTTTTTTATGTTTAGGTATAGTTAGGAAAATTATAAATAACTTGCCATGAATTCAAATTGGTCAAACTCATTAACAACTGGAACCTGTGGTGTGGAGGGAAAACAAAGTTGGCCAAAGATCTGAGTATACTCTGATTTAGGGGCAGACAGTAAGTAGATGGATCCATGCTAATGGTGGAAAAGATCCAGTATATTACTGCAATTTCCCCCCTTCAGCCTACTAACAAAGAGGCCTCGAACCAATGTGCTAGAAATATCTGTGAGGCCATAGGTAACTCCATGTCTGCAACCCACTGGGATGCACATAAGGCCCCAAGTAAAGAAGCCATGGGCAATGGGCACACCTGCTTCTGAGGCTGAACTAGAGCAGGTGCAGTGTTACCCAAGACTATTTCAGAGTACCTATGAGATCACAACTATTTTCATGATTTTATACTAAGATGCTGTTTGCCTTTCTCACTCTCATGCATAGAACACACTGTGGTTTTCTAGAGGCTGTGGGATGTGACGTGATATCACTGCTGACTGTTAATGGCATGTGGGCTCATGGACAGTTTTTAAATTATTCTCAACGTCATGTTCTAATGCAGAAATACTGACAGATATAACTCTCTTTGACAAGAGCTGGAAAACTTTTAAGAGTGTAAAGGAGAAAACATTTGAGACTGATAGAAGGAGAGAGATGATGCAGTCTATAGCCCTATCTCATCTGTGACCTGACACAAGCAGCAACATTTCTTGGTCCCATTTTCTGAACTTGCAAAACAAAAGGAGTTTGTCTCCCCTTTTTTCCTCTTAACTATTAAGATTCTATGATCCTCCCACACTGAAGGGTTGCTAGTGCTGCTCCAACTAGAGTTGTAGGATCACAGAGTTCTAGCGGGTCACAGAGGCTGAGGAGTGGTGGAGCTGGGAGTCTGACTCTCCCGTCTCTCCCCTGCATCCAAGCATGTGGCATGTGATTGTGCCATCTGATACTACTCACTGAAGTGAGAAGCACTGTCACACGGCAGGGGGACAGGGACATCAGCTTTGACCCTACAGCCCAGGGCCCTGCCTTGGACTTAACAAAACAGATATAATCTTTGTTGATCTACTTCTTTGTTTTTTCCCCAAGATTTTAAGTAATCTCTACATTGGACGTGGGACTCAAACTCATGACCTCAAGATCAAGAGTCACATGCTCTACCGACTGAGTCAGCCAGGCACTGTTGTTGGTCTATTCCTCTGGTGTCAGGTGGAATCCTTTTATTCTACACCAAACAAAAACAAAAACAAAAACAAAAACAAAAACAAAAACAAAACACCCACCTGATTACTTGCATTGTTTACACATTAACCAAATCCTTCTGCATATCTTGGAATTGTTAAAATTATTGTAAATTGTTATTTGTTATTTGTTATTGTTAAAAATAAAAAATGCCCTAATTTATTAGGTCAGACTCTAGGATTTTTTAAATTACTTGAATATATAGAATGACATAGTACTATAAAATGCACTAACTTTTAAATAAATTTTGCTTCTTTCCAGAAGAAATTGCCACTTCAATGCTGTTTTCTGTTCATCCGTCATTGCAAGAAACTCATTTACCTGGTTAAGACAATCAAGCAGATATTTCCAAAGTCCATATAAATAACTCAACAATAATGTGAAACTTGACTTTGTGCACTCAAAGGGAATTTTATTTATAGTAATTACAGCTCAATTCTCTTAAAGGAGGAGATAAGGTCAGAAAGCCTCCGTAAACTGAATGTCTGAGGGCAGTCAGGTGCCTCAGCCCAGAAAACTCCCCTTCACAAAATAGAAACCAAGCGGGGCTGAGGGCTCACGGTAAACTACAGGTGCTGGTGCTAAGGAGAAACCAGGTGCCTGTCAGACACACATGACTAAGTGTCTGCTGCTGTCCTGGTGGAGGAGGGCACCACGTGTGTTCTGACTCTGGTGACTTCCTTCAGCTAGTTGGTGGAATACCACCAAACCCTCCCTCTGCCTCAACTGATCACTATCTCCAGTGCTGCTGCTCTTGTTTTTTAAGATTTTATTTATTTATTCATGAAAGACACAGAGAGAGAGAGAGGCAGACACAGGAAGAGGAAGAAGCAGGCTCCATGCAGGAAGCCCAATGGGGGACTCAATCCCAGGACCCCAGGATCACGCCCTGAGTCAAAGGCAGACACTCAACCACTGAGCCACCCAGGTGTCCCTCCAGTGTGCTGTTGTACCCACAGTTACTGGACTATAAAAAGTGTCTTCTTGGGATGCCTGGGTGACTCAGCAGTTGGATGCCTGCATTCGGCTCAGGTTGTGATCCCAGGATCAGGGATCGAGTCCCACATCAGGCTCCCTGTGAGGAGCCTGCTTCTCCCTGTGCCTGTGTCTCTGCCTCTCTCTCAGTATGTGTCTCTTATGAATAAATAAATAAATCTTTTTTAAAAAGTGCCTTCTTTCTCCCCCACTGCCAACAGCCTCTGCCTCTGTACCCAACAGCAATATCAGCTGTGATTTGAACACACGTGATCATGCAATTATTCGTCCATTAAAGCAATGTGTGTTTAATATTTTTTTCTCAATTCTTCATTCATTTATGACAGTCAGAGAGAGAGAGAGAGGCAGAGACACAGGCGGAGGGAGAAGCAGGCTCCATGCACCGGGAGCCCGACGTGGGACTCGATCCCGGATCTCCAGGATCGCGCCCTGAGCCAAAGGCAGGCGCCAAACCACTGCGCCACCCAGGGATCCCCAGCAATGTGTGTTTAAATCAAGCTTTATTCCCACCCCCAGACCTCTTTATTAATGACTTAATTTCTATCAACTGTTAACTGAAATAACCTACACCTGGAGAGAAGAGAATTCAACTTGGAATTATTTCCTTTCTGCTACTTACCGTGCAGCCTAAAGTTTCTTCAGCAACCCCTCCTGTGAGACTGCAGGCATGGAGGGTACCGGTGTGGTCAGTGAGGTCAATTAGCAAGTGGAAGCTGAGAAAAACAGTTTTAAATTCCAAAGAATCTTTGTTGCAAGCAGTACAAGTGCTGGATCTTTCATTTACAATGTAACCACAGCCTGAGCTGAAAAGAAAGACAAGGATAAAATGTAAAGGTCCTAAATGACCAACCTGATCTCTAGCAGAAAAATCCTGCTCCCTTAAAAATCTAAATCAGAGTAATTTCAAAATGCTCCGCGTGGTACACTAGACAGACATACAAAACAAGGAACAGCACAATGTGCAATCAAGCCCATCTCCTTGCCTCCCACCTTCCCCCTGCTAGGGCCCCTTTCCTTCACCTCCAGACAGCCACAGAACTGCCACCTCAGCCCCGCCTCCATCCTGTCCTGTCCTATTCCTTTCTTTTTTAAGATTAACTTATTTATTTATTCATGAGAAACACACAGAGAGAGAGAGAGGCAGAGACACAGGCAGAGGGAGAAGCAGGCTCCATGCAAGGAGCCCGATGTAGGACTCGATACCCGGTCTCCAGGATCACATCCTGGGCTGCAGGCGGCACTAAACGCCTGTGCCACTGGGGCTGCCCCTGTCCTATTCCTTTCTATTGAGGGTATGTCCACCTAGTATCCTTGGATCAGCGTTCTGAGGGAGGAATCCTGTTTTGTGTCTAGAAAGCCTGAGTTCCAGAAATGCTCACTTGATGCTCTGTACTAGGCCTCTGCAGGACAGAAAAATCCTAGGGTTAGTCAAGTTCACACCCAAAATGCTATTAGTGCTGCTAGTGACACACTCCTCTCTTTAAGTGGTGATCACATGTTATTCCATATTTTTTTAAGATTATTTATTGATTTATTCATGAGATACACAGAGAGAGGCAGAGACACAGGTAGAGGGGGAAGCAGGCTCCCTGAGGGGAGCCTGATGTGGGACTCGATCCCAGGACTCCGGGGTCACGCCCCAAGCCCAAGGCAGACACCCAACTGCTGAGCCATCCAGGGATCCCGCTATTCCATGTTTTGAGGCAGGTCTTACTTTAGCCAATGTGGACAGAAACACTAACTCAAATTTCTCAAATCAAAGGTGTGATATGAAGATGGTGCTTTCTTGTCTAGGCACAGATCACTTTTGAGGTAAATTTCAGATACTTTTCCTCAGATATCAATATTCAAGATGTAGGAAAAAATCAGATAATAAAAATTTCAAAAGTTTTTAAAAAATGTTTTTCAAAAAGTAAACACTTGACTTATACAGCAGCCTCCACATTGCTTTTTTCAATTTAATACCAAATCACAAAATGTTTCCAAATCCATAAGTTAGTATCTTGACTATGGTGGTAGATACACAAACCTGCACATGTGATAAAATCATATCTAGAACTTCATGCACGTGCGCGCACACAAACACACACACACAGGACTGCATGTCAATGTGGTAAAATTTGAATACAATCGCCTGATTGAATTAATGTCAGTATCCTGGCTGGCTAAGATGTAATACTATAGTTTCATAAAAAGTTACCATTGGGAAAAGCGTATAAAGTGTATGTGGGTTCTCTCCATATTATTTTTTTGTAACTCCATGTGAATCTAGAACTATTTCAATGTTTTTTTCTTTTTTTTAAGTAGGCTCTATGCTCAGTATAGAGCCTAACATGGGGCTTGAACTCACAACCCTGGATTAAGACCTGAAATCCAGAGTTGGATGATTGAGCTATCCAGGCACCCTCAATAAAATTTTCAATTACAAAAATTCGTAGACTTTTTTTTTCATAGACTTTCATAGTAACATTTTAGATGCTTTTCCCCAAGCATCTTTCCATTAATATTAAATCACTGCAGTTTAATTTTTTTACAAGTAGATACTAACTTTGACCTAGGAGATGTTGTAAATCATATTTACCATGCAGCTGAAAATATTTTTTTTTAAATGGTGTCCCTTGTATTGCTATAGGACATGGCAACCAAAATAATATTCTAACATATCATAAAACAACAGTTTGTCAACTCAGTTAAAAGTTCTGGCAGCAGGGGAACCCAGGTGGCTCTGTCAGTTAAATGTCTGCATTCAGCTTGGGTCGTGATCTCAGGGTCCTGGAACTCAGCCCCACATTGGGCTCCCTGCTCAGAGGGTATTTTCCTTCTCCCTCTGCCTCCCCATCCCCCCACTCATGCTCGCTCACTCTCTCTCTCTCTCTCTCAAATAAATAAATAAAATAATTTTTTAAAAAGTTTCTGGCACCATTTTATCTTTATATTTTAAGATTGAAGAAACATAGCAAATCAAATTTTACTTTAAAAGGCAATTATAACCTTTGAATCTACATAGTTTGCCTTGGAAACTTCAGCATGGCTTATTTATACATTTCCTTCAAATATATAACCATTATTATGTCAAAGAATAGCTTTAATTTTTGTAGAGCTTAAAATGTATTAACAATAGTCGTTCTTTATTTCTTTTTTTTTCCACAGCATGATATGTAACTTTATTTTTCTATGTTCTTTATTTCTTACAAGAATAAATTTGCTGGGATCCCTGGGTGGCTCAGTGGTTTAGCTTCTGCCTTGGGCCCAGGGCATGATCCTGGAGTCCTGGGATCAAGTCCCACATCGGACTCCCTGCATGAAGGCTGCTTCTCTCTCTGCCTGTGTCTCTGCCATTCTCTCTCTCTCTCTCTCTCTCTCTCTCTCTCTCTGTGTGTGTGTGTGTCTCATGAATATATAAATAAAATCTTTAAAAAATAAATTTGCTGACAAAACCAGCTGCTTACCATCGGTGTCGAACTACTGTTGTGGTGTCATCATCAATGTTCAGCATAGAAATGTAAGCATAAAGAATGCCGTAGAAAGTGTCAGTTTTTCCTTCATTCTTTGAAGCTTTTGCCTTTAATTGCTTAACTGTATAGACATCAACTATTGTATTTACTAAAAATAAAAAGAAGTTATTACAGCTCTCTATATATTCTAAGAATTCCAAAGGATTATATCCAAATAGAAAAACTACAAAGTTCAAATGAGAACACATAATAGCTTCAGTTAAGTAATGGAAAAATTATTACATTTGCTATATTAAAACTGATTCTAGAAATGGACAGAAGAGCAAAAATAATAAGCAAAAAGAGGGGAAAGAATGAGAAATTTAATTCACTGATGTCAGTGTAAACTTTCTGGTCATCAGAAGATGCCATTAAAAGAGTGGGAAGGCAAGCCTCAGCATGGAAGATGCTAGTAATCTTTAAAGGAGACAAAGAACTCATATCCAGAATATATAAATAATTCTTAAAAATCAATAAGAAAAGGGTAGTCAGTTCACTTTTTAAAAATCCCATCAGATTGTCAAAAGGTTATAGAAATCTCTAAAAGTTTAAATATTATTTATTTATTTATTTTTCCAGATAAAGAGAGAGAGCATCCAGAGGGAGAAGCAGAGAATCCTAGGCCAACTCTGCACTAAGTATGGAGCCCCCGACATGGGGTCCAATCCCACGACCCTGAGATTCCAACCCAACCCAAATCCAAGAGTTGACACCCAACCAACTAAGCCACCCAGGTGCCCCAAAATTTCCAAAAGTTTTAAATAACATTTTAAAAAGTAGAAATATAGCAGTCACAGAATAAGAATATTTTATCTTTTAGGGATCCCTGGGTGGCGCAGCGGTTTGGCGTCTGCCTTTGGCCCAGGGCGCGATCCTGGAGACCCGGGATCGAATCCCACATCGGGCTCCCGGTGCATGGAGCCTGCTTCTCCCTCCGCCTGTGTCTCTGCCTCTCTCTCTCTCTGTGACTATCATAAATTAAAAAAAAAAATTAAAAAAAAAAGAATATTTTATCTTTTACTATGTAAAATAAAACTATTATCTTTTGGCCTTTCAAAATGTCAAATACTATTTGAATGTGACTTACAATCTATGGATTCTTTCAAATAACTGTCGATTTCATCATCCAGGGGACTTGTTTCTTTATTTTCTCTTATAAAATTCAATAGAATATTAGCTTCTGGGGTATCTTAAATATAAAATGTGAAAAACAACTGATTACTTCTTATTTTTTTAAGGGTTATTTGAGAGAGGCAACACACATACATAGGGGGAGGGGCAGAGGGAGAGGGAGAGAGAGAACCCCAAGCAGACTCCTGCTGAGTGCAGAGCCTGACATGGGGCTCCATCCCAGGAATATGAGATCATGACCTGAGCTGAAATCTTGAGTCAGCTGCTCAACTGACTTAGCCACCCAGGTGCCCCAAGATTTTTTTTATTTATTTAGAGAGAGACCCTCAAGCAGACTGCATACTAAGCATGGAGCCTGAAGCAGGGCTTGATCTCATGACTCTGAGATCAAGACCTGAGCCGACACTTAACTAAGCCACCCAGGTGTCACTGATTACTTTTTAAATAATCATGAATGATCCAATATTATTTTTAACAGTAAAAATGAAGTCATATAAAAACAAATGGAATGTTATGCAGCCATCAAGCAATGTGATGTAGCAGTCTACTAAATGTAGAGATGTACACCAGATATTGTTAAAGAGCAGCTCATAAAACTATGTGGTACAATTTCCTTTCAATTAAAAAAATACACATATATACACATGGGTATGCAAAGTTATCTGGAAGAGTCTACATCCAAGAAATGATTCTCTTATAAGATGAGATTATAGGTGCTCGTTGTTTTCCTTTTTTGCTTTTATGTATTTTCTGAATTTTATATTTATTTCTTTTCTAGCAGAAAAAAAATTTTGTTTAATGTGTTTGAAAGCCTTGCTGCTTGGGATACGAGTGTTCTCAGGAACTGTCAGATGGTGTGCGCAAAGGCAAGGATGAGATTTTGAAAAAGGGCTCCCATGGGACTCTGACACCGTTCAACCTCAAGGCCCCCAGCCTCCAACAATGGACGGCCTCTAGTCTTCCCTTGCCCACCCTGACGTGCTGATGCTTGGACCCCTGGGGCAGAGGCAGGTGCTTCTTCCTCACTCCCATTCAACCCTGAGTCTAACCACTATTTTTTTGCATAACTAGACTGAACCCCCTGCAAGCAAAGGTCTGCCTCTTCAGCTCTGCCATTTTAGTATCCAATATAAGCAACTGTCCTTCCACTCACCTGACCATCTATATACCCATTGTCTCCTGCCTTGTTCCAGAAAGGGCTTATTTTTTTTTAAGATTTATTTGTTCATGAGAGGCAAAGACACAGGCAGAGAGAGAAGCAGGCTCCCTGTGGGGAGCCTGATATGGGGCTCGATCCCAGGACCCCAGGAGTTGGGGCAGCTGGTCTGAGCTGAAGAGGTTCAACCACTGAGCCACCCAGGTGCCCTCAGAAAGAACTTATGTTATCTCACTACTCAGCAAAAAAAGGTATTCAACAGATATTTGTAAATTGATGAGTGAATAAATGAATGGATGGATGTTTTTGAACACTAACAGAATTGTTGCACCCCAGATAGAAGCAGGTGCTGGAATGAGGCTGCAGAAATCAAAGCCCTGGGCTTTCCACAGGCACCGCTATAAAGATCCTGACAGCAAGGTTGTTGGGGATTGTCTGATAGATACTCTCAGGGTTGAGAAAGCCCTAAGGAAAGCTAGGATGAAAGCTTAAGCCATTAGACATTTTTAGTTTGTATGTGGTGGGTGTGTAGCCCAGGAAGTTACAAACCGGCTGATTTAAAGAAGTACATTAGAATTCACGGCCCTGGGCAGCCCCGGTGGCGCAGCGGTTTAGCGCCACCTGCAGCCCAGGGTGTGATCCTGGGGACCGGGGACGGGGGATCGAGTCCCACATGGGGCTCCCTCCATGGAACCTGCTTCTCTCTCCGCCTATGTCTCTGCCTCTCTCTCTCTCTCTCTCTCTCTCTCTCTCTCCCTCTGTCTCTCACAAATAAATAAAGTCTTTTTAACATTTTAAAAAAATAAAAAAATAAATTAAAAAATTTTTTAAAAATAAAATTCACGGCCCTTGTAAGTACTCTCCCTTGTCTGAGAAGAGGCATTTATTCTAACGCTGTTGGCATTGCTCAAACACTTTGACATTTCCCCTTTCAGTCTGTGTTTAGAACCAAGCATACAACATCCACTGAATATGTGTCTCATTAATTTAGCCTTGAGTTATTGATATAATTTTCCTATCAAGCTTGATAACTTTTTCCAGCAGACAAACCCAACTGTCTTTTAGAAATTTTCCCAGGCCTTATCTACCTCAGTGGATGGAAATTTTTAAATTATTGACATTACTCTATATAATACTAATACAGTTATTAAGTTATTTAAAATGATAAGCCATAGGGACACCTGGGTGGCTCAGTGGTTGGGTGCTTGCCTTTGGCTCAGACCAGCTGCCCCAGTTCCTGGGGTCCTGGGATGGAGCCCCACATCAGGCTCCCCACAGGGAGCCCGCTTCTCCCTCTGCCTGTGTCTCTGCCTCTCTCTCTCAGTCTGTGTCTCTCCCGAATAAATGAATAAAATCTTGAAGAATATAAAATAAAATGATAAACCATAGTATGGCCCTCAAAAAAAAAAAAAAAAGGAAGAGTGGTACTTTTATCCTAAATGTTGAGACTAGATCATGGTTGTGTCACCATCAATTTACAGCAAAGCAACTAGACCAATCCTTTCAGTACTTAGAATATGGCACAGCTCTGCCCTACTTTGCTACAGAGTAAAAGCCAACATTCTTTCATTAGCTTAGAATAGTCTTCTTGATACCCAGCCTTCTCCTTGGGCCTCGACTCCTCCTGCCTATGCTCCATCGGCTCCAGCCACACTGGCCTCCTGGCTGTTCTGCCCTCATGCAGGCACATGCCAACCTCTGTGCCTTCGCACTAGCCATTCCAGTACTAAGATCCTGCTGCTCTTTCCTATAGTTGACTCCCTCACTGCCCAATCCCGTCTTTGCTCAAATGTCACCTCCCCAAGGAGGCCTACCTGACCACCCTCTGTAGAGTGCAACCTGCTCCATACACCATGCCATCTGGACTCTCTTTCTTCTTCTTAAACATTTAATAATCTACCGATGTGTTATTTTTATTGTTTATCATACATGTGTCTCCTGCTAGAATGTGAAGCTCATGTGGGCAGAGATATTTGTGTTTTGTCACTGGACCCAGGGACAATGCCCTGTACAGAGCATGTGCAATGTCATGTCACTTTCCATGATCCCACTTTCAGGGACATAGTGTTGCTGGATGGATGCGCAAGCTCCGGTGCACTTATGTAGAACACAGTCTTGTCATTTTAGGTCATATCTCATAGTAATGCTACTTTTAAAAATTCCGATAATGGTTTGGTCAAAGACCTTAATTTGCTTTGTAATTTTGTCACTGTTGATGCTTTGTCAGAGACCAGCAGAGGGAGCTATCGTCTGGAATGACCCACTATTATAGTTCCAACTTCCTGAGGTTGGGAAGGACCATTCCATCTCTGGAACTCTGGACTCTTGCACATGCAGGGCTCATCTCTCTATCTGCACTACAAAACACCGTAAGGATACTTAAGGACACCAATCCCTCAGGTCTTCCCAGACCCTGTTTCCAAGACTGCATGCTGGAATTATAACTCCTTTCAACAACCACCCAGTGGGCCTTCTGGGCATTTTGTTATGTTATGAACTAATGATACTATGTGTATGTTCTCAGTGTTCTGGTACTAAGTTATTTGAATATAGTAAAACTGAATTCATTTTTAAAATAGTCAATAATTAAGGTAATCCAATCAATTACATTGATCTCTGCAAAATCATCACAAGGGATGATACTTTAAAAATGAGTCTGGTTTTTCACATTTCTTTAGTACGGACATCAAAGATGTAGCTCACTATAAGTTCAAGAAATGTAAATGTAAAGCATGTAAATGTTTTACAAAATGTAAAACAACTTTCACTTTTAATTCAAATGAAGTCCAAGCTTTGTTTTCATTCTTTTTTTTCTTATTTTAGAGTGTGTACACATGCACCCATGAGTGATGGGGGACGGGCAGAGGGTGAGGAAGAGAATCCTAAACAGACTCACTGAGCCTGAGCCTGACTGGGGCTAATCCCACAACGTGGAGATCATGACCCAAGCTGAAAACAAGAGTCAGATACGCAACCAACTGAGCCACCTAGGTGCCCTTTGTTTTCATTCTTAAATACACTGTACAAACACTGAAATGTGTAACATGGTAGTTTCTAAAGGGAGACAACATGGGGCAACCCCGGGTGGCTCAGTGGTTTAGCGCCACCTTTGGCCCAGGTTGTGATCCTGGAGACTCGGGATCGAGTCCCACGTCGGGCTCCCAGCATGGAGCTTGCTTCTCCCTCTGCCTGTGTCTCTGCCTCTCTCTCTCACTCTGTGTCTCTCATGAATAAATAAAATCTTTAAAAAATTTTTAAAAAATAAAGGGAGACAACATTTCAGATGGCCTTTTACCTGGATTAGTCGTAATAATGGTTTTTGAGATTACAGTTGCTGTCATGCAGTTCCGAAATTTGTCAAAACTTATTCTTACATCTGAGGCAAATATTACTGTTTAGGGGGAAAAAGTCATTTTACAATTATTTTACAATTAATGTACAAACAACTACAAAGAATGAACACAATCATTTCAGTATCATACCTGTGTCTCGTGGCACCCAGCTCTGTGCAACCAGGATAGATTCATTATCCCAACTGCAAATTTTTAAAAAGAAGTAAAAATTTGAATACCTTAAAAAAAACTGACAATGACCACATTATTTACCAAAAACAAAATGTCTTAATGGCTGGAGTTAATTCCCCAAGTTATTACAAGCACGAGTTAAGGATGTCAGCTTCTGCATTTTGTAGGATCCACTGTCTATTTCACAGGGCATTTCATGTTGGTGTGATAAGTCATTCCTTAGACACTGCTCATCTTTAACAACGTCTGCCTCATCAGGTCCTTCTTTCCCCACTATGTAGGTTGTTCAAAGCTAGCAGAGCTGAGTGACTACCAATCTGAAGCCTTTACAGCCACTTTGTCAGAGCATTAAAAGAGGGCCTCACACTGGATAAACTGTTCAGGGGACTTGATGGGTTGAAAGTCTGCTTCAAATCAAGTGTTTTCTTTGGTGCCCAGGCATCCAGAGTCTGAACAATGCCATGTTATACCCTGTGGTGCTTCAGCCTGCAGCCAGGGACAACACCTGCTTTTCTACCATCTTCCCGTGGCCTGATTCTAGGGCACCATCCAAGCAATCACAGAAAATCTGGGTGGTTCATTACCAGTGGAACCTAATAGATCACTGACTGTTCTAAAGCAGAGGACAAGAATGAACCAATCACAGTGCAGTCCATCCAAATAATCCCGTGCTGTCTAAAGACCTCATTTTAAGGTAATCTTATAGCACAGACTCTAACATTCAATGTATAAGAGCAAAGTTTCCTTTTTAATAATTATTTCTCCTCAATCATTATTCCTCCCCTATTATGAAATCCACCATCTTTTTCATAAAATGAAAACATTCTGTCTTTGTGCCAATAGAAGAGATATCACAGTTTGGACCAGATGTGGGAGGTTACCATATCATTGCAAAAGAAGACTCCGTCTCATCATAGAGCTTCACCTCACACATCTGACCTTTCCTCCGGTCTGCAGTTGTAAAGTATTTTGGCTCTCCAACCTTTGAAATTGAAGGAAATCATTATTCTTCACCTATAGTTGCAGAGGTACTTAAATGTTTGTTGATGGACTTAAATGTTCACCTCTTAAATGGCAAATTAAAAATATCAAAATAGCAAGAATCACTAATACATATTTGATGATTGTAAAAGCTTCTTCTATCTCTAAACTAGGTGTATTTAGCTAAAGTTGTAAGTTAAACAAGTTTGATTGAAGAGAGATACAGAAATATGTGCTTTATGTTAAGACTGTGGTGTCATTCAACATGTCACAAAGCTCCACCATAAGCCTCTGAGTGGCATCTAGGTGGACTCACTGAGGATAGAAAGTCTATTTTCATCATCTGTGATGCCTACAGCTTAGTGCAGAGCCTGGCATGGAGTGTATGTGACCGATGAACTGTCTTCCTAGGCCCCAGCACCACCTTGCTGGCACAGGCTTCTGTGCTGCCTCCTTGGGGACAAGGTAGTGAAGAACAGATGAGGGAGGCTTGGGAGGGTGCTTTCATACACTGTCTGGCTTGACTCACACTGGGGTAAGGGATCATGGGAGTGGAGGTAAACTTGGGGACCCTTGTGTCTCCCCAGTGAGTTCTCCAAGGGAAGAGCAGGCCCCTCTGACAGCGCATAGCAGTGGCCCAAGCATGGACTATCAGCTGGCTGCCCTTCGCTACTGTCACCCCTGTATCTCCAACAGAGCTGAGCTCCAGGGGAAAGAGCTGAAGAAAGACTTCCAGCTGCCAGCTGAAGAACAGGACCTAGAAGGAAAGTCGGAGGAGAGGACAGCCAGAGTATGACAGAGGTCCACCACATCACAGCACACAAGAGGAATCTACGAAAAGGAGTCTAAAGTGAAGAGAGAGAGGAGGTGATAAGGAAGAAAGGACTAGACAAAAATGTAAAGAAAAGGAAATGTAAGAGAGAGAGAAGTAAAATAGTAGAAGACACACACAAAAGAAGTAATGTCCTCCTACAAAAGAGAGTGCCGACTCATGGAGGGCTTAGTGGAAAAAGCGGTCACAGGCTTTTGCTTATACTCATAGTGAGTTTTAAAAAATTCTTACGATGAAAAAAAAATTCTTACGATGTTATAATATAATGGCATTGTGTTGAATTACAGGGAAATCGAGATAATATCCTGCCTTTATGTAAGATTGAGCCTAAATTGTCCAGAAAGTGATTTCTCCAGTTTTTCAAGACTGTCACATAGGGAGTTTATTCCTCTGTCCTGAATTATCTTGCGTGCTCACTGTGTGGTGGGCACTGGGCTAGGCTGGGGTGGACAAAAAAGCAGTCACGGCCTCCACCATCATAGGCCTGTCAAAGGGGAAAGTCAACACCGTCGTTTAATGTGGAAAAACCATGAGTGATTACTTAAACATTCCATGTATGTATATGTGGTCTCTATCATTACTCCCCATGTTGTGGACTTTAATCTTGCACCTTTAATTTTCTCCATGTACTTCTTTGTGTGTGAAACTGCACTTTTGAGATCTAACTCCGAATGTCTGCCAAGTGACCAGTCTTGTCCAACAGAATTTGAATTTTGCTGCTGCAACTGCGTAAGAGGGAGGTGCTGGTGTGTAGGTCCCTGAGAGGCTCCCCAGCACCCCACTATGCCTGTACGAGGTCACGCCGCTTACATGGTGGGTATGTACACACACACCCACATCCCAGAACACCTATGAGCACACACACGAGTGGATTCCGTGAGTCCTCCAACTTATGCTCCCTCGAGAAACTTCATGCAAATCTTCAAGTCCATGAATTTACCCTTTCCATTCGTGTCTTTGTTTCACCAAAGTATGCAAAACTCTCACAGTAGATCATTTAGGGATGTGCCTCATTTAACATTCAAATTCTATTTTATTTTGCTACTCATTTACAGATAAACTGCTCCTCTGACATTGATGAGAAGTGCCACGATTTTCTCAATTCAAGTTACTATGGACCAAGAAAATTTACTCCAGCTGGTTATCACTTTTCCAAACACAAGTGAAGTGATAAACTACTGCCCACCAGAGGTTGGCTTTGTTGACACTTTAACTTACCGATCTCACAGCTGCAAGCACATTAATAATCCTCCCATCCAGACTGTATCCATTTGCAGTAATGTCACCCAATGAATAAAAATCACAGGATTCTTTAACAGGTAAGTATATCAAAGCAAGGAGCTTGGTGTCCACTTCGTAACTGGAACAAACTTTTACCATGGAGTGATTCTCACTGAGCAATAGTTTACAGTTACTAAATTGCAAAAACACAAACAGTAAATATCGAGTGACTTTCTAATGGAAAAATACTTCCAGGTTCACATTAAATTATCTTTTTGGTTGTGATTTAGTGGGTGAACTAAATCTTTCATTTATTTATTTATTTATTTATTTATTTATTTATTTATTTATTCATTCATTCATTCATTCATTCAAGACTCAGAAAGAGAGAGAGGCAGAGATATAGGCAGAGGGAGAACAGGCTCCCTGTGAGGAGCCTCTTTCTTGATCCCAGGACCCCAGGATCATGCCCTGAGCCACAGGCAGATGCTCAACCACTGAGCCAGCTAGGCATCCCTGATTTAGACTTTCTTAAGAAAATTTATACTTTTTACTCTGAGAAACATTGAAAATGTTGTGAAATATTTTTTTTCTAACATGTATTAGGGGACTAACATGGGAATAACATGTATTTGAGGACTAATTTGTGCCTGAATTTAAGCATACTAGTTACTGACCATGCCCCAAACTCTGAGCTTAAGTTTTCTTCTCTACAAAATTGGGGTATAAAAGCATTCTAAAATGTCAGGGTGGCAGGTGTCCCGTCTTTTCTGTCTCTGCAATACTGGCTGAATTGCCTGCATCAGATGGTGCTTGACCCCCTTCTGTGATGCTCTCTGTGGAGTAGATGCCGATGCCCAATATCTACATACTGAACTCTAATCAAGATGCTCTCTGCCCTCCAGCCAGTCAACTCCCAAGTCCCCTCATGAAGCCTCTTTCCAACCCTTTAACTCCAGCCATCCTCCTGCGCCTCCCCCTGCTGCTTCCTTAGGTGTTTCCTTCATCACTTCTCATCCAAATTACAGCCTTGTCTCCTAAGCTTCCTTCCCCCTCAGGTTGCCGAAATGATTTTCCTAAACCACAAATATGAATATACTATTTCCCAGCTCAAAGATCTTTGGGTTAGCTGTCAGCCAAGAATGAAGTTGGTATACCAGGCAAAGCTGTCTGGGAAGTGTCTCTGCTTCTCTCTCAAGCTTTTCTTTCCACTGCTCCCCTGCCCCTGCTCTATAGCCAGCCCAACCATATTAGACTACTAGAATAGGTAAGTGGCAGTTTTAGCAAAAAATAGTCAAACATCAACAGTTTCATATGGTTCAACCTACTGTCAACTGTTCTGGAAAAGGCCAGGAGGTTTCATGTTTGTTTCCTCTGCCAAGAACACTCTTCGCCCCTTAATCTCCCCCCACTTCTTTCATTCCATCAATATGTACTGAGAGCTAGAATGTGCCAGGCCCTAGTCTAGGTACAGGGAATACAGGGGTGAAGAAGACAGACAAGATCTCTGATCTCATGGAGTTCACATGTGTGAGAGGGACACACACAACAGTTAATCAAATAATCTCAGAGAACGGGTTATGAGGATAACAGCACAGAGTGAAGTCCTAGTGATGGACTGGAAGGGCCACTACACACAGAGTAAATGGAGAAGACCTAAGGAGGTGACATTAAAGCTGACACATCAATGAAGAGAAGGAGCAAACATTCAAAGCAGATGGGAAGAGACTGTTCTGTGCAGAGGGAAGTGAGTGTGCAAAAGCCCATACTACAGAATGAGCTCAGGGTGTTCAGAGTGGAAAGGAATCTGTGTGGCTGCACAGAAGTGAGACTTGGGGTCTGGTATGAGGTCGGAACAGTAGGTGGGAAGGGTTCAAAATGGTTGCAGGTGTATATGTAGTGGAGATTGCTGTGCCCCACTCAGTCCTTTAGCAATGTCACCTTGCTCTAGAGAGCTGCTCTCAAGCAGATATGCCAGTGGTGGGGAATTGATGCAGCCAAGAACTTGTGAATCCAGGCCACAAAAGCCCAGTCCCCTACCCTCGGGGCGGGGGGGGGCAGTGCCACTCATGCTCCAGAGCTCCCTCTGGGGCCAAGAAGCAGAGTTGGGGCTCCTGCCGAACCTGCGTCTCTGCTGTCCCCAATCCTTCCCTTACAGGCTGCTCCCGAGAGCTTTCCCTCAACAAACCACTTGCACAAAAATCCTCCTCCAGGGTCTCCCTCCAGTGAACCTGAACTAAAATAGGAAGGCGTGTAGGCAAAGTTATACCTTGATATGACACATCTATAGGACTTCCAAGATTTTTTTTTCTTGGACAACCCCACAGGTGAAGATTTTTTTCTTTATCGTTGTTCAGCCTTAATATAACCAGAGTTAAATTTTTCTAAATCTAAGAATGAGAATAAAAGTACTAAAACAGCCATGTTTTCATGTAATCCTGTATCAAGGTAAATTATTTCTTAATCAAAGGTAAATACTGTGAGGAAGAATTAAACTCCTAATTTTCAAATGGAAGCATGTACCCTCAGTATGCTCTCTGCTAATGTGACACACAGACACAACAGTGGTGGTTACTCTAGCACAAAGGCTATTGACTCTGTGCTGGATCGTTTACCCAGGAGTTGCAGGGCTGAATTTTTCCTCTCTTTCTAATTCCTTTCTTTGGATCAGAGGATTTTCAATTGTCACTGCAACAGAAGGAGAAATATGATGCTATTACAAAAAAGTAACTAGATACATAAAAACAAGTGTGCATCACAATGAACATTACAATGTTATTTCTAATTCCTGAATCAGTGTAGCATACCCTTCAGAGTCCTCTCCTTATATGACTGAGGAATGGAATCCTGGGGTATGATCATTGATTTGATCCCAGATGACATTTCTTATGCTTTGTGTTTAAATCCCAATGTATGACTTGCATTAATATTGCTTTATTGATTAATTACACTGAACCAGTGATCTGGTTACAACTTGCCCTTCCATAAAACATATATTTTAACTGAACTTCATCCAATTCACAGTAGCCCTAGGAAATAAGAGCTACTGGGCAGAAAGGCCATGTACAGTCCAGCTCCTGATTTCAGTTCCACAACTTATCAGCTTATGACTCAACATTTTAGGGATTTTGTTTCCTTATGGTCTTGTTAGACCTTTTTGTGTCTGTTTTGCTGATTCCCCACACAACCACTCCATGATCCCTTTCTACAAATGAAGAAATTGAAGCTTACAGAGGTTAAATAACTTTCTGGAGGTTTTATATCTAGAAACCAGTAGCTCTAGACTTACAGTCATTCTGATTCAAAAATCTATAATCTTTTCACTCCACCACACTATGATCCTATTTAGATTTATAATTATTTTTTACCTTAAGCTTTTAAGAACCTTTACCTCATTTATCCTCACAACCATCAACCTATAGTTTAATACCAAAACGTAAAAACAAAACAAAACAAAATGTATCTTTAGCTCCATAGAACTACCAGCTGGCATTCATCCAAGGAATGTTTCTGACTGTACTGGGCCCTGTGGAGTTTACAAAGTTTTCTGCCTTTACAATCCATATGTTCAAGTACTTTATTGTTCAGTTAGACACTACAAACAACCCTGCAAGTTCATAACATGAGGCAATAAGTATATGACCAGGTACAAGTGACAGGGACAGGTCATAGCCTGCCCAGTTGTGCAGCATTGGAGAGTAGTTTAATTACGTGCATTACTCTTTCCCTTCTTTTTTCTACCACGAAAGAGAGCTGGTATCGTACTTTCTTGTTTCCAATATGAAGCTAGCACTGCCATCTACTGAACAAGAGCATTCTATACTTTATACCAGGTATACTACCTCCTTTAACACTCACAGAATCTATAGGGTACTCATTCACAGTTGAGGCACAACAAGGTTAAGCAATTTTCTCAAAGCCAGGATGTAAACAAATGTTGGAAGTAGGATCTGAATCCAAATCTATCCGTTTTCAAAGTCCTTGTTTTTTAATTATATGACGCTGTTCTATCAGAAGGATCCTAGGATGGGTAAAGGATGCCAAAGATCTGGTATTTTGAAAGTAAAGCTTTCAAAAATCCTATTAAAAATTCAAGTATTTTCTTTTATCAAAAGCTATTTAATAGTCTTATTATGCTTACTGAAAGATAAATGGTTATAGCAACAACAGGAATTGATGCAAACTAAAATATGAAATAAACCAAAGATTAGAAATCCACCTAGTAAAAATATGTGACTATCACATTTATATGTTTCAAGTAATAAAATGCTGACTGCCTGTGTTATGCTCTTAATGCCTGACTTTTTTTTTCTGATAAGTTTCTTAAGAATTATGAATTGTGTCTTATTTTGACTCCCTCAATGTGGTTTCCACAAATATATCACAGGAATAATACTATAATAGAAACGGTTCAAGAACCAATGCCAACTTACCACACTCTCCAACTCTAAAGCTGTCAGAAAGTGACCTGATGTAACCTTCGCTGCCCCAGGACGTTGCATTTACAAAATGGGTTGGTGAATCCCGAATCGTAAAACTGAAAGTGTACCTCTCTGATCCAATATCTAAGGGAAACCAATACTTTCATGTTTCAAATGAAAAACTTAGGTTTGAACAAATATGATTATTATGACAAACACTCAAACACATGGTAAAAATAACATTTCCAATACAAATTCTAAAGTAAGCTATGCTTTAATGAATCTCAAAGCTACAAAAGTAGATACCTCACTATTAATCCCTGTTCCCTTTCCCCAGTTATTGTGTATTTGGAGGGAAATGACATGTTGGCTTGAACCATACAGATTTTAGCTTAGATTCTCCATTTTTCTCTTACTGTTATTGTTTCAAGCGAAGTCATGATTCAGATCTAAATTATTTCAAAACAAATAAATGTGTGCTAGTAAAAGGCTCCACTAGGGGTCAGCAGGTATATTTTTCCCAAAATAAAATTTCCTTACTGTTTTTTGCTAATTAAAAAAGTAACAACTTAATATACATATATAAATTACAGATATCTACCAAACTCTTATTAGCATTTACCTTTGGGAAGGGGACTAGGCTGGGAAGAGCTGGGAGTTGAATTGAGCAATGGGTGTTATATACAACTGATAGGTCATTGAACACTATACCTGAAACTAAGTATGTACTTTTTGTTGGCTACTTGAAATTAAATTTTGAAAAAAAAATTTCATTTTTCTATGACCTTCTGTACTGCTTGAATGTTTTATAAAAATATAGTAATATGGGATCCCTGGGTGGCGCAGCGGTTTGGCGCCTGCCTTTGGCCCAGGGCGCGATCCTGGAGACCCGGGATCGAGTCCCACGTCGGGCTCCCGGTGCATGGAGCCTGCTTCTCCCTCTGCCTGTGCCTCTGCCTCTCTCTATCTCTCTGTGACTGTCATAAATAAATAAAAAAAAAATATATAGTAATATGTGTGTAATATTTTTTTAAAGTCAGCGTATCTTCTCCAAAAAAAAGAGTTCTGTATATATAATCATAAAAAGTACTTCAACACCATGGGAATCATCCTTTACCTGCATGGTCTGTGAGATAAAAATTGTATTTCATTGTTGCGATTTAGCAAATATTTAAATACTGACATTTTCCTAAGTAGAGCTTAGAAAACAGAAACACAGCCTTTCTCAAACCATTCAAATGATAATTCTGATCTAATTAATCATAACGAAGTAAAGTTAAGGCATAAGCAAGTATTTACATCAAACATGATAATAGAATATTACATGAAATTAAAATAAAGGTACCATCACTACACCAAGAGGGAAAACCAGAGCCATAAGTACTCAGGTGATTCAAACAAAATTAATGTCTTCTGCTGAAATTATTGTCTGGCTGACTAGAGCTCTGACTCCTTCAAGCTCCCCAGAAGTGCTTATTCTGTAACTTCTCATAAGCAATGCTAATGGTTTAAAAACTAATAGTAGTACTGTGCCAGTTTTGGCATTTTACATCATATCATTGTGTATTGACTCAGATGTTAGAAAACTTGGTTTTAAAGTTGATTTTTAGGGACGCCTGGGTGGTTCAGCAGTTGGGCGTTTGCCTTCAGCTCAGGACATGATCCTGGAGTTCCAGCTGGAGTTCCAGGATCGAATCCCACATCAGGTTCCACCATGGAGCCTGCTTCTCCTCCCTCTACCTATGTCTCTGCCTCTCTCTGTGTCTTTCATGAATAAATAAAAAAAAATCTTTAAAAAAAATAAGGTTGATTTTTAAAATCTAATTTTAGTCTTGGATTATGTCTCCATAGTCCTAAAACTTTTATAGAGTTCAAACAACTCAATAAGAGCCACAAAAACCAGAGTTAACTGTATTCTCCACATATGAAAGATTAATTTTTTTTGCTGGATTGCCTGGTTGAGTAAATACATAGATACTGCTGCCATACCTCTCTCCCTCTTTGCTACTCTATCAGGACACAACCCTGCGCAAAACTCCTGTTCCTTAACATTTTCTTTCTTAGATTTACCCATGTATTTATGTCTCTTAGGCTGAAAGTGATCATTAATATGATCATTAACATGGCCATTACTATGGCCACAGAGCCTTACATATTATTAAAAATGATTTTAATGTCCTCACACATATGGCCTTAAATTGAGTACCATACAATACAGCAATGGGCACTGCTCTTAAGGAGTTAAACAGGCATGAGAAATTTAATCACTTAAATACACTTTGTTGTAGTCATAAGCCACACTTGATGAAAAACGAAACAAAGAATTAAATAGAACTCAGCTTTTTCTGTCTGGAAAGCCTTTGACGTCTGTTTTCCCAATAACTATACCAATTATTTTCTGAAAAACAAAAGGGTTATAGAAGACCAATATTAAACACAGATGTAGATGGTAAATTTAATTTCATGGACTTGTTATATTTTACTGACTCTAATAAGCATTTTTGACTAGGAGCCATTTAAATATATTTACTCCAGACAAACATCTAAAAACTTCATAAATGTTCAATTCCACAAAGAATAGTACAAAGTAATAAGACAGTTAACTGCTATTACAAATATAATCATTTAATACTTAGCATGTTTCTACTTAATTTTTAATCACTAGGTGGAGCACAGTAACTGCCCTATGCTATCAGTTCTTACTGAATTCATTCAAAGCATATGTACATGCAATTTAATTTTCCATAGTCTTCAAAGCTTTCTTTAATATAGGACTTTCTAACAATCCACATAAAATTGCTTAGCTCCTTAATCTGAACATGCTAAACAGTAAAATAAATTTGATTGTAACAAAACTTGTACATTGCTGCTAATAAATCTAAGCTCTAAAGTCCTAGATCTTAAATCCTAAATATAGTAACATCTTAACATTTTAATGTTCTCTTTAGCACTACTAGACAAAACCTGAATATTTAAAAGTACTTTAAGAAACAAATATAACTATGTTTTCCTGAAAGGATAAACCTAAACATATTATTAATGCTAGCAAGTGATTTTAACCTTGCAATAATGTGTTACATTTAAAATATGTTCAAGTTTTTAAGACCACCACATTCTAGCTGAGCTATTAACTAATCTTACTACATTTAGATACACTGCTGTTATTTCTTAAATTCCACATGCATGCATATCTCACAAATTTTGTTAGAAAAACACAACTAATGGAAATATTGAGCAAAGCGTTCTAACTGAAGAGGAAATTAACAAATAGATTATCTTTCTTCTTTTTTTTTCTGAGCCTACATCAGAAGAACTTGGGCTCCCTATTCTTAACATTAATAAACTCTAATTGCACTATAAGGTTACATGTAAACGTATCCCATTTTAAGAAATCTGATTCGTAAATGCCAAACAACAGACCGCTTAGGGCAAGGAAAGAAGGGGATGTGATTGCTTTAGGTTAAATGCTTCATCTCACAAGATGATTCCACCTAGATTTTGTTTGACTAAATAACAGTCTTGGCATATTTGAAATGATTGAATTCCACTACAAACCTTCAGTAAAAAATGAATTTTTGCATATTTCACAAATACATCTTTTGTATACCTTTATGTCATAAAAGGAGCACAGTGGCAAGTATTTAAGTCTCTAACTTAAGTATAATTTTTTTTTTAACTTAAGTATAATTTGATTAGAGAATACATAGTGCCGAACAAAACTTAACTTTACAATGATAAATTTGAGCTGTTATTAAATATTTAATTAAAATAATACAATTAAACTTTTGATCATTTTGAACAATTGCTGGTCATATCTACAATATCCTACTCTAGACAAAAGAGAGACTAATTTTCATTACCCGGCATAAAATTGAAGAAGTGCGGGTTATCTAATATCGACAATTGTATTGATGTAATGAGTATCTATATACTCATTAATTATATAGGTATGTATCAAATGAACCAATAATGTTAATGTATTTAATATTACCACATAAATTTGGTAATCAAACTATATCATTAAAACCTACCAGATTAGCCATATTTGGATGCAGATCTGAAAGTGCAGTGAAGGTCTTTGATGCAAAGGAGTTTGCCATTCTTTTATCTACATTTTAGAAAATATAAGTTGGATGCGTAAATTAAATAACTGAAATAACCCATGAAAAATTCCAAGATTAAAACAAGTCATCTGGGAGGGTGCCTGGATGGTGCAGTTGGTTGAGTCAGACTTTTGGTTTTGGTTCAGTCATGATCTCAGGGCTGTGGGGTCAAGCCCCATGTGGGGCTCTTCGGTGGGTGCAGAGCCTGTTTGGGACTCTTTCTCCCTCTCCCACTGTCCCTCTCCTCTGTGCATGAATGTACTCTCTCTCAAACAAATAAATAAAAATAAAATAAAATCTTTTAAAAAGTTATCTAGGAAAGCATTGGATATATTACTCATTCTTTAGGGAACGTTTTTATTATAACAGTGAAATGTAAGTTAGTACAGATCAAATCTGTAAAAAACATGTTTCAAAATGTCATTTTACAGTTTTGAATGATACAGTTCGGTTTCAATTTTTAACTTCCACTTTCAAAAAATGTGTAACTCAGCAAATATTTTTTTTTACATTTTAATATTTCTGAATGCAAGAGACATCCTAGGTAATGAATGTTAGTTTCAGTGACACACAGAATGTGAGGGGGTTTTTTGAGTTTTTTAAAAGATTTTATTTATTTATTCATGAGAGACACAGAGAGAGAGAGAGAGAGACAGAGACAGAGACATAGGCAGAGAGAGAAGCAGGCTCCATGCAGGGAGCCCGATGTGGGACTCGATCCTGGGACTCTAGGATCACGCCCCAGTGCCATGGGACTCGATCCTGGGACTCTAGGATCACGCCCCAGTGCCAAAGGCAGGCACTAAACCGCTGAGCCACCGAGGTGTCCAAAATTTAGAGTTTCAGATGAGAGATGATTGAATGGGACATCTGCAGATTTAAATATTTGTTACCATAAAGCCTACTTTTAGAAATATGGCAAAATTCAGGGCTCTGGGTTGGATTGGTTGAGTGTCCACTCTTGGTTTCAGCTCCGGTCATGGTCTAGGGGGTCACAAGATAAGAACCTAGAGAGGGGCTCTGTGCTCAGTGGGGAGTCAGCTTGGGGGTTCTCTCTGTCCCTCTCCCTCTGCTCCTCCTCCTCCTGCTGGAGGGCATGCCTACTGTCTCTGTCTCCTCTCTCTCAAATGGATGAAAAGAGGGAAAGAAGGAAAGAAAAAGAAAGAAAAGCAAGCAAGCCAGCAAGGGACGTCTGGATGGCTCAGCGGTTGTGCATCTGCCTTCGGCTCAGGTCGTGACCCCGAGGTCCTGGGATCGAGTCCCGTGTAGGGCTCCCTGCATGGAGCCTGCTTCTCCCTCTGACTGTGTCTCTGCCTCTCTCTGTGTGTGTCTCATGAATAAATAAATAAAATCTTAAAAAAAAGAAAGAAAGAAATACAATAAAACTCTCCCGCAAATACCTTCAATCTGGTTACACTGTGTGTGGGGAGAGGCAGGGATTTCAACCCCGTCTCTAGGCGAGAGCAGAGGTGGGGCCTGAGAGACTTCTTGACCGTGTTCAATGCGAGCTCGTGCATAAAAAGCCCTCAACATGGAATGAACGATAGTAAAACGTGGAACGGCTGCCGGTCTTGAGTACCGTCCCTATCAGCCGTTTCAGCGCCGTGACACTCGTCAGTGCTGCTGCTCAGTTTCCACCATTCCTTTAGCGCACGGTGGCTCCGGAGAACGGGGGGGCGGGGGGGGGGGGACGCGGCCCTCCCACCCCGCGGGCCGCCCTGGGGCTCTCGCTGACGGAAGACACTACTTTTTTTTTTTCTTTTTCTTTTAAAGAAGCAAAGTCTCTCAAAGAAAGAATGATTTCTAAAAATAAAATCATTTAAGAAGAACAGAGGAGGGCAGCCCGGGGCCTCAGGGGTTGAGCGCCGCCTTCAGCCGCGGGCGTGACCCCGGGTCCCGGGATCGAGTCCCGCGGCGGGCTCCCTGTGAGGAGCCTGCTTCTCCCTCAGCCTGTGCCCTCTCTCCGTGTCCCTCATGAATAAATAAATAAAATCTTTAAAACAAAAAAAGAACAGAGGGCGGAATCGAGAGCGGCTTCCCGAGGGCGGCCGGGAGCTCCGCCGGGCACCCCGCCCCGAGCCCACAGGACGGGGCGGACGGAGGCCCGCGGGGGAGTCCGGAGCGCGGGGACTGGGGGGCACCGCGCGCACCCGCCCCGCCGGGCCCTCCCCACCGCACAGCGCGCTCTGAGGCGCGCGCCCCCCGCCGCCCCGGGGACGAGCCCCCTGCGGGAGGCGGCGCCCCGAAACGGAAGCAACGGAAGGGGCAGCCGCGTGACTGGGGGCTTAGCGCGGCCCGCGCAGCGCAGCGCCGAGGCCCCCGCGCGCGGCCGCGCCTCGCAGATCCCGCCGCCCCGGGCAGGCCTTCACCTCAGCCACGGCTCCTTGCGCCTGCCCGGGCCCGCGCTCCGCCGCCTCTCCACAGCGCGCTCCGCCCGCAGCCCGCCGCGCGACCGTTAGCGCAGGCCACGCCCCTAACCACGCCCTGCCTCTCCCTCTGACTCCGCCCCCGCACTGCCCTGCGCTCGGCTCCCCACTCCGACCTTCGCCCGCCCATGCTTGACCCCGCCCTTCGCCGCGCTCTTGCCACGCCCACACTCCGGCCCCGCCCATCCCTCGCTATGGCTCCGCCCCTCCCCGCCCACTCCTGGCTTTGGCTCCGCCCCCGCGGTCCCGCTGCTGACTGGCAAGCCTCCGGGAGACCAGAGAGCGAGGGGTACTCCGCGCAGAGCGCGTCGCCCAGACCTGCGGCGAGCTGGACCGGGATCGGTGAGGTGCGCGTCTGAGCGCCCGGGCCGGGTCTGCCCGCAACTCCGGGAGGGGAGCCCCGCTCTTAGTGCCGTTGGGAAACCCTTGTTTCCTAAGGACCTGCAGACTGATTTGTGTTGCTAGAGCACTGATGGGGGCAGGTGAGCCAAGATCCAACAGCTGGATCCGTTAGCTTTGTTCCAGACTGCTGTCCGCAGGCAGCATCACTTAAGCTAGTGAGCTTCTCCTTTTAGGAAAAACAACTTTGATACTTAGTATACCGATCATATATTAAAAAGAAAAATCCAACATCAGGGGCACGTTTTGTAATCTCATCCCAACATATATATTTTTAAAAAAATTTTTCTCATCCCAACATAGCTCCTACTTTTCCTCTTCTGTTAGGTTTTTTTTTAAATTTCCCAAATAATAATCGAGAGCCAAATAAAGAATTACCTGCATTCCAACCACTTCAAATTTATTTTTTTATTTTTTATTTTTTTTTATGATAGTCATACAGAGAGAGAGAGAGGCAGAGACACAGGCAGAGGGAGAAGCAGGCTCCATGCACCGGGAGCCCGACGTGGGATTCGATCCCGGGTCTCCAGGATCGCGCCCTGGGCCAAAGGCAGGCGCCAAACCGCTGCGCCACCCAGGGATCCCCCCAACCACTTCAAATTTAATAAAGGATTTTAAAATTTTCAATATTCCTTTCCAGTCTTTGTCTTTAAAAGAGTGGGTCTTGATCTTTCCAAAAGAGTGAGCTGACATTTTTTTTCAAAGATTTATTTATTTATTATAGACATAGAGAGAGAGGCAGAGACACAGGAAGAGGGAGAAGCAGGCTCCATGCAGGAGCCTGACACGGGACTGGATCCCAGGTCTACAGGATCACGCCCTGGGCTGCAGGCAGGGCTAAACCGCTGAGCCACCGGGGCTGCCCTGAGCTGACATTTTAAGTCAATTTTATTTATTTATTTTAAAGATGTTATTTATTTATTTATTTATTTATTTATTTATTTATGACACACAGAGAGAGAGGCAGAAGCACAAGCAGATAGAAGAAGCAAGCTCCATGCAGGGAGCCTGATAGGGGACTCAATCCCAGGACTCCAGGATCCTGCCCTTGGGCTGAAGGGAGGTGCTCAACCACTGAGCCACCCAGTTGTCCCATTAAGTCAATTTTAAAGGGAAAGGACGCCAGGGTGGCTCGGTAGTTTAGCATCTGCCTTTGCCTTTGGCTCAGGTCGTCATCCCAGGGTCCTGGGATCAAGTCTCACATGGGGCTCCCCGCAGAAAGCCTGCTTCTCCCTCTGCCTGTGTCTCTGTCTCTCATGTATAAGTAAAGAAAATCTTTAAAAAATAGTTTGCATGCATTTTTCATTTGTGCCTCAGTAGGGGAGTAATATTTAAATTTTTTGTTCGATTTTTTCATATTTTAGTAGATTAATTCTCGCTGAAAGCTATCTAAGATTAAGCAGTCACCCTCAGTAAGACACAAAAGGCTTTTTATAAGACACGTGGGCTTGGAAACACAAGCCTAAAAAAGTGGGATTGTTTGATGTTAATAAATAATGAGCTTGGGAACCTCTGGATGAGAAAAGAATTCATTCCTTCCATTTTTTATATCAATTCTGTGAACTTGGTTTGTTCTTAACAATAGAATTGACTTGTTAATACATTTTGGTTGAATGTGAACAGAAACGAGGACAGGAAAGCCTAGGCTTGCCCCTTGATGAAGAAGTCAAGGATGAGCGAACAAAGGTCAGAGGTAAAATAGCTTGCGCGTCTGGCTAAAGAAATGTTATGCGGCTATGCCTGTCACCTCCCCAGGGCATGGCACCTGTCAAACCATCTAGGAGCCTGTCACAAGGAAGTGACCGGAAAAATATATAGTAATCAACTTTACACTTACTAATCCGGAGGAAAAGATTGACAACTATTTTAATGAATTACAAGACCACCTTTTATTAATGTAACAACAAAATAACTTTTCTGAAGTCGATCCTGTGATTATAGTCTCCCTCCCAGGAGTGGAAATACTGATTGACCAAATACTGATTGTCTCACTCCCCACTCTTCTGTCTGTCCAGGACCAGCCAACATTTAAATAGATTGTAGATGTGCTAATAGTTACAGATATTTGTGCACATTTTTGCACAAGTTCGCCTGGAGAAGAGGAGTGAGGTAACCCATGAGTGGGGCGATCAGAAGCGATTAGGGACTATCGGGGTGAACAAGATGGGGGGAGCTGGATTCGGGAAAGTGTGAAGAAGCCTCAGAAAGGAGAGAGTTTATGGGGAAAAAAAAAAAAGCAGTAGCAACCGCGGAGTGGCCTGAGCACTGAGAGCCCAGGAACATTCTGGTAAATTCTAGGGATAATCCATGCCAACTGCTGAGTCAGAATCCAGGGGGCTGTGGGAAGAACAGATCCCTTCTCAAGTCTGGGTGGCCCAAGCCAGAAAGAACTTGACATGTTCAACCCTCAGAGAGAGGAAAAGCAGAGACATTGGCACCTGCCCCGAAGTGATGCGAATCGAGGCAGAACTTCCAAGTGGAACTGGAGAGCCTACTAGAGCCCGAGGTAGGCGATGCTCTGGGGTAAGCTAAAGTGAGCCCTGAGCGGGCCTGGGACCCCAGAGCGTCTGTAGTCCGTGTGCAGCATGTCCTGTGTGTGCCCCACATGCCTGATGCCCACTGTGCTGAAGGGATCCTGCTGAGGGAGGGGACGGTGGGGTGGGGTGGAGGAGGTCACCAGCAGGGTCCTTGGAGCAGACTCTGGCTGCCCTCCCCGCAACCAACCCCCCCCCCCAGGAAGTTACTCATGTGACATTAGGAAGGGCCCGCCTCTTTGGAGGGCTGTCATGGGCTACTTGTCATCACAGTTTATATCAGACACATATCATCTGTCCAAACCTTCCTCGGTTGTTGCCACAGACCTTTACCACTTGCATTACCGCTCAAGTCCCAGCTGTACGTCGTCAGCCATCTGCAGGCCTTTCACGCACTTTGTGGGACCAGGTATGTTTAAAACTACAGTGAGCCGCTCACCCCAGGCCAGCTGCTCGTTCAGTTGTGATGAACACGGAGCTGCGAACCTGAGCACCCAGACTCAAAGTAGCCTTGAACCTGCACTTCTGCTCTACTTTTATCTAACCAGGTGTCACGTTCTGGTTTTCTTTGAAATATCTCTCAAACCTGTCCTTTTCTCCCCATATTTATTGTGACCACCTTCATTTGGGCTCTGGTGGCCTTGTATCTGACTGCTGTTAGCACCCTGCTCCAGCCCATCGTGCACCCTCCTGCCGGGTCAGGATCTCATGGCTTCCATTACAGCATTCCTCTGGTCCAGAACCTTCAATACTGTCTATCCTAGCATGCACCCGCATGCTTCTGTAAAGGAGCATATACATAAAGGGCTCTGCGGGCCATCTGGTCTCTGTTGAAATGACTCAACTCTACCCCTAGAGTGAAAAAAAATGCCCATAGATAATACCTGAACAAAAGGGCATGTTCATCTCTCACGGACAAGACAAGCAGTGGGTCAGATTTGCCCTGTGACCTATTGCTTGCAGTACCCTGCATTAAAGTCACAATTCTGGGCAGCCCCGGTGGCTCAGCGGTTTAGCGTCGCCTTTGGCCCAGGGCGTGATCCTGGAGACCCCAGATCGAGTCCCACGTCAGGCTCCCTGCAGGGAGCCTGCTTCTCCCTCTGCCCATGTCTCTGCCTCTGTCTCTCTCTGTGTCTCTCATCAATTAAAAAAAAACACACACCTTTAAAATAAATGAAATAAAGTCACAGTTCTTTGGTTTGGCATTCATGACTTTCTCGAATTTGGACTCAATTTAAAACTCTAGCCTCTTTCCCACCATGTCTCTAAAAAAAGCCCATATCCCCAAGATGTTTATGTAAGTAATGAATTCGTATTTAGAAATTAATTTCATGTGTGTCATGTGTGCGAGTGTACAAATGTTTTTAAAGATATGTAACAGCTGGCGGCCCCGTGACAGCAAGGTCTTTATTTCCATTTCCTCCACTTCATTGTCCATGACGCGCATCACTTCGTTATTACTGCTGGAAAACATTTTCAAGAGCCCCCTTGGCTGAAGCCACTGTGCCACTGTGAATGACAGCTGCTATTCACTTGCCGATCCTAGTGCTCACAATGGCTCCGAGGATGGGCACACTCGCTGAGCGGGGAGATTTCCACGCGGGGCCCGCTGCCTCCCCTCTGGGTCCAGATCCTGGGCTGTGCTCCTTGTTGGGTTTGTCTACACGTTCGGTAATGTGCTCAGAGCACGACAGCCTGTCTGCATGGGTCACCAGCACGTGCTTAAGGTAGCAACAGGAAACCCCGACGACACAAAAGACATTGAAAAATTTTAAATGATCGCCCTGAGACAAGCTCAGTAGCTGTTTCTCTAGGTGCTTCCTTTCAGCAGGCACTCGTCAGCACTCTCCTCTCACAGCAGAGGCATGGGGAGTTCAGGGGTGCTAGGGCGAGTCATCGCCCCCACAAGTCCAGCTGTCCGGCCAAATTTCAGCTTTGCACTTATCAGCTGTGTCGGTCAAGACTTTCTGAGCTTTGTTTCTTTATCTGTCAAATGAAAGGTTTGGACAGGTCGGGTGCAAGAGATGAGCACGAAGGTAAAGCCCGGGTGTGGGGAGGTATGCAGGGGATCTGGTGGCAAGGTGCAGAACGGGGCTGCCGGCTGCTCCCAGCTCTAGCCAGAAAGGGATTCCGGATTCACTCTGCGGCCTTAGAAGCATTACTCAGCTTCGTGTGAAATGTAAATGAACACGATGAGCCTCCCCTGCTTGGCTTTTAGGCCCCTGAGGGTCATAGCAGGTGTCACCCTCCCTGGGAGGTCATGGAGGGGAAGATGTGGAAGGAAAACAGGTGGCATGGTACACTAACTGGGATTCTCCTCGTGTGCCACCCCTAAATGAGATATTATTTGAGTTGTACAAGAAAAGGTGATCTGTCGCATAGCCCCAGTTACTGTTCTGAAGAAAGTCACCAACAGCTTTTCTTCACCTCTTAATCTGTACGCATGACGTTAACTTCAAAAGGCCATACGGTTGAAGTCCAGGACCCTTCACTCTTTGGGGAGCGCTCAGTATTCTTTTTGAAAATTTATCTATTTATTTATTCATGAGAGACACACAGAGAGAGACAGAGACACAGGCAGAGGGAGAAGCAGGCTCCACGCAGGGACCCCGATGCGGGACTCGATCTCGGGTCTCCAGGATCACACCCTGGGCTGAAGGCAAATGCTCAACCACTGAGC
Organism: Vulpes lagopus; assembly: GCF_018345385.1. NCBI lineage: Eukaryota > Metazoa > Chordata > Mammalia > Carnivora > Canidae > Vulpes > Vulpes lagopus. Next base: position 128,024,093 of record NC_054826.1, on the reverse strand, counting down.
CACCCTGTTGCCCCTCCCCGTCACTTTTTAAAATATTTTATTTATTTATTTTGAGAGGAAGAGAGAGCGGGGTCAAGGGTGAGGGGAGGATGGGGGTTGGGGAGAGAATCTCCAGCGGACTCTGGACTCTGCACTGAGCGCCAGCGGACGTGGGGCTCCATCCCATGACCCTGGGATCATGACCTAAGCTGAAACCAAGAGTCCAATGCTTCACCGACTCAGCCACCCAGGGCCCCTATGTCAGTATTCTTAAAAATAAGAGTTGACTGTGTTTTATCGTTTAATGGTAGCTTATGATTTCAGACGATATTTGTATCTATTTCTCCAATAGACTAGAAGCAGCGGGAGGCAGTACATTCACTGCTGGTATTACAGCTAAGCATAAAATAAGTCAATATAATCACTTCTATTTCATAAAATTTTTTTCTCTTGATCAGTCATTTTATGACCCCAGGGTCACGGCTATTTCAAAATTTTATTGTGGCTTGACAAATTCTCAGTGTCAACTGTATATTACAAGATCTTTCATTTCTTCAATTAAACAACTGGAAATGGGTACCACCTGTGCTCCCATATTTATGATGTCAATACAATTCATTATACTTACACCATGCTGTTGAAAAACGGCATGCCAGGGAACTGTCAGACTGTTTTGGGGGGTCACCATTTCACACAATACCGACTACTGACCAAATTATTTCAAAGGCTTTAAACCACGGATTAATAGGGGAAAAAAAGACTGCGTATCACATCTTTTCATTTATATTTTGCTAGGCTCTCAATTAAGATGCATTTATTACATCAGTGTCCATATTTGTAACCGGAAAACCTTGAAAATATTTTGAAAAAAATGATGTTCTTCAAACCATAACTGTAGACAAAATATGTTCAAATTTACAACATACTTTCTGTATAGATCTACTTTTAAATAATTAACTTATGGGAGGAGAGGTCAACTCAGGGTACATGTTGCAATTACAAGGGTTTTTTTTAAGATTTTATTTATTTATTTATGAGACACACACAGAGAGAGAGAGAGAGAGAGGCAGGGACACAGGCAGAGGGAGAATTTTGATCCAATTTTTAATTTATAACCCACTTGACAAAATAGTAAAATGTTACAGGGAGTTAGAAATTAGGAATGATAGATTCGAATTCTAGTTCCCAGACTCATCCTAGGTGATCGACATCTGAAAATCCTTTACCTACCCCTATAAATGCTTCCAGAGTTCTGGCATGAGTGTATGTTTGCCATTACACGGCTGGAGACGGAATCAGCCTCTGAAGATGAAAAGTTTCCCAACTGGATCAAATTTATCTTTGTGTCAGTGTTCTTTGTTATAATTTTTTATTTCAAAAAAATTATTTATTTACTCACTGAGAGAGAGTGTTTACATGCAAACAGGGGAGGGAGGGGCAGAGGGAGAGAGAACCTTAAGCAGACACCGCACTGAGCGTGGACCCTGATGACGGGCTCGATCTCATGACCTGAGCCAAAATCAAGAGTCAGACGCTCAACCTACAGCCACCCAGATGCCCCTTGTAATTTTTAAATATTAGAGTATAAAAGATTGAATCTTGTTTGGGATGATGAAAAGGTTCTGGAAAGAGAACCTTGGTGAATATGCTAACGTCAATGAATTGTACACTTAAAAGTGTTTAAAATGGTAAATATTGTGTGTCTTTAACCACACCCTCTCCTACCCCAAAAAAAGATTGAATCATACCGACCCTATGAATTATACCACACTGAGGATACACATTGTAGAGAAGCCAAAATCATAGTGTTTTCCAGTTTCCTATATTCTCAGGGATGGCAGAATTAGTTGCTTACTAAGGTCTTAATAAAGATATTTTATGCTGTTCATTGCCTTTATCTCTCACCCTGTGTAGCTGTGAGTGTACTTCTTCCAGACCTAAAACTGTACTATAGCTAAACAGAGTCCTTCTGACCCTGTGATAGAGAAGCTGCGCAGGCTTCTTATAAGGCATCTTGGTCACTTCACCAAATATGATTTGCTGTGTTAAAGTGGCCCCCAAACAACAACGACAATAGCAAGACATCAAAACCTTGCAAAGACTATGTCCTGAATAGTTTCATTAAGATATCACTATGAAGGTATCCTTTTGAGAAAATTGTATGGATTAATTAGGGGTTTTGCCATAGCAAGTGACAGGAAATACAATTCAACTGGCTTTAAAGAAAAAGATGGTGGTGCTGGTGGTACATTTTATTGGCTCCAGCACCTGGAAAGTCAGGGTAGTTGAGACAAAACTCAATCCAGAGGCTGAAACCGTGTCTTTGAGTCTCAGCTTCTCTGCATCCCTGTGAAGCTCATTTTCCCTACAGACAAAGTACAAATTCTGAGTTTGAGTGTTATTGGCTGGAAGTGGGTCACTGTCCCCATCCCAAATCAATCCCTATGACCAGGGGATGGAAACCATTGATTGTCTTAGGCCTACTTTCAAATGATCAACCCTGGAGCCGGGATAGGGGACCAAAGTCCTGAATTTTAAGGAAATTTGCTGTCTTTTGAACAGAAAGGCCAATGGACTCCAAGAGGTAAAAGTAATCCATATCCCTTACACTTCAGGCACAAAGGATTGATCTTGGAACTAGATCGCTGAGAGAATGGCTGTCCAGGAAGTAGGAAGAGTGCAGGCTTCAGAGTCACATTGTATCATTTGAGATTAGATCCAGCTGCAAACAGAACCAGCTATGCAGGGGGGGGGGGCAGTTCACGATGAAAACACAGAGCTCCTTGTTCAAATATTAATAAGAATTTCAAGACGACAACAGCAGATGGTAAACCCAACGTGGAGCTCCTCTAACTGGGGACCTCTGGGCCACCACACAAGAGACATACCCATGAAGCTGACCCTGACTGCAAATAACAGAGACATAAACAAGAGAGAAGTTTCTTTCTTCCTCATACATAAGTCCAAAGGCACGCATTCTAGGATTCCTGGGCGAAGCTATCAGGGACCCAGGCTTTTTCAAGCTCACTGCTCTGCCAACCTCTCGAGTGTGGCCCTATCCTCATGGTCCTGTCTGTCTGGACCTGTCCTGTATGTCTCCAAGGAACTGAGGACAGGCCAGGGTGCTTGCATGCAGGGAATGAGGTGGGGCATGGAGCCCTCTGAAAGTTCTAGAGGGGATCTGTCTTACTCTTTCCAGCTTCTCGTGTTTGCTGACAACCTCTGATACTTTTGAAGCTTCACATCAACAACGCTTTATACCTATGTTTAAATTTCCTCTTTGTATAAGAGCACCAGTTATACTGGATTAGGGGCCATCCCAATGACCTCACCTTAATCTTGTTAAGGTCCTGGGGGTTAGGGCTGAGACATATATTTTGGAGATGCAATACAACCTGTAAGAGGAAGAGATGGTAAAGATCTGATGTGAAGGGTTGTGGGATGGGATGAAGAGTCGAACATGGTTTTCTCCTTTGACATGGAACGGCCAGAATGGGCAAATCCATAAAGGCAGAAATTAGATCAGAGAGTGCCAGAAGCTAGGGGTGGGAGGTAACAGGGAGTGGCTGCTAATGAATACAGGGATTCTTTTTTTCACAACAGAAATGCTTTCTGGCTAGGGTGTGGGGATGGTTGCACAATTTTGTGAATATAGTAGAAACCAGTAAACTGTACATACACTTTAAAAGAGTGAATTTTATAGTACATGGATTATACCTCAATAATAATAATTTTAAAAGATCAACCCCACGACCATGTTAACAAATGTGTCAATAGTGAAACTGCAGGGTACCTGGGTAGCTCAGTGGATGAAGTGTCTGTCTTTGGCTTGGGTCATGATTCCAGGGTCCTGGGATCAAGCCCCATATCAGGCTCCCTCCTCAGGGGGAAGCCTGCTGCTCCCTCTGCTTGTGCTCTCTCTCTTTCTCTGTCAAATAAATAAATAAAATATTTTTTAAAAATTAGTGAAACTGCATGCTAAAAAAAAAAGTGGAATAGTATTTTCAAAATATTAAAGGAAAATGACTTCAAATTCAGAATTTTATATCCAGCCAAACTGCCTTCAAATATGAGGGCATGACAAAAAAAAAATTTTTTTTAACTTTTATTTATTTATGATAGTCACAGAGAGAGAGAGAGACAGAGACATAGGCAAAGGGAGAAGCAGGCTCCATGCACCGGGAGCCTGACGTGGGATTCGATCCCGGGTCTCCAGGATCACACCCTGGGCCAAAGGCAGGTGCTAAACCGCTGCGCCACCCAGGGATCCCAACAAAAAATATTTTTAAGAGAGAAACTTTGAGACACAAGATCCATACAAAGCTGTTTGGGATGAAGTATTAAATAAGGGAAGCTACAAGATACATACGAAGTGAAAGTGCTAAAATTCCTTGAAAAATATAATTATTGTCCTCAAGAAATCTCTAATGCCAGATTGGAGAAAATACATCCATAGTAAAACAGAACTAAAAGTTATCAATATAATGGAATGGGAGAAGAACCAAGGGATGAGAGGATGCTAAACTCTTATGTTATTATGTGATATGAAATATATATATCAATTTTTTTAATAAGAAAAGGATTAAAAAGAAAGACAAAACGTGGTATAAACTGAAATGATATTAGAAATAGGTCCAAACATGTCAGTAATGACAGTTATTGTAAATGGACCAAATTTATCTTTAAAAGAAAACATGCAAAAATTGACAAATGGCATTTTTAAGCCCATATAAATGCATGGATGAATGGGATTGTTAGATATTGACACCTTCTGCAAAAATTTAATTGTGCAATCCAGGCCTGACAGGCATTGAAAATATCCAGACCCGGAAGGAAGAGTTTTTGAATCACGAAAATGACATACACTCTCTTGATCAGGGGTTAGCAACCTATGGCTTGTGGATGAAATCTGGCCACCACCTGTTCTTGTACAGCTGGTGGGCCATACAATGGTTTTTACGTTTTTCTAACGGTTGAAGAAATCAAAGGAATATTTCATGACATGTGGAAATTATATGAAATTTTAATTTAAGCTTCCATAAAGTTTTAACGGGATACAACCACACCTGCTGGTGTTCATAGAGTCTAGAGCTGCTTTTATGCTACAACAGCAGGCTTGAATCGTTTCACTGAGACCACGTGCCCCACTAAACCTAAAATATTTACTATTTGACTTTTTATAGAAAGAATTATTGACCTCCCTTCTAGATACTCTCTTGGCATAAAGGTATTCCTGTGGGGGTGGGGGGAGGGATTGAGCAAGGTGGCTTGTGTTGGTGGAAATCTTACATGTGGGTGTTAAAAACACAGGTGTATCTCAGGAAGTAAAAATCAGCCATCAAAAGCACAATTTTCCCTGCTAGAGAATCTTTTCCCGAGATTACCTTTATGATTGGACCCTAGAAATCACTGGTGTCTGTGTAGGACTGTTTTATGATGAACGTGACTGCAATGCATCCATTATATAAAAGCACAAGTTAGATGCCCTTGAGGGGATCAGTCGGCAGCCAGTGTGTTTGAGAGACACGTTGCTGGTTGGTGGGACAGATGAATATTTGAGAAAGGAACAGAATTAGCTGTTAACTTCTGAGGGCTGGGATGTTTCCTCTCTGCAAGTTGAAGCTCCGTGATACTGGCCAAAGTGGAGGGATCGGGCGGGTCCAATCTTAGGTGGAAAGGCTCCACGCTTGCTAGTCCTGGTGTTTTGCCAGGGAAAGTGTGGCATTTGAGAAACAGTGTAAAAGTGCTTTTCTAAAGTCTTGAGAGCATTATATCAAATAACCAAGAGTAAAGGCGTCAATAAGAGGGGAAAATTGTTCCCTATCTAAAGTTAATAGCACCTAGGTCTGGGTGGTGTTCCGTTTTACCCGGGTACCTGACCTCAAATGTCAGCCACGGCAGTCACGGTGCAGAGAAGTGACCCACAAAGCATGAGGCTCACAACACCATCACTCCCAGGTTTCCGATTCCATGCTAAAAGGTCTCGAGCTGGGCACTTCTGATTTTAATTTGCACTTTTTTTTTGCACTTTTTCTTAAACACTGGGTGTAACTTGACACCAATTTCATTTCTCAGCACCTTTAGGGCAGCAAGTTACCGTTTGGTGAAACTCGCAAGGAAGCGGGTGCACAGCTGGTGCCCCATCTGCACATCCACGGTAGGACTGTCCTGCCTCACAATCAGAAACTGTCCAGTTTTACTCCTTAGTCCTTTTTCTGGCCACGTTTCTTCTTTTTGACCAACTCTGGTATGTAATTTCCTAGAGCACTCACAACAGCATAAGAGTGCGATCCCATTTGCGTCAAGAGAAGGCATCTGAGTTACCTGTTGTTATGTAACAAACCACCACATGACAGCCTGGAGGATGCCCCTTAATCATCACCATTTCTGGGGGTCGGGAATGCAGGCACGGCTTCACTGGGTCCTCTACATGGGGCCTCCTACAGGATGTCTCGGGCTGGGATCTCATCCGAAGGCTCGGCTGAAAAGAATCTGCATCTAGGATCACATGGCTATGGGCAGAACTTGATCATTTGGGGTCTGTTGGCTGTGGGCCATAGGACTCCCCATGCTGACAGCTTGCTTCATCAAAGCTGGAAAGTGGAGAAGGAACAGCGCTCTGCTAGCAAGATGCAGGCCCAGTTTGCAATCTAATCGTGGAAGCCACACCCTTCACACTAGTCTCCCCCATACTCAAGAAGAGACAGGGCATGGACCCCAGGAACCAGGAGCCACAGGCACCATCTTAGAAGCTGCATGCCACGTGAGGATGTGTGTATTTATTTGCTTGACTATCTATATTTCTATAGATAGAAATATAGATAAAAATCTATTTTCTTTTTTTTAAAGATTTTTTCATTTATTCATGAGAGACCACAGAGAGCCAGAGACACAGGCAGAGGAAGAAGCAGGCTACATGCAGGGAGTCCAATGTAGGCCTCGATCCTGGGACTCCAGGATCTTTGCCTGGGTGGAAGGCAGGCGCTAAACCACTGAGCCATCCAGGGATCCCAAAATCTATTTTCTATAGATAGAAAAATCTATATTTCTATAGATACAGATTTCTAATAGAACACAGAATAACTTGTTAGCAATTGTGGGGAGCGATCACCTCCAGAAGTAGGACTCAGGGACTGAAGAGTGTGAACATGGTCTTTCAGGTTTTATTCTATACTCTTTTTAAAGAACCAGGAGGGGCAGCCCGGATGGCTCAGTGTGGTTTAGCTCCACCTTCGGTCCAGGGCATGATTCTGGAGTCCCAGGATTGAGTCCCACATCAGGCTCCCTGCATGGAGCCTGCTTCCCCCTCTGCCTGTGTCTCTGCCTCACTGTGTGTGTGTGTCTCTATGAATAAATAAATAAAAAATCTTTAAAAAAATAAAGAATCAGGAGTTTTGCAAACCACTAAACTTTTTGTTAAAAGACACATATTGATGCACTAAGGGAAAAGATAAAATGGAATCATACAAAATATTTATTAAAACCAAAGAGGGGACACCTAGGTAACTCTGCAGTTGGCGCCTGCCTTCGGCCCAGGGCGTGATCCTGGAGACCCAGGATCAAGTCCTGCATCAGGCTCCCTGCAGGGAGCCTGCTTCTTCCTCTGCCTGTGTGTCTGCCTCTCTCTCTCTCTCTCTCTCTCTCTCTGTCTCTCATGAATAAATAAATAAAATCTTTTATAAAAAAAGAAGTAAATATTTTAGGAGTAGCATTTTTATAAAATCATAAAATTTGATCATCTTTCCCAGATACTGAAAAGGGAAAACACACCTCCCAGCACATTAGCTTCCTCGCAAACACGTCACTGCATTTGGCCTTCCATTGGGAGCTCAGATCTAGCAGGACTCAGGTCCCTCCCAGACATTGCCCCTGACCCTCCCATTGTCCCCAAGTCAGTGGCTGCTTTGGCTTCACCAGGGGGCTCGGTTCAGGGTCCGATTTCTCCCCAGCCGCGACCTTTCCCCCACTGTGCCCTCTACGCACTGCCAGAGAAAACACAGGATACCCAGTATGGCCCATGTAATGTTTGAGTCATACTCATACTAAAAAAATTTTTTGTTGCTTCTGCGAGGTTCAGCTTTAACCAGGCGTCCTGTAGTTCTATCTGCTAAATCCGCACCCACCTTCAAAGACAGCCGTCCTCCGGCCATCATGGCACAGTGAGTCTTGACCCGAGGATTGCCATTCTGTCCCTCAGGGGACATGGAGCGATGTCGGGAGGCTGTGGGGTATCACTGCTGGGGGGGAGACGGGAAGCACCGGTGCCTGGTGTGCAGAGGCCTGGGGTGCACATCCCACAGCCCCCACAATAAAGAGCTGCACCCCAAGCGCCAACAGTACCAGGAGGCACCAATGAGGGGGGCTCACCCCCACAAACTTCTCCTGCTGCTCACTGCCAGCCTCCAGCCGGTCTGCGGCCAAGGGCAGGTCCGATCACCAGGTGCGGGGCTGAGGGAGGCGGCCCGGGGGCCGCAGGATCAGCAGATCCTCCCCACAAACCTCCAGCCCAGCTGGGTCCCAGCCCCGCAGCCGCTGCCGCAGCCTCCAGCCTGGCTCACCCACAGACCTGAGCAAAACCTCAAGCAGCTCCAAGAATTCCCAAGTAGAAAATGATTTAAGGGACCTGACAGAGAATAGAATTACCTTTTTCCTTTTTAAATTAATACAGAGATTTTACTAATACCCCTGTCTGGCACATTTCACTGTGGTTAATGTTCCTAGAGAGAATCAATTCAAAATTTGCTGATCACACAAACAGCGGTGGGGGGGGGGGGTTCCCCATAGCATCTAATAATTCACAAAGTAATTTGTTCAAGATTAACACCATTTCCTTTGAGAGCTCATATGGCTTTTACCCATAATGTATGCAGTGTAGATAAGAACTTTATCCACTTTTTATTCTGCTTCTTGAAAAAAATCTATTCCAAGCATTTAAGAAAGTTTACCCAGGAAAATCTTAACCTGACAGGTGGATCAGAACCACACCGCGAAGCACAAAATATTAAGTTGTATTTACACCATGTGCTGTTACTAGTGGCAAAATCATATAATATTTCTATTTCAGACGGAAGGAGAGCGTGAGGTGAAACGCCAACACCCGTGAGCGAGCCCGGTCAGACGAGTGGCAAGAAAAGCAAGAAGCTGTAAAGGTGTTGGTTGGTCTTGCGGCCACCAGCAGCCATGGGGCTGGGAGGGAGATGCTGAGTGAGTGCCGGTGATGAGTGACTCCACGGGCTTCTGGTTTAGGATTCGTAGCTGTGAGCCTGAGATGCTGGAACTCCTTTTTTAAAAAACCAAGCACTAAAAAAATAAAAAATAAAAATAAAAAAAATCCAAGCACACATTTAACAAAGAAAATGACAGATATCTACTAATCCAGAACCCCAGCAATTGAAAGTCATCTGCCCTCGTTTGAACCTCAGTCAATAATCTCTCAAATCGAAGTCATTTTTATTTTAAGAATTTGGCCTTGATTTTCTTTGCATGGAGGGTTCAGGGGGATGGGGGAGACAGTAAAAGTCTTAAGGCCGTAATGATCAAGTTCTCAGGGGAACTGGTAATTCTTGGTGGAGTTGAAGCCTATGGACAGCTGTGTGTCCTTGGGCAGGTTGCTTGGCTTCTCTGTGCCTTAGCCTGTCCACTAGGAAAGGGGTGCACAGAACCTAGTCACAGAGTTCTTTTGAAGAGGCCGCGGGCGGTTCCCGGCATCAAACGCTGCTGTGATCAGTTCTCATTAGCTGCTCGTGAATACTTTTATTACTGTGAAAATGTGGGTGTGAAAGCGAACACACCAGCCCCGGGAGAGGAGTGGGGAAGGCGTGTGGTAGGGCCTGGGCGGCAGGGGAGGGGCCCCACCTTGAATCCTCCAGAGGCTTCCCGAAGCCAACCCAGACTCCCTGCGTCTCCCGCCCACAAATGGGCCACCTGCGTGTGCACCCTGTGCCCAGGGAGGGAGCCCCGGAGAAGCCCAGGGGAAAGAATTGGAGATTAAAAGTCTTCTGAGTGGACGTCATGGCGAGGGGGCGGATGCGGACATTTTAAAGGACCTCCCTACACATAAAATAATATTTAGCTTTTTTTTTTTAAACTTGGAGTAATTTGGCAGAAAGACACCATAGGTCTTTCAGTTCCCAGAGCTAGAGTTGCCAGATTTAGCAAATAAAAATACAGGACGTCTGTTAAATTTCAGATAAACAATGAATTATTTTTGTATGTGTCCCAAATATCGCCTGGGACATACTTATACTACAAACTTCTGTGCCCTGTATTTTATCTGACTACCCTGGCGCAGGGCTTCACCTCAACAAGGATTGGGAGGACACGGCCCTGCATCCCTTCCTAGCCTAGCCTCTTCCCACATTGTCTCCATCTCTGCAGGCCCTCGTCCTGGGGCTGGGGCAGGGAGCAGATTTCTAGTGCTGGGAACAATTAAGCTCTTTCCTGCCCCAGGGCCTTTGCACTGGGCCTGCTATATTCTTGGAACCCTCCTCCTCCCCATGTGTGGCTCCTCATCCTCACCAATGAGGGTCACCTTAAATGTCCCGCGCTAAAGAGGCGTCTCCTGGCCAATTTGATTCTGTCCTGGGTCTCCCTGTTATTTTGTATCTCAGCCCCCTATTCATAATTCCTTCAGAGCACACATCCCATTCGTAATCATTTTGTCCGTTGACTCTTCATTTTTTATCTATGTATCACTCACTGCCCCCCCCATGGACAGCAGCCGCATTGATTCCCCTGGTTCTCCACGCTCCATCTTGCACGTGCTCACCCAAGAAATGCACAGTTGCCCTGTGTGCCAGGCACCACTGCAGGTGTGTTGAGAGAGCAGAGTCCCTGCCTATTGTGGAAGCGGATCTGAAGGTTTGTGCAAGGCCCTGCTTCCAGCCGCCATCACTCGTCACTCGAGGCGGTTGCTCATGCGGGAGGCGGGAGGGGCAAAGGTGAGTCCCCAGGGGCGTGGGCATCCCTCCTCCGGGATGTGCCCCAGCCCCTCTGGGCACCTACGCCAGTGTCCCGGGGCCGCGGTCACAAGGCCGCACAGCCTGGGAAGGCTCCAACAGCAGAAATTTATCCTCCGGAGCCACAGAAGCCAGATGCCTTAAATCAGGGTGTCAGCAGACCTCCCCCCACCGGAGGCTCTAGGGCAGAGTCCTCCCTGCTTGTTCTAGCTTAGGGTGCTGCGGGCCGAGCCTGGCCTTCCTGGGGAGGTGGCCGCATCCTCCCACTGTGTTCCCGCGGCCACGCAATGCTCCCCACTCTGCGTGTCTGCATCTGCACACAGCCTCCCTGGAGGACACCTGCCATCAGGCGGAGAGCCCACCTGAATCCACCGTGACCTCGTGGGAGTCACATCCGTGCGGTCCCACTCTGAGGGGCTCGCTGGACGTGGATTTCGTGGTAGGATGCCACTCGACCCGGTGCGCTGGTATTTTTGTTAAAGCTTTTAACCTAATTCGCTGCCAGAAGCGTCCTCCCCGGGTGGCCTAAACGAAGCCTTGTACCAACAGTCCTGATCGGAGCCGCAGAGCGACCCCAGGACCTGCCACCGCAAATGTTAGCTCTTCATTTAGAGCGAGGCTACAGAGGCTCAGGAGGCTGTCATTGGTCTCCAGGCCTCTAGCAAACGACGAAGGAAGACACAGGTTCAGGCCAAACCTTTGGTCTCTCCAGCCGCCTCCCTGGGTCTCCGGAAGCCAGGCCCCTGCCCCCAAGGTGTGCCATGGGGATCGCATGCCTGTCCACCCTCAAGCAGGCTGCCCTGAGCTCGTGGCTGGGCTGCCAGGACCCTGGCAGAGCTGCTGCCCCAGGTCGAGGGAAGGGCCCCAGGACACTGGCACGCCCTATGTGGGGCCTTCCCCAGAGTTCCAATCTCTGAAAGTGCCCCTGACACCAAGGTACAGGACTTACTCCTCCTGATTCTGGTCCCATTAAAAGGGGTTCACATCTTGTCTACAGGCCCCTGGATTGTGTTAACCATCTGTGAGATGTATTAGGTTCTATTGCATTCTTTTTTTTTTTTTAAGATTTTATTTATTTATTTGAGAGAGAGAGAGTGCATGCACACGAGCAAGGAGGAGGAGCAGAGGGAGAAGGAGAAGCAGGCTCCCCGCTGAGCAGGGAGCCCGATGCAGAACTCCATCCTAGGACCCTGAGATCACAACCTGAGCCGAAGGCAGACAACCCTCTGAGCCACTCGGATGCCCCTTTAACATATTCTTTAAATTAAATTATGTTCTAATCATATTTTCCAAGCCACCTAGGACCTTCCAACATGAATCCACCATAGGAGAGACACCTAAGGGGGATCCCTGGGTGGCGCAGCGGTTTGGCGCCTGCCTTTGGCCCAGGGCACAATCCTGGAGACCCGGGATCAAATCCCACGTCGGGCTCCCGGTGCATGGAGCCTGCTTCTCCCTCTGCCTGTGTCTCTGCCTCTCTCTCTCTCCGTGTGACTATCATGAAAAAAAATAAATAAATAAAATAAAATAAGTTATTTAAAAAAAAAAAAAAGGAGAGACACCTAAGGACACTGTTCCTGGGAGCCTCCTGTTTGCTAAAGGCTGAATGTCAGCTGCATTCTTAGCTTCAAAAAAAAAAAAAAAACCCACAAACAAACAAACAAACAAAAAAACCTTTCTTCCCTCACCCACATTGAACTCCCTGTAGAATAACACAGATTCTGTCTGAGACAGCTTCCCTGTGAGAGAGCTCACCTTTATTGTGCGAAGGTCACAGCACTATGTGCGCACACCATGGGCCAGGCTGCCGGGCCACAATGAGGACCAGCGGCCAGCAATCTGTTGGCATCAGAGTGGCCTAGGCCGGCTTCCAATCCAAAATTCCAAAGGACAATCTATAGATGTAAAAAAGCTGGAGATGCCAACGTGTAGTAGCACAAAATTTATATATAATTTGCATAAACTGCACAGACTGAATTTGGTCTCAGACTTTTATAAATACTGCTTATTATTTCCTTTAAATAGCTTTGTTTTTTTCCCTCATGCACCCTCTCTCTCATGGATCCAACATCCCTGCCCCGTTCCAGGATCTACAGAAAAGGTGCAAAGAGGCCAGCGTGAGAAGAAGAGAGAGCGGTGCTGACTTCAGAGAAAATGCCCCACACCCGCATGCACGCACATGAGCACACAGAAACACCTAGATGCACACGCATATACATGCATAAACACCTGCACATGCACACACATGCACTCACATAAACACATGCACACACATAAATACCTCTACATGCATATGCATAAACATCCGCAAGGGCACACTTCACACAGCCAAGAACTTCCACCTTCAGAATGGGGTGTTCACGCACTTAGTAACACCTGGTGGATGGGTACTATGGGAGTGATGGTCTTGACAGTCTGGTTTTTTTTTTTTTTTTTAAGATTTTATTTATTTATTCGTGAGAGATACACAGAGAGAGGCAGAGACACAGGCAGAGGGAGAAGCAGGCTCCCTGCACAGAGCCCGATGCGGGACTCTATCCCTGGATCCCAGGACCACGACCTGGGCCGAAGGCAGACGCTCAAACCACTGAGCCACCCAGGTGCCTCTCATCCAGTTTTTTAAAAAGAATCAATCTTCTCAAATTATTCAGCATTCAAATTCCAGACTCATTCTCATTTTTAAAAAATGCTTCTTTTCCCAGGTGTGGTCTGTTGGTTGTCATTATTCCCAGATTTTGTATCCGTGAAATTGCCTGCTTGATAAAATTGATCTGCGACCCCAAAAAAGCAGACACTTCCATGGGCATTCCCAGACATATGCAGAACAGCCAATACATGGAGGCTCCACCCTCCCAGGGCAAAGAGGTCAGATCAGTGCCACCTTTTCTCTCATTTGTGTGTTTTGGGGGATGATTGTTTGAAATGGCGTTCAGGAGCAGGAGGGTAGGGAGGCCGCTGCGGGCTCTGGAGAAAGTGCCTAGTTACATAAGCTTCGTGCAGGTACGAGTTCACCTGCTTGGGCTGGGAGTTCCGTGGAGTGGAACACGGAGTGTCCACATGTCCGCTGTCTGGATTAAATAACACGTCTTTAAGGTAAACAGGTCACCTATTGATCAGCTGATGACAACATTGATTCCAAGCCTGTATTCCACTCCCACCCCCAAGAGATGCTTCGGTGTTGGCTAAGTCAGGGCTCCAGGTGACTTCCTAGACGTAGGAACAGGAGTAGCAAGGATGGGCCGCGTTCCTGACGTACCCAGGATGGACAGTCCATCACACTCCTTACCGTGTGGGGAATGAGCACAGAGAGCACGATCAGAGCCAAGTATGGAAACAAGCAATTCCTCATGATCGATTAAAAACAGATTTCCTGGGATCCCTGGGTGGCGCAGCGGTTTAGTGACTGCCTTTGGCCCAGGGCACGATCCTGGAGACCCGGGATCGAGTTCCACGTTGGGCTCCCGGTGCATGGGGCCTGCTTCTCCCTCTGCCTGTGTCTCTGCCTCTCTCTGTGTGTGTGTGACTATCATAAATAAATAAAAATTAAAAAAAAAGAATTTAAAAAAATAAAAACAGATTTCCTTTTTCTATTGATTAGCCCAGCTCCTCCCATGAGTCAAACGCTCACGCCGTTCAATATGCTGAGACAGAAAGAGGAGGAAGGCACTGTTCAATTGAGGGACAAGCTGGGGGCACCCGGGGCGCCAGGCAGGGGCCCATGTGGGACGGTGCGCCATACACATGCCCCTTGCTTGCACCAGTAAACTGATGCTCCTGGGACTCGCACAGACTTGAAAATCGAGGAGACAAGATCTATGGGTAACAATTACTGTGCCGGCGTGCAGGAAACCCCCCGCTAGCCAGGATAGCCCCTCCTGTTACTTTTTCGTCCTCATTTTCCATCTCCTAAAGCCACGCTTCTCCAACCTTAATGTGCAGACGAGTTCCCCCCCAGGGGTCTGGTTGGTTAGCAGGAAGATTCTGATTCAGGATACCCCTCGGGGAGGCTGCGGTCCCCCAGTCCCCACTTGCTCCCCATCCAGGCCAGTGCCTACACCAGCAAACCCCTTTGCCCTGAAATGCACGTGTATCCGTTTTCTCTCACTTGCACCCTAAAGATCCCAAGCATGACGTCCAGGGACATCAGCTGGTTCTCTGAGAGGGACCCTCAATGGTGCCTCTCGTCCTGTGCCTTTGCTCAAGCCCTCCTCTCTCCTCCTGAGGCTCATGGCCTCTCCTCCAGGAAGCCTTCCCACCCTGCCTGCTTCCTGCCCTCCCCTGGAATCTCAGGAGCATACTGAGGAGCAGGCTCCAGGGCAGTGGTTCTCAACCTTGGCTGCAGACTAGGATCACCCGGGAGCTTTGAAACCACCTGGTGCCCAGGCCACACCCCAGACCCATCGAACCGGAATTTCTATGGGTGGGACCCAACATCCCTTACTTAAGAACCAGGTCACAGGCGTGTGCTGTGTCCAATATTTATAAAGTTTCAATAGCATCTGATTGGCTTTCCGAACCTGTGGGTGAAGTTCAATGTGAAAGTTCACTACGCCAGATGTTATTCAGCTTTAAAAAGGAACCAGGATCTTACACCTGGTACAACATGGTTTCCACATGCCTGAACCCAGAGGAACACAATATTGTCCTTAGCCACACCCGGGTCACAGCACACACCCCTCCTGAAGCCCAGGCTTAGTGTTCACGACTGAAGGGTAAGGGAGGGCCTCCAGGGGGAACTGGGGTACACTGCTGGTGGGTTGGGTGCCACAGCAGACTGCCCAGACCGCTGCCAACGGGGCAGCACTGGGGTTGGTGGGAGTTCCATCTCCTGTAGGACCTGTGTCCCCGATGCTCCAGCTATGAGGGGTGCACACTGTGAAAGTTTGATGGTGTTCATTGCTCATTGACTAGGCCAGCGACATTTAAAAACCACCATGAGAGGCGCCTGGCTGCCTAGGTCGGCTAGGCCTCTGATTCGTGATTTCAGCGCAGGTCATGATCTCAGGGTCCTGGGATCGAGCCCGGCGACACACTCCCTGCTCAGCCGAGCCTCTGCGTGAGGGTTCTCTTTCCACCGCTCCCCTCGCTTGCTTGCATGCACTCGCTCACTCACTCTCTCTCTCTCAAATAAATAAATACATCTTTTAAAAACAAAATAAAAATAAATAAACACTAGAATGAAATTATTAGCAAAACAAACGTGCTTAGATAGAATTGACCTTTGGCTGAAGAGCTTTTAAAATCTGGCTATGGTGGGGATGAGCAGATCTTAATTTGGTACAGTCAACACTCGCTCCATGTCCCACGTCACCCACCTCCTCCTCCCATCGCCGAACAGCCCTCTCATGCCCACACCTACCCCATCCCACCACCCCAATCCTTAAGTGACCCAGTAGTTATCTACCAAACGGCTCCGTACTGGAGAAAACCTAACACCGGCCTGGAAATAATGTTACTTCTCGAATGCCCCTTGGATAACTCAGAGTTGATGTCACCTAAGAAGACCCCTGTACGCTTGTGTCCAGAGGAAGTCATCGTTAAGGTGACACACCTGGATGATGACCATGGGCAAAGAGGTCACGTGTCCATCTCGCCAGAAGGTCAGGAGCTGAAGGATGAGGACGTCTTGGCTGACATCGGCACGGCGGAGGGTTTGTCGGTGGTGGACACCGCTGTGCCATTTGACTTCCTCACTGAAAGATGCAGATGCTTTTGTCAGAAAACCGTGATGGGAACCTAGAGGACTTGACCGTTATCTAAACGCGCAGGCAGAATGACCTTCTGGGATAATATTTCCTACGTTAAACGTTTCTGATCCAAATGTCCCCGCTATTCACCGTTATTTAAGTGACGTGTGCATTTTCAATGTGCCGAGCACCAGTGTGCCAGCTTTCTGATCTTTAGCAGTTTTCCAAAATTAACTTTCTATTTCAGAATCATTTTAGTTTTACAGAGAAGTTGCAAAGATAGTACAGCGAGCCCCGAATACCCCTCACCCGGGCTCCCCCCATAACGTCTTACATAACCGTAGCATATTTGTCACTACTGAGAGCCTGGGGGTGGCGTGTTACTACTGACCAGATTCCAAGCTTGACTTGGATTTCACTAGTTTTCCCATCAATGTCCTGTTTTTGTCCCTGGAGACCACCTAGTGGGCTGGGGCCCTGGTGTCCTCTGGCCTCAACTGCCTCCCTGTGTTTCATGACCCGACAGCCTCAGAAAGTGTTGGTCAGAGGTCATGCCGAATGTCCTCCAGTCTGGGTTTGTCTTATGTTTCCCAGTGATTACACTGGGGTTATGGGTTTGGGGGAGTAACGTTATGGAGGTAAGGCTCTCTCTCAGCACCTCCTAGCAGGGGTGCTGACATCCATGCAACTCAGTCGCCTTGACCATGAGGCCAAGATGCATCTGCGAGTTTTCTCAGCTGTAGAGTCACTTTGTTTTTCCCTCTCTGGAATCTTTTTTTTTTTTTTTTTTTTACTTAGAGAATACGAGTAGGGGAGGGGGAGAGGAAGAGAGAGAATCTCAACTAGCCTCCCTGCTGAGCACAGAGCCTGACACAGAGCTCCATCTCATGCCCCCGAGATCATGACCTGAGCCCAAATCAAGACTCACATGCTGAACTGAGTCACCCGGGCACGCGTCCCCAGAATCCTCTTTAATGCCCTGGCTTTCCGTAAAAGTTGTGAGCATAGGAGAACATAGTGATCAAACCCCTTTATGAAATAACTCTGTCCTGTGTCCTGTACTTCTCAGTACCCTGGGGGTGCTGTGCCTCTGTCCACAAGGAAATGGAGTTAGCAGCCACAATCTCAGCCACAACTCAGAATGTTTAGTGGGTCTCTACCTTTCTTTTCTAATTCAAACATTTTCTAGACCAGAGATTCTTAATGGGAGATGCACATCAGAGCTACCCATGAAATTGTATAAGAATAGAGGTGTCTACGGACGCCTGGGTGGCTCAGCAGTTGAGTGTCTTCCTCTGGGTCAGGATGTGATCCCAGAGTTCCAGGATCGAGTCCTGCATGGAGCCTGCTTCTCCTCCCTCTGCCTGTGTCTCTGCTTCTCTGTTTCTCATGAATAAATAAATAAATAAAATCTTTTAAAAAAAATCTCTGAACTTCTTTAAAAAAAAAAAAAAAGAAGAATACAGATGTCTACCCTAGACTTATTGAATCTCTCTACTCGATGTTATTGGTTTAAAAAAAAAAAAAGCAAAAAAAATAAAAAAAAAAAAAAAAAAAAAAAAAAAAAAAAAAAATAAAAAAAATAAAAAAAAAAAAGCCACTGGGTGGTTCAGTGGCTGAACATCTGCCTTTGGCTTAGGGCATGATCCTGGGGTCCCAGGATCAAGTCCCACATGGGGCTCCCTGCATGGAGCCTGCTTCCTCCTCTGCCTATGTCTCTGTCTCTCTCTGTGTCTCTCATGAATAAATAAAATCTTGTTTAAAAATTAAAATAAATAAAAAAAGATTTATCTCAGAATAATTATATGTTCTATTTTGAGATTGTTTTCCCTTTATAAAAATTACATCCATCCACTGTTACAAAATCAGATGTCATATTCAGTTCAGTGCCTTAAGATAGGCTTAATTGTTAGCCTTAGAGACATTCTGTCTAAAAAAATTTTTTGGAATGGTTTTATGACTTCGTTTTGTGTGGCCTTAAAACAACCAGATTCCCCAGGAAGTTACCTTATTCTCATTATGAACCCTCATCAGACCGTTCAGATCCGAAAACTCTCAGTAAGAAGGTAACCAGAGCTGCTAGGTGGTGGCGGGGGCTGACCTCTGTTCCTCCCACCGGGCCCTGCTCCGCACCCGGGCCACCTGCCTCCCGCAGCCTGGGCCCCAGAAAAGGCCAAGAAGGCTCTCTGGATCCTTAACGCTGCACAGAATGAACAGCTGAGAACAGATTTCTGAGCTCAGACGGCTTTCAGATGGCAGTGGCTGTCTGAGTCAGGATTTCCAGAATCTCTTAAGCCAGAAGCAGAAGCCTTCACAAGGGCTGAGGTCAAGCAAAGCAGAACTTTTCACTTGGGACTAAGAGGACTTGGTGGGAAACGTGGTTGTCCATATTGTTTGGGGTTTGGTTGACATCGTGCTCGGGTTCCATTTTCTGGATACACCAGGAAGCCCCACCTCTTGTCCAGCCATCTACAGTCCACAGCAATTGAGTAAAACTACTTTCCAAAGCTGAAATAAAACATTTAAAAATGCTGTGATCATCACTGAGCCCCAGGGATTCAGAAGCTCTTACTTTTCATGGCAAAATATTTAATTGTGTGGGTTCAACAAGAATCTTTTTTCACCAGGATGCAAGTGGCTGTGCGTCCAGGGCCTCACGGGAGGGTCACACGGAAGACAGGCCTCCCTGAACTGGGTGGGATTGGCCACCTTAAGGAAGAAAAGTTGCTTTTGGTTGTAAATCCACAGCCACCAAGCCCTCCCAGGGAAATAGCACTGGTACTGGGCCTTCGAGGGGCGAGGAAAGGCCCTCCGGGAGGCCCCGGGGAATCAGGAAATTTGGCAGACCTCGAGGAGCGAGCAATTTCCCCAAATGTAGGTGCTGCCGATGAGATCTGGGCAGAGGGCTTCTTGAACTTGGTTTTGATGCCTCTGGAAATAGAGGCATCTGAAGGCCAATCTGAGAGTCCCTGCAGAGAATTCCAGCAACGCGAAGTCAAGAGGGCCTGCATGGCGAGGGATGCTCTGGCCACACCTGTGCACATAGCCACACCACGTCTCAGGAGGCTGTCCTACCGTGCCCAGGGATAGTCTTTCCTGAGGATTATCCACATCCCAGGCAGCAGGGAGGACTTCAAGGGAGCACACAGAGGCTCCTGAGAGTCCTGACGGACACCCATGGGGGGCTCTGCTCTCTGGCGTCTCATTGATCTGCTCTGAACTCTGTAAAGTGTAGACACAAATTCTACTGCAAATTCCCTTCTTCTGCCCACAGTCGCTTATGGCCCGGTGGACAGACCTGGTGGCACCTATTTGCGGCCCCTTTCGGCATCTCTTGTTTGCCCAGAGCTTTGGGGCTTTGTGCACTCCTGCTGGAGCCCCATCATCGTTGGAGAGCCCCAGAAGTCTCGGAGTCCTGGCCACACAGGCTCTCCTGCCTCCCCAGACGACGGACCCCTCCAGAATTTCCCTGGGTCACCCCAAGCCCCAGACTTGTTTTCCCATGTATCCACACAACCTTACAGAACTAGACTTGAACCCAGAACAACTTCTGATTCCTGGTCATTTATCCCACGGAGACCTGCAGAGCATCATTATGCTACCTCATAATTTTATTCTCCAAAATGTGTGCCTTCTCATCCTTTCACGAGCACAGAGGTGACCGAGGACAGTAAAGATTACAAAGGATGAGGACTCTGCTATCTCCTATTAATTTGAGAAAAGCCACGCAGCCCTTCCAGGCCCGGTTAATCAGCCTGCATTGCGAGGCCTCTTTGCTGGCACAAGAGCACTGCAGCGTGGCTTTCTTGTGCCATCTGCCTGGTCCAGCAGGCTTCACCTGTCACTGTTCTACTGGGAGATGTCAAATTGTCCAAAAAAGGGGCAGGGACCTTACGGCCACCTGCCAGGATGCCTCTATTTTTCCCTGCAACCTGCTGGCCCCCTTAAGAGGTCTTTTCACTAACCCCAACTGCCTGTGGAAAGGAAGCCAGGCCCTGGGATACACAGTGACTCAACCACCACAGAATTTGAGGAGTTTACTTCAGTGGGACGGCTGGGGAGAGCGGCAGGCCACATGCCCCGGTGGGGGGACACGTTGGAGCAGGGATTTTGCTGCTCTTTGGCACAGAGTCCCAGAGGGCCCTGTACAGGGATCTCATCTCCTTTGGGTCACAGAGCACTGAGGGTTTAGCACTGGCCATATACCATCTCCTAGTTTTTGAAATCAGATCACATTAGAGTGATGAGATTTTGGAAAGAGTGGGTTAAATCCATTATAAAACTTCCTCTCACCTGTTTCTTCATCCGCCCATGTGGCTAGGGGACACTCTCGTTCCATTTCGAACAGGCAAGGCTGCTCCAGAGATATGAACAAGACTTGTGTTCACCTCAGTGTCTTGCTCATGTCTGCAAGAGGGGACACCGCAGGTAGCGCGTGAGATGCTGGCCCCTTACGCTGGCCAGCCATCCGCCCAGCCAGCCAGCTGCAGATATGCCGAGAGCCTCCTCTTTGCAGCAAAATGCCCCGTCTTCCACCCCAGGGCTCAAAACCTCAAAAGGGATGGGTCTTGCGGTGGGCAGAATAATGGACTGCCAAAGATGTTCATATCCTCACCCCTAAGATGTGACAGGTGTCAGGTTACCTGGCAAGAGGGAATTAAGGGTTCTAGTCACCTGACCTGAATTATCCAGGTGGGCCCAGGGTCATCCCAGGGGCCCCAGTACATGGAAAAATCTGGATGCAAGAAGATAGATGTGACATGTAAAGCAGCCCCCTGCTGGTCTGACTCCAGGCTTGGCCCACGAGCTCCAGGCAGCGCCATATTTTGGGGTGGGCCCCAGCCCGGGACAAGCAGGGCTCTGGACCCGGTAAGCACACTGACCTAAAGCCCCTTGGCGCCCCCCCTTCCCTGCTTGCCCCCCTGGCCTGGGGGGCTCATGAGGCCCGCTTCTGCAGACTCTTCCCAGCCCAGGGGAAGGGACACAGCTGCTCCTCATCGCAGCAATGACAACTAATTCAGAAACTATTCCAGCCCCTCACCTGAAAGCCTCTCAAAGAGGGCTTGCAATCAGCTGTGATGACATGAAAGTGTTCTCGTCGCCAAACTTTTAGACTTCCCTTTGAAGTTTGCAGGGAAGAAGCCGCACACACGTGTTCAGCACATCTTGCTACCTATGGTTTCCATCCCCAGGGCTTGCGCTTGGGGCGCGCAGACCATGTAGGTCCAGCACCCCCCCGGCCCCTCCCTCCCAGCTTGAGCCAAACGCTTCATTAACACGGAACCCAACCCTCCGACGCTGAATGCCCCAGGGTCAACATCAGGCACTGAGTAAATAGGACATTCTGTTTGAATGTACCAGAAGCCCGCGAGACTTTTGGGGCTTGAGCGTGCTTCTCTGCCAAAAGGTCTCCTGAGCGCCTCCCACGATTCACCTGCGCAAAGAGCTTCACTGAGAAGATGGGGGGCAGGTCTGGGGCTGGGCCCTGGGGGTGGAAGCTGAGCTCACGATCCCTGCCCTCTGCTGCTGCCAGGGAGCCTGTGTCCTGCGAGGATTGAGGCCACCAGTCTGCACTGCCAGCATGGGACAGGCCACTTGGAAACTTCTGGACTGAGAGACCCCTCTCTGAGCGTGCTAGCAGCTAAGGGGCCCCGCTACTGGGCCAGGGAGGCAGGAAGAGCACCCCGCCCAGAGCAGAGGGCCGGTGGCTGCTCTCCGTGGTGCCCACCAGCCTCCAGGCCCACGGCTGCACCCAGCCCGCCCCACGGAGCACAGGCCACCCATGAACACGACCCTCCATCTCCTTCCTACGTTTCCTGCAAGCTGAACAGTGTGTACCACCAGCGCAGTGGGAACAAAGCAGGTGCCAGCACGAGGAACACCCTCGCGGTTCTCCGCACACCTGACCCAGGGGTACCGCCAAGCTCGGAAGGGCCCGGAACTGACATTTATGGTGATCCCCGAAGGTGTAAAGCCGGGGCGGAGGGCACGCAAGTCGGAGATGATTGGCGGCGCCCCTGGGAGCCGCGTGTATGCTGCGCTGGTGATGTCAGTGTGGTCGTTATAATTGGGTTTCCAGCCTGCCCTGCCTCTTTATTAATTGCACACATTCCTCTTGACAAAGTGACATGCTGGTGGCCGTGATGCGGCTTTGACGCAGGCACCTTTTGATCTTCATCCTAAAAGTCACATTTGTGACCAGAACCTAAGACGGGAGCAGCCCCCCTGGGCCGTGTCTCCCACGGGAACGTCTGGACAGAGCGGCTTCTTGGAACCGCTCACATAATTGTGTCACCTTGCCGTGTCCACGTTGTAACACTTATCCTGGGTCTGCTAACCCACAGCATGCTCTAGAAACGCTTTGCCTGGACGTTGTTGGCCGCCTAAGTTGGATTCTGCAGAGGAGGGGGGGAGGCTCCCCGAAGGACTTTTGGAATTGAAGCCAAAGGCTCGGCGCTCCAGCAAATGCTGAGATTAGGGCGCATGTCTACGGCAGGACGGAACAGGTGCACATACCAAAGTGTCTCCCCAGATATTTGCTAATGACTAGGACAAAAGCAGGGACTTTGGGGGGCAGCCACCCCGTGAAGCAGGGGAAGGTCAGCGCATCAACAGCATAAACCCCCCGGGGGATGATGCACGGAGGGATTCCCGAATCCATGACCTTGATCTAATCGTAAGGACTCATCAGACAAACCCAATGCAATGGACATTCTGCAAAACCCGTGAGCGATGTTCCCAGAAAGGGTCAAGGTCGTGGCAGAAGAGGAGAGCCTGACAACCTGTCGCAGACCACAGATGGAGGAGCCGTGTCAACCCAGAGCTCCCCTGTGTTCATAATAAAAAGCTTTTCAAGTGTTAAACATACACACAGACACACGGAAGCTCGGCTCTGCGCCACCTAAGCCACCAGGCGCCCGGGGTGGGGGGCACCCCCAGCTGCCACTGCCCTGCACCAGCGGAGCTGCGTCCACAGTGAGTCATGTGTCAGTGTGTGGAATGGTCTCCTGCGGGGCAGTTGTCAGGAGCTTTTGGTCAGCCGAGCACAAGCGCTGATTTTCCGCCGTCCAGCCCGGGCCGAGTGGAGGAGCGCCCTGTAGCCCGGGGCGGCCCGCGCTCCTCCCACGGCTGGCTCCCACCCAGCACACAAAATGTTTTCTTTCCGGTGAATCACACTTCACGGCAGGTCAACCTCCAGGGCAGAAAGGGTGACACTTTGTACCCTGAAAGGAACTCAGGGAATGTGCTCGGCCCTTTTGCTGGGCCCGTGCCCTGGGAGCAGGAGCGTCACCGCTGGGAGAACGCAGCAGGCACACGGGAGCGCTATCGTGACTCGCCAGGAATTGCAGCGTCTAGTTGTGAGGTTTTCACAATCACCTCGCTGGTGGAGCCTTAGCGCCTTTAAAGCAGGAGCTGTGTGCGCGCTGTGCGGGAGGAGGTTAACGGTGTGGGTCCCCGGAGGGGGAAGAACATTCCTCAGCCACTAGAAATGACAAATACCCACCATTTGCTTCAACATGGATGGACCTGGAGGGTATTATGCTGAGCGAAGTAAGTCAATCGGAGAAGGACAAACAGTGTATGTTCTCATTCATTTGGGGAATATAAAAAATAGTGAAAGGGATTATAGGGGAAACGAGAGAAAATAAATGGAAAATATCAGAGAGGGAGACAGGAGGTGAGACTCCTAACTCTGGGAAGCGAACAAGGGTGGTGGAAGGGGGTGGGCGGGGGGTGGGGGTGACTGGGTGACGGGCACTGAGGGGACACTTGATGGGATGAGCACTGGGTATCATGCTATATGTTGGCAAATTGAACTCTAATAAAAAAAATAGTTAAAAAAAATTTTAAAGCAGCGTTTGTGAGACACGCTCTCCGCCGAGACTCAGCTCCGACCAGCAGCCACGCGAGGAGCCGGAGGAGTCTGGGCCCAGGCGGGACCGGCCACAAAGACATGCACAGGTGAATGCAGTTTGGAAAAGGCAGTCACCTGCCGCACTCAGGTGAGGGGACAGGAGAGTGATGGTCCCGGGGAGCCCCGCGCCCTGCGCGTTCACACTGTGATGCTGTTGGCAATGCCGGGTCACCCCCCAGGAAGGGCTTTGGCCATCACCACGCGGGACCCCAGGCGCCTTCCGTGTAAGGCCTCAGATTAAGAACCGATGTTGCCTGCTGCCTTGACATCTGAAACCCAACGGCAGACTCCCCCTCTCCGTGCCCGGCTTCCATGGAGTCGTCCTTACCAGACGGAGCACAACCCCCACCTGTCCCTGAGCAGTGGGCCCAAGAGATGATTCACACGGGGAACCAGGGGGCCCTTGCCCTCCCGTCACTG
Source organism: Vulpes lagopus (assembly GCF_018345385.1). Classification (NCBI taxonomy): domain Eukaryota; kingdom Metazoa; phylum Chordata; class Mammalia; order Carnivora; family Canidae; genus Vulpes; species Vulpes lagopus. Next base: position 127,999,134 of record NC_054826.1, on the reverse strand, counting down.
CACGGTCCCTGCTGGCTCACGCTGTTCCCAAGCATGACAGCCATGGCCCTGCGTGGCCTGGGCCCTTAGGACACGGGACAGTAAACCACTCTTGGTCTCATCTGTCCAGTTCCGGGTATTGAGCATCCACCATCCCCACAAGATGGGGTGAATAGGAGATAACTGACACAGCCCCTCAATCCACCTGGGGTTCTCAGCTGGGGTGCTTTTGCCCCCTGCGGGATGCTCTGCAGTGTCTGGAGACATTTTTTTTTCTTTTTTTTCTTTTTTTTTTTAATTTTTTTTTTTTATTTATGATAGTTACAGAGAGAGAGAGAGAGAGGCAGAGACACAGGCAGAGGGAGAAGCAGGCTCCATGCACCGGGAGCCCGACGTGGGATTCGATCCCGGGTCTCCAGGATCGCGCCCTGGGCCAAAGACAGGCGCTAAACCGCTGCGCCACCCAGGGACCCCTGGAGACATTTTTCATTGTCACAGCTGATTACTGTCTCCCCGGAAGACCTTCTTCACTTGGGTTCCAGAACAAGTTGTCCTCCTCTGTCGGTGGCTGCAGCAACTCGTGCCACGGCCGGCTCCCCGTCATGCCCCTGACTCTAAACACTGGGGGACCCCAGGCTCAGTCCTCTTTTCTTCTCCATCCCATACTTAACCATCACTCCCTGGGTTAGTGAAAAGACTCTCAGGGTTTAGACTTCCCTCTAAACACCAGCGCTCCCAGATAAACATGTCTTGGAAATTCTTCACCTTCTTGAGGTTTGTGTATCCAACTTGTCAAGAGGCCCTCCACACACCGGGAGAACGTGTTTACAAACCATATATCTGGTAAGAGACTCCTCTCAAAACTTTATAAAAAGCTATTACAATTTTTTTTAATGGACAACTTATTTTAAAGATGAGCAAATGACCTCAATAGACATTTATCCAAAGAAGACGTACACATGGCCAGAAAGCATGTGAAAGGATGCTCGCCGGCACAGTCATGGTGGAAGCACAATCACCGTGAGATGCACCCTCACACCCACTAGGGCGGCTGTAGTTGAAACAGCAGATGAAGCAAGTGTTGGTGACTATTTGGAGAAAGCGGGGCCCTTACACATCACCAGTGCACACGTAACATGGTGTGGCCACTTTGGAAAACGGTCTGACACCCCCCTGATGATTCAACACCATGGCTGAATGACTCAGCAGTCCCTATGCGTAGTCCTAGGAATACACACCAGCGAGGTGAGAACAATTATGTCCTTAGACACTTGTGCGTGAATGTGCCCAGCAGCATGACGCATGACAACCAAAAAGTAGAAGCAATCCAGATGCCCGTCAGTGGCTGGGCAAAATGTGGCAAATCCACATGGTGAATCCATTTACTCAGCCATTAAAGGAGCACAGCCCTGACACACCCTATGACACGACTAATCCTCGAAAACACGGTGCTCAGTGAAGGAAGCCAGACACCAAAGGCCACATATCACACGATTCCACTTACATAAAACGGGCAGACCAGGCAAATCCATGGGGACAGAATAGGTCCGTGGTGGCCAGGGGCCGGGACACAAGGAATGGGGAGTGATTGCTAATGGGTATGAGACTTCTTGGGGGGGTGATGAAAACGTTCTAAAATTGATTGTGGTGGGACACCTGGGTGACTCAGTGGTTGAGTGTCTGCCTTGGGCTCAGGGTGTGATCCTGGGGTCCTGGGATCGAGTCCCCATCGGGCTCCCTGCATGGAGCCTGCTTGTCCCTCTGCCTGTGTCTCTGCTTCTGTGTGTGTGTGTGTGTGTGTGTGTGTGTGTGTGTGCCTCATGAAATAAATAAATAAAATCTTTAAAAAAATAAAAAATAAAATATTTTTAAAAATAAAATTAAATTGATTGTGGTGATGGATGCGAATCTCTGTGAATACACCAAAATGAATCATACTCTTTAAATGGGTGAAGGCAAAGCACATATAAGAATCCAGCTGTGTTCCGGAGTCTTTCATGAAGCCAAATAGTAAAAAGACTTGCAAAAATGTAAAACCAAATCATTCCTCTTGCTAATTCTGGTGGGTTGCTTTTTTTTTTTTTAATAAAGTTATCTTTCATAAAAACATGTTACTTGTAGTTAACGACTAACGTATTTTTTATTTTTTTATTTTTTTGAATTTCATTATTGTTAAGTGCATGAATAAATATTTTAAGTTTTCCTCAACTTTAATTTTTTTAAGATTTTATTTATTTATTTGAGAGAGAGAGAGAACATAAGCAGGGGAGGGGCAGGACAGGGAGAACCAGGCTGCCCGCTGAGCAGGGAGCCTGATGCAATGTGGGGCTTTTTCCCAGGACCCTGGGATCCTCTGCCTGTGTCTCTGCCTCTCTCTGTGTATGTCTCTCATGAATAAATAAATAAAATATTTTTAAAAAATCCTTTTTAAAATTTCTGTTTATTTATTTTTTGAAGATTTACTTATTTATTCAAGAGAGAGGGGGAGAGAACATGCCCACAAGCAAGGGAGGTGCACTGGGGAGGCAGAGAGAGAATCACAACCAGACTCTCCACTCAGCACGGGGCCCAACGTGGGGCTCCCCCTCAGGACCCTGAGATCATGTGTGACCTGAGCTGGAATTAAGAGTTGGACGCTTAACCGACTGAGCCAGTCAGGCGTCCCGAGCACATGTATCATAAGTGACATCCAAATAGACAAGAAAACCTGCACCAGATGCCACCTGACTGTTTAACTCAGACACCCACGCCTCAGCCCTCTGGTCCCTTGGACCTGCCCACAGTCACCAGATGAATACAGGATGCCCAGTTAAACTAAAAAATCAGAAAGAAAAATGGCTCAAATATAAGTATATCCCAAATATGACATGGACATACTTATGCTAAAGAATTATTTATTTATCCAAAATTCAAATTTAACTGAGCACCCTGCAATTTCACTTACTAAATAAAAAATTCTCCCCACCCGGCAACCACAGCCACCCAGAGACTGAGTCAAGTGGCAAAGCAGGGAGACCAGTATTCCTCATCCTCTCTACCTTCAGCAACACCCTATTCCTGGCCAGTGTGACCTCCTGCGTACTCCCATCCAGCCAGGCGCCTGCGTGATCCGGGGTGGCAGGCGTAATCTTTTTTAAAGATTTATTTATTTTTTAATTCATGAAAGAGGCAGAGACACAGGCAGAGGGAGATGCAGTTTCCCTGTGGGGAGCCCGATGCAGGACTCAATCCCAGGACCCCGGGATCATGCCCTGCACCAAAGGCAAGATGCTCAACCACTGAGCCACCCAGGTGTCCATGGGGTGGAGGTTTAAAGATCCCTGGGGTGGTCCTTTCACCGTGGCTTTGCATCTGGGTCCACGGTACAGGGCGTTGCTGGCCTCAGAGTACCCTGGCCAGGCTGAGATCATTGGTCTTGGGCTGGCAGGAGGGGCCCTGGCTGGCTGGGGTGTGTACGTGCCTGCATGCGTCACCCGGTCCCTGGGTGCCTGTGGTGTCCTCGATCACCCCGCAAGTATCCTAGGCCAGCTCTGTGCCTGTCTTCGTCCTTCCAACCTTCTGGCTCTGCCTGGCCTACATTCACCCTCTGGGCACAGCTGGACCCCCTCTACCCGCACCCTCAAGGTGGAGATGAGCACTGGACACTTCCTCTGGGAGCAGGAGGTGCGCTGGCCCAGCAGACGGGAGACACGACCCTGTCCCACACTCACCCCTGCGCTCCTCCAGCCCACGGAGCTCCATCATCCTGCCGAGAGGAAGGCTGACAAGTTTGTGCTCACTCTTCTTTATTCAGAGCCACCTGAACTTGGAGCTGAAGGAGACCATTAAAGCCAAAAAGCAGAGGGAGGAGGGCCAGCAGGAGGGAGCCGGGAAATTTGCTGCTTTTTATGAAGCAACCCGTCCCCCCTCGCTAAGATCTTAGCCTCTGCTGGCCTCCAGATCTGCGCGGTCAGGCGCCCAGGCTGTCGCAGGACCCTGAGCTCGTGGTCATGTGCCAAGGCAGCAATGGAAAGTGGACGCAAGGCTCCTTCCCGCTACGCGGGAGAGCTTCAGGGTGGCAGGTGCCCTCAACGGGAGAATTCTGGACACACTGACCCACTGGATTGCTGAGGCCCTGCCCGTCTCCTCCATGCAGGCCTCCAGGACCCACACGGGGTGGGGGGGCGCTCTGACTCCTCAGCTCCAACCCCGCTGAGCGTCTGGGGCACCCTCAGCACAGAACCATGCCCTGGGGGGGGGGGTTCAGAAACAGATGTGAGCTCTCACAGCTCTGGAGGCCAGAGTAGGAAAGCAAGGCATTACAGGGCTGGGCTCCCCTAAAACCCAGAGGCCGGCTCCTGCCTCTGTTCCCACACGGCCACTTCTCTGCGTCTGCCTATGGGCACCTCTCCCTACAAGGACACCTGTCACCCGACTCCAGGCCCAGCAGGACGCTCTCATCTCCAAATCCTTGACTAGTTGCAACCGCAAAGGCCCTATATCCAGACACAGTAAGGATCACAGGCTCTGGGCAGAGATGCCTTCGTGGGGGACGCCGTGAGAGCCAGCACAGACTCCGTGGCAGGTGGGCGCCCACGGTCCCGCTCCCAGTCAGCTGGGGCGGGAGCCTGTCGCAGAAGGCCCAAGACTCCAACGTGGAGTCAAGGACAGGGCTGTGAGGAGTCCCTCACAGAGGGGAGACCTGAGGCTCCGCGTCACAGGACTAGATCTGTCCCCAGAAAAGCTTCCGGGGCCACGCACACCCTCACACCAGCAGTCACAGCTGCCTGGACGGGGACACAGGCCGCTCCTGCGGTTGTCGCCAGCTCCGCCGCGGCCCTCTGCAGGGCAGCCGGGGCCTCGCCGGGGGTGTGGACCGGCCTCCCTCGCCCTCCCTGTCCCCTGGGCTCCTCTGGCCGAGCCTCTGCCGTGCGGACAGCAGCTTCTGCGGACCTGCGGCTTCGGCGTTTACAGCGTGTCAGGGACTAGATGTTTGTCCCTGGCGGGGATTAGCACTGAGCTTACGATACTTAATAAAATCCAGACTTCACTCCACTGGGTCTCACCCGGAGTGACACCAGCCTTCCCAACCCTTCTGGGAGGGGTGGTGGGGTGGGCGACCTGGGCGAGCTGCCCACCCACGTGGGCCCTGGGGTGGGGGCCCTGATGAGAACAGAACCACCAGCCTGTAGGTTCCGAATCCTTCTCCACACCTCACTGTCCAGAAAGTGAGGGTGGTGCGTGAACCTTGTCTGAGGCCGGCTCCTCACTTCCAGAACATTCTTCTGGCTGTTGCATTAGTTTCTGATGCTGCAAAATAAATGAGCACAAACTCAGAGGCTTGAGACAGCGCCCACTTACCACCCCTCTGTGTCTGTGAGTCGGGAGTGGGGAGTCTCTCCCACCGCGGTACCGGGGTTCCTCCCAAGCTCCCCTGCTTGTTGACGGGATTTGTCTCCTTGCATTGGTGAGGCTGAAGCCCCTGCTTTTGGGGTGGCTAGGCTGGGACCCCTGTCAGCTCTGGGAGGCAGCCTGTGCTCCCTCCACCGGGGCACTGCAGCCGCCCATAGCACACTGTCTGCTTTGTGCTCCACCAGCAAATGGGTGGCTCTGCCTTCCTGCCTTCCTGACCCCCCATTATGGCCTACAGGTGTCCCCCCAAATTCCTATGTTGAGATGCTGAGCCCCCAGGTGACCGCATTAGGGACAGGGCCCCTGGGCTGTAAGATAGTGAGAGTAGAGGCCCAGGAACCTCCTAAGAAGAGACGCAGAGCTGCCTCCTGTCTCTGCTGGGGGGGCGGGGCGGAACAGGCGTCTGGCCGCCCCGGAAGCAGGAAGCCGGCCCACCACACAGCAGGCCTGTGGGCTCCGATCCTGCATCCTGCAGCCGATTCTGCATCCTGCAGCCTGGCACGGGAGAAATGAACGTGTGCAGCGTGCGCTGCGCTCACCTGGGACACTGCCCACCCCCTCCCCGGGTTTGTTTCTGACCGAGGTGAAATGCACGTGCACATGGCCCAAAGTCAGCCACATTCAAGGGAACATGGGTGACACGTGGCGCGCCCACACGGCTGGGCACCGGCCCCCCTGGGTCCCACTGCCCATTGCCCTCGCCCCGACCCCATGAACCAGCCAGCCGTCCACAGCCCCCCACTTAGGCCATCCCGCTCCGGACTCTCCCCCTTGGAAACGCAGAGGCGGCCGGTTAGCTCCCAAAACACGAGAGCGACGCCCGGGGAACTCACAGGTCCCCCCCGCAAGGCCAGGCACAGCAGGGACTGGAGTCTGGGGCCACCTCAGAGGGCCGGAGCTCCAGCTTTCAGGGTTGTCCCCACGGGCCCCTGCCACCGAACTCGGCCACCGGAGTCTGCCTATGCAGCCTGAGTTTGCTCATCTGTGAAATGGGGTTCCTAACAGCTGCCTGGCAGATAGAGCAACACTGACAGCATCAGCCGGTCCAGGCCCCACACTGAGAGCTCTCACAGGATCTTCTGGGCTCAGGAAACGCAGCGGGCCTTGTTGTCACCGCCTCTGTCTGCTTTCCTTCCTTCCCTGCCTTTCCGACTCCCCAGGCTTCTGGGCTCTTCGGGGTACATGGCGAGGAGGCGGTGGGCCTCCCTAGGCACAAGGGCATCCCCGGTTGGTTTCTTCTTGCCCTTCCGGGCCTGCCTGTGACTCTGCACCCCGGCCATGCTCCCTCCCGGCTCTGTGTCCCCCACTTTGCACCAGCAGGTCCAGCCAGCAGCAGAAGCACTGCCGCCCGTGCATCCCCTGTACAGGGGCTCCCCCCCAACCCAAGTCCAGACAGTGAGACCGGAAGTTAGACAGCGCCCAGATGCTTCTCCCGAACTAACTGGCAGGGCTGGCCAAGGAGTGGCCTGCTGTCACCGCCGCTGCGTCTCCCGGGACACGGGCTTCCCCTTGGGTGCTTGGTGGAAGTGAACGTCTCCAGATGCACTTTCCGTCAGATACGCCATCCTCCCTCTCAGAGGCTGGAAGGGAGGCAGCAGGGCCTGACCCGTGGGGGGCTGTGGGTCCCCAGCGCTAGGAGCTGAGAGCAGACAGGCAACGGGAACAAGACCTCCAATTGTCCTCTACAGCCCGGCTGAGGCCCGCTTCCCTCTGAATCAGATATTGAGTATGAAACAGTCCTGGCAACAGTTTTGCATTACTGTCTTGGTTGACTGACTGTTTTCATACGGCTCTTCCAGCAAAAAGCACATGCAATGTGGCTCAGATTAAGCAGTATAAAAAACTCTCTCAGCCTCAAAGCCAGGAGCTTGGCTCTGAGTCGGAGCAGAGCCCCCACCTCTTGTCCGAAGTCCCTGGCAGCCCAGGCCGCACCCATGCTGGGGGTCAAGTGAGAGGACTCTCATCATTTCCTTTTTTTCTTTCTTCTTTTTCTTTTTTTTTAATTTTTTTTTAATTTATTTATGATAGTCACAGAGAGAGAGAGAGAGGCAGAGACACAGGCAGAGGGAGAAGCAGGCTCCATGCACCGGGAGCCTGATGTGGGATTCGATCCCGGGTCTCCAGGATCGCGCCCTGGGCCAAAGGCAGGCGCCAAACCGCTGCGCCACCCAGGGATCCCATCCTTTTTTTCTTTTTTTTAAGATTTCGTTTATTTATTTGAGAGAGAGCAGGAAGGAGAAGAAGGGGAGGGGGAGGGAGAAGAAAGAGACGGGGAGGGAGAAGCAGGCTCCACACAGAGCACGGAGCCCAATCTCAGGACCCTGAGATCACCACCTGAGCTGAAACCAGGAGTCCGACGCTCAACCTGTGTAGCCACCCAGACGTCCCAAGAGTCTCAGCACTTCTGAAGGTGGGGCTGAACATCCCAGGGTCAACATGGTGGGATGCTGAACATCCCAGGGCTCAAGGGCAAGGCTATCACCCGAGGCTAGGCAGACTGCAGGTGCACAGGCATCTGGAGGGACTCAGCAGGATGGCCTCAGGGTCTCCCTGGTGGCCGCTGTCGGTCAAGTCCCCCTCGAGCCAGGCCTTCAGGGCGTTCCCACAGGCTCTGGTGATGCAGCCCTGCCACCCTAGTCCAGAGGACCGGCCCTACTTCAGAACCCAGCAGACTGGCTCCAGGAATCAACGTAGACCGTGCCCAGAGTGCCCACCTTCAGCCCCACCTGGGGTCTCGAGCAAACCTCTTCTCGCCAGGCCAGCTTGTTCAGCGCAGACTGTGCCCCCAGATTATTCTGCAAGAGTCCCCGGACTGACCTGCTCTGTCCTGGGAGCAGTCCAGGGTCTCCGAGGTGTGCAGAGTAGGATGAGGCAGGCAAGGCCAGCCCCTGCCAGTGTGGCTTCCCTGAACAAGAGGTCACGGAGGTGCTGCTGCCAGTGGAGCCTGTGCCATGAAGACATGCCCAGCCCAGGGCCCTGGCAGCTTGGGACCCAGAATGACCCCGAGCACCACCCAAGTCCCGGAGCTGGGAGCTGTGGTCCACAGGTTTGCAAGGGCTGGGGCTCCAGAGGAAACAGTTCCTGGCACAGAAGAACATGGCTAGTGTTCCAACTCGGTTTTCATAGATTGTGTGTTGGTCTGTTTGGCTTCCATTGATCACAGGTGAAACCACCAGCCACAGTTGTTTATACCTCCCCTGTGACCCAGAGCGTGCACTCGGACACACCCCTCACACGACACCATGCCCTGTCCTGAATCACCCAGAGCGCCAGGTCCCAGACCAGGCCCCAAGGTCTACCAGGATGATTGAAGCAGCCGGCCCCGAGCCGTGTGCCCTGCCTTGCCTTGCCGGGGTCGGGGGCTGTGGGGGGGTGCTGCGGGGACTGCGGGGCCTGCAGGGACAGTGCGTCCCCCTGCCCCCTGCAGAGCCGCCCCCCTCATCCCTTACAGGGGGAAACCTCACTGTCTTGCCCCTGAGCCATCCCTCCCTGTAACTTCCCTCGGGTTCCATCCACGGTGGGCCCTGCTTAATGAATCCTTCATGTCCTGGGAGAATTAATAACCCATCCCTATAACCCACAATTTTCTATGGAAGTCGTTTAAAAAAAAAACTGAGATGAAATTCATCTTTAAGAAAATCACCATATTAAAATGAACAATTCAGGGGCATGTAGTGCCTTCACGGTGTTGCGTGACCACCACCCCTACCTGGTTCCAAAAACATGTTTCTCTCCCCACCGGGGGAAGCCCCCCACCCATCCCTGGGCCCCTGGCGACCACCACTCAGCTCTCTGCACCCGTGGAGTTGCCCGTTCCGGACACTTCACACAAATGCAATCATACAACATGTGACCCTTTGTGTCTGGCTTCTCTCACCGCATTTCCAAGATGCGTTCCCGCCATGGTGTGCATCACAGCCTCAACCCTTTCCGTGGCTGAAGAACAGCCAATGGCACGGACAGACCACATTTCGTGTGCCCGCTCCTCTGTGGATGGACACTGGGTTGCTTCCGCCCTCTGGCTCTTGTCAGGAGGCCACGGCCATTGCATAAGCTCTCATTTGTACACCGGTTTGTAAACCTTCCAAGTACATAGGTGAAGGGCCTGGTTTACACTCGTGGTCTCCCTAACCACCCCCCCCCCGACACTGCCGGGGGCCCACAACTGGAGGGTCCCGCTGTCCCCTGCCTGGCGCAGCTGGGCGGGCCGTCCTCTCCCAGGGCTGCCCCTTCTCCCTCCTACCACACCCCTCGGCTGTGGGTCCTGTTCATTTTGTAGTTTGGTGTGAGCTTTTCCTGTTATTTGGAGGGTGGTCCCCCTCCTCGGGGAGTTCACATAAGACACAGGGTAGGAAACAGAGGAAGCGTGACATGGAACCGGAGAGCCCCGGGGAGAAGCGCGAAGGACTGAAGGCCCAAGCGGTGGAGGCTTCCTGCCGGACGGGGCGCACTGACCCTGGGCACAGAAGGTCCCCGGCACTCCAAGGGCTGAGAGGGACATGATGGAGTCGCTGGGTCCTGAGGCCCTGTCCCTCCACCCCAGGCTCCCCCAGACCCCAACCCGCACTCTCTTTGCCCCAAGGACAGAGTCTTCAGGAGTCAGCCCTTGCCAACTTACGAGAGAAGACTTCTAGACAGGGAGAGTCCCACAGAAATGAACCACAAGGTTCACAACGTCCTCAAGTTCCCAGCCCCTCCGACAGCTGCCATAGGCACGGAGGGCATCCAGAGTCCCAGAGGCTGCCAGGGCCACGCAGAGGGAAGCATCGAGGGTCTGCAGGCTTTGCCTGGCCCATCCTAGCAGCGATGCAGGGGGACCTGCTCAGACCAGCAGCTCCTTAATAGGAACGAGAAGCTCCCAGGAACGGGGCCGTCTAGAGTTTGGGAAGGGCCTCTGGATCTGGCTGAGGGCACAGGTCCCAGTAGTGTCCACTCTGGGATATGGAGACCAGCCATGGGGACCAGGAGGACCAGGCTTCTCCCCAAAGCACCCCTGCTCCTGGGGTGAAAGGGGTCACACGCACTACCCCAGAATGGTACCTCTCCTTCCAGACTTTTCCCTCCGACACCTGGGACTGCCCTGCAGCCTGGAGAAGCCTGGAGGGAAGCAAGCAGGCCCTCCAGCCCTGGAGGCAGGGACCGCTTCACAAGAGGACAGAGTCAGCAGGTGGCTGCAGATGTGCCCCTGGCAGCACCTCCTCCAGGGGAGGGAGGGAGCCAGGCCCCCCTCAGGCGCTGTGGATGCAAGGACATGGGGGAGGACAGGGTGCTGTCTGGGTCCTCTCCTCATCTGGAAAGAAGATTCACGATAGGGAAATACTGCCAGACCAACAGGGAGGGCAGACCCAGGTCCCGAAGCTCCCCAGGGTCAGGGGACCCTCAGGCCAGGGCCCGCACAGGGTTCCCAGTGCCTGCCTGTGTAAGGCACGGGGTAAGAAGGCTGTCCTCCCCCAGGCGCACCTGCCAGTCCTGGTGGGCCCCCACCTTGTACCAGCCATGGCCCGAAGGCCGGGGACCGGGGAAGACCCCCCACTCCCAGCTGCCCCATCCCAGTCGGGCTGGCTTTGGACGAGGGGAGGAGGAGTCCCCGGCCCTTTCTACTTCGCTGAGCAGAACAGGAGGACGGTAACTGAATCAGCACTTCTCGTCCCATCTGGAACATTCCAACATGGAAAACCACTGAGCATCTGGGGAAACAATTTAGGGACTTTAATTAAAGGCCGATGACTCTCCCACGGAGACCCACCCCCACACACAGCTGGGAGGACCACCACATCTGCCCTCAGCGTGTTGGGGGCTCAGCTGGGCACCTGGCTCTGGGCGTTGGCGGTCAGGCCGTTTCCACTGGGAGGGGGGTGACCAGAAGGAGCCGGCTCACCCTCTCTGCTCACTGTTTCCAGTCTGCCTTCTGGGCACCAAAGCCAGACAAACAGGTGGCTCCCACAGCTCTACTTCCAAGAAGCTTCAGGAAGAGAAAAGTGGGTCATGTCAGTGAGCTCAGGAAAGGGACTCGAAGTGTAGGGAGGAAACGAGCCCAGTGTGCGAGCACAGCCGCCACCTTCTCCGCCTGCTCCCTCTCAGTCTGCGCCTTCTGGGGGGAAAGGCAGGCCAGGCAGAGGGAACAGCATGGGCAAAGGCAACACGGGCCGTGGCAGGTGGAGGTGGCCGGGCACAAGCTCAGGGCTGAGAGGAGCGTGCAGGCTGGGGAGGCAGGGGCAGGCCTCAGGGCCAGCTGCTGCAGTCAGGCATGTGGTCCTCATTCTAGAGGCAATGGGGGTGGGGGTAGAAGACGGGAGCGTTTTAAAATAATGGGATCTGGTGGACTCTGAAGACGCCCCCCTCTCTGGCTGCCATGCAAGCAAAGAGCTCCTTGCAGGAGAACAAAAGAGGTGCCCCCGAAGCCATCCAGGCGTGAGCTCGTGGACGTCTGCACAAGGGTGTGTCCAGGAAGCAGAAACAAGCATGGACCAGGCTGCCATGCGGTCACCAAGTGGGGCCCCAGCACCGGGGACAGGGACAGCACTGCCAAGCCCAGTGCCTGTCACCCAGGAGGGATTCCAGAACGAAGGGCACCCCTTGCTCATCATCGTTATTGCAGATTGGGCCAGCCCTCCCCTGCGCCCACACACAGGAACATCTCACCCACATATGCCCACATCTGCCACCACATTTCCGCCAAGGTCTCTTGGGGCAGCCCCCAGCCCTGCCCCCGGCCTGATCCTGATGGCAGAGCCTAGGGACAGGGCCGGCCCCTTGGGACAGTCCAGACAGGAGTGTCCTCCTCTGGGCCCAGAACCAGCAGGAAGGGGTGCAGGGCTCCGGGCCAGGCCACGGAGGACAGAGGCCCCCATCTCCCTCCCTGCTTCCTGTTGAGCCTCTTCTCATGCGCAGACATCAGCTGACAACTCGGATAGTCATGTGACAAAGACGGTAACCACCCTGACTGGTGGGGCCACTGGTGGGGCCACTGGTTCACAGTCAGCCGGGAAAGGGGGCTGCCACTCCCCTGGAAATCCTCCCTCGTTTCAGCCCTGGGGCCCAGGACAGGCAGCTGCTCCAAGTAGCCTAGGGGTGGAAAGGCCACATCAGGGCCAAGGATTTCATATGGACACAGGCCTGGGGTGCAGAGGGTGCAGCCGGGTCCTGCGAGGGCCCAGCACAGCCAGGCCATGCAGGGCTTGGGCCTAAGGGTCCCTGGAGGCCATTGTGAGGGCAGTGTGGCCAGGAGCAGGTGATAACAATTACTGAAGGGGCCTCTGCATTCCCAGGGGGAGAGGGGTGGACAGGGCACCCTGGAACACTCAAGTCTGGCTCAGGAGTGGAGCAGGCGGTGGACGTCCCTGGGCATGCCGTCTGGCCCATCCCCTGGGGGAGGGAGCCTGTCACTTAGCAGAACTGGGGCATCCAGGGCCTAGGGGGGTGACCCACTGACGGGGCAAGTCCTATAGCCTATAGCCAAGCAGGGTCCGGAGGGTGGGAGCTGCGGGAGGGCGTGGCCCTGGAAAGTGGGCGTGGCCTAGAGGGTGGGCGTGGCTGGAGGCTAGGATCTTTTGTGGGCGAGGCCTATCGGGTGGGATCTGTGCGTGGGCGTGGTCTGTTGTGGGCGGGGCCTCGGTGGGCGGGGCCGGACCGCCCCGGAGCTGCTGGGAGGCTGGAGGGCTGCTTCCAGAATCACGGGGTCTAAGCTGGGAGTCACTGGGCCGGCCCTAAGCCTCTCTGAGCCTCAGTTGCTCATCTGTTATGTGTGGCCAAGCTCACAGAACACCCCAAGGGGTGGATAAGGATTGGGTTTTGGACCACTCCTGGCATATGAACAGTGCCCTGTAGAGATAACTAGTGTGATGATCATTTCCCCGGGCGGTGGCACCTCCAACCCCCACCTTGCAGCCTTCAAGGTTACGTGGAGGAACACAGATGCAAACTTTACTTCTTAAATATTTTTCTCTACCCATTGCCTGTACACGGACTGCTCCGGCCAGGTGACAGGCATAAATTAAGGTTACTGTGTGTCCCCAGGCAGCACGAGGGCTGGCCTGTCCTCCTCAGTCCCAGCCAAAGTCCTGGCCAGTCATCTGGTAGAACTTGCGGTTAAAGGGCCGGTAGAAGTCCCGCAGGCGCTGGACCACAGCCTCGGGCACCCGCGGGTGGGGCCGGCCCTTGGATTTGCCCAGGCAGCGCGGGCGGCTGCTCCCCTGGGCCTTCTTGAGGCAGGGGAAGCCCTTGGTGGTGTTGAAGTAAAAGTGCTTGTCCGTGACCACCCGCTTGAGGCCCAGGAAGTCCTGGACACGGCCGAGTTCTCCCGCCGGGTCGCTGACCAGGCGCTCCCCGCTGACGAACAGGAAGCGGGACAAGGGGAAGAAGCGCAGCCAGTTGTCCAGGTGCTGGGCGTACAGGCCGATGCGCACGGCGCTCCAGGCCGTGTCCACGGGGCCCAGGCCGTGGCGGAAGGCCAGGGCACGGAAACTGGGCAGGCCCGGCATCTTGGAGAGTGTCTGGGCATAGTCGGAGATGGCCCGGGTTACAGGGTTTCGCACCACCACAATCAGCTTCGTGTCCGGGGACATGCCGTGGATGCGGCCAGGAGCCTCCCGAGTCACGAAGTAGCTAGGGGTTTTCTCCATGGTGATCTGCCCATCCAGGGTGCGTGGCATCAGGCTCCTGGGGATGGAGGGGAGGAAGGTAGGCGACAGTGGGTACTGACCCCCAGTGACCCAGAACTAACCTCCCCTTCCTCCAGGGAAGTCCCAAACCTCCAAGGTGGGCCAGCCTTCCCCAGAAAACCCTGTCATCCTAGGTGCTTGGGTGGGCAGCCTGGGTGCCCACAGTGGGGGCCCATCCCGCCAGGCTGCCCACCCCTCTCCCAGAGCTAGGTTGTGCCCACACTCGACACTGCTGGGCCTCTTGCCCCAGACCCAGTTCTCAGGAGGCCAGCATCCTGAGGGCCACCCACACAGCCCCGCCCACCTTCCCCATCCCTTAGGCTCTCACACCACACATCCCCTAATCAGGCCATTAATTACTGACAAGTGTCCCCAACAAAGGGCAGCTTCCCTCCCTTTTCCCTCCTCCCTTGCACAGACTCTCCTGCCTCTGATTACAGCCCTGCTAATTCTCACTGACCTGGACCAGATCAGAATGGATCAGAATGGATCAGAACAGATCAGAATGCGAATAGCCTCCAGCACAGCACAGCACACTGGAGAGCAGGGAGTTCAGTGGCCTGAGTCCCTGTCCCAAGACCCCAGCTGCCTGGGCTTCCCAGACCTGGCTTAGACCCCACAGTGCAAGGCTGCTTCAGCTGCAGCATTTTTGGCCAGGGGAGGGGAGTACTGACTCATCCCAAGGTTCTGGGGGAGTGGGCTGGTGACAGCCCCCTGATGGCCCCAAACCTGGGGCAGCCCATCCTGAACACCCGCCCAGAGTGGGGAGGGCAGCTACCCTGAGCAGTGTGTCCCACTGCCACACCTGCCAACCAGGTAGTACAGGGTGAGGCGGGCAGGGTGTGGCCTAGCCAGCTGAGCAAACAGCCCTAAGGGAGGGCCAGGAACTAGGTCAACAGAGGCAGAGGCTGTCGGGACCTGTGCTAGGGAGGGGAGGGCTCTGCAGGCTGGCCCCGCCTCCTGTCCTCTGAGGGAGCTGCCCCTACTCAGCTGATAGGCTCCAGGACTGGCCCCAGCCAGGGAGGTGACACAAATTGTGGAGTTCAGGTTTTATCCAGCCTCGGGGACCCCCAGACCCAAGCCCCTGGGAGGCAGGGTCTGAGTTACCTCCTTCTACTCAGACCACCAACAAAACTCAGGTCAGGAGGACACAGAGATGCACAGACCCATGAGTTAGGGTACTTAGCTTGGAGGGTGCTGGTGGTGGGACAAGAGAATGTGCACATGTGAGTCCAGGGCATGCCACTGGCTCCCTGACACCATCCCGGGAACTCTGGGGAGTCAGGTGGGATGCACGGTCTGCTAATTTCCCCTCCTTCAGAACAAGGCTCCAGGCAGAGCTGGTCCACAGAAGTGATGGCGACAGCTCTGCTTCTCCATCTCCATGAAAGCGCGACCTGGCGCTCCGTCCCTGCCGCTCACTGCCCCCTCTGACAGGCAGGCTCAGGGACGAAGCATCAGCCCACAGTGCTGGGCTGCAGCTGCTGCCAGGCGGTCAGCTGGGGTTCTGCTCCCAGAGCCCCTGCGTCCCTCTGCCGGCCTCCTGCAGCTGGGAATCCAGCTGGAACAGTACCCAGACCTCTCCCTTCAAATGAATAAGTTCAAGGAGATCTTGGCTTGTGACAATGCCAAGGGCTGAGACCCAGGGCTACAGGAAACCCCTTTTCCACTGAACCTCAGTGCTGAGACCCACAAAGAGACAGTGTGCCAGGCCACATCTGAAGTCACTGTCCCTGGGGCACCTGGGTGGCCCTGTCAGTCAAGCATCCAACTCTTGGTTTTGGTTCAGGTCATGATCTTGGGGTCATGAGATCAAGCCCTGCGTTGGTCTCTGTGCTCAGCAAGTCTGCTTGGGACTCCTCCTCCCTCTGGCTCTGCCTCTTCCCTCCTCAAATAAATAAATAAATCCTGAAGAAGGAGGAGGAGGAGGAGAAGTCACTGCCCCTCCCTTCAACACTTCGGTTAGGGAAGACAACCACCCCAATTGCTCAGGGGAAGCCCCCCATCCATCTTTGACACACTCTTTTCATCCTTTCTACCCACCAGGCACCAAGTGGTCCAGAGGTGCACCATCCTTCCCTTCCCAGACCGGGTAGGCTTCTGAATAGCCTCTAGCCCTTCACTCCTCCCGGGTGATGTGGCCACAAGGAGGAGTTAAGGGGACACCAGCACCTGCCGCTGCTGTCTCTCCCAGGAAGTAGAGGAGCAGATGGAAGAGGTGCCCTGGATCCAAGGAGCAGAGGAGTGGGGAGGGGGCAGGGGCTGCAGACTTTCCAGGCCCACTCCTGCCACACACCAGCTTCCAGCTCTGAGATCTCTGGGATCAATTACTCTCCCCAGGCCCAGCCCAGGCTTGGAGCAGGGTGGGGATGGAGGCTTTGGGGGGCGAGAGAGACCAGGGAGGATAAGAGGAGCAACACACTGACCCCACACGGCAAACATCTGACAAACTGTCCTATGGAAACGCCCCGTCCCCAAGTTCATCTGGTCTGCATTTCCCTGCAGCTTCAGCCCAGCCCTGGCAACTCTCCCTCCTCTGTTTCGCTGGGTGGACACCTCTCCCGGGCCCCATCCAGCCCAGCCTGGAACCCCACACACCCCAGTCACGGCTCCCGTGTGGAGCCTGCGGTACAGGGCGAGTGGGGGCGCTGAGTGCCCAGTCAGAGAAGCCTCTGCGGGTGAGCAGGGGGAGAGCAGTCCCACAGAGGCCCGGCCCCCCGACATACTTCACTGCTCCTGCCTTGGCTGCTTGGGCCCCCAGACCCAGGGGTCCCCCCACCCGCCACCCTCCACCTCTCCTTTCAAGCTCCAAAACACCTTGGCCCAAGCTTAGCTCACACCTGCCCCCAGACAAGGCACTCGCTCCTGAACTGAGACTTTGGGGTGTTCCTGTGAGCGCAGCCACTGCTGTACAGAAGGTCAATTAGTGAGTGAATCAAGGAAAAAGTGCCGAGTGGGGGGCACTGGAGGGTCACAGTCTCCAAGACGAAGGACCCTGAGAGCCTGAGGGGTGAACTTCCCAGAGACCAAGGTCAACTCTGAGCAGCCCAGCACCTACCTGCCCCGTCCACGGGAAGGACTAGAGTCACTGCCTGAAATGAGATTGGTCTCAGCCCTGTGGGAAACAGGGGGTCCCCAAAATTCAACTGGGGGCAGTAGCCACTCCTCCTCTACTCGCTGCCCCAACCCCCTTCCAAAACAGGGCTCTGCATTCACTGGAAGTCCTTCCCAGGTCCTGAGAGCAGACTGCCAGACCAGGGGCTGGGCAACTTCTTCACGTTAGGAGAAACTGAGGCTGCAGTGGGCATTCTCAGAGGCTCACTGCACATTCAGAGGGGGTGGAAAGGACAGACAGGTCCAGAGGAACAGGGCACCTGTGAGCACGCCAAGCCCACCTCCACACATGTCAGTACATGGACACAGCCCCTCTGGGCACCCGGACACACGCACCCCAAAGCTCAGCCAGCCTGGCTCCTGCTTGTTCTGCACTGGCCAGCGAAGGCTCAGTGCCAGTCAGCCCTGAGAGACAGCTCTGAATGGGTGCAGGCCACTGGGACCCGACCCTCTGCATCCTCTGCAGCCACCCCCACCCCCAGGCCCCCGGACATGGCTCTAAAAATGAGAAAGGAGAAAGTCTCTTCTTTACCAGAGTTAGACACGCTCCTGAATCTCCCCCTCCCACGACGGCCACTCCAGGATCCCAAGGATCCCTACCCAGAGCTGAAAATCTGGCCCAGCTGCCTCTCAGGAGCCCCCTCCTCCCCAGCACCTGAGCATGCATCCAGGGAGGGCCTAGACGGGGCTCCAAGCCCTCTGGACCCTCCTGGCCCCAGGCTCTTTGAGAACCCCCGGCACTAGCCGTGCTGCAGCCCCTCACGCGTCCAGCTCAGCGCCTTGCCACAGCGCCTGTTCTCAAAGCTCCTGGGGGCCAGTGGCAGGCTCTGAAGTTTGCTCTAGGTAACAGCATGTCCTCCGCCCCCTGCCCCTCCTCCTCTTCTTCCTTCCCTCCCTCCTCCTCTTCCTCTCCTTCTGCACAGCAGCGAGGGATTAGGGATGCCTTTGCATGCTGCAGCACTGTCAGAGTGGGGTAGCTGTCTCTCCCTGAGCATCCAGGATGCTGGGACTCAGCCAACTGGGTCCAAGGATGGACTCGCTTCCCCATCGCCACCTGACTTCCCTAGCACCCCCAACAGCAGCAACCCTTCAGAGCCCAGGATTCCTTCTCTCACTGGGGCCCCTCTAAACCCATGAGTTGTTTTAGTGCAAAGGGCAAAGATAACAAATAAGAGTGAGTGGGGGCCAGCTGAGGGGTGGGGTGACGGAACCTGGGAAGAGGAAACTGGTATACCACAGAGCCAAGAGTCTGAGTCCTGCCACCCTGCACTCCCCATTAATTCACTAGGTGACCTTGGGCTGGGTCCTCTCTGTCCCATAGCTTGGGGATGAGGTGAGAACTGCAGGCAGTGGGGTGACTCACTCTCCATCTGGAAGCCCTCATTTCCCCGCAGGAAGGGACAGGGCACCATGGCAGGCTTGTGCACCATGGAAGGAGGCAGAGGGCAGGGCCCCACGCTGCCTCAGCTGGGACTGGATGCTCCCCCACATTCTCCCGTGGCACCCCAACACCATCCAGCTAGGCAGCAGGGCAGCTACAGAGCCCTTGACATGAGGTGGGGGTCCCAATTCCCACATCTTCTTCCTTTCTAAATAAAGCCCAGACTCCCTCCAGACCCTCAGAACCAGGAGGATTCCTCTTCCCAGGATTGAGGGTCTGGGGACAGGTCAGACACTGCCTAGGAGGCTACAGGGAAAATTCTTGGGGTAACTGGCCAGAGGTCAGACATGCTGTCCCAGAGTGATCCAGTGGGGAAGGGCAGATGAGCATGAAGAATTTCTAATGCTCCTCAAACCCCACTAGGTTCAAACTACTTATCCCGGTTGGAAACGCCTCCCCTCGGGTCTTCATGAGACCCCTCAGCAACGCTGAACCAGGGTTTTCCCTGGACTTTCCAAAGTTTCTGCGCCTCCCCCCCCCTCCCCCGGCCAGTCATCGCTCCTTCTTTCCGTAAAATCCAATGCAAGGGACCGCGTCTCTGAGGTCAAGCCTCCGCCCTCCACTCAGGCTGGTCTCAGCTCGGATCCCTGGACACCTCGGCCCGCCGCGCCCCCAGTGAGACCCCTGGGGCGCATCATGCTGTTGGTGGAAGGCACCCGCCAGGGCGCGCACCGACGCCGATGGGGCGGAGAGGCCGGGCGCTCACCGGTACCAGGCGAGGCCGCGCTCGTAGCACCTGTCGAAGAAGTGGGGCTCAGAGCCGAGCGCGCGGACGTCGGGGTGCAGCCGCAAGAACTCCAACAGGGCGCGCGTGCCGCCCTTCTTCACGCCCACGATGAGCGCCTGCGGAAAGCGCCGGTGTCCCGGGCCGCTGGCCACCGGCAGGCCTGGCGCCCCCGGGCTGCGGACAGCGAGGAGCGGCTCGGCGGGCGCGGGGGCCGGCAGGGAGGCGCGGGCGGCCGGCGGGCCGCGGCCGGGGAGGGTGCAGAGGCAGTAGGCGCCCAGCGCCAGCGCGCCCAGCACCAGCGGCGCCCGCGGCCCCCGCAGCGCGGCCCCCTGCCAGGCCCCCGCGCCCTGGCCGCCCCCGGCCCCGCCGCCCAGGCCGCCGCTACCTGCCATGGGGCTGCGCCGCGCCCAGGCCCTGGAACCGGGGCTGCGGGAGGGAGCGCATCCCGGGCGAGCAGCGCGCGGCCAGCGGCGCCCGGCTTCTGCTTTGCGCCCCGGCACCCGCGGACTGGGAGCGGGCGGGGGCGGGGCCGAGAAGCCTCGCCCCCTCTTAGGCCACGCCCCCGAGGCCACGCCCCCACGACCACAGCCCCGCCTGGGCCTCGCGGGCGCCCGGGGAGGCCGAGGCGCTATGGGAACCTCGGAGACCACCCGGACGCGCCTTCTCGGAGACGCTGGGCTGCACCCCGCTCGGCTCCGGGGCCGTTGCCGTTACGGATGCCCGGCTACGGGTCAGGTGTCAGGGCTGTGACGGGACTGAGATGCTTGCCCCAAGACCCGCTCTCGGACCAGGGCGGAGCAGCAGGTGCGCGGGTGAAGCCAGGGGATCAAGGAGGCGCGTGGACCCGGGCCGACAGGGCACAGGGGTCCCCCGGCCTGGAGGGGAGTCTGAGGGGAGGACAGGGCGCGCTTTGCTGACAGTCGGCTTGCCGTTCATCAGGGTCACCGCCCTGGCGGCTGGAGAGGGCTGGCCAAGTATCATTACCATCTTAGAGTCCCTGGGAACCAGGCTCAGGGATGACAGGCGTCCCAAGGGCCCATTCAGACCTGTCTCCTGACCCTTTCTACCATGTCACACCGTCTGTGCAGCCTAGCCCACCGGGCGTTGCTCTGGAACGTCAGGGACCCATCTCTGACGCTGGCACCCGGGCTCCTGTCAGAGACAAGGAGATGGGGGAGGTGGGATGGAGGCCGGGAAAGAGGAAGCCAGGTCCAGCCCCAGGAGCTCCTGCTGAGGAGCAGTGACATGCAGGGGCCACTCACAGTTCTGGAACCTGCTGGGTGCTGGACACTCTATGGGAGCTTGACATGGCCCCAGGGCCCACTGAACCCCCAGCCCAGCACCAGAAAAGCAGAGAAGGAAAGAGAAAGAGGGCTCAGTGTACCGGGCAGACAAGGAATCAGGCCAGTGTCCTTTTCCCCCTCTACCCCAGACTTCCTCACCACCAGTTACTGCCCAGGGGTATGGGCTCCCCGAGGAGGCTCAGAGGACACTGCCCTGGGTTCTGCTTGTTCCTGAAACTAATGGCA
The DNA here is from genome assembly GCF_018345385.1 of Vulpes lagopus. Lineage (NCBI taxonomy): Eukaryota > Metazoa > Chordata > Mammalia > Carnivora > Canidae > Vulpes > Vulpes lagopus. Next base: position 127,978,293 of record NC_054826.1, on the reverse strand, counting down.
TCTGGACAAGTCCCAGAATCCTGGGGCACCCACAAACATTTCCAGGGCTCCCGCCCAGAGGAACCCTGGGCCAAGGGGGCTCTGCAGAGCCAGTGGGGTAAAGATCACTGATCTAGGCCCAGTCCAGGTCCCAGACACCAGGCCTGCCCCTGCTTGTCAGGGCAAGACTGAGCCAGGAGGCCTGTAGGCGAGCTGTTGATACAGCGCTGTCTGGGGTGCGTGCTGATACACACGGGTCACGGGAAGTTCTCCTTCTGGTCTAGCTTAAAAGGGAGTTTGTTCCAGACAGGCTACTTCTCCTTAGAGCTATGCTGGGTGGGATCCCACCGCACCTGCAGCAGCCACCGCTTTCACAGCAGGCACGTTGCAGGGCTCCAAATTCCAGCAGTAAACCCTGGTGGCCCCTCTATCTCCCTGCCCAGCACAGGCAGGGTGGCTCCCACCTCCCAGCCTTTGCTCATGCTGTTGCATCCTGCTGATAATGCCTCTTCCTCAGCCCCTCAGCCCTCCTGCCTCACACATACCTCCTTCAGGATTTTCCAGTAGGAATTTATCCAGAACAACAGAACACGAATGTGCTGGGGGCAGGGGAATGAGGCCAGGGACAAGGATGATTTACTAGCTCGTGCCCTCCCTCCAGCCACTGTCCATACAACTGTCGAGTGAGGGGTGGGCGTAAATCTGGGGACACCCAAATGGCAGCCTTGGGGCATTTGATCACCAGTGTATACTCAGCACCTAACAGAAACTGGCACCCCATAAGCACTGATAAAGGCCCCCTGATGGAAGGATGTGAATGGAGAGGTCAAGAAAGGCTTTCTGGAGGAGGTGATGGTCAGGCAAGCAGCCTGAGGACAGCAGCGCAGAGTATGGGGCAGAGGTGGAGGGCAGAGGCTCATCTCCGAGAGGGAGTACACCCTGAGAGCCCAACCTGAGCCTCCTGCCCCTTCTCCATAAGCTGGAGACCTCAGTCCTGACACTGAGTGGGAGCTTCGCTGAGATGTCATGTCCACACCATGCCATCCAGCCATTTATTTTTTTTTAAATCTTTATTTATTTATGATAGTCACAGAGAGAGAGAGAGAGGCAGAGACATAGGTAGAGGGAGAAGCAGGCTCCATGCACCGGGAGCCCGACGTGGGACCCGATCCCGGGTCTCCAGGATCGCGCCCTGGGCCAAAGGCAGGAGCCAAACCGCTGCGCCACCCAGGGATCCCTCATCCAGCCATTTAGCACGTAGACTCCAGTGGTTTCCAGTATAGCCACAGTGCTTGGCAACCATCCTTGCGGGGGATTTTAGAACATAGCACCCCAAGAAGAAATCCCATCCCCATGGACAGTCCCTCCACATCCTCCCTGTCTCTAGAGATTGCCTTTTCTGGACGTTTCGTCTAAGTGGAACCATACAACACATGTTCTCTGCAACTGGCTTCCTTCCTTCAGCATCATGTCTTCGCGGATCAGGTATGTGGTGGCAGGTGTCAATACTTCATCCGTTTTTAGGGCTGAGTAACGTTCCACTGGCCAAACAGACCACCTCCTGTTGATCCCTCCGTCTGCTGGGGACATGGCTTGTTTCTAGCTCCGTCATTGTGAACATCCGTGTGCAAGTTCTCGGGCGAGCAAGCGTCCCTCCTATCAGGCGTGCCTGGGCACTGCTGGCTCACGCCTAGCTCCCTGGCCAGTGCTTTGTGAAGGGGCTTTTTGAAGGCCAAATCTGGGCAGTTGGGAACCTGCCTCTCCGTGCTCCTCATGCACAGGGTGCCTGGTTCCCTCCTCCCACAACATCTAAGGGCTGCTCTGATCCGCCTCCACCCTAGGTTGTCATCAGGGTGAGCCCCAGCCCTCCGCTGGCTGCTACCAGGGTGATCTGCGGACGGCGGACCCCCCTCCCCCTAAAGTGACTGAAAGAAGCCGAGGCTGGTAGCTGTCCTGGCACCTTGGTGTGCTGGCAGGGAGCAGGGAAAATTGGGGGGAAGGAGGTGCCGAGCTTCAGCCTGCTGGACCCTGTCCCCATCCCTGTCCCTGGAGAGACAATAGGGAGTGCCAGTGCAGGGGGACAGCGAGGGCACGTCTAGGGAGGGGGTCCTGGCATGCAGGGTCATGGTGACAGGAAGGCCCAGCCTGGCCTCCCAGACCCAGGCTCTGTTGGAGTCCCCTCCACAGACTGTAATTACTGCTTCGTGGGTGATGCTCCCCATCTGTCCCCTCCACCTACTCATGAGCTCTGCAAGGGCAGGGATGGCGTTGGTCTCCAGCCTCTCTGTGGCTCCACACCTCACAGTGGTAAGCACTCATGGGGGGTGGCTGGCTCTATGTGCACCCCCCACCCTCCTCTCCACCTCTGCGCCCGCAGCCTGCCCCCTCCCCAGGGTGGGCACCCCCACACAGTCCCCACCGGCTGCAGGGCGGGGCCGTAAGCAGTTGCCCGACTCTGGAAAGTGATTAATAACACCTTGCAGTCCCTCCCCCCACGGGGGACAGCTGGGGGAGATTTCACACACGTGGGGCTTCCAGGAACCCCCTTCCCTGGGACCACACCCTGACCCCCCAGACCCGCTCCTGCAGTCTGCAGTCTGGGGCCTGCAAGGAGGGCCCAGGGGAGGGGGCTGCGGCCCAGGGCGGGCCCAGCTGTCCTTGATTTGTGTGAGGTTTTTTTCACGTCAGAGGCTGGGTTTCCCTGAGCACATGGAGGGGGGATGCGGTTTCCTCCCAGAGAGGGACCCCCAAGAACTATTGACCCACCTCCCCCAGCCAGCCCTGGAGCCCACTGTTCCTAGCACACCTCGGGAGGGACGGAGCACGAGCGGCTGGGAGCACAGGGCTAGGGGTGGGGGCAGTGAGAACCTCTGGGGCTGGAGGCCCAGCCAAGTCCCGGCTCCACCACCTCCCAGCACATGACCTTGGCAGGTATCAAGTCTCTGAACCTCACTTTCCTACTTTATAAAGCAAAGGTGACACTGGCCCCCATCTGTCGGGTGCCTAGCTCCTAAGCTCTTCAGGATACGGAGGCAATGGACATGTGACAGAGGCCCCAGCACAAGATGGGGTGCCCTGAAGCTGCTCCCTCCCTGGCCGACCTCTCTACTCATAATTCATCTTTCTTGGAGAAAAGGCTGGACAGGAAAGGCTTTCCTAGGGCCTGGCTTGCTGGAACCCAGGGTCCTGGACCTGGTGCCCAGCTCCACCTGGGGACGATGTGGCACAGAAGGGCTTGCCAGGGCAGACACAATTCCCAGGGTCAGGAGGGACAGATGAACAGGACTGGGGAGGAAGGAGGCCTCCCCAGACCAGCCCCAGTGAGGAATCACATGCCTGCAGGGAGCCAGACCCCGCTCCTGCACAGGGATGGGCACTAGCTGGCTTCCAGCCACCCCCATTTCTTTCCCTTAGGTCTCCCTGGAGCAATAGGCACAGTCAGAGGCCTGGGTGCCACTGGCCCCCTGCCTCCCCAGGAGTGCGCAGGGCTGCAGGTTCCCAGGACCCACCACAGGGCTCTGCAAAATGCTTCTCCCTAAGCAGCCTGGATCAGCTCAGTTTATAACCATCTAGCAGTCTTTCCAGGCTGGCCGTCCCAGGGCTGCAAGAGGGGAGCGCTGTCAACGGCCTTTCTCCTTGAAATGACTAAAGGGTCTCATAGAAACAGGACCCTCTCTGCTGCCACCCCATCCCCACCTCCCTAGCTTCAGAGCCCCAAGCCAGGCCTCAGCACACAGAAGCCCCTCTGCATCACAGGGAAGGCTGGGTGTCACCTAATGGCCCCACATCAGGGCCTGGGGGCTCTGTAACCAGGTCCATCCATCTATGCCCTGGCGAGGGTCCCCATGGGCTAGACGGTGACTGTAAGCACATTCCCTCGGGCCAGGTGCTCCTTGGGTCCCCGCATCTCCCAGACCACAGCCACACTCACGCAGATGCGCGGCTTGGCTCGCTCGCCCTACAGAGGGAGTGAGCCGAGGACCGTGCAAGCTGGTCTCCTTCCTCCGCTGCCACTGTGTGCAGCCCCCACAGGGCTGAGCGTCTGGAAGGGAATGAGATGAATGCGCTGTGGTCTGTGACCTGGGGTGGGTGAGCCCTCAAGGGGACAGCAGGGATCCAGTCTGTACACACAAACAGGAGACCCGCCCGGGGCCCTGCCACGCGGGGGTAGGACAGAGCCACGGGGGAGCCCCCAGGAGAGGCTCTAGAAGGATTCTGGCACGTGGGGAGGGGAGAGGAAGAAGGAGCCGCAAACTTGAGAAGGCAGGAACCAGGGGCACATTTTAGGTTGGAGGCTGGCTGGCCTGGAGGCCCAGAGGGAGGGTCTGGGTGCAAGGGGTGGGTAACAGACACCGCACAGTTCTGGTACCTTCGTGGCGTGGATCCAGCTGGAGATACCGGGTCTGACGGCCCCGCCCCCCGCCGTCGGAGAGGCCGCCGCTGCGCCCCTGGCGGCGCCCCCGGGAACTGCAGGGCCTCGAACCCGCCGCGGAGCTCGCTCGCCCCCCGCCCGCGCGCCCCGCGGGCCCCGAGACCTCCCCGGGGAGGGGTTCTTGAGCACCGGCGGGCTCGGGAGGGGTCCTCGCGCCGGGTCCCCTAGCAGGGCCGCGCATGAGGGTGGGACACGGTGGCCGGCTTGGCGGTGACCTTGGCCAACCTCTCTGGGAGCCTCCTGCCACTTGCCCGCAGCCCACAGGCATGTGTTGAAGTTTGGGGACATGGAGGAGGTTGCGGGGGTGAGGTCCGGAGCCGTCTAGCAAGAAATAATTCTTGAGACGTCTTTGGTGCAAAGTGGGGGTTTTATGAAAGCCCCGGGACAGGACCCGTGGGCGGGAAGAGCGGCTGAGTATGTACCTGGGAGTCGGGAAGGGTCTGGGGATAGCGTCCTCTCTAAGGAATTTTGGAAGCGAGGTTTCCAGGACCCTGAGGGGGTAGCTATTGTTGGGAAAAGGTCACTTATTACCGTCTAATAAACCCTGCATCCTGAGACCCTTCAGATGTGTATTGTGGGCCACGTGCTTGGGGGGGGGGTGATCCCCAGCATGTATCTTGGAGGGTTTAGAGATAATGGAAATTTCTTTTTTTTTTTTTCCTTTTTTTTTTTTTTTTTTTTTTTTTTTATTTATGATAGTCACAGAGAGATAGAGAGAGAGGCAGAGACACAGGCAGAGGGAGAAGCAGGCTCCATGCACCGGGAGCCCGACGTGGGATTCGATCCCGGGTCTCCAGGATCGCGCCCTGGGCCAAAGGCAGGCGCCAAACCGCTGCGCCACCCAGGGATCCCGATAATGGAAATTTCTAAAGGAATTTTTTTATGTGTTAAAGTAGACCTACAGGCTCCTGGGGTCGGGTTAAGACTGCCTTCTGCACTTAGCAAAGTATGAACATCCAGGCAGCTGAGTCGGTAGACAAAGGACCCTCTGCCTGTTTCAAGGGCTTGTCAACGTGCCACCCCGGGCTGGTGCTTGGTCCTCAGCTAGCCCTGTGTCCCCATCACATGCGTGGGGGAGGGGCGGGGGCCTGGGGCCCGGCCAGCGCCGCGCTCCCACCAGGCCATGGCTCTCCCGCACTTGTCACAGCAGCAGCAGTAGCGAGGAGCAGGAGCCCAAGCAGCTCACTCATGCCCCCTGCCAGCCACTCCTGGGCGAGGCAGGGCGGCAGCAGGGGATCCACGGATCCCTGACCGCCTGCTTCTGTCGCCCGGTGCCCCTGCGTGCACGGACCTGCCGCTGATGTGGACTGGGGCTGGACTGGTGCTGACAGAGCCTGAGGAGCCGGCTGCCCCTGAACAGAACCCCTGGCTGCGAGGCCATGCCCAGGAGGTTCTGCTTGGCAAGGGAGGGGGCACTGCTAGGGGATGGTGAGAGCTGGGTTTGTTTCTCAAGGAGGAAGTGAAGCTGTGGGCCAAAGGTTATAGTGTAACCCAGCAGGAGGCAGGGGTGGGGGAGATTCATGATTCCAGGTGAGACACCTCCTCCCACCAGGTGGAAGACAGACCCTGCTAGGAGCCATCCATATCCAGGCTCCTGATGAAAGGGGACCTCGGGGCTTTGGAGCCCACTCTTCTCCCACCACCACCGCTCCAAGGACCCTGCTTCTAGCCCTCCCCACGGCCAGTGAACCTGGACGGGTGGACGTGTGCTTCCCCTGAAGCGCAGGTAGTCAGGCACTGCTCTCACAGCGGCCCTGCCAGCCTCACCAGCCCCAGTCTCAGCCCAACACACCAGGAGGTCCTTCAGCCTACCCTGCAATAGACCCCGCTGTAGACAGGTGACCCCAGGGGCAGGTTCGAGACACGTCGGCAGCCCCAACTTGGGACACGGAGGGGTTCCTGCAGGAGAAGTCAGGCAGAGGTAGGAGCTGGGATCACAGGGTGCAGGGCACATCCTCTGCAGGCCCCGGCAGGGGGTGTTTCCAGCAGTTGTAGCCAGTACTGGCCACCAGCCAGGCAGAGATGGAGATGTTTTCTAGTGAGCGAGGCTGCCCGGGTGGCGAGTGGGGGCAAACGGCAAAAAGCCCCTCCTGAATGGGGTTCTGCAAGGTCGGCCTCGGTGCCTTCTGTCAGCACTGACCCCTGCCGGCTGCTGCACAACTCCCTCGGCACAGATGACCACTGACCAACTTGGTGTCTGGAATCTACCCCGCACAGTGATATACGCTGAGTCCCTGAGTCCGCACATCTGTCATCACCCCCTGCCCCACCCCACCCCCAGGAGACGGGCTGGGTTCCGCAGAGGAAGGCTGAGCTCTCCACCTAAGGTCACACAGTCAGCCAGCAGCCCCTGCACAGGCCGGGGACCCCAGGCCAGTGGGGACCCCTGGCTTGTGGCTGGGGGTCGGGGAAAGGGCAGTCCCACCCGCATCCCCTCTGGACCGCCAAGGTGGGCAAGGGGTTCTTAAAGGATGAATCCACGCTGACACTCCCATCTCCCTAAGCCTTTGGACCCTCCCTCTATCAAACCAAGGCAGTGCATGGCAGGGCATGTCACCTCCACCGCTGGCCACCTTTCGGTCCATATCTCAGCCAACTGAACAACAAAGAGAGCCGCCCCTAGACCTCTGAGCTGCATGATTAAACCTGGAATCTCTGATTAGTGAGCCCTTATCTATAAATTCAGCCTGACCTAACTTTATATTCCTTTCACCATTATCCCACCCCTTAATATCCATCCTTCTACACGATCCTGGATTTGTCGACATACATTGGAAAAATCGTGTGGTTCTTCTGCAGTACAACCTACCTCCTCTGGGGCGGCATTTTGTACCACCTCCTCCAGGACCGGAGCATGCCTGGGTGGTGCCCTCAGGGCCTTTGTACATGCTGTGCCGCCACCTGGGAAGCTCTTCCTGCTTCTCTCAGCTGTCACTGATGAGCTGAGCTGATCCTCCTCGACTGGCATCCTCCTCCCTGCCCAGTGGGGCCAAAGCACTAGCTTCCTAATTGCCCCCCCACAATCCAGCATCACTGCCCTGCTGTAGATATTCACAGCCTTTACCATCATCTGACGTGAACTTTCCATCCTCTCAAACACACCAGAAGACCCTGAGGGGCAGGGGGGCCCGTCTGTCCTATGGCTGCTTCCCCAGCACCAGGCTGGACCCACTCAGTAAATATCTGTGGAACAATGAAACAATGTGTCCCGGCCTCCCCGACATGCATGAAGACAGCAGGCCCGCGGTCCATTTGTTTATTATCTCCTGATGATGCCAGAGAAGAGTGAAGATGGGAGGGGCTTTGGTGTCACCCACCCTCCCAGGCAGCAGGAGCTTCCAAGCATGTGCAAGAAGGCACAGCCACACTCCTGGGAAGGTGTGAGCTCCCCAGCCCTGGCCTTGCACAATCAAGGTAATGGAGCAACACCCACTTTCCTAAGCCTGAGTGAGGCAAGGTATACCAACCCAGATTGTGAAACAGGGTTGAGGATTTCTCTTCCCGTAACTGACACATCACAGGTCTGTCCCCTTGGCCTGTTCCTCTAGCAGGTCACAGATCGTCACCACACTGGCTGCCTGGAAGGGTTTAACCAGAGTGAATCATGTAGTGACTGCAGTTGCAGCAGCCAGCAACGGCTGCCCTCTTGGCATTCTGGCTCCCAGGATAGCCTGGAGCGGTGGGGGGGGCGGAGCACGAGCTTGGGTGAGGGCCAGAGCCCATCTCAGAATCGGGTCCCACAGGGTGGGTCCAGACAGGGCAGTGGGCTGTGGAGAAGAAAAGGTGGGGTGTGCCATCATTCAAAGGCAAGCTAGGCTGAGAGCCTACCTCCTTGAGCCTCCCATGGGAGCAGGAGGCCAAGGTAAGCCCACAGCTGGGCCCAGCAGGCCCATCCTGGGCTAGCAGTGCTTTCCCCCAAGAGAACCTGCACAGAGCCAAGATTTCCCGATGCTTCAGGAGCCCCCTCCCCTGTCTCAATGTCTGGGGTTCCAGTTCCAAGGTGGGATGGCCGGAGGGCAGTGCAAGCTGGAATGGGTATGTGCTGTCCACCTACACCTCCTGAGAGCCAGAAGTTCCTTTGCCTAAAAAAAGGAGGGAGGAGAGAGAAAAACAAGTCACTGCTACATTACAATTCAGCCGCCATTCCCTGAGCAGTCCAGCCCGCTCCAGCCTGAGGAACAGGGCGGTCAGGAGGACCCAGGCACTGGGCTTGGGGGAGTCTGTGTGCCCCATATGGCTCCCCGAGATCTCCAGGAGAGCCCAGTCTCTCCTTCCTCCACAGGACAAAGAACAGTAACTACAAAAGGACAAAATCACGTCACACCCTATCATGGCCAGCCCCACAGACACCCTCACTTAGCCCCTAGTCCTCACGGATGGCAGCCAGCAATGTGCGGTCAGCAACCCCATTTCACAAAGGACCAAGCTGAGGTCAGCCACTGGCCACGGTCCTGCCGGGGTCAAGTGGGGATCTGGGCTTTGAGCTACAAAGTGTGGGGAGAAGCCCAGAGGGGCCGGGTGGGCCGAGAGGTGCTGACTCGTGAGCACCTGGGTGAGCGGAGGGCTAAGGACCATAGGGGATGCCGCGCGCAGATAAAACTCGCATGAGCAACGGCTGCCCAAACAACCTGGCAGCACTCGGAGCCCTGCTTTCCCAAGGATTGACTTAGGCCACCTTGCCTTTACATTTCATTTATGCTACATGCGCGTTACCTATGTTAGGTAATGGCTTTTATCCCAAGTGAAAATCCTCTTTGGATTTATTTCACATAGTGAAAGCAGGAACTGACGTACACGGTCTTTAGTAAAAGAGAAGTGGCACCACGAAAGCTTTCAGAAAGTGGGAGATGCTCTTTGCTTTACACCATTTCTGGCTTACGAAAAGTTTCGTAGGAGCGCTCCATGCTTGCAGAGAGTGGGAGAAGCCTGTAACTGCCCCCGGGAGCACCCATCTGAGCGCTTGCTGCCTGCCAGGCCCCACGTGTGCCACATCAGACAGGCCAGTGAAGGAGGCTCTGCGAGCACGTCCACTCTGCAGAGGAGCCCTGCTCAGAGAGGCTCCGGCCCCAGCCCCGGTCCTCAGCCTCTGCGGGCCCTGCCTGCCCCTCTAGTCTCCAGCAAGGGCCAGGCCCCCATGGATAACCCTTTGCCACATCCACCCTCAGATGCCCCTCTGTGGGGGCACACATGGTCAGTCAGGACCCCTGCCCCCTTGTCCTTTTGGGGTTGCCCTGGGCAGCTCCTGGGCTGTATGCTTTGGGGCCTCTATGTTTCATGTGTGCAACTGTGAATGGATGGAACAGTGTGTCTCCCACCCCTGGTCCTCAAAAATGTACAGCAGGCCTGTGTCCAGCTGCCAGAAGGAGAGCTCACCTTTCGGGATGAACTTCAGTGAGCTGCTGAATATTCAGAAGCGGGACTGCCCCAGCTTGGGGCCGTCATTCAGGAACTCGTGGCCCAGCCCATTCCCACACTTGCCGCAGGACACCTGGCAAGACCACAAAACAAACACACAGTGGCCCCCCCTGTCCCCAGCAGATGGTGTCCTCCCACACCCATTTCCCGAAGTCACGGCTGGCGGGAGAGGCGGGGAGTCACACAGGAAAGCGGTCCTATTTCCCTACTTCCATCAGGACCCCAGGCTCTCCCAGGAGTTTGGGCTAGCAGTTCACCTGGCTGAGGCCAGAGGCCTGGGATAGACAGGCTCTAAGCCCCTAGAGCTGTGGGGAGCCCTCAGGCCCCCTCTGGCCAGCACCCCTCACCACCCCCTGCTGCTGCCACCCACCTTTAAGGCTTCAGGCGAATTGCGTTCTGGACGCTTGGCCACACTATCTGCATGAATGGTCTCAGTGAAGGCGGGCCACGGGGATGAGTGTGCGTACTTTGAGTGGCTGGAGAAGAGCTCATGGCCACACTTTGCACACACATAGACACCTGGGGGCAGAAGGAAAGGGAAAGGGTTACAGTGGCTCCAGCCTCTCTGGGGTGAACTCCCAAATACTCGGGCCTAGGAAGGTCCTCCCCATGCCGCCCTCTCAGGCCTGGGTACTGGCTCTGTGGAGAACACACCACAGAGCTCACGTCCAGTGGTCCTAGCACCTGCCAGCGCCCAGGGAGCCACTTTTCACTTATCTCATTGATTCGTGTCTTTAGTCCTGTGATGCACACCTTTCCATCTAGCTTCATCGTTTTGTTTAAGTAGAGTCCCACGCCCAACACAGGCCTTGCACTCATGACCCAGAGACCAAGAGTCACGGGCACTACCAGCTGAGCCAGCCATGCACTCCTTTTTCTTTTTTTTTTTTTTAAGACGACTTCTCCATTTTAGAGATAAGGAAGTTGGGATCCCTGGGTGGCGCAGCGGTTCGGCGCCTGCCTTTGGCCCAGGGCGCGATCCTGGAGACCCGGGATCGAGTCCCACATCGGGCTCCCGGTGCATGGAGCCTGCTTCTCCCTCTGCCTGTGTCTCTGCCTCTCTCTCTCTCTCTGTGACTATCATAAATAAATAATAATAAAAAAAAAATTTAGAGATAAGGAAGTGAGTGATGCAGAACACTCCACTGCAGAGTGTACAGTCAGTCAGGAAGGAGCCCAGCAGCCCGATGAGGGCCCAGCCCCTCTCACCTCCCAAGTGGCCATTCCTGATGCCCAGTGAAGCCTTGAGCTGGACTCCCAGCCACTGGCCTGCTCTCCACATGGGAAGAGAAAGGTCCCCAAAAAACAGTCTACACGCCAGACAGAAGGCCCAGGAAGAGAGAGAGCTAGGGAAGAAGTTTTAACCTATCCCCAAAAGATCACTTTGAGGAAGGATTTAAAAGGTTGTAAAACTGACTTGCAGCACAGGTAATCGCTTGGGGCCCCCTAGAGTACCCAGCACCCACAGTCCAGCCTGAGGACAGCCTTCCCTGGGGTCTGCCAACTACTCAGCCTTTGCCAGCAACTGGAGAAGGAAGCAAAGAGGAATGAGGAGCCGCTGTGTTAGTGGACCTTCCAGCTTGGCAGAGCAGCCCGATGACAACTGGGGTCCCACAGCCAGAAGGTCTCAGGGGAGGTCTTTGGCCAGGGAGTCCTATGTCACAGCTAACATCCAACAGATGCCCAGTGTCACAGCGCAGCCCCCTAGAGTGCTGACACCCAACAGATCCCCCACCCCCCAGGGAGAGCACTGCCCTAGTCTTGCCTGTGGGCATGTTTTTACCAAATTAGTCCACGACCAAGCAGCACAGCCCAGAAGGGTACATGCCAGGGCCTCAAAGCCTGGGACCAGGGCGGAGGGTTGTCCATGCCGCACCACTCCCACTCCCCCCACCTGCACTCAGGCCGTCTGGTCAAACTTCACAGGCACTTAGTGGCTTGGCAGCTGCCCTGGTTACCCAACCCCAGGGCTCTGGGCCGACCGCGGAAGTCCCCGGCAGGCCTGCTGGGTCCGCAGGGGACGCTCTGTGCTGGGACGAGGGACGGGAAAGGGCAGGGCTATCATCAGGGAACCCCTGGACAAGATCCTCCATCGCGGCCCTCTGAAGTCCAGATCCCAATCCAGAAGCCCCCCGACCGGCGGCACCCCTGCCGTGTGCCCTGACTCCGCAGAGTCCTCCCGGAGACCGCCCCGCTCACGCGATCCTTGAGGTCAGCGACCCCGCTCTCCAGCGTCCACTCTCCCGTCATGTCCCCGGGCCCCTCCCTCCTCCGGGGCGCCCTTTACCCACGTGCACTCCTGCCCGCGCGGCCACACTCGCCCCCCGCCCCAGGGGTCTGCCCCTCCGGGGCTCGGAGGGCACCGACCGGAGGGCAGCGACCCCCCGCTCTCATGCGCGCTCCCGCCCCGCCGCCCTCCCAGGAGGTCACAGAGCATACCCGGCTCAAAGTGGTTCTGGAAAACCTCGCCCCCGAAGAAGCTGCAGAAGGACATGGCGCCAGCAGGACAGCACGGGGACCGCCGCCTCGGACAGCTCCGCGGCCACTAAGCCCCGCGGGCCTGGCCCGCGCCCGGGGCTCCGCCCTTCCTCCCGCGGACCAATCACCGCCCGGAGCCTGCCCGGCACCGCCGAGGCCCCGCCCCTCCCGCGGACCAATCACGTCCCGGACGCCGAAACGCCGACCCCCGCCGCCCCGCGCTCCCAGCTCCCAGACCCGGCGAGAAGAGTCGCCTCTGCACTTTTTTTTTTTTTTTAAGATATTATTTATTTATTCATGAGAGACACATACACAGAGAGAGGCAGAGACACAGGCAAAGGGAGAAGCGGGCTCCATGCAGGGAGCCCGACGTGGGCCTCGATCCCAGGTCTCCAGGATCACGCCCCGGGCTGCAGGCGGTGCTAAACCGCTGGACTCCCTGGGCTGCCGGCCTCTGCACTTTATTAGACGCGACAGGCGCCGCGCTGCTTCCGGCTCCCTCCATCGCAGGCCGCCTACAGGTCTCTCGAGGTCTCCGGCTTTTCCTTCTCCAGATGCTTCTTCTGCGGACCCTGGATGGGGGGTTGGGGGCACAGACGAGCGCTAGCCGGGGATACGGCCCTGGCCGGCTGCAGCTCCTCTGCCGTCCCCTGCCCCCAGTCAGCACCGGGGGCTGGACTCCTGCGCGCCCGGTCCTGGGGCGCCTCCGCCCCTGCTGCAGCCTCCCGGCTGGGAGAACGCCTCCCAGGGAACCCGGGGCGGGGCTCACCATGAAGGCCCTCTTCTCTTGGGCTGTCTGGAAGCGGCCGTGGCCAAACTTGGAGGTGGTGTCGATGAACTTGAGCTCGATATTCTCCAGGGCCCGGCGGCTGTGGTGCACCAGGAGGGACTGGGGGGTCCGTGGGAGGAGGGAGCAAGATGCAGGTCCTCAACCGCCGCCTCCCGCCACCCCAGCCCCTCCCGCAGCTCCTGCCGGGACCCCTCCCACCCCCACTGTCCTCGGAGCAAGGCACAGGACAGGGCAGGCTGCCCCCCAGCCCCCCACAGAGGCGCTGACCTTCCTCAGGGTGATGACCCGTTTTTTGGTGCCCGCGATGCAACCCTTCAGCATAACGAAGTCGTTGTTGACTTCGCCGTAGTGAGGGAAGCCGCCCTGCGTGGGGAGGTGGGTCAGGATCCAGGCCCTGGTGATTGGTGCCAGCCCCTGGCCCAGGGCCACACCCGGGATCACTAACTAGGGCGGCATCTGAGCCACATTTAACAATCTACACTTCAGTGAGGGAGAAACTGAGGCTGCGGGAAGTCAGGTCCCTTGTTCCGGGCCCTGTGGCTGCTGCAGACCAGCTGGGGTTGGAACCCAGTGGCCTGAGTCCAAGGTACTCCACACCCCATGACAGCACCCGGAATGTAAGTGGTGTGCACACAGGAGGCTTGGAGGATGTGGGAACAGCACGCAGTGTTCACCCAAGTGGCCGCTCCCTGGTGCCTGAGCTCCTGGGGTGGGGCAGCACCCCACACGCCTGCCGGTGGGGCAGCACCCCACACGCCTGCCGCACACGTGCACACCACCCCCGCTTACCAGAGGTGTAATGGACTTGTCGGTCATGTCGTAGCTGGTGGCCGCGTTGTTCTTGACCACCTTCCCCTCCTCCATGTGCAGCCCCCGGCCAATGCGGTAGATCTGCCAGGAGGACGGGGCACGTTGCAGGCAGCCATGGCCTCTGCAGCAGGTGCTCTGTCTACACCCGCCAGCATGTGTGCTCAGACCCAGGCCTGGGCAGGGGCATGTCAGAGCCTCTAGGGGGGCCTGGCAGCGTCCGGGTCATGCACCCCACCCCCCGACATCAGGCCATGAGTGTCCCTGTGCCAGCAGGACCGTGGACGCACCTTCTTGTTGAGCTCAGTGCGGTGGTGGTAACCCTTCTGCCCAGCCCGAGCAATGGAGCAGCCCACACGGGCAGGGTGCCAGGCGCCAATGCAGGCCACCTTGCGCAGCCCCTTGTGGGTCTTCCGGGGCAGCTTCTTGGTATGCCAGCGGCTCGTGACCCCTGCAGGGGGCCGGGGAGAGGGCTAGTGGCTAGAGGCCAGTGTGGCCTCCACCCCATCCAGGCAGCCTTCCTGAAGCCCCCATCCCCACCCAGCCCTACCTTTGACACCCCGGCCCTTGGTGACGGCAATGACATCGATGACCTCGTTCTGGCTGAACACACTGTGCACCGGCACCTGCTTCTCTAGCCGAGCCTGGGCCCAGGCCACCTTCTCAGGTACCGTGCCTCCGTTCAGCTGGATCTCCATGATGTGGGCCTTCTTCTGCCGGAAGGGCAGCAGCTTCATCTGCAGGACGTGGCACAGCCAGTCGGTTCCCAGAGGGCCACAACCCCTACTTGCAGACATGGCATGACTGGCTGGTGACCCCCAGCAGGCTTTCCTGCGCGCATTGATTCAACGGGTGACCAGTGCTCCGGTCTGTACAGTATATTCTGTGCTAGGCTCTGAGGGCACAGCATATGAGGCAGACAGGAACCACTACCTAGCCCTCATGGAACCACTGTCTAGTTGGGGGACAGAAATCAAGGAAATTCTTAGACAGGACTGAGTATTCTAATGGAATACTGGGGGTAGAGAGGACAGTTATTGCCTATAGGGCAGTCGAGGAGGACCCTTAGAGGTGACCCCAATAACAAGAAGGAGTCACGGAGTGAAGATCTAAAATTTTTAAGACCAGAGGGAACCGCATGTGCAAAGGCCCTGTGGCAGGGAGTTGATGGGATGGAAAGGATGCTGTGTGAGGAGGAACACAGGTCAGAATGAAGTCAGAAGTAAGCAGGGGCCTGCCTGGGCAGGTCTTTTGGGGAGAAACTTGGGCTTTATTCTAAGTACCAAGTGTGACCCAGCATGGTTCATGTTTCTGGAGATCTCTGGCTACTGCTGTGTGAGGTCACAGCACAGTGCTCAAGAAGTACTTATGGAGCACCTACTGCATACAAGGCTCTGGGTGGGTGCTGGAGGCACAGCACTGAGCAGGCAGCCGGGGTCCCTGCCCCATGGAGCTCCAGGCCATCAAGGGAAATGGACGAAACCCATGACACAGGTAACCAGGTACAGCAAGTGTGAGAGTGACAGGCAGGGGAGGAGCAGGGTGCTGCTCCAGACCTAGGTAGGCTGTCCCTGAGGCGCCAAGGAGGGTTCCAGAATAAGCCAGAAGCCATGAGTCACCCTGACAGCCCCCATCAAGCCAGATCCTGTGTATGAATGTTGCCTCACATACACACTAGTGCCAGGACCCGAAGGGAGGTGGCTGGCCCTCTCTGCTGGACATTTGGCAGGAGGTCTAGGCCTTTCAGGGCACGCGAGGGCCTTGTGTGAGCACCAGGCGTGGCGAGGGCCCCACAGCCTTCAGGGCACGGACACCTAGCATCCCATCCCGGGCACTGTGCCGGTGCGGCCAGCCACCCCACCCTTTGGGCCCATGCCCCATGCTCGTGATATTTTTAGGTTGACATTTGCTGGGGCTCCTGGAAGCTGGGGTGGAGGAGAGAGAGGGTGGGCCCAGGGACCAGCCCGACAGACCGAGTGTGGACAAGGTGGTAGGGCTGACCTGAGTGTGGACAATGACACGAATGACCTTGCAGTACTTCTTCATGGCGGCAAAGTCTTTCTGCAGCTGCTTCTTGCCATTGGCGTCACGCCACCTCTTGCAGGCCTTGGTGAAGGCTTTCTTCTTGCTCTTATGCCTGAGTCACACAGGAGACACTCAGAGGGGCCGGCCAGGGCAGCACCCCAGGCCCGTCCCGGACGTACACGCACACGGCTCACCAAGCAGGGCTCCTAGGACAGTGGTTGTCCCCTCCTCCCTCTTTCCCTTCCCGGGGAGGCCACGGCTGAGCCCTCCCTGGGGGTCCCTCTTCCAGCCGCCCCCAGTAAGCACAGACGGTCCCTTCCTCTCTGGGTCTCAGGCTCCTCCTCCATAGAGTGGACGCCCTCGTGCCTCTGAGGCCTGCAAGTGACTGTCGGATGTGCCACAGCTTGAGGAAGGGGTGTGCTGGCCAGCCCCACAGCCACCTGCCTATGTTGCTAGAGCTCCAGACCCCACCTGTAAGGCCAACAGCCCGTAGCAACCAGGCGCCACGCCACGCTGTTGGTCACCCTCACCCAAAGTCTGGAAGGTAGATGTATGGTCCCCATTCTACAGACAAAGAAACCAAAGTTCACAAAAGTCAAAGCCCCTGGATGAGGAGCAAATTGAAAGAGCAAAACCAGGATCCCTGGGTGGCTCATGGGATCCCTGGGTGGCTCCGCGTTTTAGTGCCTGACCGGCCCAGGTCATGATCCCGGGTCCCAGGATCAAGTCCCACACCAAGCTCCTCGTGGGGAGCCTGCTTCTCCCTCTGCCTGTGTCTCTGCCTCTATCTGTGTGTCTCTCATTAATAAGTAAGTAAAATCTATTTTTTTTAAGATTTTATTTATTTATTAGCGACACAGAGAGAGAGAAAGAGAGAGAGAGGCAGAGACACAGGCAAAGGGAGAAGCAGGCTCCGTGCGGGGAACCTGACATGGGACTCAATCCCGGGTCTCCAGGATCACGCCCTGGGCTGAAGGCGGCGCTAAACCTTAGCAGTTTAGCTAAGCCACCGGGGTTGCCCAGTAAATAAAATCTTTTAAAAAAAAGAAAAGAAAAGAAAAGAGAAAGAGGAAAGAAAGAAAGAAAGAAAGAAAGAAAGAAAGAAAGAAAGAAAGAAAGAAAGAAAGAAAGAAAAGAAGAAGAAGAAGAAGAAAGAAAGAAAGAAAGAAAGAAAGAAAGAAAGAAGAAAGAAAGAAAGAAAGAAAGAAAGAAAGAAAGAAAGAAAGAAAGAAAGAAAGAAAGAAAGAAGCAAATCCAAGGCCAGCTGTCATTTGGTGAGCTCTTTCTGTGCGTGGAGCACTGGACTCACAGCTCGTGTGAGCCTCCCAGTGGCCGCGTGACACAGAGATCTCTCCATCCTGCGGTGTCTCCGTCTGACAGTGTCTGTGACGTCTGTGACGGTGTCTGTGACGGCGGGGGCACAATCCAGGAGGCTCTACGAGGCCAGCCAGCTTGCCTGTGGTCATACAGCCTGCTCTGGCTCATGGGCTGGTGCTCGTTAGCTCCCACAGAGGGCCAGGATGGGGTGTTCCTCCGACTCAGTGAGGATGGGAGTGTCTGTGAGGTTCCTTGGGCAGGTGGGCCTTCCCTTTCAGGACTTAGTGCCAGGGAAAATCTAAGGCCCAATTATGCCTTTCTTTCTGAGGAGAAGAGCTTGCTGCTGTCTCTTTCCCTTTTCACCCTGGCTGCTAGGAAGCTCTGAGCCGACACTGACGTTCCATCACATTAGTGCTTTAACATAACCCTGAGGGTTAGAACACTTGCTCCCTCTCTTCCACTACCCCAGTTTCTACTCCAGTCTCCTAGCACTCGCCTTTTATTGAAGCAAAGGCAACCCCCCATAGCCACGCTTCTGTCCGGCTGACCGTTCTCCTGCCCGCCCACCCCCGCCGCTCCAGGACAGGGCTGGGGAGGGAGGGAGGGGCCAGCTCCACGCACCGGCGGCCCTCACCAGTCCTTGTAGAAGCGGCGACGGCACTCGTCACTCAGGTGTTCTGCGAAGATGGTCTTGAAGCTCCTCAGGCCTCGAGGGGTGGCCACGTAGCCCACAACGCCGATCACCACCAGAGGCGGCGTCTCCACGATCGTCACTGCCTCCACTTCCTCCCGCTTGGAAATTTCTAGATGAGACCCAGAGACAGGAGCATGGAGGAGGGCCTGCGGGGCCCACGGAGGCAGTAGTTAGGTGGAAGAGTCAGCTACAGCCCCTCCTGCCCAGGGGCCCCACTGACCTCCAGCCCCCGCCTTCTCCCTCTGCTCTGCCCTGGGCGTGGAGCAGGTGCTGGTCAAGGCACGCTCTGGCTCTGAGATTTCAGTCAGGCATCTTACCACACTGAGATCATGACCTGAGCTGAAATCAAGAGTCGGACACTTTGGGGCACCTGGTGGCTCAGTGGTTGAGCATCGGGCTCCCTGTGTGGAGCCTGCTTCTCCCTCTGCCTGCTCCCTGCCTCAGTTTCCCTGCCAGGTCATCTGGAAATGAGCTACAACAGCCAACAGCCAGGGCAGCATTCCCAAAGGGCAGGGTCGGGACTCCTTAAGGGGAGCACACAGGATCATCTTTAATTTTAATGGTTATGAATGTATGTGGTCAAGTTCTAGAAAAATACCTATAATTTGTCCCAAACCAATGATTTTATAAAAGTTATTACTGAGACTAATACAAAGTAAAAGTTTATGTTTAAATCATATATTAGGAGAAGGGCACCTGGGTGGTGCACTCAGTTAAGAGTTCAACTCTTGGGGATCCCTGGGTGGCGCAGCGGTTTGGCGCCTGCCTTTGGCCCAGGGCGCGATCCTGGAGACCCGGGATCGAATCCCACGTCAGGCTCCCGGTGCATGGAGCCTGCTTCTCCCTCTGCCTGTGTCTCTGCCTCTCTCTCTCTCTCTCTGTGACTATCATAAATAAATAAAAATTAAAAAAAAAAAAAAATTTAAAAAAAAAAAAAAAAAGAGTTCAACTCTTTATTATTATTATTATTATTATTAATGAGAGAGACAGAGAGGCAGAGACACAGGCAGAGGGAGAAGCAGGCTCCACACAGGGAGCCCGATGCTCAACCACTGAGCCACCAGGTGCCCCAAAGTGTCCGACTCTTGATTTCAGCTCAGGTCATGATCTCAGTGTGGTAAGATGGAGCCCCCTGACATCGGGCTCCATGCTCAGCGGGGATCCTGCTTGACATTCTCTCCACCTCCCCCCCCCCGCCCCCTCCCTGCATTCTCTCTCTCTCTCTCTCTCTCTCTCTCAAATAAATTTTAAAATCTTGGGCAGTCCCGGTGGCACAGCGGTTTAGCGCTGCCTGCAGCCCAGGGCGTGATCCTGGAGACCCGGAATCGAATCCCACTTTGGGCTGCCTGCATGGAGCCTGCTTCTTCCTCTGCCTATGTCTCTGCTTATCTCTCTCTCTCTGAATAAATAAATAAATCTTTAAAAAATAAAAAAATAAATTTTAAAATCTTTGAAAAATAAATCAATAAAAATAAAAAATACATGAGGAGAGATGAAGAACAGATGAGCAGGTGCCAAGCAGTTGGAGGGTCGTGGCTGAAGCTATGAAAGGGCAATAGGAAGGACCCCTGTGGGGATGGAATGTTCCAGGCACACACTTACACAGGACAGAACCTGGGAGAAGGAAATGCGTGTGCGGGCGCACACACACACGCCCTGACCAGGCAAACCGGAACAGCATCCGTAGGTTGTATCCACATCCATACCCAGTTGTGACCTATTCCCACACTTTTATAAGGTATTTCCAGGGGGAAATGGGGAAAGCGTGGGGATCTCTGGATTTTTCCTTACAGCCACACGCGACCCCGATCACAAAACAAACCGCATGTTCGGGGCACCCGTCTTTGAACAGCAGCTCCTCCCTCGCTAGCGGGGTGCCGGGCAAGTTTGGGGACCGGCTGATTTCCTCAATGACAGCGTGGCCCCCGCGGTGTGGTCGGTGCCCAGGGCTTGGGGACAGCGCCCTGACCGCGGAGCCCAGAGCGGGGCCTCGCCCGGGGCTTCCCCTCCTGGCCCCGGGTTCTGGCTCCCAGCACCCCAAGTCCTTGGGGGCGGTGCCAGGCGGGCAGGCCACGCCCCATCCCCATGGGCCCACTGCAGCCACTCACTGAGCCCGGGCCTGTGCACCTCTCGCAGCGTGTGCGTCATGCCGGCCTTGTAGCCCAGGAAAGCCGTGAGGTGCACAGGCTGGCTAGGGTCGTCCCGAGGCCACGTCTTCACCTTGCCCCGGTGCCGGCGGCTCCTCTTGTGGGGCAGGAAGCCCAGGTGTCCGTGCCGAGGGGCAGAGAACTTCCGGTGGGACTGGGGGCAGGAGGGGGCGGTCAGGGCCGGGGCGTCCCTGGCGGGGGGCACTGAATGGACCCAGCCCCCAGAGGGGAGTCAGAGACCCCAGACTGGGACCCGTGGCCTTGAGCACCTCCCTCTGTCCACAGGGAAGGAGGGACAGTGGGCTCAGGCGCTGTGTCTCAGGGACAGAGCCAGCACGAGCTGTCCTCCCCCTTGGGCTCCCTGCTTCAGTGGGCTCGGCCCCAGAAGGACAGGCCCCCACTGTGGCTGAGGGCTAAAGGGACAGGGGGCCACGGCCATCTATCCGTCTCCTTGCCCACTCTAGGCCTGGCAAGCCGAGCTCTGGCCCCCCGCTGTCCCCTTCCACCAGCGACTCCCCACCAGGCCCAAGGCCCATGCCTGCCAGGAAGGACTCCAGAAGCCCACGTGGCCCTCCCAGGAAGCTGGCTCCAGCCCCCCAGCCCACTGACCATGGTAGCTGGTCCCCGCAGGTCAGGGAGGGAAGGGGCCTCCCGACAGGCACTGGAGGTCGAGTGGCAGGGCCAGGACGCATAGCAGCCAGCTCCCAGATTTAGCCCCTGGCAGGGGAGGTTGGTCATGTCCCGTGGCAGGCACGGGCTCCAGTGCCAGGAGCGCACCCGGCCTGGGGCGGGGCGAACGGGGCATCGGATGGGCAGCCTGGGGTGGGGACACCTGGACCAGGCCTGTCACTCCCTTCCTCGAGGGCCCTGGAGCTGGGCCACACCCTCTTTGTGTTCAGCCTCACGGCCCCACGTTACCCTCCCAGGACAGGAGCCCCTGGGCCGCAAAGGAGTCGGGGAGCCCCAGGCGCGGGGGGGCTTCCTTCAGGCCGCTGGTCCAGCGTGCTGGCCGTGAGGCACAGGGAACTCTGGTCCTGGGGCTGAGAGCTGGGCTGGACAACTGCGGGGGGTGCGGTGGGGCAGGTGGTAAGAGCTATGATCAAATATTCTGTGGTTATAAAGTTCGAATCCTGAAGAATTAGTTTCACAGCCTGACACGTCTGAGTGCCTGTGGACCGTGCCATCCAGGAGTGCTAAGATTCGCTGCTAAAATGTCACAGTTCTCTTCGTTCGTCACAAAGCCGGGTCCCGCGGGAATAAAATCCTAGGAAGGGGCAAGCATGAGGCCCCGGAGAGGCTACCCGAGGCGAGGAAGCACAGAAGGGACACCCACAGACTCAGGGCAAAGGGCCTGCCCCAGTGGAGGCCTGCGAGCGCTGTAGCACAGCCCGCCCTGGTGGGACTGACGCCAGGCCCACAGGCCAGGAAGCAGAGGGCCGGGCACAGAGCCACGAGCTGCATGGGTTCCTCCCCCCATTTGCCTCCTGCTGCTTCTGCTACATGACCTGCAAGTCCTGCTGCTGCCTGGTAGCAGCCGACAGCTGCCACCCCGGTGCCGTCCCCTGAGTTCTCTGCTCTCTCCTATTCTGCTGAGCTATGGGGTGGTGGCGGCAGCAGGGGCAGCTCCCGCTTGGATCTATTGGGTCCCCCCTTGTCCAGTTAAGGACTGCCTGGGTGGCTCTGTCAGTGAAGGGTCTGTCTTCAGCTCAGGTCATGATCTCAGGGTCCTGGGATCCGAGTCCCGTGTCAAGCCCCACATAGGGCGGAGGGGGGGGTCCCTGCTCAGTGGTGAGCCTGCTCCTCCCTCTGCTCCTCCCCCTGCTACTGCACTCACTCTCCCCCTCTCTCAAATAAAGAAATAATCTTTTTTTAAAATTCTTTTTGTCAGCGTGTATTTTACCATTTGCTATTTCTGTGATCACAGATTCTGTGTATCCACAGAGTTGACGGCTCCGCGCCCCTGGCCCCAGCCTCTAGGCATGAAGTGACCAGCGCCCTCCCTGGTACTGCCCAGGGGCCCTGGCGGTCATGGAGATCACCCAGGGTGGCCAGCAGGGCCAGGGTCAGCACAATAGCGCTCAGGGGCAGGGCAGAACCATCAGAACTAGGCCGCAGCACTGGGCACCCCGGGTAGAAGCCAGGTGGGTGGCTCCTGTGGTTCTCCCCTGTGGGTGGGAGAAGCCTCTGGTGGCAAGCCCAAGAGAGGACCCTCAAGCTCCCTGGCATTAGCCAGTCCAGAAGAGGCCCTAGAAGACAAAGTGGAACCCAGAGAGGGCTGAAGGGAAGAGGCAATTCAGTAAGGCTTCCTGAAAGAGCAGGGTGTTTGATAGTTTGTTCTAGTGGCCAGAGTTCTCCATAAGAGCCCAGCTGTGTTTATCTTGCTCCCTGCTGCATTTGCACGAGCCTGTACACGTGCCCGTACACCCACGAACCTGTGAACAGTTCACTTATTCCTGTGCCTATCTGGTCTTAGAATGTAAACAGGAAAAAAAATAATACTAATGCAAGCAGGGGTCTCTGCTGTCTCCACCAGAGTATCCGGAACGCCCAGCACACAGGACACGTGATGCAGACACACCGGGCAGGCGACGTGCGCAGGGCTGACCGGGCCCACCATTGGGCTGGCCAAAGGAACTACAAGTCCCATGCTGCCCCGCGAGCGGCGGTCGCCCTTCTCAGCGCAACCGCCCTAGCGCCTCCTCTGCGGCGGGCGAACTACAAGTTCCATGGTGCCTCGCGAGCACCGCCCCCGCCCCCTCCTGCGCAGGCGCAACCTCCCTAGGGCGTCCTCTGCGGCGGGCGAACTAGGCCGTGGGACCCAGGCGGAGGCCGGGGTTGCGCCCCCGAGAGTGGACTGTCCCCGCCACGCACCGCCGCCGCCATGCCGGACAGCTGGGACAAGGATGTGTACCCCGAGCCCCCGCGCCGCACGCCGGCGCCCTCGCCGCAGACCTCGGTGCCCAACCCCGTAACCTATTTGACGAAGGCCTTCGACTTCCTCGTGGACCGGCCGGTGACCCTAGTGAGAGGTACGGACCCCATCCGGGGCCCCCGCCGCTCCCCGGGCCCTGCAACTGCACCCCCCCGCTCCCCCTCCCGCCCCGAGACCCTCACTGTTTCCGGCCGGCACCGCCCGGGGAGCCCCCCCTGCACCCCTGGCCTGCAGCTTGCTAAACCTCATCCTCCCTGCACACCTGCACAGTGACCGCGGTGGTCGGGTGATGGCCGAGGTCCCCTCAACCTAGATGTGCCCTGACTTGTACTTCCGCGTGTTCGCGTTTGACCTGTCCAGATCCCCCATCTCCGGTCCAAACTAGGCAGATGTTTAAAACAGCTCTTTGTTGCCCGATGTGTTGTGCAGCTAGCCCAGTGGAGGCAGCAGCAGGAGTGCACGGACACTCAGTCACTAGTGCCAGGCAGTGCATCATGCATTTCATTAACCAATTCATTCAGCAACAACATCTGGAGTGCATAGCATGCCCTGGTGGCTCTTTCTTTAGATAGTCTGCAGATCAGACCCCCGCGTCTGGGAAAGGCACAGCAGGGGACCCACTCTGTTTCTTACAAAGTGTTTTATGTGTCTGGAGGGATGATTTAACTGGTTCCTACCAGTCAACTTATGGGCAGGGATGTTGAGGCCAGAAGGTCACTGGTGGCAAAACTGGCACGGGGCCTCTGCCTACACAGGGAAGCCTGTGTGGTGGCAGAGGTTGGCCAGGAGGTAGGACTTGTGGAAGGGTGTGGGCTCGCCGAGCATGGGTTCAGAATCCTGAGTTCTCTGGGCCTCAGTACTCTGTACTGGGATCTACCCAGAGAATACCCAGGGTGCCTGGCTCCCGGGAGGCCCTCCGTCAACAGTAGACCTCACCATCTGTAAACCAGGACCACCAGCCACACCTGTCCAGAGTCTAATTGGCAGTCTTTGTGAAAGCTAGGAACGTATGGGAAATCTGCCCCGTCCGTGGCTTGTGAGAAAGAACAAAGCTAAGAACAGTTCTGACTGTGGCCTGTGTAAACCAACGGGGCCATTGAGTCTGGGGTTTTTTCTTTACAGAGTTTATAGATCGGCAGCATGCAAAGAACAGGTATTACTACTACCACCGGGAGTTCCGCCGTGTGCCAGACATCACGGAGTGCCAGGAAAAGGATGTCTTGTGCATGTTTGAAGCAGAAATGCAATGGAGAAGAGACTAGTAGGTCCTGCCTGTGGGTGTTCCTCCTTAGTAGGGGAATGGTGAGCCTGGCACAGTCAGCATCTCCTGTTGGGCTCTCATTCCCTGGGGTACCATGGGATGGTGGTCAGCTGGCAAGAATGCCTCCTGGGGTTGGCCCAGGTTTTGAGGGTGCAGCGGCCAGACAACAGAACCGTAAGGTCTCATTTTCATTCTACCATCTCTGGGTACAGGGAAAGGATTCCTCACAGACCACTTTTCCGGTTCTTTTCAGTAAAGTGGATCAAGAAATTGTCAACATTATCCAGGAGAGGCTGAAGGCCTGTCAGCAGCGGGAAGGTGAGAGCTACAGGCAGAACTGTGCCAAGGAGCTGGAGCAGTTCACCCAGGTGGCCAAGGCCTACCATGACCGCTGTAAGCACTCCCCCACCCTGGCCTCTTCCTTGAACCCTCCACATTCTCTCCAGTTTTTTGTTTTTTTTAAAGATTTTATTCAGGAGACACGGGCAGAGGGAGAAGCAGGCTCCATGCAGGGAGCCTGACATGGGACTGGATCCCAGGTCTCCAGGATCATGCCCTGGGCTGATGGCTGCACCACCTGGGCTGCCCTCCAGTTTTTAGAAACATCACTGTCCATAGAGTGCCAGTTGGTTGGGGGAGGGGTATTCAGAGAATCACTACATCCCAGGTCCCTTTTCTGCTCAGCACTTACCTAGCTGCGTTTCCTCCCCGCTTGGAGAAGACCCTGGTCTGCATCCTGGAAAACTGGCCTGACTTCCTTACTCTGGTCTCTTTCCTAGATCACGACCTGGGAGCCCATTATTCTGCTAGGAAGTGCCTGGCTAAACAGAAGCAGCGGATGCTGGCAGAGAGAAAAGCTGCTAAAGAGGCTGCTGCTGCCTAAGGCAGCTCCTTGAGCCTCTTTACAAGATTATCCTCAAAATAAAAAAAAAAAATAAGAAATCAGTTTCTGGTAACACCTTTGATCTCCAACCTTGACCCACTGATGACTTTATTGGCTTACCTCCCTTTAAATTCAACTACTAAAGAGAAATAAAGGCACTATTAACAAGCTTTAATTCACTTTTATTTTTCTTGTATAAAACTATGTGGTAGCCACAGCTGGAGCCTGGGTCCTCTGCACGGAGACTCTGGTGTGGGTCTTTACAAGATGGTCAGTGAATTCCTAAAAAAGACAAGGTGTTAATTGTAGCCACACCCCAGCACCCCATGCCCCTGTCTAGGTTATAATGAGGTGTCTCGGCAGGTGGTACCTGATAGGGAGACTTGGTGAACACAGTCTCTTTCCAGAGATCAGGGGTGAGATAGCTGTAGGTCTTGGAGATCGCATCAAAAGTAGCCTTGGCTGGAAGAGCAAACAGAAGAGGGTTGGCGGATTTGTGGAACACCCCAGATGCAGACAAAAGCTGTTGCGCTCCTAGGAACAGAGAGGCCAGTTGGGGCCAGTCTGCCGTGCATTAGGAGGACCTTCCTCTCTCTCTCTGAAAATACGCCAAGCACACACTAAGTGTGATTAAGCAGAGCTGAGAGAGGCCACAGTGCCCACGAGGACCACCTACCAAAGTTCCCCAGGGTGGCAGTGCAGCCCCTGGCCGAAGTGTAGCAGTCATCAATACCAGCCATCATCAGTAGCTTCTTGGGCACAGGGGCTGAGACAATGCCAGTGCCTCTGGGGGCAGGGATGAGACGCACCAGCACAGAACCACAGCGACCAGTCACCTGCAAAGTGTGGAGATGTCAGGAAATGAGCTATGGGGAGCCTGTGCCACTGCAGAGCCCATCACTCACTACCCCAAGCCTACCTTGCATGGGACAGTGTGGGGCTTGCCGATCTTGTTCCCCCAGTAGCCTCGTCGCACGGGGACGATGGAAAGCTTGGCCAGGATGATGGCCCCACGGATGGCAGTGGCTACCTCCTTGGAGCACTTGACGCCCAGACCCACGTGTCCATTGTAATCTCCGATGGCAACAAACGCCTGTGAAGAGCCTGAGATGGCTGGTGGTCCACTGGCCGGCACGGCCTCAGCAGCCACCAACCAGGACCTGTGGCACCCCTCCAGGAAAGAGTGGCCACAGTAAGGCCACCCTGAGGTCCGGAAGAGATCCTTTCTCTCTCTCCCCTTTACGAAAGCCACGCGTGTGAGAGCAAGCATGACCATGCAGAGCTGAGAGAGTTCTCCCAAACCTCTTGGCAGAAATAGGCTGGGAAACCAGAAGGGGACTAGGATACCTTGAACCTGGTCCGCTGGCCAGCACGGGTCTGCTTTTGCACGGGCATGATTTTCAAGACCTCATCCTTGAGGGACGCCCCCAAGAAGAAGTCAATGATCTCAGATTCCTATGGAATAAAAAATAATGTCAAAACCACTTAACAAAAAGCTCAAAACCCCTGTAAACAGGGTTAAGAACCTCCACCTGGACTCGTAGAACTGGTTTCCCAGTTGCCCAGGCTTTCCTCTCCAAGCCAGGCACCCATAGTCAGAGGTAGGGCACCAGGACACTCCCTCTCCCCCGACCCGTGGAGCCTTGGCCCCCGTGAACACATCCCGCCCCAGGCCGAAGGAGCCTCGCGGAGATGGCAGCTGCCCACGCCCCTACCTTGATGGGCAGAGAAAACAGATAGATCTCCTCCAGGGACTTGATCTTCATATCCTTGACCAGGCGGCCCAGCTTGGTGACGGGGATCCACTGGAGGAGAGGCGCGGGTGAGTAGGGCCCCTGACTGGCGCCGCCCAGCCCCCACCCCCACCGAGCCTGAACCTACCTCCTTGTCCTCCGCCTTGCCTCCGCGAGCTCCGCGGCCCCGGCCCCGGCCCCGGCCCCGGCCACGCCCGCGGCCCCGGATGCCGCTGCCGAAGCCTCCGCGGAAGCCGCCGCGGCCTCCCATTCCGGGGCCCCCGGGGCCTCCGGGCCCTCCCGCAGCACCGGCGTCATCCGCCATTTGCTGAAAGGGACGCGAGAACCCGCCAGTCAGCGAGGCCCTCCCACCCGCGGGCGCCGGGAACCACGACCCCCGCCCGATGGCGCCGCGGCGCGGGTGCGAGCCCCCCCACCCGACCGCCGCGAGTTCCCGCCGCCCCGGCCCGCACGCCGCCGCCGCCACCGGAGCGGAGACTCACGTGTTTTCTCGGAGAAGAAGAACGAGGTCGCGCGGAGGGAGTATTTATCCTACGCCAAGTACCGCGAGATCTCGGGTGCCCCGCCCCGAGCGCGAGCCTATAAGAGCGGTGGAGGGGCGCTCCCAGGCCTCCCGGCCGACCCCGCGTGCGCCTGCGTACATCGGCTCTGGCTCCTGCTGCCCGGTGCCGCCGCGGCCCGGCTGCCCGCGCTGCAGGTAGGCCCGCGCCTCGCCGCGTCCCCCTGCGGCAGTCGGCGGGTCGGCGTTGGTTGAAAATCACCTGCGGCCCTGCCCGTGGCCGCGGGTGAGATTCGGCGCCCAGAGCCACCGGGGGCCTCAGCTCACCGCCCACTGGTCCGTGTGGAGAGGTGAAACCCAGGCCCCGACAAGCGCCCCGCCGCCCCGGGCCGCAGGTGCTCTGGCCCTTGATCTCTAACCTCTGACTCCTGACCCCGTGTTCTCTCCGCAGGACGCAGACGCCCCGGAGCGCGGCGGGAGGGGGCTCTACCCCGCACGCCCCGTGGAGCAGTCGGCCCGAGTCGGCGCGGGAGTCCCCCGCCCGCCTGGAGCGCGTCCGTCGGTGCTGTGCCGCGGAGGACAGACCCTGAGGTCACGGCCTCCTGCCGCCCCCCCCCCCCCCCAGCTCCGCCAGCCGGGCTCCCGCGGGTCGGCCGGCCCAGGTCCCACACCGCACAGCTTCCACAGTAGCAGGTCAGGTATCTTTGCGCTTGAGGGGACTTGGGCGGGGCATCAAGCCACCCGCAGGTGCGAAGGTGAAGCAGAGTGTTGGGAGCCGCGTGCCAGGAAGGGGTTAATGGATCGAGCAATGGCTCTCTGTTGACTCTTCCAACCGCGGCCCACCTGTCTCACCCTTGTTGTTGAAGGCTTGTGGCTCAAGGACGCATACTGTTGCTGTCTACTGTGAAAGGACATGTCTGGACAACTAAGCTTAAAATATCCTGCTTGTTAAACAACCCTGCTTTATAAGAGTGAATAATACAAATAAAGTTGGCATTGTGGCTGAATCCAGCCATATGTCCCTCCTGCTGCCACTCTGTTTATGTCTCTTTTCTTTTCCTCATTCCCTTACCCTCATGCCTGGACGGTTGTCGCCCCCAGCGCGCGACAGCAGGGCTGCCTCCAGGAGGAGCCCCGCCGCTCAACGTCAGTTACCGACCCCGACGGGGAAGGATGTGCGACTTCCTCGGGCAACTCCGCCCGTGAGAAGCCGCCCTCACCCTGAACTCTCGCTCAGAAAAATCCCTCCCGACTTTCTCCGTGAAATAAAATTTCTTTCCTTTGTTTGCTGGGCTTGCTTACGGTTTTGCCATAGTTTGCATGCCCTGAATTGCAATTGTGTTATTCCCAAATAAACCTGTTTTTGCCAGTGAAATAACTTGTATTTTCAAAATTAATACAAGTGTGAGAGCGTAAGATTGCTGGCTCAAAGGTTTTCATCCCCATCCCCCCCCCCCCCCCCCCCGTTGCTCTTAGGAGGGAGGTGGGGTCTTCAGGATTTGGTGAGCGCCCTGCTCTTGCTACTGAACCTCTGGTTCTGGTTATGTGCCTCAGGTGTGG
Source organism: Vulpes lagopus (assembly GCF_018345385.1). NCBI lineage: Eukaryota > Metazoa > Chordata > Mammalia > Carnivora > Canidae > Vulpes > Vulpes lagopus. The sequence goes on along the minus strand of NC_054826.1, from coordinate 127,949,320 downwards.
AACCGTGCTGGCTTTTCAGGTTGCAGCTGATGTCTCCAGATGGGCAGGGCCTACCTGTTCCGGAAGGCTTTCCCACACACCACCACTACTATCGTGGTACCACAGGTTGCATGGGAATCTGGTCCTCCCCTCCTGATCCGTACTCTAGAGCCAGTTCTCAGTTTTAGATCCTGAGAGACCTGATGGTGGGTCTATGTTAAAAGTCCCAGGGCCCTTAGAGATAATGCTTGGGCAGCATTATTTGAGGAGGGAGAAGGAAGGATTCCCACATTCTGCCAGGGCCTCAGCTTTGGGGAAACAACCACCAGAAGTTTGGTTTTTCGGCCTCGTGCTGCCTGGGGATCAGGTGTCCCCACTGCTGAGACAGGTTTCAGGGACCTGCCCAGGTCCAGCCTACCTATCCCTCAACTATGAGCAAGTGCCAGATGTTATAGGATCCCAGTAAGCCCTGGGCCAGGGCCATGATTGGCCTGAGTTGGACAATGCCACTGTGATGTCGGGCTGCTCCTGCTGTGAAATAGAGGCTCCTGAGCCCTGGGGGTCAGTGGAGCTGCCATCCAGACATAGATCATGGTGAGCCTCTGGCCTTTAAATGTGTTCCTTGTTTAAAACCTGCCCAGAACTGACCCCATTCTGCACTCTGAGAAAGGGTGAACGGTGGATTACAAGGTCCCAAACAAAGGAAACCCACCTTTCCAAGGGCTCTGACCTGTAATTAGGCCAAAATTGGCTTCCCCTGCTGGGGATTGGTAGTCATGGAGGGCCCTGACCCTCACAGCTGTCCCTTCATAGTGGGTCCTGACCCAGCATTCCACTTGGGGCTCTCATATGGCCAACCTCCCCAATCCTGGGTTTCCCTCTGGGTATGCGGGTGGATACTGGTCCGCCAGGCCCTGATTTTGGCCTGGCCTTTGCAGAGTGGCGGATATGATCTCAACCTCTTCGCCAGCCCTCCTGACTGCAACTTCCTATGTTCCGTGTGCCACGGAGTTCTCAAGAGACCAGTGAGGTTGCCATGCAGCCACATCTTCTGCAAGAAATGCATCCTCCGGTGGCTAGCCAGGTGCTAGTGGGCACTCAGTGGCTGGGAGGATGGGCAGGGCTGTGGCCATTCTTGCGGCCCAGAACAGAGAGGAAGGTCCGCCAAGCATTAGGTCATAATGGCCTTAAGAGCTGCCAAATCTAGAACCCTAAAATCTGTGTGTCCCCGCACTGAGTGGTATTTACAGCCCGTGGCCCCAGCTTCAGAGCTGAGTTCCCCATGAAGTCCTCAGGCCTATTTGGGCCTGAGAGAAGGGACCACCTGGGAAGGCGTCTTGCTGCTACTTGGTCCCTACCAGCTCCCAACACTCCCCCTGCTCCTGCCTCCTAGACAGAAGACCTGTCCGTGCTGCAGGAAAGAAGTCAAACGGAAAAAGATGGTCCATGTAAATAAACTCCGGAGGACCATTGGCCGCCTGGAAGTCAAGGTAGCTTGAAGCCCTTACTCCCAGCACCCTTCTCGCTCCTGCCAAGGGAGGGACAAGGCCAGGAGAGAGGGTAAGGAGCATCCTATCCTCAGAATTGAGGGTTTCTGCTCCAGCGACAGACTGCAGCCCTGAGGTCATCAGTCCTGCCTGAGTTTGAGTCCCCTCTCTACCACTTCTTTGCTGTGTGACTTTGGGCAAATTATTTAACCTGAGCCCTTGGGGCCGCAGTTATAAAATGGGGATTATACAAGATTTTTAGAGAATGAAATATTTGCTGTGCTGGCCATCACTACAGCCCACTAATAGATGAAGATTAGGAAAACAAAAAACAACAAAAAAAAGCATGTCACTAGAATTGCGAGAGCAGGCCAGCCCTGTACCCCTGCTCTCAGTGGTCTAGAGTCTCCCCACCCCCAAACAATTGTCCAACTCCACCCTCCACATCACTGATGCCTAGGCCTTGGCAGGCTCTCAGATCAGGAACACCACGGGGGATCTGTGTAAGGTAGGCTGCTATGTCCGGCCTGGTTGGGCTCACGTGGTGCTCTCCCCTACCCCCAGTGCAAGAACGCGGAAGCTGGCTGCTCGGTGACGTGCCCCCTGGCCCATCGAAGGGGGCACCAGGACTCATGCCCGTTCGAGCTGATGGCCTGCCCCCACGAGGGCTGCACGGCACGGGTGCCGCGTGGAGCCCTGGCCGAGCACCGGCAGCACTGCCCACAGGGGGCCCAGGAGCGCTGCCCGCTGGGCTGCGGGGCCACCCTGGGGCCCCTGGAGCGTGCGCGCCACAACTGCTACCGCGAGCTGCGCGAGGCCTGGAGCCGGCGGCAGGAGCGCAGCCGAACCCTGGTGCTGGGCCTGCTGCGGCGCATGCGCGAAGTGCACCGCACGGCCAATCTCGTCCGCAGACAGCTGGCCCAGCTCGGAGGCTTCCTGGAGGAGGAGGACGCGACGCTCGTGGGCGCCCCGCAAGGGGAGGCCGAGGCCACCCCAGAAGGCAGCATGGGGGCCGAGATGTGGGGGGCCCAGGGCCAAGGGACCTTGTAAATAGAAGGGTGAATAAACGCAGAGCCCAGGCCTGGGCCGCCCTACCACCGTGTGCTTGCCGGCGGCCCCCTTCCAGGCAGCACCGCCTTCCCCACGCGGGGCACTGGCCTCTCTGGCCTGGAAGGCTCTCCTTGCTCTCCGTTGGCCTCAGATGCCTCTTCCCCGCAGAGGATTTCCGCGACGCTCCTACCGCTCTGTCTACCAACCTCCCAGCCAGTCTCACGGCCGAGCCCTGAGCTCAGCAAGCCTCCCAGGGGCCTCCCTGGGGCTTCCCAGTATCCCGACCTCCTGCTCCCTGCGGCCACAGGGGCCCCGCCTCCCTCACTCAGGTGCCCGTCCTCGCCGCCGCCCCATCTGTCCGCGTCTCCCAGCACTAACCACTGCGCCTCCTATCGCTCCTGGCCCGCCGTCCCGCCCAGAGCACCTGCTCTCCTCCCTCGTACCTCCCAGACACCTAGAACAGTGCTTTGCACAGAGCATGTGATCAATCAATGCCGAGGGCCTCTGAAGTGACCGGGCCTAGTCATTTACCGGCGGTGCATCCCACACGGGACCCTGAGCACCCGCCGTCCCCAAATCCCAGAATGCCGAGGGGCAAGAGTCCCCGGACGACCTTAATAAACATTTCCCACGACTCCTTTTTACAATTTCCACTAAAAGGCAAACAGCGGGCCAGCCCCGTGACCCGCAGGCCGCCGCCGCCCCGCCCCCGTCCCTCCCGGCCAGCGGCACCTCTGCCAGCTTCCCTCCGCGGCTCAGCAGCTACCGCCCACAGCCAAGATGGCGGCGCGCGCGGCGCTGATGGCGTCACAGGAGCCGTGGGCGGTGACGTCACCGCAGCGCGCCGGCAGTCGGGAGCGGCGCGCCAGTGCACTCACGAGGCGGCGGCGGCGGCGGCGTCGTCATGGCGGAGCCCGTGGCGGGAATGGGCCACTTCAAGGCCAAGTGAGCTACGGCGTGGGCGCCGCCCGGGGAGGCGGCGGGGTTGGCAGCCCGAGGGGCCCGGCAGCGGGCGTCCGTTCGGTCTGCGGAGACGCGCGGAAGTCGGGTGGCTGCGTTGTTCCCACGTTAGGAGCCGGTTCGGGAGGCGTGGATGTAAAGTTCCGGAGGAGCCGGTGCAGGACCGCGGCGGGGCGCCCCGGCCGCCGGTGCCGGGAGGAGAGCCCGTCGGGGCAGGCGGCCCGGGCTGGGCGGGTGGGCCGTGCCTCGGGTCCCGAGGGCTGGGCCGCTCCTGCGGCGCGCACGGCTGCCGGGCGGTCCCGGGCCGGGATGGAGCGCGGTCCGCTGGAGTGAGCGAGCGAGTGCGTCGTTTCCGTCAGTGCCGGCAGGGAAGCCCCGGGTGCAGAGCGCGTCTATGCGGTGTCACCGGGGTCCGCTGCTGGGAGTTTCCCCGGTGGGGTCAGGCCGGCACCAGGGAGGTTCGGGAAGAGAGGCCGAGCCCCTAGCGGGCAGCAGCCACGTGACGCCGCACGTCGGCGGAGGCTCGTGCAAGCCAGGGGCTTGGAAACCGGAGCGGAGGGCAGGGGAGGGGAGGGGCTTAAAGCAGGCAGGGATGCAAACTGGTGGCGAGGCTGGACCAGCTGTCCAGATGGGAGTGCGGTGGCCCGGACCAGCCCAGAGGGCAGGGCCGGGGCCAGCTGGAGGCTGCAGGAATAACGGCGGCTTGGGGAGAGGGAGGAAGGAGCTAGGGTGCGGAGGCGGCAGGCTGCACCTGAGAAGGAAGTTGCCGAGAGCGGGTGGTGCTCTGGGCCTGTACTCGGAGCTGGCCTCCCACCGCCAGCAGGGGGCCCCCGAGGCTGGCCTATCCGCTGGGGAACCCGGGAGGACCGCCCTGTTGCCCTGCCTTAGGACCTGCTGTGGGTCCCCTCTGCAGCCTGGCGTCCTCTGCGTCGTGGGGACCAATACCTACCTCACAGCGCTGCTGAGAGAGGAGATGACAGTGAGAAGAGCCATCTCCAATCTCCTGCATCCCCGGCGCTGCCTGGGAACTCAAGGGCAGGGGCCTTTGGTGTTGACCTCTGGGGGAGCACCCAGCCCCGAGCTGGGCACTGAGACTGAGGAGTGAGGCACTCACCCTCTCCCCTGTTCTCTCTCTAGCTATGCTGTCGAGCGCAAGATGGAGCCTTTCTACAAGGGTGGGAAGGTGCAGGTACCAGCCCAGGGACGGGCAGAGGGGTGGGGCCGGGCAGGGGCTGCAGAAGCTTATCTTGGCTGAGACCCTTCTGTCACCAGCTGGACCAGACCGGGCAGCATGTCTTCTGCGTTTGTGGTACCAAAGTCAACGTCTTGGACGTGGCCTCCGGGGCCGTGCTGCGGAGCCTGGAGCAGGTAAGGGTGGGGAGAGCCAGGGCAGGAGACTGGTGCGGGGGACAGCCCATTCTCATGTGCTCTGTTTGCTCTCACCTCCAGGAGGACCAGGAGGACATCACTGCTTTTGAACTCAGCCCTGACGACCAGGTAGACAGGGCAGGGATGGGAGGTGGGCACCCAAACATTGAGGCATTGAGGACGTGTGACCATGCTCCCAGCCTCCCAGCTGAACTGCATCTTCTCCAGGTGCTGGTAACAGCCACCCGGGCGCTGCTTCTAGCTCAGTGGGCCTGGCGAGAGGGCAGCATCACCCGCCTGTGGAAGGCGATACACACAGCACCTGTGGCCACCATGGCCTTTGACCCCACTTCCACCCTGCTGGCCACAGGTAGGGCCCTGGGTGGGTGGCTGGGCCACGTGGAGGGCACACGGTCGGGGTGTTCAGGAACACTAACCACTTCACTGCAAACACATTCCCCAGGCGGCTGTGACGGGGCAGTGCGTGTGTGGGACATCGTGCGGCACTACGGGACACACCACTTTCGGGGCTCTCCGGGTGTCGTACAGTGAGTAAGAAGGTGGCAGGGAGTGGGCAGGGCGTCACGCCCAGGGCAGCACAACTTACCTGTCCCACCCGCCCTGCCCACAGCTTGGTGACCTTCCACCCGGACCCCGCCCGTCTGCTGCTCTTTTCCTCTGCTGCAGATGCCACCATCCGCGTGTGGTCGCTACAGGACCAGTCGTGCCTGGCCGTGATGACTGCCCACTACAGTGCTGTCACCTCGTTGACCTTCAGTGCTGATGGCCACACCATGCTTAGGTCAGTGGCCAGCCACCCAGGCCGAGGCAGGAAGGGGAGGGCTTCCTCTGAGTCTGAGAACTGAGGTGGCTCTTTCTCCTCCCAGCTCGGGCCGCGACAAGATCTGCGTCATCTGGGACCTGCAGAGCCACCAGGCCACGAGGACTGTGCCAGTGTTTGAGGTAGGAACGCCAGGGGGCCAGGCCAGTCAAGTGGGCAGGGAGAGAGTGGGGCTCCTGCCTCCATCCTGCTTATCCTCAGAGTGTGGAAGCCGCGGTGCTGTTGCCAGAGGAGCCGGTGCCTAAACTGGGTGTGAAGTCCAAGGGCCTGCACTTCCTGACAGCCGGAGATCAAGGTGTGTATGTCCAGCCCAGGGTGGGCAGCAGGGGCTGGGGGAGGTCCATGGACTTCAGTCCCAGCAGCCCGTGTCCCCACACAGGCCTCCTGCGTGTGTGGGAGGCAGCCTCTGGCCAGTGTGTGTATGCACAACCGCAGCCGCCGGGCCCCAGGCAAGAGCTGACCCACTGCACGCTGGCCCAGTCTGCCGGCCTGCTCCTCAGCGTCACCACCGACCACAACCTGCTGCTCTACGAGGCACGCTCCCTGCAGCTGCAGAAACAGGTGAGCACTGCCCCTGCTCGGCCCCAAGCCTGGGAGTCCAGCTCTCTACTCATGCAGGCTCTGGCTTGTGTCCCTCCTCCTCCTGCCCCCAGTTTGCCGGCTACAGTGAGGAGGTGTTAGATGTCCGGTTTCTTGGACCCGAGGACTCCCACATTGTTGTGGCCTCCAACAGCCCCAGCCTGAAAGTGTTTGAGCTGCAGACAATGACCTGCCAGATTCTCCACGGCCACACGGGTGAGGGCACTGAGCTGATGGCCGCAGCACTCTGCCCTGGGCTGGAATGCCCTCCTCTACCATAACTGACGGCCGTTTCCTCTCTGCTTCCTCCCAGACATTGTCCTGGCCTTGGATGTTTTCAGGAAGGGGCGGCTCTTTGCCAGCTGTGCCAAGGTGAGGCATCTCGAGAGGCAGGGAGGTATGGGTCTCAGTGCGGATACCCAGCCCAGTCTCTGCCCTCACTCCTTTCATTCCCAGGATCAGAGCATCTGTATCTGGAGGATGAACAAGGCTGGCAGGGTGGCCTGTGTGGCTCAGGGCTCCGGGCACACACACAGCGTGGGCACTATCTGCTGTTCTAGGTAGGGGGTCAAGGGCTGGAGTCCGCAGTGTTGTAGAGGCCCGGGCCCTGCTAGTAGGGTTACTCAGGGAGGTGTGGAGGGGAGGTCTCAGCCTGGGTCTTTGAAGCTGTAGACTAGGGATGTGTGCCAGAGCGGGCACAGGATACCCCCTGCTACTGTTGGTGATGGAGACTCTCAGAACTGGTCTTGGGGCTGGGGGAATGAAAGGGCAGGAAGAATGACACTGAACAAAGCTGAAGTAGGAAAAGACATTCTCTGCTGGGGAGGAGGGGGTGGGGGTCTGATGACCACCTCACCAGGTATGGTGAGCCAAGGGCAGGTGGCGGAGGCTTGAGTGAACCAGTGGCCCCAGAGGTCCATGGGGGTGACACAAGCTGTGTTCTGGAACAGTCCCTCTGGTTGGGATCATTGTGCTGCGGGTGCGGGGTCTGATGCACTGGCAGACAGGGCTGGTGGGGCTCAGCAGGTGTCTCCCCTACCCTAAATCTGGCCTCAGGCTAAAGGAGACCTTTCTGGTGACGGGCAGTCAGGACTGTACTGTGAAGCTGTGGCCCATCCCTGAAGCCCTGCCGTCTAAGGGCACAGCCCCAGACAGCGGTCCTGTCCTCCTGCAGGCTCAGGCCACGCAGCGCTGCCATGACAAGGTGATGGCACAGGGTACAGAGGGTAGGGGTGTGGCAGGGCTCTTGCTGGGATGGGGATCTGAGCTGCCACCTGCTCCCATCACCAGGACATCAACAGCGTGGCTGTTGCCCCCAACGACAAGCTGCTGGCCACAGGCTCACAGGACCGCACAGCCAAGCTCTGGTCTTTGCCACATTGCCAGCTGCTGGGCGTCTTTTCAGGCCACCGGCGTGGCCTCTGGTGTGTCCAGTTCTCCCCCATGGACCAGGTGCTGGCCACAGCCTCCGCTGATGGTACTATCAAGCTCTGGGCACTGCAGGACTTCACCTGCCTCAAGGTAAGCTGCCCCGCCCCGCGCCCCTCCCCCTCCCCCTGCAGGCCCAGCCCATCACCCGGTGTTGTCTCATCCCCCACCATCCTGCAGACATTCGAGGGACACGATGCTTCCGTGCTAAAGGTGGTCTTTGTGAGCCGCGGTACACAGCTGCTGTCCAGGTGGGTGGCTGAGGGCGGGGGTCGGGATGGGCTATAGGACCGGCCGGGCACTCAGTCCCTCCCCTTCCCAAACCCAGCGGCTCTGATGGTCTCGTGAAGCTCTGGACCATCAAAAACAACGAGTGTGTGAAGACTCTGGACGCCCATGAGGACAAGGTCTGGGGGCTGCACTGTAGCCGGCTGGACAATCGTGCCCTCACGGGTGCTAGTGACTCCTGCGTCATCCTATGGAAGGTGTGGAGGTGTGGGGGGCGTGGGGAGTGGGCGGGCTGCATCAGGGTGCCCATCTGACCTCACCCTGATCCCAGGATGTGACCGAGGAGGAGCAGTCTGAAGAGCAGGCCAGGCGGGAGGAAGAGGTGGTCAAGTAAGTGTGGGGTCCCCACCCAGGCCTCTGGAGCACCACCCACGTGCCTACTATGTCCCACGCGTCACACCCTGGGAGCGGGTTCCACAGGCATCACCTCTGTTTTATGGCGTGGAGAAACTGAGGCTGGGGGCAGGAACACAGCTCACCGCCAGTGGACGCTTAGTGCCGGGCTGCCGACTCCTGAGCCAACCCTCTGATGGCTCTGCTTCACCCCCAGCCACGTCCCCCAGTGACCCTGTCCCTGCTCCTCCCCCACCAGGCAGCAGGAACTAGACAACCTACTCCATGAGAAACGGTACCTGCGGGCCCTGGGCTTGGCCATCTCCCTGGACCGGCCCCACACTGTGCTGACTGTCATCCAGGGTCAGTGCTGCCTGGGGCTCTGTCGGGGGGCAGTCTCAGGTCCATGCTGTCCCCTTCCCTGGGGCTCATCTGCCTCCCTCCACCCCCCAGCCATCCGGAGGGACTCTGAGGCATGTGAGAAGCTGGGAGCCACGGTGTTGCGGCTGCGGCGAGATCAAAAAGGTGTGGGGCCGGTGGGCAGGCTGGGCAGTGAGCCGGGTGGGTAGGGTGGGCAGGGCCGCCGCCAGGCAGGTCTAACCGTGTGTCGTCCCCGCCCCCCCAGAGGCCCTGCTGCGCTTCTGTGTCACGTGGAACACCAACTCCAGGCACTGCCACGAAGCGCAGGCTGTGCTGGGGGTGCTCCTGCGGCACGAGGCCCCAGAAGAGCTCCTGGCGTACCCAGGCGTGCAGGCCTCACTGGAGGCTCTGCTGCCCTACACTGGTATGTGGGCTCGGCCCCGGGGGCGGGAGCATCCCCATCAGCCTCCGTGGAGCCCCTGACATCCCTGTGTCCTCCCACAGAGCGGCATTTTCAGCGGCTCAGCCGGACCCTCCAGGCAGCCACCTTCCTGGACTTCCTGTGGCACAACATGAAGCTGCCCACCCTCCCTACAGCTTCCTCTGTGGCTCCCTCAGCTCTCTGAAACATGCAGAAAGATGTTTTTGTCTCCTGATTCCTTGTGTCTTGGCTTTGTTTCGCCTGGACCGCCCCCACCCAGCCCCGCGACACCGGCGCCCTGGCCTTCTCAGCACAGACACGGGGTGTGCCTCAGTCAGAGGGGCTTTACTCAGGAAGCGGGAGTGTGTGCTTTCCTGGCCCTGCTGGCCAGAGGGTGTCACCCTCCGACATTCCTCCCCCAGCCTCACTGGCATCCATCGCCCCTGGGGGCTGGAGCTCCTGGCCTGCCCTCGGGGGGGTACTTGCTGGCCAGGGCCCTGCGGGTGACCGAGCAGCAGCGGCTGTGAATGGCACTCAGCGGAGGGCGGGCGGGCACTGAGGGGGAAAGGGTTGTGGCCTGGCAGGCTTCAGGGGTGCGCTGGGCCTCTCCACCCCTGTCCTCCTCGCTGTCGGCCTCGCGGTGGAGCCCTGGCCCACTCAGGAGTGCGCCCAGCCCCTCGGGTTGCAGCAGCACAGCGGGCAGGAGGCCTGAGCGGCCGCGGAACCTGTACCAGAACCTGCGATGAGAGCTGGGCCTGGCTGGCGCTGGCGCCCCTAAGCCGCGCCCAAGCTCCTCCCCCTGCTCACCTGCAGAGCCACCATCCTCGATCTGAAGTTTGCAGCACGCTCACCCGCGCCCCTGCAGGCACTGACAGCTCATCTGCGTGGCTGCTCTCATAGGCTTGGGAAGCACAGAACTGGGACCCTGGGAGTGGGCATTTGGGGGTCACTGCGGGGCCTCAGAATCCAGGGCCCCACCTCTCCATCCCCTCCTCTCATTGAGTCACAGCGTCCAGGATTCCCCTGATGATGGAGACCAATCCACTGGGGCTCCCCTCACTATGGGGGCCACAGCACCCACGGAGCCCCAGGTCGAGCGCTGGCTCGGGTCTCCAACGGCCCGGCTTCGCCGAGCACTGCCCAGGGGTGTGGTGCCTGCTTGGCTTGGGGCGTGGGCAGTCTCCTACCACTACTCCGTAGGGTTGTCTCTTCTCGGCCCGGGGCTGCTTCCTCTAGGTAGGGAGCAGGAAACCACGCCATCTGCTGCTCTTCGTTTGCCACCAGCCACCAGCCTAGGCGCAAGAGGTGGGCAGAGGTTGAGACCCCCTAAGCCCCTCGGGCTCTGGGGGCAGATGGGCGAGCTCTCAGTCCTGTGCAGCCCCACCTGACGGGTGTCGCAGCAGCACATCTAGGACCTCCTGGGCCTGTGCATGGAAAGGCCAACCCTGCGTGTCCTGGGTGCTGAAAGGCTGCAGGCAGCGCAGGCTCTGAGCCTCCAGGCTACAGATGGCAGGGCTGTGTTCAGGGCGGCGGTGGGGCTCTTCAGGAGTGGGCAGGATCACCAGACTGGAAAGGGAGTGGGCGCAGGCGGGGGAGGGAGGGTGGGTGAGAGTGCCAGGGCGTCCCACCCTTCCCCGGCGGCCGCCTCCTGGCCTCGCCCCTCCCCTGGCTTCCAAGGGCTTTCCCGGACAGGGAACCAGGGACGAGTGGGGTACCTGCCAGGTGGTAGCACCGGCTCCAGGTCCACGGGTTGTGGCTCAAAGAAGCCGGTGAGCACCGCGCTCCGGGACAGCTGCTCCACTGTGGCCAGCAGTGCCCGAGTGTAGGTGTCCAGCAGCCGCAGGCGCGCCAGGCCGCGGCCCATGCGCCCCCCACGCACCAACAGCGATGTGTCTGTGGGCACGATGGGCTCGATCTGGGGGTCCCCGGGCCGCTGGCGCCCCTGCCCCTCCCGGGTCCCCGCGGGCTCCCGCAGCGGCCTCACCGGGGAGCTTGGGGAGAATGCGGTCGGATCTGCGCAGCAGGCCCGCCTCCACTGGGAACGCCTCCTTAAGGGTCTTCTAAGGAAAAACCGGCGAATCCGCCTCAGTCCAGTGGTTCCCTCTGGAGGGTGAGGGTTCCTCTCGGGGATGGGGGTCATAGGGGCAGGGATCCTCATGGGCACGAGGCCACCGCCTAGGCAGGGTCAGTGCTGGGCCTCGGGGGACGGGGTTTGCCGCAGGCTTACTCACGTGGAGCTCCTTGAACTCAGCCCAGCTCCTTCGCACGAAGGTGTCGCTGCCGTCCGACCAGCACACGGAGAAGGCAAACGTCTGTTGGGAGAAAGGTTGGGGGCGCTTTGGAGGGGCTGGGCCAGGAGTTCCCTCCCTCCTCCTTGGGGCTGGCAGGGACCCCGCACCATCCTACCTGAAGCCGCCCTGTCTGCACCAGGGCCGCTGCGCGCACGGACACTGGGTGCCGGGAGCCTGCCATCGCTGCCTCACAGCTCGTGGTCCTGGGCTTCTGGAACTGCCCAGCTGCGACCAAGGGGCCCACTGCATGCGGCTCACCAGGAGGGAGGGCTCCCAGGCTCCCGGAAGACGACTGGAATTCCCCAGGTGCTCCCCCGCCCTGCCCTTGGGTCTCTCCCAGCTTCCTCACTGTGCCCAAAGCAGATCCGCCTAGAGGGACAGGAACACAGGGCATGGCGGGGGTGGGGGGTGGGGGGGCCGACTCTGTCTGGCATGAGTCTGGCCCCTGGGAGGAGGAGGAAAAGGAAGGGCCATCAAAGTGCCGCAGCCTGGCCTGGGTCTCCCATGCCCTGTGTGAGACAGATTGAGCCTCCCCAAGGTGTGCCTCTACTCTGCCTCCCAACTCACCTGGGCAGCTGCTGGCCCTTGTCATCAGGAGCCAAGGACCCAGTACTGAAGGCTTTATGTATTTTGGCTTAATACTCACATCGGAGGAAAGGTCTCTCAGTGTTCCCAAGTCACAGAGGAGGAAATTTACATGAAATGGATAATTCAGGCTTTTCTGGATATGTTGGGGAGAGTGGACCTCACAGGCTCTCCTCCCCTGTGGTGGGGAGACCTGGGGCAGGACCAGGAGGATCCCAGTCTGCAGTCACTGGCGCGTGGTGTGTGTGGGGGCGTTGGTGACTAGGACTGTTTTGAGAGCTGCCCCTGAATTCATGATTTACCACAATTTACCCCGAACACAGCCTCTGAGATGAGGAGTGACCATTTCCCCACTAACAGGGCTAAAGCAGGGGTAGGCCCTACAGTCCCCACAGGTGTGCTTAGGTGCCCCCACCTCTGGGCTGCTTCCTGAAGTGGAGGGCCTCCAGAGCTCCACCCAAGCCTGCTCTCCATTGGCTCTTCCTGCTGTTGGGGCTACTGGCTCTTTGTTGGGACTCCTGCCCCAAGTCGTCCAGGGAGGGGTTAGCCTCTAGGTCACTCCCCTGAAAGTCACCCTGGCCTGGACAAAGGGCCTTTGTGGATCTGTCCCTCCAGCGGCTCTCTAACCTTCCCTGCACACGGCCCAGGCAATGAACTCCTGCTGACAGAGGCCTCAATTGCAGGGTGCCTTTAGCCCAGCTGTCACGCTCTCCCCAACCTCCGTGGGGCCATGCTGAGGGGCTGGCCCAGCCGGCTGCAGGGGGGGCAGACACTTCTCCCCTGGAAGACACAGAGAAGCTGGGGCCTTCTAGAAGGGCACTAAGGCCCCCTTCTCACCCCATCCGTCGGCCCCTGTTCACACCCCCAGCAACCCTGGCTCCTTTCCCTCCTGTGCCTCTCCATGGCCCCCAGCCTCACCTGGCCCGTGGACACCTGCCTCCCCCTTCCCCGCCAGAGCTCCTCACTAGCTCCTATGAAATCTGCTCAATTCCCAGCTCCCATGGCAGCGACAAGGCCCTGCATGTGCTCCCGCCCACCTTTAGATCTCTCCTCCCACCACCTTCCCCAGGTCCTGTGCCACTGGCTTCTGCCCATGCCCACCGCCAGCCTTGGCCTTGATGGCCTTCCTCCACTGAGTCCTCATCCTTCAGGCATCTGCCTAAGTGTCACTCCTCAAGGAGGCCTCTGGGATTAGCCACTCCCTGTTCGTGGTCCCCACCAGAGCTTGTCAGTGGACGTGTTACTGTGACTCCCTTGTTTTCTTTTTTTTTTAAGATTTTATTTATTCATTCATGAGACAGAGAGAGGCAGAGACACAGGCCGAGGGAGAAGCAGGCTCCCTGCGGAGAGCCCGATGCGGGACTCAGTCCTGGGTCTCCAGGGTCACGCCCTGAGCCAAAGGCAGGTGCTCAACCGCTGAGCCCCCCGGGCGCCCCAACTCTCACCGCTGACCACTGGACAGTGAGCCGGGGGGTCAGGGACGGATCTCGGGCCCCGCCCTGCCCAGCGCCCGGGCCAGGACTTGGAACAGAGCAGACGTCCGCACAGACAGGTGCAGGTGACGCACGAGCGCGCGGAGGCTGAGGCTGCTCCCGACGGGGACGTGGACAGCGCCCCCAGGCAGCCCCGGGAGCCCCAGGCCCGCGCCGCCGGCTGTGCAGGCCCCGCCCCGCCCCGCGGCCCCGGCGCCCGTTGCCATGGCGCCCGTTGCCCGGGCCGACCCGGGGGACCCAGGCCCCGGCGCGCCGCGCTCTGTGCGCTCACCGCGCCGCCCCGCGTTGCCGAGGCGCCCGTCGGCCGACCACAGGGCGCGCCCCGCCGAGGGCACAAAGCCTGGCCGCGGGCACGCGGGGCGGTCGGAGCGGAGCGATGGGGGCGTCCCGGGCCGCAACACGGACTTCGCCCCGGCCGCAGCCGGAGACCACGGCGCGGCCGCGGCGCGGCTTCCACAACACGCTGCTCTTCTACTGGAGGAAGCGGGAGCGCCGCCACGGACGACGCAAGCCGGGCTCGGGACGCGGACTGAAGCCCGGGGGCCCGGCGAGGACCCGGGTCGCCAGCCCCGCGCCCGCGCCCGCCCGCACCCCGGCCTCGGGCTCGGCCACCTCTCCGGCGCGCTCCGCGAGCCCCGGCCCCGGCCCCGGCCCCGGCCCGGCACCCCCGCCGGCCGCCGGCCCCGCCCCCGGCCCCGCCCCCAGCTCCAGCCCGGCCTCCGCGACTGCGCCTGCGCCCTTGCCCGGCTCCTGTGGCCGCGCCCTGGCGGCGGCGCGCGCGCTGGCCTGGAGGCCGACTTGGAGGCCCCTCTGGAGGCCCAGCTGGCCCGGCAGGCCTTGCGCAGGCAACATGGCGGCGCCCGGCGAGCGGAGCCGCTTTGGCTGCGGGAGCCTCTTCTCCTTCCTGCCCGGCGGCGCGCACTCGGAGGTGATGGACGACCTGGTGACGGACGCGCGCGGCCGGGGCGCGGGGCGGAGAGATGCGTCCGCCGCCGCCTCGGCCCCGGCGCCGACCCCCGAGCCTCAGGTCGCCGAGGACCCTTCCCGGAGGCGGCCCTGCCGGGCCTGCGTGGACTTCAAGACGTGGATGCGGACGCAGCAGAAGGTCAGATGCCCCCGGGGAGCCCGGCCTGCAGCCTTTCAGCCGCTCGCGCGCGGGGTCGCGCCGGGGCGGGGCGGGGGAGCCGCGTGGGCGTCGTGCCCCGGACACGACCTGCCCTGACCCTTGGTCGGCCTCCGCCCGCAGCGGGACGGCAAGTTCAGGGAGGATTGTCCTGAGGATCGCGAGGAACTGGGCCGCCACAGCTGGGCTGTCCTGCACACTCTGGCCGCCTACTACCCCGATCTGCCCACCCCAGAACAGCAGCGAGACATGACCCAGTTCATACATTTATTTTCCAAGTTTTACCCGTGCGAGGAGTGTGCCGAAGACATCCGGAAGAGGTGAGTGTGTCTACCTTGCCTGTCGGCGGAGCTGTCCCACCTGGAGCCTGGGGCCCCTGCTGCTGTCATAAAGGGGCAGCGGTGGCCGTGGCTTGCCCAGAGCAGGGGCCAGCTAAGCCGGCTCCTTTCCCCTCAGAGGCCCAGCTGCCTGGGGCTGCTGCTGAGGGCTGCTTGCTGGGCACTGCTGCTGTCGCAGCCAGAAGGCTCCTGGTGGGGCTTCACCTACAGAGGCCCCTGCTTGGAACTCCTGGGGGCTCCAGCAGGTGGATGAGTCCACTTTGCCTGATTTCTATAGCAGGACTGTATGCTGCATGTAAGGCTTGAGAACCCACTGCTTTTGCTCCCAGGAGCCACCTTTCTTTCACTGGGAAGCACAAGGGCTGTTATTTGGCACCCACAGGTGTTTCTGGCCTGGATGCGGGGCCTAGGGCAGCCCTTGCCATTTGAACCTGGGCAGTTAGAACAGGTCTCTTGCTAGGCTGAGGCCCAAGGGCCCCAGGTGCTAGCAACAGGTCTGGTTTACAGTTATGCCTTTGTGCTGGCGCCACCCCTTTCACACACTGCCCTGGGCCAGGGATGCTGGGTGAGGCTTCCTGATTGTTACAAGGTTGTAAAGTTGCATGAGGTTATAAAGTTGCATGACGAGTGCCTTAATGTCTTGGGTCTGCTGAGCTCCATAGATAAGGGGTTGAGCAGGCCTAGGAGTGGGCCAGTGGTGGACAGAGCAGGATCAGGCCTGTTCGGGGCATGCCTACCTCTCAGAGCATGAGGGGGCTCATGGGTGTAGCTGGCAGCAATACCCAAGCTCTCCTCCCTGGATCCAGCAGGCAAGTAGCTGATGGGGTAGGGGCAGTGGGGCCACTGCCTGTCCCCATCATCACATGCTTCCCTCACACAGGATATGCAGGAACCAGCCGGACACGCGCACTCGGGCCTGCTTGACCCAGTGGCTGTGCCGCCTGCACAATGAAGTGAACCGCAAACTAGGCAAACCGGACTTCGACTGCTCACAAGTGGACGAGCGCTGGCGCGATGGCTGGAAGGATGGCTCCTGTGACTAGATAGTGGCCAGCAGAGCTGTGGGACAGCAGCCCGGGCCTGTGGGCAGCCTGGCCAGAGGGGGATGGGGCACTCATTAAAGTGCATCAGAGCCAGAGCCTGTTGTGTCTCAGTTGGATCGTCCCCAGAGACTGCTCGTGGGGCCCTTTCCTCTTAGGTTTGTAGTCAGAGCAGAGGTGCCTGCTGCAGACACCTCGACGGCCCTTCCTCAGCCAAGGCCCCGCGCGGCTGTAGGTGAACGAGAGGGAGCAGCCCAGGCTGTGCCTTACGTTTGGGATATGGTGTCCTGCTCACCCCACACCCCGGTGCCCGCTTCCCTACACAGGAATGTGACAGGCCTCCTAGGGCTCCCTGTCCTGCTCCTTGAGGTAGGCCATTGTCTCCCAGCCATGACCGTGTAGCAAGGGCCAGCTCCCAGGCTGTAACTCTACAGGCTGTGTGCTGTTTGCAGTTCAGAAAAGAGGTCTGGGGGTTGAGCTCTCCTCCCTGCTCGGTGTCTACAAGGAAAGCACAGGCAGGCTGCTTCTCTGACGGTCCACCAACGCTGCTGCCCGCCTTCCATCCAGCACATACCTGTACCAGGCCTGTCAAGAGGCTTTGTGGGACCAATATCAGAGCTTGAAACCAAAATAAAATGATGGAGGAGTGGCCAAGGGCGTGGCTTCGGTGTGTTTTGTGTCAAATTTGCGGCAGTGGACAGGGCTTGCCCTTGCTGCTCCAGGCAACAGCTTCCATCTGTCCCAAGTTCTGCTCCATAGGAGGAGGGCAAGGTCCCAGTGCAGAGGCAACCTGGGAAATCCCAGGAACAGCAAGGAAGCCTAGTGCTGGAGCTAAGGGAGGGTCAGAGGTGAGTGGGAGGTCAGATGGTACATAGTCTTCAAGTGCCCCACAAGGACTTTGTTTTAATACCTACCTCCTGGGATCCCTGGGTGGCGCAGCGGTTTAGCGCCTGCCTTTGGCCCAGGGCGCTATCCTGGAGACTCGGGATCGAATCCCACATCAGGCTCCTGGTGCATGGAGCCTGCTTCTCCCTCTGCCTGTGTCTCTGCCTCTCTCTCTCTCTGTGACTATCATAAATAAAAAAAAAAAATTTTTAATACCTACCTCCTGTGGCAGGAAAGTCGTGGAGGATTTGGAGTAAAGGAATGGCAAGGTGACTTCCGGGAGGGACGCCTGGAGGGCTCAGCGGTTGAGCGCCTCCCTTTGGTCCAGGGCGTGATTCCAGGGTCCTGGGATCAAGTCCCGCATCGGGCTCCTTTCAGGGAGCCTGTTTCTCCCTCTGTCTGTGTCTCTGCCTCTCTCTGTGTGTCTCTTGTGAATAAATACAATCTTAAAAAAAAAAAAAGACTTCTGGCAGGTTCCTCTGGCTCCTGAGCTAGGATGAGGCAGGAATGGGTGAAAGCAGGGAGAGCAGGCACCCTGTGGCAGCTGAGTGGGGAGCTTGCCCTAGGGTGGGTCAGAGCAGAGCTGCCAAGAGAAAGAAGCCAGAGTTGACTGTGGGGTTCAGGCCCTAGTGGCAGGAGGATGCTCTCCGTCCCCTGGAGAACGCTATAGGTGGAGTGGGCAGAGGGCTGACCTGCCTTCAGCTTTTGGGCCTTCCCAGATCTGCTCAGCCACACCTGCTCCCAGGCTGGGCTCCCAGCCGGAATGGCCCAGCAACTGTACGTATGCCCCATCAACGGTTCCTTGGCACCTTCACCCAACTGGTGCCGCAGCAGTTCTGACTTCAGCAGGGCCTCCCCAGGGAGGACAGTGATGCAGAGATTGGAGGCAGGGAGCAGCCAGCAGAGAATTGTTCCTCTCCACCCTCTCTTGATGGACTGTGCCCAACATGTGGCCTTCTTCTGGTCTCTCCCAAGTCACCTGCTAGTGGGAGAATCAGCCAGCTTCTCTAGGGAAGCTGTGGTTGGCCCAGGAACACCGCCTGGATATGCTTTCCCTCCTGCCCTCCCTCACTTCCCTCTTTCCCTTAACTCTGGCTTCCTGGATGTTTCACCCGCCCCCCCCCCCCCCCCCAATCCAGGCTAAATCAAGTGGGACCGTAGTCTGAGATGAGGTTTTGGCTCAAGCTGTCAGCACGCAGACCAAGGGCGTGCGCCAAGAGGAAGGAGAAAAGCCCCAGGATCATGCCCTGGGGCCTCCAAAGTTTAGAGGTTACAGGAGCTCACAGGTTGGACCAGAAGAGAGAACCCCAAAAGGGTAGTGAGAAAGGGCCGGTGACATAGGGATGTGAAGAGAGGATGACCTCCAGAAGCATTTCCAGGAGCGTGGGAGCGTCAGAATTACCCCTGGGACTAAAGGGGCAGTGGATGCTGCTGAGGACAGGCTGGGAGCTATTCCAACAGACAAGGGTGACAGCCTGGATGCACAGTGTCCTGGCCTCCGGAGTGGCACCTCTGGCCATACCTGCCCTGAGACAGGTTCACGGGGTGGACCAGGTGTCACCTTCTGTCCCAGCTCTTCACTCCCCAGTGTGATGGAAGAACTCGGCCAGCTGCCTATTCATGGAATGAAGACCGGCTAATAACAATCCCTACAATCCCTACCTTCCACGGGGGTGGGGGGGTGGGGGTGGTGGTGGTGAGGGGGTGGCGAAGTGCCTAGCACTGCAAACTCCCAACAATTGCAAAGTTTTCTGTCAATGCCCTGGACAGAAACAGCAGTCATCTGGGACCCTGCCAGGCTGGCCAAGAAGGAGCACGAGGGAGGGACCCTGTCTAACTTGGGCTGGGGGATCTGCAGAACAGACCCAGTGGGGCCCCAGCTTGGCCAAACGCCACATCATCTCTCCAGCTTCTTCCCACCCCTGGCCCCAAAGCAAACGGGCCGGAAACAAGTCCGCTGGGGAGACCCCGGAGTGTGAAGGCTGAGTGAGCGCCCTTGGAATGACCGAGAGTAAGCGGCAGAGATGTCCCTACCCCCCCATGCTGGCCTGCGGGCCCTGGCCTCCGGGACAAGGGCCTGGGGGGCGGGGGGGCAGAGGCCTTCCCCGCCCTGTCAGGGAGGCTAAAACCCTCTGCAGGAGAGGCCGGCGGCACAGAGGGGGGGGGTCACAGGGAAAGGCCCAGTAGCCGCTCTTCGGTCCGAGGGAGTCGGGTTCCCGTCCCCCGAGGGTGGCGGTGCAGCTCCGTCACCCTTTCGCTCCGCGGAGGGCCCGGCGCGGAGGGGCGGGGCGGGCCGGTCGGGGTCCTGGGGCTGCAGCGGGGCCCAGCGCAGGGGCCCGGGAGGGGCGGTGCAGGCGGGGGGCGACGGAGCCGCGGGCTCAGCCCCGCTCCAGCAGGTGGGGGGGCGGGGGGCGGGCCCTGCGCCGCGCGGACCAGTGGGCGGGGGGCACCGGCTCGGCCCCGCCCCGCGCGCCCCCGCCGCGGTCGGCGCGCGCTCTCGGGCGGCAGCGGCGGCGGCGGCGGCGGCAGCGGCGGCTCCGGCAGCACCCGGCGGCCTCGGGCGGGGCCGGACGGACAGAGAGACAGAGGGCGCCGGGGGCGCGCGTCCCTCCAGGGCTGGCCATGGAGGGAGCCTCGTTTGGCGCGGGCCGCGCGGGGGCCGCCCTGGACCCCGTGAGCTTCGCGCGGCGGCCCCAGACCCTGCTGCGGGTCGCCTCCTGGGTGAGTGGCCCCGGCCCCCGCCCCCCCTCGCCCCCGCCGCCCCTCGCCCCCATCCTCGCCCCCATCCTGGTCCCCGCCGGCCCCTTCCCCGCCGGCCCCTCCCCCGCCGGCCGCAGGTTGGGGTGACGTCACCGGGCAGGGCGCGCCCACCTGCGGATGGGGGGGCCGACGGCGCCCGCCGGGACCTTGAGAGGTCACCGGCCGCCGCCCCCGCCTCCAGTCCCCCGAGGTCTGACGCGGCCCCCTGCCTCCGCGCTCGCTCCGTCTTTCCTGTTCTCACGACCTGGAAGCGGACACAGGGGCGGGGACGCGAGTGGGCTCGAGCTCTGCGCCGCAGCACGCGGAGGGACCGTGGGAGCCGAGGGGAGCGGGCGGCGCTTACACCGGCTTCTCCCGCACACACGTTCTCCAGGCTCCTTCCAAGGGAGCTGGCCCTTTCCCAGGCCTTCCAGTTACAGTTGTGTGTGTTTGGGGGTTGGGGGTGCCCTGGGATCCCCCGGGCGGGGCAGCAAGAAGGGGCTCTGCACTGGGAGGGCTGCCTGGGGGAGGTGCGGGAGGGCCAGATTTGGGGACAGCCCAGACGACTGGGGCATCCCTAGGCCAGGTGGCCAGCTCCTCCTTCCCCCCACCTCCAGGAGGTGGGTGAGGAGTCTGGGTTTTATTTAGCCAGTGGCACCTGGTGTCCACAGGACCTACGCCCTGGTCTTCAGGAGAGAGATGCCCAGGGTGGAGCAATTAGGAAGTAGGAACCCTGTGTTCTGGTGCCAGCTCCGCTCCGACCTGTGGACCACTCTGGGCGGACATGTCCATGCCCTGCACCTGGGCTTCCCTCTGACACCATCTCAAGGAGCTGGAGAGGGAAAGGAGAGAAATGAAGTTGAAACTGGAGGTCTTTTTTTAGAAACATGGGGCTGTCCAGAGTTGAAGGAGCAGCATCTGGTTTAAAATGATTGTGGTCCAGAAGCGCCTGGTTGGCTCAGTCTTTCGAGCATGGGACTCAGGGTCATGAGTTCAAGCCCCACATTGGGCATGGAGCCTACTTTTAAAAAATAAATAAAGTGTAAAATGACTGTGTTGCACCATTTACCTGCCTTACACCCCTTGTGGTAAGGGGATGCTAAAGTTGACTGAACCCCGGAGGTCAACAGTATCACCTTTCTTTTTTTTTTTTAATTAATTAATTTATTTATTAGAGAGGGAGAAAGAGAGTGGGGAGGGCAGAGGGAGAGTGAAAATTTTGAGCAGACTCCCTGCTGAGCTGAGCTGAGCACGGAGCCCTAACTCTGGGCTTGATCCCATGACCCACAGGATGACGACTTGATCCGAAATCATGAGTCAGGCCCTCAACTGACTGAGCCACCCAGGTGCCCCAACAGATCACCCTCTGAGCCCAAACACTTATGGTGCGACACTCAGTCGCTTGGGCTGTTATCCCTTGGGTGCTGGGTGGGCATTATTTTCCTGGCCCCAACACTGCATGCACTTTACTCGGCATGTTAGGAAGCAGGGCCCCACAGCTTCCAGGTGCTAGGGGTGGGTTTGGTGCCGGGCCTGGGAGACAGTTGTGCCACCTCTTCTCCGCCCCTCCTCCCACAGCGCCACCCGCTGGAGCCTAGAATCACTGGTCCAGGTGAAGCCTCGTGTTCCTACTTCTGGAGGGGCCCCGCACAGGACCAGTGACCCAGTTTGAATGTCAAACCCATCTTTTATCAGCCAAATGATTTCGCTAATTGGGGCCCCACCTCCCCATCATAAAGGGGATCACAGTGAGCCCTTGTGGTTTGGGGGGAGGATTCTACCAGGAATGCAGGTCAATAAGAGGTTTTTTTTTTAAAAAAAATAATAAATAAAAAAAGAAGAGGTTTTAAGCATAGTGCTGGGCATAGTAGATACTCCATAGGACATGCGATCCATAATGTTTAAGTGCGCGGGGGAGGGACTGAGGGAGGGGTGCCCCCGAAGTCCCCGTCCACAGATGGGCCCCGCGCGGCAGGGAACGTGGAGACCGGCTGGAGGGCATGAGCACCGCGGTGGGTGACAGCGGGAAGGAGACCCCCGCGGGGCCCTGAGCGCCGCCCGCCGCCCGCAGGTGTTCTCCATCGCCGTCTTTGGGCCCATCGTCAACGAGGGCTACGTGAACACCGACAGCGGGCCCGAGCTGCGCTGCGTCTTCAACGGGAACGCGGGCGCCTGCCGCTTCGGCGTCGCGCTCGGCCTCGGGGCTTTCCTTGCCTGCGCCGCCTTCCTCCTGCTCGACGTGCGCTTCCAGCAGATCAGCAGCGTCCGCGACCGCCGCCGCGCGGTGCTGCTGGACCTGGGCTTCTCAGGTGGGCGGGGCGGGGCCTGCCGCGCGTGTGGAGGCGTGGCCGGCGGTGGGCGGGGTTTCTGGGCTCCGCGGGGGCAGCGCTTTGCCGAGCGGGGGGGGCGGGGCTTGCGCGGGGCCGTGGTCCGGGGCGGGGCCTCGGCGCGGGCTCCCCTGACCCGCCGCCTGCCCGCAGGGCTCTGGTCCTTCCTGTGGTTCGTGGGCTTCTGCTTCCTCACCAACCAGTGGCAGCGCACGGCGCCCGGGCCCAGCACGCTGCAGGCGGGAGACGCGGCGCGGGCCGCCATCGCCTTCAGCTTCTTCTCCATCCTCAGCTGGGTGAGTGCGGCCGCGGGGCCGGGCCGGGGTGGGGTGGGCGGGGTCGGTGCTGGCTGACCCGGGCTCCCCCTCAGGTGGCGCTCACTGTGAAGGCCCTGCAGCGGTTCCGCATGGGCACGGACATGTCGCTCTTTGCCACGGAGCAGCTGGGCACCGGGGCGGGTCAAGCCTACCCCGGCTACCCGGTGGGCAGCGGCGTGGAGGGGACGGAGACCTACCAGAGCCCTCCCTTCACCGAGACTCTGGACACCAGCCCCAAGGGGTACCAGGTGCCTGCCTACTAGTGGCTGGCAGGCCCCCACCAGGGTTCCACGGCTGCCACCAAGCCAGGGTCCAGGGTTTCCCGGGACCCCCCTCAAGTCCTCCTGGCCTAGCGCCAGGGACAGAGAGGGTGGCCACTGAGGGCCGTCTGGGGCCAAGAAAGGGTAGCCCCCAGGGTGCCTAGACTGCCCCCCACCCCACATTCCCCCTGTCCCTTTAGTCGCTGACCCCAGGCCTGAGGTCGGGATGTGCAACCCTGGACATGTGTCCTCCAGCCTAGTGGATCAGCCTGGGAGGGGGCCATTTCCCTGGTGAGCCAGCTAGCCTGTGGCTCACCTGTCCACCCTGGGGTTAGGGGTCTCGCTGCCCTCTGTAGCTAGGGCGGGGGCTGGCCCCGGGAGCACGGGCACTGTTCTCACCCCATGTCCCCCGGGGCCATGACCGTCCCTGCTCGTGTTGTGGCGGTTCACCCCGTGGGGCTGTGTGCACACTGCCCGGAGCCTCCAAGCGTTTGCTGTCACAGGCTCACTAGAGTAGCCTGGTCCCGGTGATGTTGTGATTGTGGTCAGGTCTTCGGGCTTCACCTCATAGTTCCCTGCAAGCAGCCCCGCTGTCCGTGGCCCCTGATCCTGTCCTGACTTGCCTAGGCCCAGGAGCCTGCCCGGGTGTGGGCACTTTTGGCTAGGAAGGCACAACATGGCTGCATACAGGCCTGGGCACCGGCCTTCTCCACCCCAGCAAGAAGGTCTTGTCCAAGGGAGGCTTAGGACACCTGGGGACCTGGCAAAACAGGCCCCTCACAAGGAAGGAGGCCTGAGGTTGCACATGCCCACCATGCCCTGGACATGGCCCATCTGTGCAATCCCTTTTTCCCTTGGCTTCCTGGACCAGCCCCTCAGCACCCTGCCCTGCACTCAGTTTTAAGGCGCAGCCTGAGGTTGGGGTCCCTCTGTATAGCTGACTACTCATGCATTGCTCGAAGCTGGCTTTTCACATTCTGTCAATACCAAATGCGGTTGCCACCTTCCATTCTCGCAGACAGGCGCCTCCCTGTGGAGTTGCAGTTGGGTGACAACCCTGTACATTGTAGCATAGACCAATTCTGTGTGGGTATTTAAGTGAACATGTTTACAATTTTTGTATATATGGATCTTTCTCTCCCTCTTCTGAAAGAGCAATCCGTGATTGTGTATCTTCAGTGTCCCATGTTTCAACTGCAATTTCTTTACAATAAAAGACTGTGAGTTTACCTGGCACAGACACTGCTTGCAGAGTCGTTTCTACCCCTGCCCCGTGGGTGCCCAGAACCCAGGAAGGGGCAGCAGGTGGAGACTGGGCTGATGCCCTTCTTCTGAGGGTCCCTGAGGCCCCCACCACACATCCCCCTGCCGTGCCGCTGGACAGCTCAGAGTAGACTCTGAAATGCTGGGGGAGATGCCCATCTCTCCTGTTGAGAACAGCAGGAGGATCATTTCCTGTTGCGGCACATGTCTCGGCTCCTTCCTCAGTCCACCAGTTGAGCTTCATCCCACATTCTTCAAGGATAGTTTTATTGGGAACATAAATGTCAAGTCCTGTTGCTTACAGCTTTGAAAGGATTCCAGCATGCTCCTTTAGGATCCTGTACTGTTGACCATTACTGTTTGTATTTCTCCGTAGGCTATCTGCTTTTTCTATTTGGTAAAATGTATTAAGGTTTTTTTTTTTTTTTTCCTGAGTTGTGTTCTGTCGAGATGTGGCTTTTCTTTTCTTTTTTTTTTTTTTTTTTGAGATGTGGCTTTTCAAAGAATTATCCTAGTGTTTTTTTTTTTTCTTTTTTGGAACAACCGTTTAAGATTTTATTTATTCATGAGAGACAGAGAGAGAGGCAAAACACAGGCAGACGGAGAAGCAGGCTCCTGCAGGGAGCCCAATGTGGGATTCAATTCCAGACCCCGGGATCACACTTTAAACCAAAGGCAGGTGCTCAACCACTGAGCCACCCAGATGTTCCCGAACAACCATTTTTAAGTAATCTCCACATTCAATGTGGGGCTTGAATTCACAACCCAGTCTGTGATCAAGAGGCACACCCTCCTCCGACACAGCGCACTGGGTGCCAAGTATGTGTTCAGTTTTCTTTCTCCATTGCGCGGAAATGCGGTCATTTCTCCACACATCACCACCTTGTTTTGGGACCCCAGCATGTGCTCCGTGCAGCTTCCAGAGCCGTTCCTCAGCCAGCTAACTCAGCCTCTGGAGATTTCCCCAGCTTCGTCTTGCTTGCTTCTGAACCCAGCTACTGGGTTGTTTTTGTTTTGACCAGTTATTTGCTCATTTCTAAGATTTCTAACTAGTTAATAACATCCTGGCTGAGGGCAAGCGGCCTGAGAAGCATCCCTGGGGCTGGAATGCTGGCTTTGCCACATCCAGGCAGGGCTGTCTTGGGGAAATGTTCCAACTTGTCTGTGCCCCAGGCCCCTCTTCTGTAGTTCCAGTCACGGGGGTGGGCGGAGGAGCCGGGCCGGCACACGGGCAGCCCCGAGCAGGGCTGGCACACAGCAGGCACCGCTTCAGTGCTGCCTCGTGCGACTGTGGTCCTTGCTTCGTCAAGAAGAGCTCGTTTTCAATGTGGTCAAAGACATACCCCATTCTCCCGATTAGTCTTCTGTGGCGCTGGCTGTCCTCGGGTCTGCAAAGGCAGGGGGACAGCTGCAGGTGCCACTGGTAACCCAGGGAAGGCAAGTGGCTCTACACGGCCCAGTGGAGGGTGAGGAGGGTGAAGGCTCTCGTGTGCGGTTGGGCCGAGCCCGGCCATCACCCACCATCACCCATGAGCACCGCCGCGGTCCCAGGCACAGGCAAGCAGCGCCACGCACCCCCGGCCCCTCATCATCATGGGTCCCCCCTTCCTCACGTGCAAAGACATGTTTCTTCTCACGTAAGGACATTTCCTTTGCCTTATTTGGATGTGGCTAGAACTGTGTCTACAACTGTTTTTAAGATTTATGTGTGTTTAGGGCAGAAAGCAGCGATTTCTCTGGTCCCCTTTCAGAATACGGAGTCCAAATAGTTAAGCGCCCATTATTTCCTGCAGAATTTCACATGCTCGTTCCACTGCTTCTGAAGTGCTCTTACCTGTGAGAGCTCTTTACTAGTCTGCGGGTGCAAACCTTGAGTCTGGGGGCTCCCACGTCCTGGAAGGAGGCTTTTACTGGGGACATGAGCACAGGGCAGACATGGCTGTGTCTATTCCTGGAAGGCCCGGGCAGCGCCAGATCTCCAGGACCGGGCCCCGGGCCCAGACCGGCTGCCGCTTCCTGAGGGCAGAGCTCAGCTGCCCAGCTCTGCGCATGACTTGTCCCCCACCCCCGCTGGCCCTGGCTGCCCACCAGAGCCGGAGCGTCTTCACAGCGCCGAGTCCTCCGGGCTCCAGGGCGACCTGGGAGGGCAGAGAGGCTCAGAACACCAGCTCTGTGCATTATTGCAAAATAAATTTATTTGAAGATACACGGTCTTATAAAAGGTCAGAGGCAATTTGAGATCGCAGATTCAGTTTGTCTCATACAAAGATTCAACTTCAAGTAGCACAATTTTGTGTCTGCTTTTAATCCTGAACGTTCTTGAATCACGAAAAGAGCCAACTGTTTACACAACACCCTCAACATCTGACGCCAGCACTGGTGGGCCTGCAGCTTCTGGCTCCCTGAAGAGGGCTGCTGTCGCCACCGGCTCTGATGGGCACAGATAGGTTCCCGCATCCCGGCCTTTCCCTCCCCTTGCACCTTCCAAAAGCATGAGAATACAAACCAAGCCCAGCCCACCACTGAGGCAGAGGTCTTCGCCCCGTTCCCAGGAGGAAAGCGGATGCACTCCTACGCGGTGGTGTGCCGACAGGACAGGGTGGGCCCTCCTGGCGACCCCCGGTGGGCGGGCTGGCTGAGGGGCCTCAACAGGCGGCCTCACCTGGCTGCGTGACAGCCCGGAAGGAGGAAGGAGGAAGGAGGCTCGTGGGTGTGGCAGCTCCTGCCCATGCTGGCAGCAGCTACGTGAGGATCCTGGCAATGGCTTGCAGGGAGGGAAAGTCGTTGTCCTGGGCGGCGTGCAGGGCCTGGTGGCTGCTGACGTCACCGTGTGCGAGCACCTGCTGGCAGGTGGGGCACACACAGCAGTCCAGGCCCGCCCCCCGGGGGCCAGCCTGCCATGCGTTCTTCTTGCTCTTCTTGGCCTTGGTGCCCGGAGGCCTCTCCCGGCCTCGGAAGTGCGTGTGTGCGGAGAGCAGCTCCTGCTGCTTGGCTGTGTCAGGCAGAAGCACCAGCAGCTCGTTGAAAATCTTCTGGAAGTTCTCCCCAAGCAGGTCGCGACAGCTCTTGTAGTACTGGGCTGCAGAGATCACGCCCTGCCACCCAGAGCCAAAGCCAGTCATGCCCAGGCCAGGCCCGAGCCCCCATGGTGGCCACGCCGGCCCCCCACACCCCTGCCTGGCTGACCTGTCGGAACTCCCCCGAGTGGCTCTTGAACTGGCCAAAGCGGGCCTCGTCACTCTGCAGGAAGTCCTTGATGGACTGGATGAGCTGCAGGTTCCTCTCCCGGAAGTTCTCGGGCACCAGGTAGGCCTGTGGCACAGGTGTCAGCCTGGGCCTGGGGGTCGGGAGATGGGGAGGAAGTGAAGGCTTACGGCTTTGGGGTGGCCCCAGGTGAGGGCACTCCCTGGCCTCCAGGGCACCGGGCTGGGCAGCCCACCCACACTTACGCTTTCGTGGTGGTGGCAGTGCTGGGGACACAGGCCAGGTGTGGGCTAGGCAGGAGGCCCGAAAAGCCAGGGGGTGGCTTGCTGACCGGGGGCACCAGGCCAGGGGGAGGCGGGGGTGGAGTGCCCTTTAGGAGCACCACAGCATTGAAGCCTGCAGGGGACGGCACAGCGACACCGGGCGTGAGTCTTGCTGGCTGAGCAGGGCCAGCCCTCTGGCTCCCACCTCCCACCTACTGCTCCCCAGCCCCCCAGGCCAGGCTTCATCCACAAGCCACACCTCCGCCGCACCTCAGCCCAGGGCCTCAGGAGGCCAGAAGCCAGCACGTGCTCCCTGACAGCAATCCTGGCCTAGGGTGACTCACTCCCCCGCCTCCAGAAGGCACTGGGATCGCAGGGGGCCAAGAGACATGGAGGGTCAGTGGGCGGCTCCTAGCGGTGCCACCAGGCTTCCAAGGCAGCTGATCCACCATGCAGTGGCCCTCTCGCTGCCTGCTGGCCGGGGACTGCCCCCCAGCACAGCCCGAGGGAGCACCCCCTCCCAGATGCCCAGGAGCAGGCCAGAGCCAGACACACGTACCTGGGGGAGGGGGCATCCTGGGGGGGCAGGGCACTCCGAGGGCTGGGAAGTCCTCCTGGGCTGGGGGGCAGGGGAGGGGCCCCAGGGGCCGCGGGAGCCCAGGAGGCTCCTTGGGCGTGCTGCGAGCTGGCGCGGGCCCTTCCGTGTGTCCATTGACGATGAGGGCAATGGGCCCCTCGGCTCTGCCGGTGGTCGTGGCGGGGACCTGCTCAGCCCCCAGAGGCCCGTCTCTGTCGGGGAGCGGCGGGGGCGGTGATGCGGCCCCTGGCTTCTCTGAGCCCACCTTTTTCTTCTTGCCGACCTTGGTGACGGTCTGGGTAGAGGCCAGTGCCAGCAGGGAGGACACGGCGACCGTGGTGGGGACGCTTCGCAGCTCCTGGGCCGTGAGCCCGCTACGGCCGTCCTCCTCCTCCTCGGAGGGCACCGGCCCGCCCTTCCTGCCGCCCTTGGCCCCCTTGCCAGCCTTCCTGGGGGGCTGGGTGCTCCCGCCAGCAGCCTGGGCCCCCGCACTGGGATGCGCCACCTTCTTGTTGCCGCTGCTGTTCCAGGCAGAGATGAGGCTGGTGGGGGCAGTGCTGGGCTTGGAGGCGGACACCAGGGCGGGGAAGTCATCCTCCTGGAAGGCACTCCTGCCCCTGGCAGGGACCGGGTAGGCCAGTGCGAGCCCCAAGGGGCCCAGGGCTGCCGCAGCGGAGCTCAACGAGGAGGAGGTGGAGGCGCAGAGGCTTGGGAAGTCTTCATCCTTGAGCTTCGAAGAGGGGGCTGGGAGGGTGCTAAGCCCGGGAGGGGAGTGGCGTCAGTGCCTGTGGGCCCTAGCCTGCCCCACACCCACCCTGTGGAGGAGCCCCGCACCCTCACCCCAGTTCCGCACGAGTGTACCTTGGAAGGGTGGCCCCCGTGGCTGGGCTGGTCGTGGGGAGGCCCTCTTGGCTCACGGAACCGTTTGGTGAGGCTTCCTTGAGGCCTACGAAACGCAAAAGGACCTGCAGTCAGAGCCGTGTCCAGCGGGTTGGAGTAGCCCGCCCAGGGTGAGCCCAGGCTGTCCGTGCAGGCAGCATGCTGGCTGGGAGCCGGCCGCTCACCATCCAGGCGCTCGCCGGCAGAGCCAGCTCACCTGGACCTTCGCCCTGAGTCCGGGCTGGGCGCAGGGGGCCTCGGAGCTCCTCGAGCCCCCGCAACCCTGCCTCCTCGTTCTTGGGCCTGCCGCCCTCCTCCCGGTCCTCACTCTTGCGTTTCTCCTGCTGTGGCTGCTGCTGCTGCTGCGCGGCCACCGAGGCCCGGATGGCAGCTGCCACTTCCCGGTCCTCTTCTTCCCTGGGAGGGGGAGGCCTTCAGGATGGGCAGGGCCTGGGACGACGGTGGTGCGCCAAGCGAGGAACTGGGGAGGGGCCTCCCCCACCCGCCCCAGGCCTGGGCCCCCGGAGCTGTCCTGGGGCTTTATAGCCAGGGCCAGCTTGCCCTCGCCGGCAGGAGAGCGGCCACAGTAGGACTCCCGAGCCAGCCGGACTCAGGCTGGGGGCTCCCGGGCAGCACGTGGGCCCAGTGCTTGGGGGGCCGGGGGCCGCCATCTCACCAGATACTGGGGATGGCACCTGGCCTGAGCACGTGCTTGCAGCACGAGTGTTTCGTGACACAACCACAACGAACCCCCAGCGACACAGGCCCCTCTCTCCATCCCCGCCTGCAGGGTCCTGCTGTCCTGGCTCGAAGTAGAGAGAAAAGGAGGGAACGTGGGCTCACTCAGGACACTACACGGGCCCTGCCGCCAAGCCAGGGACACCAGACAGCCAAAGTCCCCTGGTCCCCGTGTGTGGTCCCAACCCAGCTGCCGGCCGCCGCCACCGCCTCAGGGTGGTGCCAGAATGTCAGCAGCACGCAAATCCTCCCACCTCTTGTACCTCCAGCTTCCGCGCCGGCTCTGCTGGGCTCCGCGACCGCTGGTCCGGCCTGAACGGCCCTGGCGGTTGTACCTGTCCACCTCCTCATAGTCCTCGCCCCCAATGACCCCTGTGGCCGGCACACAGCCTGTCACAAGCCAGACCGAGGCCAGTACTCCAGCGCGCAGAGCCGACCTCCCCACCCCCAGGGCACGACCCCCACACAGCAGGCACGCAGCCGTCCTCCCAGCCCAGGGGCCCCCACCCTGCACCCCCGGATGGCAGGGGGCACAGGGATCCCTGGGCTCGCAGCCTGCTCAGACGCTCAGGGCGCCTAGGAGCCAGGTGATGCAGGCTCCACAGGCTCAACACGCGACGGGTCAGACGGGGACCCGGGTGTGAGTCTGCAGACCGCGGGGCGGGGGGGGGGGGGAAGCCTGGGGGCCCTGCTCGCCAGAAGGGAGGCCCTGCTGGCTCACCCTCGCTCCGGCGCGAGTGCCGCGGGGCGTAGCTGAACTGCAGGTCGATCTGGCGGTTCTGGCGGGCCTCGGCGCGGCTCCGGCTGTGGCAGGCCGTCCTGTGGGCCTTGAGGTCAATCTCGGTGCGGAAGGCGTGGGTGAACTGCTCCGAGCTGCAGCGGCCCTCCTCACACAGGAAATGTTTCTCCCGGAAGTGCTCGCGCAGATAGGCGTAGTCGCTGGGGGGGCCGAGGTGTCAACAGGAGCCCGCGGGGCCCCGCCACCCCAGCCTGCAGCCCTGCCCAGCCTGCTCTGGCACCTGGGGCCCGCGCCCACCTGTAGTAGTCCTGGGCCCCATCCGAGTCACAAAAGTGGCAGAAGTAGTGGTCGCGGCGCAGGTGTTTGAGCAGCTCGTCATTGTCCAGGTAGCGCTCGTCACAGAACTTGCAGAGCGGGTGCCCGCGGTGTGACGTGTCGTCGGGGTCCCCCTGCATGCGGTGCCGCGCCAGGTCCTTGCGCGAGTACCATTTGCGCTCGTACGTGAATATCTGTAGGAAAGAGGGTGCTGGGCACGGGCCAGCCCCTTCCCGCGGCCCCACGACAACAGGGCTCCCTCAGTCTCCCCCCACTTCTGGCCCCTGCACACACACCAGGAGCACCTCCCTGCCTGGCCCGTGTATGAGACAAGAGAGCTGGCGGGGGACACACGAACACCCAGGGGCCCAGATCCCATGCCCGGCTCTCCCCAGGGCGCACCTTGAGATGTTTGAGGCACAGCTTGCAGCAGAAGAGCTCATGCTGCTTCCGCATGTGCTGCTCCAGGTCCCCAAAGAGGCCGAATGGCGGCAGCTCAGGGCACTGTGGGCACTCATGCTGAAGCAGCTGCCTGGAGAGACACCGAGGCCCCCCGACCCCGCAGGTACTCAGTGTCGCCGCCCAGAGCGAGCCCTGGCACCTCCCACCGCCCCTGCATGCACCCCAGGAGCAGGAGCCAGGTGGACGGGAGCTCCAACCACAGAGCCAGGGCTGCTCCTGGTCAGGACCCAAATCCCACAAGGCTGCAGGATGCACACAACGGGGCCTAACCGGGGGCCACTCCCTCACCTGGAGGAGGATCATGCCCGGGACAACAATACCCTCAACAGGGCTTCCTCACCACGGGTAAGAGCCCAACTCCCAGGAACTCGTGTGCGCCTCACAGGGCCCAGAGAGCAGGCTCTGTGCCCACACCCGAGTGCTTTCCCTGAACTCCCCCGCTGCTCAGTCTCTCTGCCACCCCAGGAGAAGTGCTATGAGCATCTCTGTTCTAGGAGGAGACCGAGGACAGGCCCTGACCTGGGTGCCGCCCCCTCACCCACCCGGGGCTGGGCCCATCCCCAGCAGACCGCTGCCCACAGGCCCTTGGGAGCCCGGGTTGAGGATCCCTCTCACCTGTATAAGGCAAAAACTTTTCCATCAGCGAAGTAGATGTCATACTTCTTCTCGTGCTGCAGCTGGTGGAGCGGGATTGTGGCAAAGGCAGGAAGCTTCTTCCCAAAGACTACCTGGAACCAAAGTGAGATGGGGCTGGTGAGCAGGGCCATGGACGCCTGGTGAGAAGGCTGAGGCGGGCCCCCCGCAGGCAGCGCCCTCTGCCAGCCTGGGCTGCTTGCGCTCCTCTCCTTACCTGCAGCACAGCCACCTGGGGTTAAGGGAGGGGCGGGGCACGACATAACACCCAGCTTCACCACCAGGGGGCAACAGGCTCCCCACTCATCCACAGCCCTACCAGAGGAATGGAGGTCACTGCCCCGGAGCAGTGACCCCCAGGGCAGTGACCCCTGGGCGGGTAGCGACAGAGACCACATGGTCTGGCAAACCAGGGCTCAATCACATGGGTGCTGACACAGGGTGGCTCTCACGAGGCGGAGGGAGAGATGCGGTCCAAGAAGCAGCAATGGAAACAATGCCACCCGGACAAGCCATGTGACGATGCGTCAAGGCCTAGCCACCCCGTCCACCTGTGATGCCACGGGAGAGGGGGTGCCCCCACAGGACTTGGTCACAGCCCCTGGCCGCCTCCTGCCTGTTAACCAGCTGTCAGAGGTGCCGACACCTGTGCAGCCTGGCTGTTTCCCAGGGGTCTCAAGCACGTCCAGGTACAGCCCGCCATGCTGCCCCTGTGCACAGGACCCTCTCACAGGCTCAGGTCTCCCCTCTGCGCCAGCAAGGGCACTGCTCCCTCCAGGGCTCCCTCCCCTCTGCCCCCCCCCCCCCATTCTCCGTCTCATCCCGCCCAGTCTGCACCTCAGCTCAGAGTCCTCATCTTGGGAAGGGTCATGTCAAGGTCATCCCTGCTCTGTTTAGGCTCAGCTAGGCTCCGCCAGGGAGGGTGTCTGGGATCAGAATGGCCATGAACTTGGGAAAGCACAGGCCGGCTGGCGAGAACGGGTGGACACCCCGCCCCCCAGCTGCAGGATGGTTAAGACTGGTTTCCTGGACGTCTGAGCAAGAAGCTGGGGAGTCAGTGTCCACTTCTGATGACACAATGGGGAAGAGCTAGCTGACCCCCAAGCCCCCCACAGGAGCCCAAGGGAGGCAGCATGGTCCAGCCACACCCATCTTGGGGGATGGAGGAGGATGAGCAGTGCCCCAGCACGCCTTTTGTCCCGTCATCATGTCCGGGCAGAGTAAACGGACCCTGGCCCTGGGCGGACTTTGGGTGGGTGCCTCACTGCAGCCGCGCTCCTGTGGTTTCCCTCCCCCGGGTTTGTTCCCCAGGCCCTGGGACCTCTCACTGGCCTCTCCTCCCAGGGCCTGCCCTCCCACTGCCCACAAGGGTGCCTTTCCAGTCCCCACCCCAGGTCCTACTGCTTCTTGGGGGTGGGGGGAGCAGTGAGAGGGCCAGGTCCACAGGCACAGGGCCACGCTGGCTGCTGGTGCAGGTGCTGCTGGCCGACCACAGATCACCCGGTCTGCTGTGGAACCGAAGCTGGGACTCAGGGCCCTGGTTGTGCTGAGGCCACACAGGCAGCAGATTTAGGAGCCCCAGTGCCCGCCCACGAGGTGGCTAGACAAGCAGCCTGCAAGGGAACCCCCAGCCAAAAAGCATCCAAGTCCAGGCGACTCAGCTAAGGAGCAACTTCCTTCCCAAAGGAAACCCGTGCAAGATGCCACTGTTACCACTGTCTCTGTGGCTCCAGCACCTTCCTCTGAGAGGTCTGCTCTGATCCACCTTGTGGGGGTGTCACTGTGGGCACCCTCTCTGTGGACCGGGGTGGGGTGCACTTTTCAGGACGGACCGCCAGGCTGCTTGCGCAGCAGTCTGATGGGGCGGCCAGCGCTAGGCACACCTGAGCCAAGCCAGAAGACGGGGACACTGGGTTGGCTCAGAAAGGGATGGGAACCACAGCAAGAGGTTGAGGAAAGGAAATGCACAGAGGTTCAAAGCTGAGTTTGCCTGAGAAAGAGGGCGGGAAGGCTTGGAGCTGGTGGGCGGGAGTGAGGAAATGCTAACAGCCCCTCCTAGACAGGCTGTAAGACCAGGACTGGGCCTCAAGGCCTGCACCGGTGTCCAGCCCAGCATTGATCAGACAAGAGGATGGCAGTGCCACTTGGTGTGGCCAGCATCCCTGCCTCTGGCAGAGGGTGAGATGAATGGCGAAACCGAGTAGCTGGACAAGGACCAGGACACGGTGGCTCAACCAGGGATCCAACCAGCAGAGCCCGAGACCCACCCACCCTGGTGACCACGCTGATGGGAGAGGGTTATGGATCCGAGGACAGAAGTACAGGCCAGGCCTAGACACTTGAGGATGGGCCATCCTGGGAAGCCCCTGGGTAGACCAGGAAGTGGATGTCCAAAGGGGTAAGGGCACCCCTCGGTGGGCCCCAGAATGGGTGGGCCAGTCCTGAAGAGAGGGAGAAGGAGATGGGATGACAGCCCTGCTTGGACCCCCACAGGGGTGGGTGTGTGATCCGGGGCTTTGTTACTGGCTGCTCCCAGTACACAGTGGGCGCTCGCTAAGTGAGTGGAAGAGGGGATGGGCAATGCCAGCAGTGACCACTGGCAAGAGTGAGCCGGCGGTGAGGGAGGGCAGTGAGGGCCCCGCCTAGGAAGCACAGGCCCCAGGGGAGCCCGGGTGG
Source organism: Vulpes lagopus (assembly GCF_018345385.1). NCBI lineage: Eukaryota > Metazoa > Chordata > Mammalia > Carnivora > Canidae > Vulpes > Vulpes lagopus. The sequence goes on along the minus strand of NC_054826.1, from coordinate 127,915,079 downwards.
ACCAGGCCGGTGGGGAGGCGCCCTGACACCAGCAAAGCAAGAATGGTCAGCGGTCCCGCCCCCTGACCTGCCATCAGCCTCCCCTCCCACGTCTTGCCTGTGAAGTGGAAGGGAGGCCTGACTAGCTCGGACACAGCAGCCCGGGCACACCTCTGTGACACAATGGGCATCGGGGCAGGGTAGAGAGCAAGACTGGAATCTTCCGTCAGAAGAAAACAGACCGTGGGCAAGGTGAGACCAGGAAAGACAGTGGGCGGGGGGCCTGACATTGATCTTGACGGGGAGCCGGCCTGGCCTCCACCCCGAGCACCTGCTGGGCAATCTAGCTCCATCTGGCTCCATGCCTGACCAGCAGCTGCAGGGCTGCTCTGCGTCTGCTCTTTGCAATGAACGCCTGCCTCACAGCGGGCACAAGCATCCCTGAGTCGAGGCGTAGGCCTGTTCCACGCAGCATCTTGGCATGCTTTCCTTGTGGTTTTAACAAAGACTTGGTCCCATAAGAGAGAACAGGACAGAGGCAGGGTTCAGGGGCTGGCAGTAGTTGTGGGGTTCCCTAACGGACACAGGACACTCAGAAGACAGTGCAGAACTCAGCAAAGGAACACGGAGAGCTAGGGTGGAGCTGCAAGTTCAAGAGTGGGAGGGAAGCAAGATGAATAGAGAGACTCATCATCTCTCAAAGTTCCCAGGACACCCTCCCGCTGCCCAGGAATTCAGGCCAGGCCCAAGAGGATGCCAGAATCGGCCAGAGGCACCCAGTGCCAAAGTACACCCCAGCGGGAGCCTGCTGACAGCTCATGTCAACACCCCCTTGCCACAGAGCCCTGGGAGGGTGTGGGACCCACAGGGAGTGAGAGAGGCCAGACGCTGGCTGTAATCGCCACGCATAGGTGTCTGCTCACCTCCCAAGTGAGACTTGCAGCCCCGGCCTTCCTGGAAGAGAACTACAGGTGCACTGGGAAACCTGGCTCTTCCAGAGTTAGCTCACGCCATCCAGGATGGGCCGGCATGGCAGCCTCTGGCAAAGCTAGAAGGTGCTCACTCAGCCACAGGCCCAAGGTTTCCCGGACGACTGCACCCCAGATCTCTCCCAGGTCCGTCTCTGGCCACCCTGTTAGGCTGACCGTGTCTCCAACTGTCTTTTCCTGATAAAGCACAGAGTAGGTGTCCAAGGAGAGCTCGTGGAATCAGAGCGTCACCCTGGCTCCCCTACCACGAATGCCTACCCAAAACAAGAACAAAAAGAAAGAGATGAAACAAAGAAAAAAAAAAAAAAGAAAAAGAAAAACATAAGTAAAGAGACCTTGTCCCCAAGAATGCCATTCCTGCGTCACTTCTACGAAGAAGAAAGCTTCCCTGGCAGATGTCAGGAGCCCAAGCTTTCCACGAACAACCAGAGGAATCTCCCAACGCTGGAAAAACACATCTCAAAGCAAACCTGGGGTCTGCGGGCCCGGTGCTCGGAGCCAGCGGGTGGCATTACGGGGAGGAGAAGGGGGGACAGCTCCGGGGCCCTCCGACCCCCTCCAGGGCTTCCGAGTCCGGGCAGGGTAGGCAACACCCCCAGCCTCTCTTGCAATCGGCAGGGAGGGGGGAGAACTTCACAGCAGCACTTTTATCCCGATTCTCAAGAATCCTAAGGAAACCTCGAGGGTCCCGCCTCCCCCTCGGTGGGCAGGTCTGGGCGCCGCGGGCCGCACGAGGTGGAAGCTGCAGCGTCAGGAGGGCCCGGCGGCGACACCTGCGGGGCCCGGGCACCCAGCTGGGCCCTCCGCCTGCAGGGCGGCCGCCCCGGGCTCCGACCCACGTCCCCCCTCCCCCGCCAGGGCCCCAGGAGGCAAAGCCCCCAGACGGGCAGGTCCGGTTGCCGCTGCGCCCAAGCCCCTTCCCAGGCCCGGCGGGAACCGTCCCCGTGCGGAGCGCTCCCTCCGCGAGCCGGCGAGCCGGCGGCCCGGCCCCGCGGGCCCCGCCGGACACAGGAAGGCAAAGTCCCCTTCCGGCCGCGCCCCGCGCCCGCCCCGGCGCCCGAACGCGCGGCCCCGCCGGCCCGACGCACCTGGCGCAGCTCCTCGCGGCACACAGCGCAGTAGCGCTGCTCGCACAGCACCCGCATCTTGGTGGAGCAGCGGCAGCACACCGGGTGGTCGCAGCGGCCCAGCGCCGTGGCCTCCAGGTCCCCGCAGCACAGCACGCAGCTCCCGCCGCCCCGCTCCGGCGCCGCCGCCGCCGCCTCCAGGGCCGCGCGCGGCCCCTCGCCGCCCGCCGCCGCCGCCATGGTCAGGGCTGCGGGCCCCTCCGGCCGGCGCGGCGCGGCCTGGCTCCCAGCGGGCCCGCCCCTTCCGGCTACGTAAGCGCCCCGCCCAGCAACGGCCCCGCCCGGCGGATGCGCGCGCCGCCACTTCCGGCTCGGAGAGGCGCGGGCTGGGGGCGCACGGGTGGGACCTTGGGGCTGGGGGCGCAGGCGGGGCTGCGGGGCGTGGGCGGGACCTCGGGGTTGGGGCGCGGGCTGGGGGCGCGCGGGCGGGACCTCGGGGCTGGGGGGGCGAGGGCTGGGGGGACCGAGGACTTGGGGGGCGCGGGCGGGACCTCCGGGATGGGGGGACGTGGGCTGGAGGCGCGCGGACGGGACCTTGGGGCTGGGTGGGGGCGCCGGGCTGGGGGCTGTGTGTGACCTCGGGGCTGGGGGCGCGCGGGCTGCGGGGGGGCGCGAGCTGGGGGGTGAGGACTGCGGGCGCGGCTGGGACCTGGTGGCGAGGGGAGCGCCGGGCTGAGGGCGCTAGGGTTGGGGGCGCGGGCGGGACTGCGGGCGCGGGTGGGCCCCCCGGCGGGGAGCTGCGATGAGGAGGCGGTTCGGCGGGGGCGCGGGCGGGGCGCTCGGAGCGTGGCTCCCCTCTGCCGGGCGAGGGCCGGGCGCTCGGCGTGGCTCAGTGTAAGTGTGCTCCTGCACGGCGGAGGTGCTATTCCGCGTTGGTCTGAAATGCAGATTTAAGCCGGCGTCCTGCTAAATACAGCTTGCTTAATTGCTAAATATAGCCGCCATGCGGGGAGCCCACCATTCTCTCCAGCCCAGACACAGGCCTGGTCACCAGGCACGCCTTGCGCCCCAGCCTCCCCAAATAAGAACTTCTGCAAATCCTTATCAGAAAAGACTGTTTTGGTGACATCCATCTCTGAGCTGGGGACTATCTCCCTGACTTTGATAGAAAAATCATGCAGGGAACGTATCCTCTTCCCTGGGCACACCCAGCTGGGCTCTGGGGGCTTGGCGCTGGGAAGCATAAGGCAGGTTTGTGGAGTGGATGTTGGTGAATACTAGGCTCCCGGCCCCTGCAGCTGTTGGAGGGCTTCCTCCCTTCCTTGGGGACCAGGCACACACCAGACCTCCCTCTGCCATCAAAGGAGGCAAGTCCAATCTGAAGCTTTCTAGAAAAAAATCTGTGTTGGTGGGGAGTGACCCTGGACTTTAGAATCAGACAGAAATGGGCTTGAAGCCCCAGTTCAGCCACTCACTTGCTGGGGAACTTTGGTTGGCTCACTGGCCCTTGGTTTACTCAATTCCAAAACGGGAATTGTCACACCAAGTAAATCTGGTGGACTGGCCACGTCCATATGCCCTCTTGGTGTCACAGAACCCCACTAAGTAACAGCAAGGGAGTAAAAGATGGCCTGTCCACAAGGGCAAGGAGAACAGGAAGGGAGGAAGCAGGTAGTGAAAGAGGATAGACAGGAAGATGAGTCACTTGTTTTACAAAGTATCCTTAAGACCTTGGGGGGTTGGGGGGGAGCTGATGAGAAGTTTCCCTGAGGATGAACTGAGGCAGGGAACTGAACTCCAGAGTGCCCGTAAGTCAGTGCACAGAACCCAGGGCCCTGGAACCTCCTCCCTGCCCTGACTCCTGTGTCCGGTCCACCCCCTACACTTCCCACTGGAGAAGCTGGCCAACTCCAGAGAAGGCCTCACTGCCCACCCCATTACAGAAGGAAAAGCCATGCCTGCAGTGAAGGAGGAATGGCTTTGGCAACCACTTGGCACAGCCATGCCCCCACAGGAAGAGCATCCAGGTCTCCTGTATGGGGACAGAGGCCAAGGCCCTCCAGATTCATGAGGAAAGCCTGCAGTGTGAAAGACGGACCAAGCTGAGACCCAGAGAGCAAAAGGAGGCTTTAGAGAGAAGTGTGCTTGGGGTGCCTGACTGGCTCATTGGGCAGAGCATGTGAGTGCCAGTCTCACGTTGGGTGTGGACCCTACTTGAAAAAAAAGCAAGCTGTACTTGATATTTCCAGAAAAGATGCTGCTTCTGTGAAATAAGACTAGGATGCCTTGAACAATAATAAGCACAAGACAATCAGAACAAGAAAGGACTCTTAGGAATTAAACCATAAGTAAAAATGTGAGAGCAAACGGAGAAGATACTGTTGGAGAAATCTCCCAGCCAGGAAAATACAGGAAATGAAGAAGCTGGAACTCTGAATCTAGAAGGTGCGACATACAATTAACGGGGATGTCAGAGGCACAGGTTATCCAAGAACTAATAAGGCAGTGCGGGCTGTAACCGGAGGACGCGTCTCCACACAGGCCCCAACCGAGGGGGAAAGGCCCTCAGCAGGTGACGTCATCCTGGTTTACCGAGGAACCAGAGCTGTAGGGAGGAGGGGGGAGGAAAGGAGAGATCCTGGAAGGGGGATTGACAATAGGACTTTACTCCCGGGACGCTGGAAGCCAGAAATTTCCTCACACTTCTGAGAGAGTAGGCCATCCATCCACAAATTCTATGCCCAGAAAAATCTTTCCTTTAGGCGTACAGACCCTGACCTAAGCGGGACAGATTAGCTCCCACGTCCCCATTCACACGAAACTACCGGAGGGTTCGTGTTTCCAAAACGTCAGGGAATCCTAGCTGGAAGGTGACTGGCATCCAGAAGACGGGAGGAACGCCAAAGCAGAGTGTGGGGAGTGCCTCCTCCACGTGGAGGAGGCAAGGATGAGGGGAGCAGGATGCCTCCGGAGTAAACCTGGTCGGGGCGCTCTCGCATGCTTGAGATTCAGGAAAAGTCCTTGCGAGGAGCCTTTGGGGGAAAAGAGCAAAATAAGTGTATAGCAAAACAAGCAAAGAGAAAAAAGCAATCGGTGAGAACGGAAATGTAATCCTAGTGCATTACTTGGCTTAGTAGAGAGCCGTATCATGCAGCTGTGCTAACACGCCGGCTAGTGACTTAACCGAAAGTTGGGACAAAATCCTAGCAGAAGGATGGAGAAGGTGTGAGAGGACCAAAGCTCCATCTAAATTTGTAGGAAGCCTTCTGGTGCTGCCTAAAACAAATCAGAAGGTGGCGGTTTGTAATCTGAACGCCCATGGTTCTCAAGCGGGGGTGGTTTTACCCCAAAAAGAGACACTTGTGGTGGTCGCAGCCTTACTGGAGTCTACTGGATCATTGCTTTCCCATTGCCACGGTTAAAAAAATCACAAGCTCTGAGGCTTGAAACAACACAGATGTATTATCTTTCATTTAGGGAGTTCAGAAGTCCAGAAAAAAGGGTGTCTGTGGGATCAAAGCAAAGTGCAGGTAGGGTGCACTCCTTCAGTGAGAATCCATCTCCTCCCCTCCAGAGGCAGCTCCTCCCAGGCTGCGGGCGGCGGGCGTCACCCCTCCTCACTTAACCCACGCGATGACGCTGGCCGCACCTGCAGGATTCAGGACCATCTCATCATAGTTTTCTTGTTGTTTTTTAATTCCTGATGGGGGGGGCGGAGGGGACGCACAGAGGGAGAAACAGGCCCCATGCAGGGAGCCTGACGTGCAACTCGATCCCAGGTCTCCAGGATCACGCCCTGGGCTGAAAGCGGCGCTAAACCGCTGAGCCACACAGGCTTCCCCGTCTCATCTGTTAAGGTCTGCTGAGGAGTGTCCCTCATTTCCTCTACAACTTCTGTCCTCCCCACCCCCCCCCACCACCCCCCACCCCCCCACCCCCCCCCCAGCTTACCACGCCAAGTAGGTGCGTGCAGGTCCCAGCAGATGCTGGTGTGGCTAGGAAGGGGCAGACGGAGCTCCCTGGGAGCCGAAATCTTGGCTATCTTGACCTGGGCTATGGGCGCGCGCTGTATGCATACGGAACCAGAGCACTTTTTTTTTTTTTTTAAGATTTTATTTGTTCATGAGAGACACAGAGAAAAGGGGCTGAGACACAGGCAGAGGGAGAAGCAGACTCCGTGCAGGGAGCCCGATGTGGGACTCGATCCCGGGTCCCCAGGATCACGCCCTGGGCCGAAGGCAAGCACTAAACCACTGAGCCACCCGGGTATCCCCAAGTTTATGGTTTTTATTTATTTTTATTTTTTATTTTTTTTTATGGTTTTTAAATAGGGGCTAACTACTAGAAGCTGAGGGAGCCGGAAGTCGTTGCCTATGCAGAGCAGGACTGGGATGTGAGAGGGTGGTTCAGGGACAGGTTTGTTTTCTCCCTTATACTAGCGTTATATTCATAATGTAAATTATCTTTTTTAAAAAATTGTATTTACTTATTCATGAGAGACACAGGGAGAGGGAGAAGCAGGCTCCATGCAGGGAGCCCGATATGGGACTTGATCCGGGGTCTCCAGGATCACACCCTGAGCCAAAGGCAGGCACTCAACCACTGAGCCACCCAGGGATCCCAATAATGTAAATTACCTTGATAGAAATTAATAATTATTATTATTTTTTTAAATTTATTTATGACAGTCACACACACAGAGAGAGAGAGAGAGAGGCAGAGACACAGGCAGAGGGAGAAGCAGGCTCCATGCACCGGGAGCCCGACGTGGGATTCGATCCAGGGTCTCCAGGATCGCGCCCTGGGCCAAAGGCAGGCGCCAAACCACTGCGCCACCCAGGGTTCCCGAAATTAATAATTAAAAAAAAGAAACAAAACAGATTTGCTCAATCGCTGCATCTTTAGGATGGAGTGCTTGTGGGGCCAGGCCCCGAGCCCGGGGTTGAGGCCCTGCGTGGTCCTGGCTGGCGGGCAGCTTGTGTGGTGCGGGGAAAGGCCACATGCAGACAGCACCAAGCCATGGTCCCCGGTTTCTAGGAGGGTGTTGCCTGATGAAGGGAGAGGTGAGTTCCGGAAATGAGTCAGCTTTCGGGGGCCCATCACCCCCTCCCACTGTGGAACTTCAGGTCCAGATCCCTGTGCGGGGGAGGGTGGGGAGCCTTTGTCACTGGGCCCTGGGCTCAGAGCTGGGCAGGGGACAGAGGCTGTCCTCTGTACCCCAAATCAGGAGTTCCCAGGACTAGTGTCTGCTTTACTACGCCAACCCAGCCGCGGGCTCTGTCCCCACAGGCTTTCTGCACACTGTCACCTGGCAGGAGCCCTCTTTCGTGCCCCTTGCTGGGCTTCCGGGCTATAAATGAGCGGGACGGGTATTTAAATTTCAGATACAGAGGCAGCATCGTGCAGGGGACTTTACCACCGGGATTGGTAGATTCATCAGGCTAGTACCTCGCTCTACCTGGCGTTCCCACCATCTCAGACCCCATTGCCCACGAGCCACAAGTGGTCCTACTGGGCCGCCTCCAGGGGACGCCCAGGCCCTCCCCCACTGAGCTGGGTGGGGGTGAGGGGACACAAGTACTCTCAGCTCCAAGAATGTGCAGCGTCAGGGGACCCTGGTGGCCTGCGTTGTGCCGCGCTGCCCACCCACTGTGCACTCCAGGTGGCTCTCCAGGCCAAGGGGCCCCCAGGGAGGCTGCTTCGCACACGGCTCCGGGTTCCCTGTGGTCCTCCAGGCCCCCTCCAGGTGCACCCCCGCAGCTCCCTCTCTACTGGTCCCCGCGCGGTCACCCCTCCCTCAGAGCGTTTTTACCGACAGCTTCGGAGGCTGGTCCGCCCCTGGAACAGTAACAGCAAGAGCCAGAGCCCCGGGGCCAAGCCCCACACCTGCATTAGCGCTCACAGTAAGCCGAGGAGGGGCTCTCAGCACTCCTGGTTTGCAAGTGAAGAAATGCAGAGGGAGAGGTTGAGGCGCACACCCTCCCCCCATTCCCACCCCAAGCACTGGGCTCAGGGCTCACCCCTCTGCTTTGCCACAGGCCTTTTGTAGGCAGGGCTGCGGCTGCTTCTAACTGCCCCTCCACCCCACCCCCCCGGGCTCCTTGCAACCAAGTTGGGCCCCTCCTCGGCACGCCCAGCCTCTTGGCGGCCCCTTGACTCCCAGAATCACACCTTCCCTTTTGCTAGAGAGACAGGCAGAGGGTGAGGGCCAGTTTCCCTGGGGAACTGCAGTTAGGTCCCTAACTGGTGCTGTCACGTTTGGGGGGGGGGGTGTCTAGTCAGACCTCACTCACCCCACTGCTGACCCAGCAGGTGATCCGGGCAAGTCCGTTTTCCTTGTGCTTTACTCTCTGACTCTTGATCTCAGAGTTGTGAGTTCGAGCCCCATGCTGGGTATAGAGATTATTTATTTTTTATTTTTTATTTTTTTAGAGATTACTTTAAAAAACAAAATCTTGAAGGATGCCTGGGTGGTTCAGCGGTTGAGCATCTGCCTTCATCTCAGGTCATGATCCCAAAATCCGGGGATCCAGTCCCACATCGGGCTCCCCAGGGAATCTGCTTCTTCCTCTGCCTGTGCCTCTGACTCTCTATGTCTCTCATGAGTAAATAAATAAAATATTTTTAAAAATAAAGTCTTGAAAAAAATCGGCATGGCACCTCATGGCGTTGTTTGGAGGTCAAAATGAGACATTTCAGGATCCCTGGCGTCTGGGATCTAGAAAGTGTTTCATCAGTGGTGTGGTTGCTGGGGGTGGGGTGAGGTCTGATTGTTGGGAGGGTTGCATCCTTCCTGGGCTGGCGCTCAGGCAAGAATGGGGTCAGGCTCTGCCCTCTGGATAGGGTGGTTAAACCCATCCAGCCACAGAGGAATCCTCAGGAGGGCTATTCAGACGGAGGGCCGAGGGCCACGTAGGCAGACCCTGAACCGTGAGTAGTGAGCTGGCCGGGTTGGGAAGGAAGGACTTCCCGGGCACAGAAACACAGACGTGGGCAGCATCACACGTTGTTGAGTGAGGGCAGAAAGGGGAGGGATCACAACCAGAGAGCAGGCTGGAGGACCACAGGGCCTTACCCTGCCCAGGCCAGGGCTGGCGTCAGAAGAGGGGCTTCCTTTTTATTCTGGAAGTGATGGGGAACTGCCAACCATCTCAGGGAGGGCTCATGTGGCCCAGCCTGTGGCTGCAAGCATCCCGCTGCAGCTCGGAAGTGGCTTGGTGGGCTCCCACCTGCTGGGGCGGGAGAGGATAGGAAGGTGTGGGGGCACAAGAGGCAGCCCTCAGGAGAGAGATACAGAGGCTTCTCGAATGATGCAGCTCTTCTGACCCCGCTAGGGCTCCTCTAGCCTCCCAGTCTTTCTTCTGCTGGAGCCCAACCTGCAAGAGCTCTGGCGAAGGGGGCATCCCCTTGACCCTGTGTCCTCCCCCCCACCCCCCTGCCCGTGTCCTGACAGTTCTTCTTGGGGGGCGGGGAGGATGCAGAGCGGCCTGCGGGGGGGGGGGGGGTGGAGCAGGGGCGCCCCAGGCGCAGCGAAGGCCCACCCACTGAGAGAAGATGCTCGGCTAACCCACGCCTCTGCCCCAGGGGCCTGGGCCGCTCTTCTCCCCCCATCCCTCCTCCTACCTTTGGGAAGCTCAGCGGGTACCGCGGGGGCGAGCAGGGGCGGAGCCGGCGACTGTTATAGTGGCTCTCTGGCGGCCCGACGCCGCAGTTCCGCAGCGCACCCGGCGACTTGGACCCCGCCTGCCCCGCGGGCGGCCGGCAGCCGAGCACCCTGGCGTGGGGCACGGGGCCGCGGGGCCCTGCGGGCCGGCGGGCGCTCGCGCCGGGGCTGCTGCTGCTGCTGCTGGCGCTGCCCGCGGGCGCCTGGTACAAGCACGTGGCGAGTCCCCGCTACCCCACCGTGGGCCGCGCCGCGGGCTTGCTCGTGGGGCTGCGCCGCTCGCCCTACCTGTGGCGCCGAACGCTGCGCCCCGCGGCCTCCCCCGGGGCCTTCCGGGGTCCCTACACCCTGGGCCTGGGCGCGTCCCTCGGCGGGCCGTCTGCCGGGGACGCCGGGTCGGCGGCGCCCGGGCCCCGCGGCGCCCTCCTGCTTCCCTCTGGGCTTCCAGAGCTGCTGGAGACGGGACGCCGGCTCTCCCGCGCTGCGCTCCCGGCCCGTGCGCCCCGGAGCCCGCGCGCCGCCGAGCCCGCGCCCGGACTGGAGCCGCTGCGGGGCGCCGGTCGGCGGAGCCCGGAGAAGCAGGCCAGGTACGCGGCGCGGAAGGGGGCGGCCGGCTGCGGTGGGCGCGTGCGGAGAGGGCTGCCCCACACGACCTTGCTGTCTCCCACTCCCTGCCCAGAAGGGCTTTCCTGGAGCCTCCCACCCTTCCAGCCTGAGGGCGGGGGTGGGGGGTGTAGGGGAGGGCGCGCAGCCTTCTCCCTAAGGTTCTGCTCTGTTCTTTCTAGAGCCTTCCGAGTGCCTCCTGCTCAGCCATGGTCTGCGGAGCCAACTGCCTTCGCGGGCCCCCGCCGCTCCCCAGAGCCATCCTGAGCACAGCCCCTGCTGGCGCCGCCCCTGCTCTGACCCTGGCAGAGTCTCTTCTTCCTGGGCTCTCAGCTCCCGCCTGGCTGGCTGGTCAATAAAAGCTGCCTGATTCATGCACTCGCGTGTGTGCCGCCGTTCCGCTTGGACGCGCACTTGGCACCTAGCTTCAGGGGGCAAGCAGCTGCACTCAGGCGCTGGCAAGCACCAGGACCTTCTCCCTGCCAAGGGGATGCCCCCTCCTAATCATCTCCATCTGTAAGAGCTTGTGGGCTGGCCGAAGGTGGGGACAGAGGCTGAGACACTGCTGGGGCGCAGGTCCCCTTCCTCCTTCTCTGCCAGTGTTGCCCCTCCTGTGGGGGGCAGGGTCATCAGACCAGGGCCCAGGGGATCACAGGACAGGAGAGGTCTCACCCGAGGTCGGCGCGAGTCAGACCCTGAGTCCCACTGCCACCCACCAGAAAGAAGGCAGGCACTCATGCCCTACCAGCTGAGCCAAAGCCCCCTCACCATGCTGGGGACCTTAAGACCCAGCAGCCCACCCAGTCTTTCCCCCATCTCCCAGGATTCATTTCAAACCCCATCTCCTTTGCATCCCTGTTTCCCCTCAGCCTATGGCTTCTGGAGAGGAAGTGAGAATCCCAAGCCGCCTTCTTCAAAGTCATGCTCTCCTCCTAGGGAGGAAGGGCTCTGTGCCTCCTCAGAGAACCTTCCACTTCCCAACACCTCTGCATTTTTTGTTATTGGCTCCACCGCCCCCCCCATGTAAATATGCTCTGCCGGGGGTGAATAAGCACCTCCCTCCACGTGGCCCCCTTACAGAGTCTGGGCCCCTCCACCCTTCTGCTTCCTGGTCGACCCTCTTCAGCATGGGCTCTGACTCCTTGGGGCCCTCCCTTGGCCATGTGGCAAGGTCTTCCATGAGGGCACCCAGCAAGGACTGGAGGAGGGGTGGCCCTGGGCCTGTTGAGCTGGCTAGCTTCCAGATAACCCACATGGAACCAGCCCCCACGTTCTCCTTGGCCTCTGGAAGAAGCCCCATTTCTCCTTACTAGCAATTCCTGCTCGACTCCTGGGGGCATCTTTCTCCCTATGTTCTCCCCTAATGTGGGCGCTCTTTTTTGCTCCGCCCTCCCAATACTTACGGACTGACCCCTGGATTTACTGACTCTGATTCCAGGCTCTGCACTGAGGGAACAGGTGGCCACAGGTTACTCATTCCATTCTCTGCATTCCAAGTCCATTCCTCTTTCTGCTTCCCACCAAACTTGGCCTTTCAAACCATGGGTGCCCCAGCCTCACTTCAGTGCACAACACCTCAAGGACTCTCCACCATGAATGGCACAAAATCCATGCTCTTGGGTGGGCCACAGGGCTGCCCTGCCCCCCAGCCTCATTGCTCCTTGCCCTTCCCCACACAGACTGCAGGAACTCTGGGCAGATTCCAGAACAGCCCCATGGTCCACCCAGAAGGACTCCAGGCCATGTGAAATGCCCTCCTCGGGGCCGTGCCAGCTCTGGGCCCGCGCTTACCAAAGCATACCAATCCCTGTTTCCAGGGATTTGAGCGATATTTCCCCAGTCCTCACCAGCGCCGGGTGCTAAGTGGTCGGCATATGTTTGGTCACCAGCACTGGAGCACTTGGTGAGGCGCTAGATTTCACGTGGCCTGGTGGTACCCCAGTCCAGGGAGGTGGGTGCCAGGTCCAAGGAAAGAGCAGGGACGACAAGGGACTTGGCAGAGGCTCCGTTGCTCCGCCTACCAGCTTGACGGAACCCCTGTGCCCCTGCAGTGCAGGCAGCCCTAGGGCGCCTGCCTCACCCCAGTCCCCATCCAAGTCGGCGCCAGAGCGGCGGGGTCTGGGCCAGCCCCCCGGACGAAGCAATTCCACCGAGGACCGGCAGGCGGCGCCGCGCGGCTGCTCTCTGGGGCTGCAACCCCCTCGGCGCCCGCGGCCTGGAGCGGGCGGGGGCGGGGCAGGGGCGGGGCAGGGGCAGGGGCGGGCGGGTTCCTGCACCGCCTCCCTCGGTGGTCCGCGCCGCTCCGCTTCTCTCTGCCTCTTGGCTCCTGGCGTCGTGCTGTGTTTCCGTCGCGCTGGTCCTGCCTGCCCCACTTTCGGGCTCTGAGGAGAGGCCTGGTGTAGTCTGACGGAGGAGGCCATAAGCGAGACCCCGTCATCCCGTGGGGCCATTAATGCCCATTAGGGAGGCGGCGCCGGCCCGGGAAGCTCCGGGCCATTACCCGGGTGTCGAGCTCATGGCTCCACCCCACAGACGGGTCCCAACCCTTCCCGGGGTCGGAGAGCAGGCCTCCGCCCCGCTGCTGCACCCGGAGTCCTGCCTAGGCCAGGCTCCGCCCATGGCCCGGGCGCTGCAGCTCGGTGGGGTCCCAGCTCAGAGAAAGGGCCCCTCCCGCCAAGGGAGCACCGGGCCTCACACCCCAGGTGGACCCTCTGACAGCCCAGGAGAGGGAAGCCTGGAAAGGTCTACTTCCCCTGTGTCGCAAGGTGGCAGGAGCCGGGCTAGGGCATAGGGGGTGGGTTGGGGGTGGGAGTCACCTGCCACCTGGCCTCGCTGATCACCTCCTCGGGGCCCTTTGCCCTGCCGCCCCAAACGACTTACAGCCCCTGAGCACCTTCCCGTCTGCTCTTTTGGGCTCTGGTCCTTGCTGTTCCCTCCGCCTGTTTCTCTGCCTCTCACTCAGATCTCAGTCCGAGGCTGCAGGAAAGGCCTGGAAGTTTGCGCAGGAGAGCCGCTGGGTTAGCTTCCCCGGCCTCTGCTCGTCCACACTGACCCAGTTCCCTCTCACCCATTCCCGCTTGCCCTTGGGAATGTACTTGCTCTTCTCCCCAGCTGCCTGATTCTGTGGCTGTCGCCCACCCCCCTTCTCACTGTCTCAGGCTGCCTGTGTTACTCTTGTTACCCTCTATGGTACTTCTTCAGCTCCCTTTTCACTTTGGGGCATCCTTTGCTGTGCTCTGATGCCGTGTTCCTGGCCCTTGGCTATGACCACATGCCCCAGGTTACCCCTCCCTCCAGCCTTGTTCTGTTCCCATCGGTCTTCACAGACTGGCTGAGGCTGATCTTGGGAGTGCCTGTCCTATAGAGGAGGGGGGTGGAATCTCCAAGGCTCCTGACCTGGAGGACCAGGGGCTCCTAGCTTCTCTACCCCCAGCCTGGGGGTCTCCTGGGCAGGGGGTTCCTAGCTTCTCTATTCCCAGCCTGCGGGTCTCCCATCAGCTACCTCCCTGGACTCCCTCATCCTGGCAGGGCCTAGCTGGTCTTGGTTGCTATGGGGTAACCTGGAAGCCCCATGTAGGGTATATGTTAGACCGCACTGCCACACCCATTCTCACAGCTTCCAGGATCAGCAGCACCAGCTTGGGTCCAGAGAGGCAGTCACAGGCCAGACAGGCAGCCTCTGGACAGGCAAACAGACAGTCAGGAGCCTATGGCAGCCTCAGTCAGGAATGTAAAGGTGGGGGTGGGGGGGTGGGGAAGCAGCCATACAGCCTTGGCCTAAGTGGCTTTTAGGGGCAGCAGCCAGGGGGGGACACCCAAGGGGCTGCGGCCCAGGAGGCTGCCCAGAGGAGAGCCCAGTGCTTCAGCGGGGGCTGGGCACCCAGACTGAGGGCACTGGAGAGGGGAGAAGGAGCAGCAAGGAAGGGACCTGAGCTGAGCCTGCTTCTGCCCCCATGGGGCTGGGCAGGCTGAGGGGGAGACCACAGGTCAGCTGTCTTCCCATTTCTGAGGCTGAGAAAGAGCCCCATGGTAAACAAAGTGTGGACTTGGAATCTCACAGAGGCGCCTATGAGGAACTGGGGAACCTTGACTCTCTAGAGCTCAGTTTCTTGCTTTCTTTTTTTAAAAGATTTTATTTATTCATTCATGAGAGACACAGAGAAGAGAGGGAGAGGCAGAGACACAGGCAGAGGAAGAAGCAGGCTCCATGCAGGGAGCCCTACGTGGGACTGGATCCTGGGTCTCCAGGATCAGGCCCTGAGCTGAAGGCAGGCTCTCAACCCCAGAGCCACCCAGGGATCTTCCTAGAGCTCAGTTTCTTGATCTGCAAAATGGCCTGAGCACTCTAGGGATGTTCTAGAGAAAGTGCACTCAGAGGCATAAGGGAGTTTAACCAGATTTTCTCCTGCCATTCTTGTTGGGTTGGGGGAAGGAGGACTCATGCTGGGCATGGCTAGATGCTAGGGGAGGAGAAGGATGGAGGGAGGGGCAGAGGGGGATCACCACCACCCCCACCCCAGCTCATGGGAACAGCTTCTGTGAGCATTGATCACAAGCCAGAGGGCAGAGGCCAAAGTCCTGGGTACATTTCATCTCTGGGATGAGCAGGGGCACAGGTGAGGGGCCCTGGCACAGAGAGGTGTGCGTGTGTGGTGGGGAGGGGTTGTGTTTAATAAACCCGGGCACAGATAGGCACCATCGGTCTTCCGGGGAGAGCTGCGGAGTCCCCTAGAATATGGGGGTGCTACCTTGTAACTCCCAAACTCCCCTTTTTGTCCCGTGGAGCATCCTGGGACTGTGTGGAGCCAGGGCCGCTCTGAGTGCAGGAGGGATCCAGATAGGGGGACTGCGTGGTGGGGGGAGGGCGTGTTCCCAAGGGTGCTGGGCAGAGCTGTGACATTTTTTCCTTCCCTCCAGCCCCTGCGAGAGCCAGCCTCGCAGTAGGCTGCACACAGTAGGTGCTCAATACATGTTGGTGGACTAGGAGGCAAAGGCGGCGGCGCGGGGAGGCTGCCCGGAGCAGGGCGGGGCAGAGGGGTCCCTGGGCCCCGCGCCCCCCGCCCCCCGCCCCCGGGCTTGGCGGGGCGCCGCGGAGGGCAGGGCCGGGCGCGCCGGGCCTCGGGGCGGGGGCGGACCCGCGGAGGAGGCGGAGAAGGGGCGGCGCGGAGGCGGCGCCGCAGCCGAGCCCGAGCCCGAGCCCGAGCCCGAGCCCGAGGCGACGGGAGCCGAGCGGGAGCAGCCGAGGGCGCCGCCGGATCCTCCGCGCCGCCCCCCGCGCCCCGTGCCGGCCCCGCGGGCGTGGGCGCCGTGGCCGGTCGGCGGTGGGCCGGGGGGCCGCCGGCGCCATGGCCGCCCCGGAGCCGCTGCGGCCGCGCCTGTGCCGCCTGGTGCGCGGGGAGCACGGCTACGGCTTCCACCTGCACGGCGAGAAGGGCCGCCGCGGCCAGTTCATCCGGCGCGTGGAGCCCGGCTCGCCGGCCGAGGCGGCTGCGCTGCGCGCGGGGGACCGGCTGGTCGAGGTCAACGGCGTCAACGTGGAGGGCGAGACGCACCACCAGGTGGGTGCCCTCCCGGGGCAGCCCCTGCGCGCGGGCCTCGGCGCGCGGCGGGGGCGCGGGGCTCCTCGGGGGCGGCGGGGGCTGCGCGGGGGGCGGCGGCCGGGCCTCCTCCGTCGCCCCCACCCGGGCGGCTGGCTCCGCAGCGCAGGGCAGCCCGGCGGGAGGGCCCGCACTGCGGCTCCTGTCTGGGCCCTGGCACTCAGTCCTGCCCAGGCCTCCGTGTGCGCGGAGCGGAGGCGGCAGGCGCCTTGGGGGGGGGGGGGTGTCTCCGTGCCTTGGCGGCCCTCGGTGCTTTCCCGTGAGCGTACACACGTGCTTGTGTCCCCAGCTGGGTACGGGTGTGTAAAGTCTCCATGGGGGTCCCCTTCGCCTGCACGCATCTGCCGGGGTGTCCCTGAGGGGCATCACGGTAAGGGCACACCTGTAGGTGCCCGTGTCAGGGAATGTGTGTGCGTGCTCATGTGTGCAGGGGCTGGACTGTGCGTGTGAATATACAGGTTCGTACGCCTGGGTGTGTGCACGTGTACGGACAGATCTGCATGTGGGGATGGGTGCGTGTGAGCGAGGCTCTGTATGTGTGCTGGACTGTGTGTGTGTGTGTGTGTGTGTGTGTGTGAATATACAGGTCTGCATGCCTGGGTGTGTGTGTGTGTGTGTGTGTGCATGCCTGCCTACGTGTAGTCACCAATGTGTGTTGGCAGGCCTATGTGCTAATGTGTGTCCTGGCTGACGCTGGCTGGGTGTCTCAGAGTCGCTGCTGGGGGCAGCACATTGCTCCCCTTGGAGGCTGCCTGGCCCTGCAGGGGCCACTGCCACGGTCCCCTGCCTCTTGCAGAGGGAGGGCAGGGTCTGCGCTGCAGGTTCTGCTCCCTGGGGACTGTCTATCTCCCAGTGGCTTGAGTCCAGCCTCCCCCCACCCTTTCTGCTCAGGGATCTCTGTGTCCTCCCCAGCCCCCATGAGCCTGTGGCCTGTCTGCGTGGCTAGCCCTGGGACCTAGAGACCCGTAAACCGGTTCTTGGCCGGACCGGCAGCTGCTCTCCTGCTTCCACCCCTGCGGCCCCTGTCTATCCATCTGTCCGCCTTCCTTGCGTCTTCCACCTAGAGTGTCAACTGGAAAAAGCTGTTTGCTAAAGGAGGGTGGGGTGTGGGCCGGAGGTGTTGGCTTGACTGACCACAGGGAGGGGCTGGCAGAGTGGCACCTGGCCTTAGTTTAATGGTCACAGCCACTCTTACCCCGGGAGCACCTGTTTCTCCCAGGACCCCGGGTGCTGGTTTAACACACAGAGCCCCACTGTCTCAGGAGGGAGGAGGTGGGCGCTGGCACCTTTGCCTCCTAGTCCAGGAGTTCCAGCTCCCATTTTACAGATGAGGAAACTGATACTTTCAGATATCAGGTGTCTAGCCTGGGTCCCACAGCCAGGAAGCAGCAGGGAGCTGGGGTCCTCCTTGGCTCTCACCAAGGGGGGGGGCAGGGGAGGGCCACGGGGAGGACAGCCTGGTTCTCACTCTCCTATCTGTTGACAGCTTCTGCCGAGCAGCTGATGGGGGCCCTCTCCACCCTCCCCCAAGACGTGGTGGGGGCGGGGGTCTTGTCCTTCCTACCCCAATGCCCAGTGGGCACGGCTGCTCCTCCCTGCAGGGTGCACCCTGACATGCGTGCTCCATGGTCAGCCACATGCTCTAGAGACTTCACAGACCCGGCACAGACAGGCAGATGACCCCAAGGCCACACTTGTCCCACAGGTGGCCTCCCTTTGCCAGTCTGGACCCTGCTCACCAGGTCGTGTGTGGTGCCTGAGCAGGTGCCGCGCCACAGGAACCAGGCACAGGTGTTCGTGGTCTAGAGGCAAACGGGAGACCCGGAGGCAGGGGTTTAGACATCCACACTTGATGACGGAGAAGAACGGCAGGGAGTGCAGCCACACCCAGACTGGGACCTAGAGAGACCCCTCGCTCCCTCACCCAGACTGAGACACAGACCCCGACACAGATGGCTGCACGCAGCACACACGGCCGTGCGCACACGCACGCACATGCCCATGTGCACACACACTCACACGCTGAGAACCCGAGGCTTGGCCGCACACCATCTTCCAGACCAGCTGCCTCCCTCAGCCTCCCGGCCCCTCCCGGACAAGACCCTGGACTGAGGCCATTCCCTGCAGTGACCCTGTAGCCCTTGCCACCCTGTGTCAGGAGCCCTGGGTGAAGAGGGAGGGAGCGGCCGCAGCCCTGGGGGTGGGGGGCGGGGCCCGCGGGCCTCTCGGTCCAGCCGCCCACCCCTGGTAGGCCAACTGCCTGCCCGCGATCCTGGGCCAGGCCTGGGCAGTGCCACTGTCCATGTGCTGCCCCGAGTGCTGACGGCTGACCTGCCCCCTTCCCCACCTGCCTGGCCCAGGTTGTGCAGAGAATCAAGGCTGTGGAAGGCCAGACTCGGCTGCTGGTGGTGGACAAAGAGACAGACGAGGAGCTCCGCCGGCGGCAGCTGACCTGCACAGAGGAGATGGCCCAGCGAGGGCTTCCGCCCACCCACGACCCCTGGGAGCCGAAGCCGGACTGGGCACGTGCAAGCAACCTCAGCTCCGAGGCGGGCCAGAAGGTACGGCAGGCTGCGCAGAGGGACACCCTGGCTTCTCCCGGAACCTCTGTGCCCGCCTCTTGGGGGCAGGCAGTCTCTTGCTCTGGTAACCTCCAGAAGTCTCTGTCTCCATCTCTTCTGCCTCACAGGGCCTCTGGTGACTACCCTCTTGGCTACTTGGGGCCACTCTTCCGACCCTCAGCTGGTGTTCTAAGCCAGATGGACTCAGGGCAGCCCGGCTCTGGTCCTGGCCCAATCCCCCTCCCTTCTCCCCAGAAAGCCCGTGAGAGCTGCTGAGCCTAGGAGAGGGCGCTTGGCCTAGGAGAAGGCACTTGGAGGAGGCCCACCGGGGCTGAGGGAAGTGGGAGGGGTCTGCTGGGACCTCCCGGGACGGATTGTGCAGGGGCAGGTGTCGGTCTGTCTGAGGAGCCTGCTTATCCTTGGGAGATAGGGCTGGTCCCTCGCTGTGCACAGTGCGTGGTGGGGGGTGGCCGGGACACTCAGCTGGGTCCTCAGCTTGGGGTACTTCTCCCTTCCTGCATCCACCCTAGGCCGGAGAGCTGGAATAAATGTGTACATGTGTGTGTATGTGTGTGCGTGCTACTCTACCCACTTCTGGGTAGCAGGACTTCCTACTTGCAGGAGGCCAACAGGAAGAGCTTGTTCTGCACCCTCTTTTTTTAAAAGATTTACTTATTTTATTAGAGAGAGAGAGAATGTGCCTGAGCACTGGGAAGGGCAGAGGGAGACAGTCCCCAAGCAGACTCCCCTCTGGGCTTGGAGCCTGACTTGGGGTTCGTTGTGGGGAGGCTTGGTGTGGGGCTCGGTCTCATTACCCACGAGATCGTGACCTGAGTTGAAACCGAGAGTCGGGCACTCAACCAAACCCCTCGGCGCCCGGTTGTTCGGTTCTCTTGAAGCCTCTCTTTGAAGGATTCCATCCCAGGGGTTTCCCCGGATCCCCCTCAGAACCACTGGCCCAACGCCAGTGCCGGCGTGAGAGCTGAAGCCTGGGAGCGCACTCTGGGGACTGCCCTGGGGGCAGGTGGTATTTCAGGTGGGATGGCATCCTGGGCGCTGGCCTGGGCATGAAGCCTCAGGACGTGTTCTCTGGGCCCGAAAGCCCCTTGGAGTGGCTAGGGCCCGAGTGGGGAGCATCGGGTCAGCTGTGTGGCTCCAAGGTGGTGCTGGGCTGAGGTGCTTGGGCTCCGGCGTAGAGCCCTGCTCCTTCGCAGGCGTCTTGGCTCGTGGAGGAAGTGCCCTTCCCCCCTAGGCTTTTTGTCCATTGATTTAGACACAAACGCTGAGTTCACCTTCCTGTGGAAAAATCCGCCCTCGGGGCTTATCTGGAGGGTGGGGTGCTCAGGCACCTTGTCCTGGGGTGGGACCTTCCCCCTCTGCTATTTCAGGCTCTGGGAGCCGCAGGAAGCCTTAGGAGGGGGCTTCCTCTGGGCGTATTTTCAGAGGAACAAAGTGGGGCCCGACTGGCAGGGGCTCTGTGGTAGGGGCTGACCTGGGGACAGGGACTCCAGAAGGTCTGGGGAGGCCCAGGGGACGGGATCTACCCCCTCCCTCCTGGCTAGGGACCCCATGTCCCATTGGCTGGGCTCAGAGGGTCAGAAGGAAGAGCCAGGCCTCAGCCAAGCTCCACAGAAGGGACTGGCCGTCGGGGTGCCTGGGAGGGTGGTGCCTGCTGGGGGGCCGTGCTCTAGCAGAGCTGCAGGGGCAGGACCACCAGGTGGGGGGCATGGGGTTTGCTTCGGTGTGGGATGCAGGGCCCCGTGGGAAGTAAGGGCCAAGCCGGGAGTCAGGGCCCATGTGTCCTCTGGGCTCATTCTCCTCTGTCCCAGCTGGGATGTGGGAGGTGGGGCTGGGGACACCGCTGATATGCCGGCCAGCCCCTCCCATCGAGGTGCTGTAGGGTCCTCATCAGTGGTGACTCAGCCCCAGGCCAGACCAGGCTGGGGAGGCTGCAGCTGCAATGCAGCTGGTCCTGACAGTGACGGTAGGGGACAGCCCCTAAGCAGACGGGGCAGCTTGCCACGCCAGGGCCGTGATGTGGTGCCAGAACCTGGGCCCCCACCCCCGTCCTAGAGGCCCGTGGGGCCTGATGAGGGAGTGAGTGAGAGTCCTGCAGGGGTGACCACCTGGAATACAGGCCTGTAGCTGCCCGAGGGCTCTGGAAGCCCCAGCAGGACTGTCTTGTGTTCTGGTGCCGTGGTCCCCTCCCGTGCCCCTCCCTCGCCTCTCTGTCTCCCCAGCCCCGGGTCCTGGGAGCAGGGCAGGGCCTTCCAGCAGCTTCCTTCCTTCCTTTCTTGGGACTGAAACCTAGCCAGTAGGGGGGTGCCTAGCCGGGGCCTGAGCAGGGGAGGGGGACTCAGCCACCACCCTGCTCCCCAAAGTGACTCAGCCCCCCGTCCCCACCCATCCCTAGGGAGCCGGGGCCACAGTGGGAGGTAGATAAATGGGGTGGTGGCCAGGGCTGGCCGGAGACTTCAGGCCACTCCAGCTGGACACTCCTTGCCTGCCACTTCTTTCGTGTGTCCCATGGCCCGCTCTGGGGATGCCACAACGCCGGCCCCGGCCCCAGGAGCCCCTCCACAGAGACCATCCTGGGCACTTGTGCAGGTCAGGCTGGGTGGGGGCAGTGTGGGCAATGAGGACCCCAGCAGCTGGCTTAGCCCATGTCCCCAGGGTCAGGAGAGGGGATTTGGGACACCCCAGTGACCCTGTTGAAAGCAGGCTGGACCCTGAGCAACAATGGGGGCCTTTCTTTGCCAGGGCTGGTGAGTCACCATCTGGGGGGCACAGCCCGGCTCCCCGGGTACCCCCATGCCAGCTTCTTTGTCTGGTCAAGGGTTCAGCTGTGAGACCAGGGCTTGTCCAGCTCTGGGCTGCCCAGCTGGGAGCCTGTGGGAGCCTGAGGGCCTGGCTGGGAGGCGGCAGGAAGTGCTTGGAGCCAGAGCAGGGAGCAAGGAATGTGAGCAATGCGCTGGGCCTGTGTGCGCCCCCTCCTGACCCACTGCTGCTCTGGGCCTCTCCACGCTGCCTGCCGCCCCCCCCCCTTAGCCTCTCGAGGTGAGCATCTGGTGCCAGGGATGGTGCTCCTTGGATGCTGATCAGCAGGAGAGGAATTTTCAGCAGAGAAGCCTCCTGGCCTCTGTGCTGAGCTGCGGGAGCTGTGGCCGGACTGGGTTGAGGCAGGGGGATGGATGGCCAGGATGGTCCCAAACCCGGATGTGACTTCAGCCTGGCCTCACGGCCTCCCCAGATACTCCCGCAGTCCTGCTTCCTGTTTGGGGGCCTTGAGAGACCCGCCTAAGAGGTCACTGTGGAGGGCGTGAGAAGAGTCTGGACAACTCAGCGCCAGGGCGCTGTCCTCTCTCTCCAACGCGTGTGTCTCCGCGTGTTGCCATGTAGCGTGTTTGTGAGCGTACGTTTGGAGTCTGGTGTCTGTGCCCACGCACCTCTCCCGACCAGGACTTGTCTGCTGATGATCCCTGCTCTGACAGCCTATATCCGAGAGGCACCTCAGGGTGGGGAGTGGGGCCCCAAGCCTGGGCCCCCAGGAGTGTTGGGGAGAGGGGATGAGTCTCTATGGGGTGGGGGGAGAACTTTGGGGGTCTCACACCCATCCGTTCAGCCCATGTTGCCGAACCCCGGGGACACTGAGGGGCAGGAGCCCTGTCCCCTGAGTTCCTGGGCTTACGGGGCTGGGTGGGGGCCTGTGGCGGGGATCCCAAGAGCGTGTCTGCGTGGCTTCGGGGGTCAGGGAAGGGACCCCAGAGGAGGGGCATTCTGGACAGTGGGAGGCCCTGCAAGAAAAGATGTGCTTGGGTCCCCGGCCAGGCCAGCTAGCGGGCCAGGGCCCTTGTGGTCAGATTGGGGGTTTGGATGGAGCTTGGGGGGGCGGCTGGGAGCGGCCAGGGGGTGGCCCGAGCTGAGGAGCTGAGGGGCAGGTGCCGGAGACCTTCCCTGAAGGCGAGGGCAAGGTGGGCGGGGGAGGGAGGGCCTCAGGAGCACCCCCATGCCACACATGCTCACCTGCACGCGCCCCCACGTCCCCAGCAGCCCGGGCAACCCGAGCCGCCGCCGCCCGCCTCCAGCCACCGCCCCGTGTAACTGAGCACCCGCTCTGCGGCTGCTGGGCGCTCTGTTCACCGCCAGGGCTGCGGCTGGGAGGGGGCCCGGGGCCTGGCCCCTGCCCGCCGGCCCCTGCCCCAGAGCCCCGCTGCAGGATGCCAGAGGTAAAGCAAGGCGAGGCCCTGGCCTGTGGATGGGGGGACGCTTGGGGCGTGGGGGCCTCTGTGCTCTGGCAGGGAGGGTGGAGGCAGGGCACACCCGTGGCCTCCTCGCTGGGCTCCGGCCCGGCTCCAGCCTGTGCGCCCCACCGCTGGGCCCTGTGCGGGTGGGGGTGGCTCCAGCTTGCTCTGGAATGTGAAAGCAAACACAGCCCGCTGCCACCAGCCCAATGGAGGCCACTGGGAGAAAAAACAAACGTCAGCCTCACACTCGGGGGAGGGAGGTGGTGAGGGGTGCCCCCGCAGGGCCAGTGGGCCCAGGACGCCTGGCTGCCCCTAGGACCCCGGCCTGTGCTCAGCGCTGCCCTTGAGAGGATCCTGTCAGCACCCCTGTCAAGCCCCTGGTCCCACCTCAAGTTGGTTTTGGGTTTGGAGAGTGAGGCTTTGCTCCGGAACCTGCAGCTGGAGCTCCGGCACAGGCGGCCTAAGGGGGGCACCCAGGCATGGGTACAGAGTGTTTGTCCTGTGAGCTGGGGCTGCCCGGCGGGGGGATGTTGAGCCTGGAATTAGGGTTCCCTCCGGCTTGCGTCCACTGCAGCTGCAGATGGGGGGCGGGGTGGGGGAGGCCTGGGGGCTGGAGATCAGTGCTGAGCCTGGTCTCATGCGCCTGCAGGATGTCGGTGGGCCCCCCAGGGAGCTACGCCCTCGGCTCTGCCACCTGAGAAAGGGCCCCCAAGGTTACGGGTTCAACCTGCACAGTGACAAGTCCCGGCCAGGACAGTACATCCGCTCTGTGGACCCAGGCTCGCCTGCCGCTCACTCTGGCCTCCGCGCCCAGGACAGACTCATCGAGGTACCTGTTGTGGAGGCTTTGGGGTGCTGGGGGCCCCAAGCGAGGTGTGTGTGTCTGGGCCCGTGTCCCTCCATGTGTGTGTCTGGCTCGTGTGCCCCCAGGGTGTGTGTCTGGGCCCATGTCCCTCCATGTGTGTATCTGGCTTGTGTGCCCCTGGGGTGTGTGTTGGGACCCGTGTCGCCCCGGGTGTGTGTCTGGCTTGTGTGCCCCCAGGGTGTGTGTCTGGCCTGTGTGCCCTGGGGCGTGTGTCTGGCCCGTGTGCCCCTGTGTGTCTGGTCCGTGTGCCCCGGGTGTGTGTCTGGGTCTGTGTCCCTCCATGTGTGTGTCTGGGCCCATGTCCCTCCATGTGTGTATCTGGCTTGTGTGCCCCTGGGGTGTGTGTCTGGCCCTTGTGCCCTGGGGTGTGTGTCTGGGCCCGTGTCCCTCCATGTGTGTGTCTGGCTCGTGTGCCCCCGGGTGTGTGTCTGGCCTGTGTGCCCCTGGGGTATGTGTCTGGGCTCGTGTGCCCCGGGTGTGTGTCTGGCCCATGTGCCCCAGGTGTGTGTCTGAGCCCGTGTCCCTCCATGTGTGTGTCTGGCCCGTGTGCCGCTGGGGTGTGTGTCTGGCCTCGTGTGCCCTGGGGTGTGTGTCTGGGCTCTTGTGCCCCCGGGTGTGTGTCTGGGCCCGTGTCCCTCCATGTGTGTGTCTGGCCCGTGTGCCGCTGGGGTGTGTGTCTGGCCTCGTGTGCCCCGGATGTGTGTCTGGCCCGTGTCCCTCCATGTGTGTGTCTGGCCTGTGTGCCCCGGGTGTGTGTCTGGGCCCGTGTCCCTACATGTGTGTGTCTGGCCCGTGTGCCCCGGGTGTTTCTGGGCAGTGAGGTCCTTGCTGGGGAGAGATGCTGGGAACTTGAGCTGGCATTCCTCTTCTTGCCACGGCTGGTGACAACATTGATGAATATTTGATGCCACACCTGGCTGGGTGGCTCGAGGGGCCCGCGGGGGCCTGACCTCGGGCCGGGTTGACCTCACGCTGCTGCTGGCAGGTGAATGGGCAGAATGTGGAGGGGCTGCGCCACGCAGAGGTGGTCGCCAGCATCAAGGCACAGGAGGATGAGGCCCGGCTGCTGGTGGTGGACCCCGAAACGGATGAGCACTTCAAGCGGCTACGGGTCACACCTACTGAGGAGCATGTGGAAGGTGGGCTGCCGCCTGGGGCTGGGGATGAGGTGGCATGGGGGGCTGGCCAGCCACTGACACGCTGTCCCCACAGGTCCACTGCCATCACCAGTCACCAATGGGACCAGCCCTGCCCAGGTGAGAGGGTGGGAATGGACAGGGTGGACTCAGGAGCCTGTTGGGACCCCTCTAGGGATCCCCAGACCTGCTCGTGCCCCCACCTCAAGATCTCCCTGTGTGGGTGTGACAGCGAGACCCAATCCTGCCAGCCACTCCGGGTCCTGCCTGGGTCAGCCCCACTCCCACCCCACGAGGCTGCTGGCCGGTGAGCTGCAGTCATGCTGCGTCACTCCTCGGGAGGCGGCCCCGGCTTCACCCCAGGTGATGCTCATGGGGGTGATTCCGTAGTGAGCAGGCCAGGGGCAGGCTTCCCGCCCTCGGCAGCACCCGCGGCTCCTGCCCAGGCTCGGTGCCTACTGCCAGACAGAAGAATGAATGCGGCTCTGATGTGTGTGCACGAGCGCGTCTGCGTGGGCACCGGCAGCTCCCGGGCACGGGCCCTGCAGCCACACCGTGTCTTTGCTTTCCTAGCTGAACGGTGGCTCAGCGTGTTCATCCCGAAGTGATCTGCCTGGCTTAGACAAGGACACTGAGGTAGCGAGTGCCCGCCCACCTCACTGCGGTGCCCACACATGGGGGAGGGTGGGAAGAGGCCGGGGTGGGTGTTTGTGCGGCTGGCAGCCTGGGCAGTGGGGTCACCGCCTCCAGGAAGCCCCGGGCCTGCTGCCCCAGCCCCACCACCCGGCCTCTGCGGAGAGCTGCCTCCCAGGCTCACGCTGGCTGCCTGCCCACTCTGCCTGCCCCCAGGACAGCAACACCTGGAAGCGTGACCCCTTTCAGGAGAGCGGCCTCCATCTGAGCCCCACAGCAGCCGAAGCCAAGGAGAAGGCGAGAGCCACCCGGGTCAACAAGCGGGCGCCACAGATGGACTGGAACCGGAAGCGCGAGATCTTCAGCAACTTCTGAGCCCCTCCCTGCCTGTTTGCCGGTGACCCGGCCTCCCCCGCTCGGCCCTGGGCCCAGCCTGCGGGTCCCCACGCCTCTGTGGGCCGGAGGGGGCCTCCTCACCCCCGGACGCCGTGCTGGTCCCAGCACCACCAGGAGCCAGCGTGCCCCCCCCCCCCGTGAGCCCCGTCCCGCACCCCCCACCTGCGGGGTGCTGGATGGGGGAGAGGGGGCCCCGAGGCTAGAGAGGGACAGGGAGAGGCAGTGGTGACCGTGGGCCCGGCCCTTGCCGCTCTGCCCAGGCTGCTGACTTAAAGGAATTTGTGTTTTTGCTTTTCTTCCAAAAACAAGAAAAAAAAAAAAAAAAAAGAGCTCCAGCTCCACACATGTTTCCACTTAATACCAGAGTCCTGCCCCCGCCTCCACCCCCGTAGGACGCCTAAGTAATTGCAATAAAACAAACCTTTCTCTGCAAACCATTTCCTCCCCACCCCTCAGCAGCAGCCGTCCCAAGTGGGAGCCCTGGGCACTTCGAGGGACAGAAACAGAGGGGCCAGGCTGTGGTTGTGGGGGCTCCGGGGGAGGCCTACTGTGGCTGGAGGAGCTGCCCCTCGGCCTCCTCCCTGCTGTAGGGGGGCCCCTGGCAGGCCCCCACGTCCCTGCTGAACTGGTGGTCTGGGCTGGAGGGGCCGAGGATGGAGGCCCTGGGTTGCCTGAAGACGGGGGGGGGGGGGGGGGGGGGGGGCCTCTGGCCGGGCCTCTAGTCCCCAGGCAGGGGGAGTGTGGCGTGGGAGAGCCTGCCCCCAGGGGACCGCACCCATTCTCTCTTCCTGGCCCTGACCCCACTGACAACTGCTGTCTGCCCTGTAAGCCATAGCGCATGCGCGCCCTCTGAATAAACAGGCCTTCCTCAGACCCCTGGCTGCCTCTGCCCTTCCTGAGCCCTCGTGGTGGGGGGACCCGTGGTCTGGGCAGGGAGGCAGAAGCCGCTGGAAGCAGAGCCCCATCCCACTCCATCCAGGGGGCTGGCCTGACCCCTCAGCTCTGCTCTCCCTCTGCACCCCCCTTCCCGCCTCCACCCGAGGGGACACACAGGGCAGGTCTCACACCCTGGGGTGCCCAGCCTGGGGCTAAAGGTGTTGCACTGGAGGCCAGGTGGCTCTGTGGCCTCAGGGTGGGGCCTCCTGGTGCCGAGAGCCCTCAGGGTGCAGGAGGGGGTGTCCATCTGGGTTCCCAGCCAGCCGCCCAGGTCTCGAGCAGCCTTCCTAACAGCTGGCTGCAGCTGGCTCCCACGGTCCAGCTCCGTCCCAGACTCCCGCATGCCCGCCACCCCCACCCATGGCCCACAGGGTCGCGTCCCCAGCCTGGGCTCCCAGGCAGCCCCATTCACATGCGCACAGGGCCACACGCAGTCACGCACGTGCTCCCAGCCTGCCCCGCGCCCCAGGGAAGACTCAGCCAGACCCCAATGCGAACAACTCCCAGGGTTTATTACAGACAGGCTGCGGCTCCCCGGCGGGGGCAGGCGCGGGCATCAGGGGGCAGGCGCGGGCGTCAGGGGCTCTGGGCTCCGTGCAGCGGGGCACAGGATGCGGTTGAGGCAGGCCCCGCAGCGAGGACGCACGGGCAGACATGTCTGCTGGCCGAAGCCCACCAACAGTCCGTTGATCTCCCCCCACAGCTCCCTGTGAAGGGCAGGGAGGTCAGTGAGGGAGGGACACAGAGGGGAGCCCCGCCAGCCCCCACCCTGTCGCACCGGGGCAGCCACTCCTCCAGGGCAGCGCGCGTCTTCTCTGGGGACGTGGTCATGGTCCTGGTCCACCTGAGTCTGTTGGCGATTCTGTGCACATGTGTGTCCACCGCTGGTGGAGGCGGCACTGGGTCATCACGGGGTGCACTTACCGGGTGGCTCCCTGCCCACAGCCCCGAGCCCAGGCCCAGGGTCCCCTCCTCCCACCCCCGGGCTTCCAGAGGGCCCCGAACTGCAGAGAGCGGGGCAGCAGCTGAGCCAGAGGCCTCGGGTCCTGCAGCTGGGGGATAGGCAGCAGCGGCAGCTCCCGGCCCAGGTGCCGGCTGTGCCAGGCCGGGTGCTCAGGGCTGGGTCCAGCGGGCCACCTTGAGGTCACTGCACCGACCGCTGCATGGTCAGGGACAGCACAGGGAGGATGGGCCGGCCAGCTGCAGCTGTCACCTAGCGGGGGCAGGGTCCCAGCTCCCCTGGGCCGGCCACCCCAGGGTTCGGCCTGGCACCTGCTCACGGGGGCCTCCACCAGAAGAGAGAGGAAGTCCTGAACCTGCTCCCTCCCCAGACACTGACTGAGGGTGCCCTGGGGACACGGGGTGGGGGGCCCACAGTGGTTACCAAGCCTCAGCTCTGTCCTGCCACCCAGAGGCCCGGCCCAGGGCCTCCCCACACCGGGAGGCTCCCGCGGGCAGCTCCAGGAAGGCTCTGCCCGCCCTGCATATGTTCCTAGCCTGGAGGCCGAAGCTCAGAGAGCAAGCACCTTGCCTCTCGGTCACTCGGCTGGGCTGGGACGGGATGGCAGTGCTGACACTGGCTGCTGTGGCTATAGCCCTGGGCTGCTAACTGAGCGCCTGCAGACATCCAGAAAGGGGGACATTCGGACTCCCCTCCTGTGTGTCTGCTGCTGCCAAAGTCCTGTTCCCGGGGCTGTGGGCCCTTCCCCCACAGACCTTCCAGACCCCTCCTGGGACTCAGGCCTCGGGCAGCTGAGGACAGCCACCAGATAAGCTCAAGTGTCCACGCTGAGAGGCTGGCAAGAGGCTGGCGGCTGCGGGTGGGGGAGGGGAGGGCAAGCTCTGTCCAGGCCCCTACCAGGCTCACCGCGGTCTCCGGGGCCGCTGGGTTCCAGCCTGGCTTCACAGCGGGGCCCTCAGCCCCTGCCTGCCCCCTGCCTGCCCCCTGCCCACACGAAGGGTCCCCACCCCAGGGAGCAGAGGCTTTAGGAGCGGGGGAAGTGCTGGGGAGTCTCTGCCCTCTTGCAGCGCCAGCAGCAGGAGCACCAGGTGGGCGCAGAGGCTGTGGCTCAGGCCCTGGTCTCTGCGCTGGCCGGGCCTGCTGCTGCGTGGCCGCGGAAGCTCAACTCTGAGCAAAGGTCTGATGAAGCAGCCCCCCTGATCCAGGGTCCATCTTCAGAGACACCACCACGGTCAGGAAACAGATTCCGGAAGGGGCTCCCCCCAGCTCCTCCTCTCTTGGGGTTCCCCTGCCTTTACTGTCTCCCCCACCAGCCTATGCTCATTTTTGAGACTTCTTCTACTGGCTTTTTCCCACCTGCTGGCTTTGCAGACGCTGTTCCTCCCGCCTGGGTGGCACTTCTGCCTCTTAGCCTGGCCAGCCCGCCCTTACTCTTCAGCTCTGACACTGCCATGCATGACCCCCCCCACCCCGCCCCCGCACGAACGCTTCTACCTCACAGGTAAGCAGTTATTTGCTCAACATCTTTCTTCCTGCACAGCACAGGCCTTGAGTCCACGCCCAGGGCCTCTCTCAGAGCCCAGTGCACAGTAGGTGCTAGGCAGATGGGAACTCCTCCCATTAGCCCTCATCCATGGGTGGGCCAGGCCTACCTCAGTGCTGGAAACATCTTTCTGACCCTTTGAGCTAAACTGTGGGGGAGCAGACCTGGGGTCACAGATGTGTGGCCAGCCCTGCCCTCCAACAGTGTGGACGCCACTCACCGATGCCTGACACAATGCCCCAGGCCACCGCCATGGCCAGGTGTGCCATCTTGGGACCCACGCCGGGCAGTGCCACCAGCTCCGCCACAGACGCTGGGATGTCCCCGCCGTAGCGCTGCTGCAGGATGGCACTGGTCTGCTTGATGTACTTTACCTTGCTCTGAAAGATGGAGAGGGGTGGTCAGCCCCAGAGGTGAACGGTGTAGCCCTACCGGAGGACATGAGTCCCAAGGGAAACCCACAGGTGTCCAGAGTTGCCTGTCACCTGTTCACGACACACTCAGGGGCACCTGTGTGCCCCTGTCTCCCTAGGAGCTGGGGGTGAGCCGAGGGCAGCAGAGACTGGGGAGGCCTGATGCGGGCCTGCACCTGTGACCCGTGTGTGGGGTGTAGCTCAGGTGCCCTGCCCCATCATTCCCCCAGAGGCCAGCCGTGCCAGGAGCTGAGCTCAGCAGCACCTGGACCTTCAGGAAGGCAGGCTGGAGCCTGGGGCTCCCCCGCCAGCCGCCAGGCCAGCTGGGTGGTTCCCACTCCGTGCCCAAGCGGAGAGGGCTATTTAAAACCCATTTGACAAACTGCAGCCCACGCTAGTGCCAAGGGGAAGCAGCCGCACCCGCCTGGCCGCCTTCAGCAGACCCGCCTACTCGCCACCCAGCGCTCTGTGGCCCATTGGGGCTCCAGAGGGAGGGGGTGACGCACTCCAGGGAGGCCCGGAGTAAACAAAGGGAAAGGCGGTGGGCAGCCTCAGGGGGGAAGGGAAGCGCCAGTCAGCCGGGTGGGGAGGTGGAGGAAGGAAGGGGTGGGCTGCAAACAGGAAAGGCCAAGGAGAGAGGCCCAATGGTCCTGGCCCCGTGTGCTGGCCAGAGGGGCAGGGGGCTCCACTGGGAGCTCACATCCGGGTCCCTGTGGCCTAAGAGGCACCCCTGGCCTCCTGTACCCCATGGCCTCCCATCAGCCTCCTGACATCTTTCCCAGGTCGGTGGGCTCACCCTCCAGAAGCCTACGGGGTAGATGAGCGAGCCCAGTGTGGCGTCGTCTGTCTGTAGGATGCTGTCCACCGTCAGGCCGCGAGCGCGCAGCCGCTGCATGGCGCCTGCTGTCACCTGGTCTTTGGTTTGGCTGGAGAGCATCAGTGACAGTAGCAGCTGGTACCTCTGCACCTGTTGGCACAGTGACCGGAACCAGGGCAGTGACAGGTCCTAGGTAGCTCAGTGTGGGCCAGGCCCTAGCCAAACCCTAGACCACCTCTACCCATGACCCTGGCCAACACACGACAGCCTCCCAGCCATTCTGGCCAACGCACTGTGTAAGGCATCCAGCCTGGGCTTGTTTTGCTTTTTTTCCCTACATAACTTGGGGACGATAACAGTACCTGCCTTACAAAGATCACCTGGAGACGTAAATGTATCATCGCCATGCTTGACAACCAACGCCTCCCACCGTGATTGCTGTGGCGCCGTGGATAAAGCCACATCTTACACACAAACTGAAGCCCAAAGAAGTCCGTGCACTCAGGTCCCAGCTAGTGGGGTTGGGATTAGGATCAAGTTGGTCTAAAGACCACGCTCCAAGCCAGTGAAGTGTAAGGAGCTCTCTCTCTCTCAGGAAACATTACGAAGACTCCTGGTGTGTCAGGACTCTGCTGGCAGAAGGCAGAGCACGAAACCCCAAGCTGCAGGCAGTCTTGCCCTGCCGAGCAGGTGATGCTGCTCCCTGCTCGGGGCCTCAGGCGCTTCCCCTCGACAAGCTGCCTGCCTTCCTTTCGGGTGCCAGCCAAGGGCTGCCACGGGTCAGGCTGTGCGCAGCCAGAGGCCTCAGAGGAGGCATGTGTCTGGTCCAGAAGGGAGTCACCAGGCAGGTGCGGCCCCTGCCTACCTTCGGGGGTGCGCTGGGGTCATGGCAGTGCTCAACCCCCAGCCAGTCCACGGGGGCGTCCTTCCCACTCCTCATGGTGCGGATATTCTCCAGCTGCTGCCGCCAGTCCCGGGGCTCCCAACCTAGTGCCTCCAGGGCTTTGTGGCTCTCTCCTTTCTCGTGACCTGGGGCTTCGTAGGCCACCTTCAGTTTTTGTGTCTTCCGCTGATGCTTTGCAAGGCTAGGGCTTTTCTTTCCTTCTGCAAAAATATGCCATTCAGCAGGGGCCACAGGTGGGGGTGGGGGTGGGTGCTGCCCTGCCTGCTCTCTCCCTTCATCATCCATTCAATGACCATCCATCATTTGCTACAGCTGCGGGTGCTTCGGGGGCAGGTCAGCTTTCCTGATGCCACTGCCCTCCTTACCGAGTCTGAGTCGGCACAGGACAGACTCTACCAACAGGAGGAAGGGGTGCGTCCCCCATCTAGCTCCCACACGGTGCCAGACAGCAAGTCCTACCGCCCAAATCAGATTGTGTCACGTCTGTTTAAAACTCCTCTTTGACTTCTTGTACTTCCAACGAACTCCAAACTCATCCCAGCCTCAGGGCTCCTGCCTACCCAGCGGGCGCTGCCATTTGCTTATTCCCCTTGCTCTGCTTCCCTCAGGATGGAGCTGTGTCCTGGGCTAGGGTTGGTTGGGTGCCTAAGGAGTCCCCCTCCGGTGTCCTGAAGGACAGGGTGCAGGGGCCCTGTGGGTCTGGCTACCGCCCCTCCTGTCCTGTACAGCCAGGTCCTTCACGCCTGCACAATACACAGAACGGCGCGCCCTTTCCCGGTACCCCCCCCCCCCCCGCCCCGCGGAGATCCCTCAAGCGGGGGCGAGGACTGGGCACCAGGCCCCCCATAACGAGGGAAGCAGCCAAGAGAGCAAGGCTGGTCTGCACCCAGAAGTCTGGCACGAGTGCAGCATCCCCGGGCGGGTACCGGGACGCGGTCCGTGTGGACCGACCCCTGCCCCTGCACAGGGGGCAGGGTGGGAGCCAGAGCCCCACGTGGGGGCGACTCGGATTCCCAGCCACCGGCCCCGGCAGGCTCCTTCCGTCGCCTCTCCCCATGCCCCGATCCGGGCGCGAGGGTACCTGCAGCCGCCTCCCGCCTCTGGAGCGGGGCCGCCTCCTCCCCACCCCGCCGCGGTGCGGCCCCCGGCCCCCCGCTCCGGCTCCGGGTCATCATCCTCACGGCGGCCAGGCTCAAGCCAGAGTCCCGAGGACTACACATCCGGCGGCCCCCGCGGCCCCGCCACGTGACCCGACTCTCGCCCCGCCCCCTCCGGCCCCCTGCCTTTCTGCCGGAGAGCAGCCCGGAACTACGACTCCCAGCAAGCCCGGCGGCGACCCTCGGCCCCGGCCCGCCGCCGGAAGTGCGGATCGAGCTTCCGGCGGCGGCGCGGGGGTGGACCCCGCGGTGTCAGTGGCGGCCCGGGCCTTCGGCCGCACCCACTGCAGCCCGAGCCTGGAGCCGCGAGCCACCTGGGCTGTAAGGCGGAGCGGGTGCGAGGGGCCGCCCGGGTCCCCGCCCCTCCCGGGCCCGCTGCTCCCGGGCCGCCGGCGGTGCTCCAGGCCCTCGGGGCCCCGGGCGGGGCGTGCGCGCAGACCCGGCTTCGGGGGCGCTGCCCCTGAGACCTCTGCCTGTTTCCTCTGCGCAGAGGCGGCCTCGCCGCGTCCCTGCCCACCATGGCCAAGCCTACGAGCAAAGACTCAGGCCTGAAGGAGAAGTTCAGGATTCTGTTGGGACTGGGA
Source organism: Vulpes lagopus (assembly GCF_018345385.1). Classification (NCBI taxonomy): domain Eukaryota; kingdom Metazoa; phylum Chordata; class Mammalia; order Carnivora; family Canidae; genus Vulpes; species Vulpes lagopus. Next base: position 127,882,031 of record NC_054826.1, on the reverse strand, counting down.
ACACCGAGGCCAAACCCCAGGTCAGCAGAGGGCAAGCAGACCGAGTTCATCATCACGGCGGACATCCTGAGAGTGAGTGAGCTGCCGGGCAGGTTGGCTGGCATGCGGCTGGCGCGGGGCTGGGGAAGCCTGTCCGCCTATCCTTCCGAGGATCAGGAAGGCAGGACGATGAGGACCTGGTCCAGCACGCGTGAGCTCGTACCCAGCTGTCGATGCAGGGAGACCTACTTGACCAGGTGGCCTAAGCGTTGCAGTCGTTTGCACAGGTGATTAGGGCTATGGCCAGGTGTTGCCAGGTGTTAACCGTAACCTGAGCTCCTGGCACTCGCAGGGCTCCGTTTTCTGGCGTGTGTTTGATCCCCTCTCCCGCATCCCGGCACATGTGTCTCATACACGCTGTGTCTGCGCTCGTAAAGTTTCCTGTTGGGAAACAACCAAAACGTTCATCAGCTGGTGAACAGATGACACGTGATCACGTCCGCACCGTGGAGCATTGTTTGGCAAAAAAGGAAAGGAATGAAGTATTGACACGTGCCGGAATGTGGATGAACGCTGAAAACGTGCTAAGCAAAAGGAGCCAGGCGCAAAAGTCCCCACGTAACGTGTGATTCTATTTCTATGAAATGTCCACAATAGGTAAATCCACAGAGATGGAAAGTAGATCAGCGTGTCTCAGGGTTTGAAGGGATGGGGAGGTGGTGAGTGCTAATGGGCGTGAAGTTTCCCTTTTATGTGATGGAAATATTCTGGAATTAGTGGAGCTGGTTGCAAGCCATTGTGAATATGCTACAAGCTACATGGTACAGGTTTAAGCTGTCCAAAGAGCTAATTTTGTTACGTGAACGTTATCTTAATAAAAAGAAACGTGGGATCCCTGTGTGGCACAGCGGTTTAGCGCCTGCCTTTGGCCCAGGGCACGATCCTGGGGACCCGGGATCAAATTCCACATCGGGCTCCCGGTGCATGGAGCCTGCTTCTCCCTCTGCCTATGTCTGTCTGTCTCTCTCTCTCTTTCTCTCTGTGTGACTATCATAAATTTAAAAAAAATAAAAATAAAAAGAAACGTGAAAAAGAGAAGCAGAGTGTTCTCAGCTGAGACGGGGCCATAAACCCTGGTGATCCCCGATTGCAGAAAGATCCGCGGCAAGTCTGCAGCGTGGAGACGCGCTACGATCCTCAGGGTGGTCTGTGACTGGCGGTTCAGGAGCCCTGTTGCCTGAGCGCTGGCCCCTTTTCTCCCTTTGTCTCTCGCCAGGAGCTGAGTGTTGAATGCGGCATCAACAATCGCATCCGGGTGATAGGGCAGATCTGCGAAGTTGCAAAAACAAAGAAATTTGAAGAGGTAGGTCCGCCTCATTTGACTGCTGTCGAGGAGTCTGACGGCTCTTTCTAGGAGCCGGGTTGGCAGCTGCCTGCTGGCGCTAACTCACGCTCCATTTTAGGGACGCTTAACCTGCATCTTAGTGATGGGGAAGCTTCTGCAAATGCGCTGAGCCCAACCCTTTGGGGTCCATCACATGCAGGGGTGGGGAGTAGAGGGATGAAGCTTTTCCCGGCAGTTCCGACAAAGTGTCTGTAGTGACTTGCAGATAGCCGTGCTCACTGGTCTTTTCGTGTTACAGGGAAGGTAAGGGTACATCAGGAAGCTGTTTGACTCCAGGCCTGCCCTTTCTGGTATCTCTTTGGGAGTGGTGTCTGGCTGGTGTCATCGAGTAGCCCCACAGACGTGAGCGTGTTTATTTCGGGCAGGTGTTTGCAGGCCCTCTCCGGGCATCTCGAAGACAGACCAGGAAGTGGTCCAGAGATCACCTGCAGGGCTCTGCTCTAGCCTGGCCCCCAGCTCGTATGGGCAACTTGGGAGGGGACATGGAGCGAGCGGATTGGGATTTGCTAAGGGGGAGGGGAAGCATGCACAACATCGCAGGTCACCTGAAACATGCAGGCTCTATGGTATCAAGGGTAGAGGCGAGGGTAGGCACCCATGTCTGTAAAGTTGCCTGTGTAGGTACAGGAGGGGGGCCTCATGGCCGATGGACAGGTGAGCCTGAGAGGCTGTCAGAGTCCACCGGGTCTGTGTCTGCATCTTGTCAGGGGTTTACGTTGTGTCACCAGGAGTGTTGTGCATGGGACAAAGGAGGTGAAAGTTCCAGAGTATCCTGAACACGGTCAGGTTGTTGGTCAGGCAACATCTAAAGGACTTTTTAGTTCCTTCTTGGGAAAAGTGAGCCCAGGAAAGATTGAGTGGTCTGAACACCCAGGTTGAAGGGGGCATGGGATGGTTAACGTGAAGAAAAGGTGGCATGAGAGACTGATTCGAGGTGGCTGTGGGGAACAGGACCCAGCTACCCCCTGGGTGTGGGACTTAGCAGAGGCAGATTCCAGAAGGCCATGCGAATTCTGGGCAGCACAGGCGCAGCAGACGTGTGGTGTGCTTCCAACAGCGGGAGGCCAGGGCAGTGGGGTTTCTGTGTCAGGCTGCAGACCCAGGGACCGCCTGGTCCTGAGACTCTTTCAGTGGCTTTCTTCCCCAAGTCTGAGCCAGCCCCCAAGGGGGACCCCTGGCCAACCTCTGCGGGGCAGCCAGAACAGCTCCCCTGGCCCGCTGCCCCCCAGCCTGTAGCCAGGACCTGCGTGGGTTTGAAGTAGTTTGGAGTCATTCCCCTCGTCAGGCTCAGGGTCATGGGGGCTGTGACGGGTCCGCGGGGGCGGGGGCGGTGGGGGGGGGCTCTGGGGAGGGAGTTCTATGAAGAAGTGTCCTGCTCCGTCATTGGCTCGTGGTGCTGAGCCTCGAGTCGAGGGGGCCAGCATGCCTTCACCGCTGTTCTTTGCCGGCGGCAGCATGCAGTAGAAGCGCTCTGGAAGGCCGTCGCGGACCTGCTGCAGCCGGAGCGGCCCCCCGAGGCCCGGCATGCGGTGCTGGCGCTGCTGAAGGCCATCGTGCAGGGGCAGGTAATGGGCGGCGGGGTCGTGCGCTGGTGGAGCTGGGCTGGGCATGAGGGGTGGTCCTGGGGGGCCGTAGACAGCTGGAATGTGCCCCGCAGCCTCGGACCCTGGTGGGAGTCACTGAGCCTCCGCCTCCTCTCCTGTAGAATGGGAATGCCTATTGTTCCTTCCTCCTCTGGAACATCTTGGGGAGTAGATGAATCCGTTCATGCAAAACAATGGGGGACGTGCCCACCACGAGAGATGGGTGGTTCCCCAGTCCTGCTGCCCTCATGCCCCTGCCCTGGGCCTCTGCCTGTGGCTCCCTGTGCGCCAGGCTCTGGCCATGCTGCTCTGAGCTTCTAGAACCGCAGGTGGCCTCTCCGTTCCTGCTTGGGAGGCTCCCTTCCCTCTTGTCCACACCCCTGCTGCTCGGAGAGGCCTGTCCTCTTTTAGTGCAGTCAGACCATTTTTGTTTTGGTGGACATGAGGATGTCTGTTCTTGTCCAGGAGCCCTGGGAGGGCTGGCACTGCATTGTCCCTGCTGTGTCCACTCTGTGCCCAGAGCTCCCACACAGTAGATGCTGCACACACGCACACCCCTTATCTGGAGCCCCACACGTCGGGACGTGCCCGACGTGTCCCTCACAGTCAGTTCCTGTGGGAGGGATAAGGGAGCCCACTGTACTTCTTGGACTGCTCACAGCTGGTCGGGGTTGCTGGCAGGACTAAAGGAGCGCCTCTGTCTGCAGGGGGACCGCCTGGGCGTTCTCCGGGCTCTGTTCTTTAGGGCCATCAAGGATTACCCCGCTAATGAAGACCTCCATGAAAGACTGGAAGTTTTCAAGGCCCTCACGGACAATGGGAGACACATCACCTACTTGGAAGAAGAACTGGGTGGGTGCCACATTGGTGTGTGAGGTTTCTCTGGCCTGGGGTGTCCCATTTAACCCGGAGGCGCCAGAAGGCCGCCGGGGTGCAGAGGATGTGCTGCAGGTCACGGGGATGGCCTGCAGGGGGCGCGGCACCATGAGGTCCTGCTCACGGGAGTGCCAACCAGAGCGGCTCCTGGGGAGCCTGTTAGAGACAGACAGTCCTGGGCTCCAGCCCAGACTTGCAGTCTCAGAATCCCTGCGGAGTGAGACCGCCTGGTGGGCAGCAGGTGGTCCGAATCCTGCTGTAGGGAGAGCATGCTGGCGACCCAGGTGTCAGCCCGTGCTTTATCTGGGGCGCCCTGAGGTTTCTGGAGGTGGGGCACCCCACTGTGTCTTCTTCATGGGCCTCTCTGTGCCCCAGGCCTGACCTCCCAGCTCTCCCCTTGGCTGGCCTTCCTCCCTGTTGTCCCGATGGGGTGACGTATCCGTGGGTCTTGAGATTCCATGTCATGGCTGTGGGCGCAGGAAGAAGGACTTTTGGGGCCCTGAGATGGGCCTCAGCTGGCCGCCTGGCTCTGACAGGTGCTCACTGGCCGACTGCCCAGGTTTCTAAGGCTTTTTGGCCAGTGGCCAAGTGTGGCTTCTGTCTCTGTTGAGACAGTGTCAGGGAGGGGTAGGGGGCAGGAATCTGCATCTAGACACGTGCCCGGGGATGCTTGCCCAGCCCAGGCCCGGGGCCCCAGGCTGCCCCTCAGCCTACACCCCCTCAGCGCGTCCTGGGGGCTGTACGTGCCACAGTCCATGACAAGCTGACCCGCTGGGGCTCCAGCGGAGCCTCCGTCGGCCTGTGCGTGGGGTCCGCTGACAGGGCAGCAGTGGGGGAGCTGCGGTGTTCTCCTGGGGAGGAGGTGAGTAGACAGTACAGTGCCCTCCTCCTCTTCCCCCTCAGCTGGGTTTGTCCTGCAGTGGATGGACATCGGCCTGTCCTCCGAATTCCTCCTGGTGCTTGTGAACTTGGTCAAGTTCAACAGCTGTTACCTGGATGAGTACATTGCATCAATGGTCCAGTAAGAAGAGTTCCAATCACGTCCCTCTGGTGGTAGTCGTGCTCCTTGGGCACCGCATGTAGCTCCGCGGCGTGGATAAAGCTGTTGACATCAGCAAGCAAACGGAGAAGCTGGGAGCAGCGTGGCTGCCTCTTGCTCACGTTCATAGAACGATAGCGTTTTCTTTCTTACAGACCCATAACGTTAGCTAGCGCTTCTTATTATCTCTGGGGCCGTTCTTTCAAACGCTGCAGAAGGCGTGAGGGCAGGGGCTGGGCCTTGCTGGTATTGCATAGCCAGCACTGAGCAGCGGTGGCCCAGAGCGGGCACCTGCCTGTCTGGGGGTGAGTGGAGCTCAAAGGGGGTCAAGCCTCTTGCTTGATGATTGTAGAGTCACCAGAGCGCGATGTGTGGCCATGCGGCTTCTGGGAAAGCTCCCTCTGACTTTGCCCTTCCTCCACCAGCATGATCTGCCTGCTGTGCGTCCAGACTGTGTCATCCGTGGACATAGAGGTTTGTAGCTGGTCCTCCCCGGGGACGGTCCCTCTCATCCTCCTCCTGGGCAGGCCTGGTCGGGGGTGCGTGAGACCCGGGGCTCTGGGGTCTAGCCTCGCACTGCCTTTCACTGGTCGTGGGGCCCCGGGCTGGTGGCTCTGCCTCCCTGGTGCTCAGGGCTCTGCAGTAAGTGGTTGGTTGGACGACCTCTGCCAGTGGGGTCACAGTTCAGGATGGCGTGAGCCTCCGTGACAGTGGTGCTCGCCCCCTCTGGTTCTCTGGAAGGCTGCTTCGGCAAGGGGGAGGGGCGACAGCAACCAAAGCAGGGTGGGAGGGAGGCTGTGGGTGTCCCCTTGCTGCGGGCGGGAGGCGGGGCAGGACTGGCGTGACCCTTGTCCCCCCCACCAGGTCTCCCTGCAGGTGCTGGACGCCGTTGTCTGCTACAACTGCCTGCCGGCCGAGAGCCTCCCCCTGTTCATTGTCACTCTGTGCCGCACCATCAACGTGAAGGAGCTCTGTGAGCCTTGCTGGAAGGTGGGGGTCTAGGCCTTGCTCTGGAGGCTTCTTCCCTCCAGGGTGACGTTAAAAGCACGTAGCTGGGACGAGGGCCGTGTTGTGAATGGCCAGGGTGAATAGCCTGCTGAGGGGAGCCCAGTAGCATTTTCTAGTTTCCAGGTGGCTGAGCTGAGGCCAGGGTTTTGGCATTTTGAAAACTCCGGGTTTGGGAGGGGGTGGCGGAGAGCTGGCTGGACGTGGAGGGCTTCCGGGTGATGGCGGCACGAGGCTGGCCCCTGGGTCCCGGGCCGGTATCTGCCCCTCTCTCAGGGCGGTACATTTTGTTTCCCAGCTGATGCGGAACCTGCTGGGCACCCACCTGGGCCACAGTGCCATCTACAACATGTGTCGCATCATGGAGGACAGGCGAGTGTGCGCGGGTTCGGGGCACGGGTCGGCTGCCACCGAGGCTCCTCCAGGAGGCTTGCAATGTGGGCCCATGCCCGGTGGGGGTAGCCGAGAGCTTTCTGTCCCTTTGGGGTGGCTGCTCCAGAAGCCTGCTCTGCAGCTACAGCTATGTGCTCTGTGCCTGATTCCTGTGCTCTCCTCCTGCTGTGAAGTCAGGACATTCAGTGCTGAGCCCCATAAGCCCTCCCACACTCGGACCTCCTCCAGGGGGCCTGTGTCAGCGCGGACACTGGTAGGAGGCCCGAGGCCTCCTGTCCCACGGCCAGACCATCACAGGTCCTGTTGCTTCTGCCCCTGAGGGGTGGCTCAGGGCTGTGCACTCCTAGGGCCAGCCCCCTGGGCCCCCACGCTCTCCTTGCTGGTCTCCTGCACCTGCTCCTGAGCTCCTGGCGTCCACTCCACGCAGCAGCCACATGACCTTTTCCCACCACTCATCTGACCGTGGCACCATTTGCTCGGAGCCGTGATGGCTCCCCCTGCCCTGAGGATCAGAACCACAGTGCCCAGCATGGCAAGGCCCGGGCAGCCAGCCCTGCCTCAGCCTGTGGGCCTCCCGCCTGTCCTAGCTGCTGTGCCAGCCACCCAAGGCCTCTGCACACACCTGCTCCCCTGGCTGGCACGTCCTTCTGCTGTGCTCATTTGTCTGAGCGTGTGCTGATATAGCATGGTTGCTCATTTCCTGAGTGCCCTGGGGAGGTTATCCTTATGGCCCTGGGCTCTCGTTCTTTGCTGTAACCTGAGGGAAGCATCTGACATCTCTTTACATGGTTCTTTGGTTCACATCCGTGCTTCCTAGACCTCGAGCACCATGAGGCTGATGGCTTGCTTTTACCTCGTGCCCTGGCATCTGACACGGCCCTGCGGCAGCAGGACTGACTGTGGCGGGAGTGCTGAGTGGATCGGGTCGTTGCTCAGGCCCGGGTCCCCTGCCCACTGCCTCTTCCCTAGCTTTGCTTCTGCCCATGAGAGCAGGGAGCTCAGGGAGGTGGTGTGGGCTCCGCTGACATGTGGTCTTGCTGTGGATTGCTTTTAGAGCCTACATGGAAGATGCCCCACTGCTGAGAGGGGCTGTGTTCTTTGTGGGGATGGCCCTTTGGGGAGCACACCGACTCTACTCTCTCAAGAACTCCCCAACATCTGTGTTGCCGTCATTTTATGAGGTGACTTGGTTTGTGTGCCACAGAGGCTGGCGGGGTGGGGGGCCCACAGCACTGGGGGGCTGAGTGCAGGCCTGTGGGCAGCGAGGCCTTGCTTTGCAACTCGGGGACAAGGTTTAGGACCCTTGGTTCTATCTTCAAGCAAATGTTCTATTATATGAATTTCATCTTTTGCGGATGAACATTAGAACTGCTCAAGATTCTCGCAGAAGGGGCAGCCCTGGTGGCTCAGCTGTTTAGCGCTGCCTTCAGTCCAGGGCATGATCCTGGAGACCCGGGAGCGAGTCCCACGTCGGGCTCCCTGCATGGAGCCTGCTTCTGTCTCTGCCTCTCTTTCTCTTTCATGAATAAATAAATAAAATCTTTAAAAAAGAAAAAAAAAAGATTCCCACTGGGGATGGTTTCATTTTGTTAAGTGCTAGTCTTGCTCTTGCTCTAGAGCAAGGCCAGAGATGTAGCATGTATGCCTGGGAGCTGCCCAGGCTGGAGCCACTGGTTCTTCCTGCCAAGCTCCTGCTTTGTGGCAGTGGAGCGGGGAGCGTCCAGGTTCTGCTAGGCTGGTGAGCCGGTGGCCCAGAATCTGCCATGAACAGTCCGGTCCGGCGGAGTCCAGTACTTTTTTTTTTTTTAATTGTTTATTTATTTCTGAGAATACACAGGAGAGAGAGAAGTAGAGACACAGGCAGAGGGAGAAGCAGGCGTCATGCAAGGAGCCCGACGTGGGACTCGATCCCGGGTCTCCAGGATCAGGCCCTGGGCCAAAGGCGGTGCTAAACCGCTTGAGCCACCTGGGCTGCCCGAGTCCAGCACTTTGAAGCCAGTGTAGAAAGCGTGTTTCTGGGCTCCTAAGATAGTTCTGTGGCCCCTGAGATCCGTGTGGGGAGCAAGCCCCTCCAAGGAATCTCGTGCTCGGCTCTGAGGGCCGTGGGATGGGGCTTGCTGGGCAGCAGTGGGAAGCGGCTGACCACTGTGTGTTCTCTGGGTCTCTTGTTCTAGGCCATGACCTGTCCGAATGAGGTGGTGTCCTATGAAATCGTCCTCTCTATAACCAGACTCATCAAGAAGTACCGGAGGGAGCTGCAAGCTGTGACCTGGGACATCTTACTGAACATCATGGAGCGCCTCCTGCACCAGCTCCAGGTGAGGCACCGGGAGGGCCTCGACAGCGGGCTGGCAGGCCCACCTCACCCAGAGGAGGCCCCCGCACCGCGCACTCTGACTCATGTCTGCATCCTCCCGCCGGTCAGTACAGGGGGCCGGCCTTCACAAGGCCGCTCTGGGGTTTGGAGCAGCAATACCTAGGGGGGCTTGGGGGCAGGGCTGGCGGTTCTCAAGACCAAGAGTTATACACACTTCCCCTTTGTGGCCTGGGAGTGGACCCTGGAGATAGTTCCCAGCACATCCAGGATGCTGCCCGTGGCTTTGGCGTAGCTTCGGAGGAAGTACTAGCCACGATAGGAAGGAGGACATGGTGGCCATGCAGGGGTGCAGACAGATGAGGCTGCGTGTAGCATGGGCTTGGGGCTGGGTCTCCCGGGGCACTGGGGTGGCCAATGTGCACAGCCAGGCCAGTGGGCGGAGGATTGGAACTCAGCAGGGACCAGCCTCTTGTCGCTCAGTCTGGCTCCCCAGGCTAGCTTCCTCCTGGGGCGGCAGGCTGGGTGGTCACAGCCCTGAAGCCTCTAGAAGATGCTTGAGCCTGGGGGAAGCGTGAACGTGCTCAAAGTCAGTCCCTTTGGGGCCTGCTGGGTGGGCATAGCGGGACTCCCTGGGGCCCTCCCTCCCCGGATGAGTGAGAGCAGCCTGGCTGCTGCCTCCCCCCACCCCGTGTCCCAGCGGGAAGGCCTGAGCGGTGTCTGGAGGCAGTTCGTGTGAGCTCAGGGCTCTGAGACTGAGTCCTTGAGGGGAGTGGATGTCACTGTGTTGCAGACCCTGGACAGCCCGGAGCTCAGAACCATCGTGCACGACCTGCTGACCACAGTGGAAGAGCTGTGTGATCAGAATGAGTTCCACGGCTCTCAGGAGAGATACTTTGAGCTGGTTGAGCGATGTGCAGACCAGAGGCCGGTAAGACCTCTGCTCCCCCGGCTTGGCGGGGCCTTTGGTACTCCTGCTGGGGGGTTTAGGTCAGGCTGCTGGGCAAGCGGCTGTGGGTCTGGAACTGCTCTCCTTGAGTTTGAACCAAAGGGCTAGGGGATCCCTGGGCGGTGCAGCGGTTTGGCGCCTGCCTTTGGCCCAGGGCGCGATCCTGGAGACCCGGGATCGAATCCCACGTCGGGCTCCCGGTGCATGGAGTCTGCTTTTCCCTCTGCCTGTGTCTCTGCCTCTCTCTCTCTCTCTCTCTCTCTGTGACTATCATAAAATAAATAAAATTTAAAAAAATAAAAAAATAAAAATAAACATTTATATGAACCAAAGGGCTGGCAGGCTTCTGCTTTGCTGGGGTGTGTGCTGTGGCAGGGAAGTCTGCCGGGCGTCAGCAGGCCAACTGCATGTGGGTCTGTTAGGGACGGTGCTAGCCTAACCGGCAGCTCCCTCCCACCTGCACGGGGGAAGGTGCTGCCGGCTGCGTGGAGACTTATTGCCTGGTGCGTCTGCTCACCAGGTGGCATGGAGTGCTTGTGCCAGCAACGCACAGTCTGATGCCAAGGCTTTCGTGTGGGTTTTTTTTTTTTTTTTAAAGGTTTTATTTATTCACAAGAGACAGAGAGAGAGAGAGAGAGAGAGAGACAGGCAGAGGGAGAAGCTGGCTCCCTGCAGGAAGCCTGATGCGGGACTCGGTCCAGTGTCACTCCCTGGGCTAAAGGCAGACACCCAACCGCTGAGCCACCTGGGCGTCCCTTATGTGGTTTTTTTTTCCTTTTAAAGATTTTATTTATTCATGAGAAACAGAGACAGAGAGGCAGAAACACAGGTAGAGGGAGCAACAGGCCTGATGCAGGGAGCCCGATGTGGGCCCCGATCCCAGGTCTCCAGGATCAGGCCCTGGGCCAAAGGCGTCACTAAACCTCTGAGCCACCGGGGCTGCCCCCTTGTGTGGGTTTTTAAATGAATTCTTACTCTTCCATTGGAGCCTTGGTCATGCGCTCTGCCCACCTTGCCTGGCCTATCTGGCGTCCCTGAGCAGCTGGGGCCAGCAGCACGGGGCATGAGCGTAGGAAAACCTTCTCGCGGGCAGAGCCGCTCATTAACGCCAAGCTGTTTCTGTCTCCAGGAGTCTTCCCTCTTAAACTTAATAACGTACCGGGCTCAGTCGATCCACCCGGCGAAGGACGGCTGGATTCAGAACCTGCAGTTACTGATGGAGAGGTTCTTCAGGTAGGGAGCCTTCGGGGGCCTGGAGCTGGGGCCTGGTCAGTCAGGCTCCTCCTCTCTCGTCCTTTGAAGGAGCAGGTGCAGGCTGGTTTTCCAGTAGGACGGAGTCCTCTGAGGCCCTTGCGCATCTTCTTGTGGAGCAGGCGTCTGGGAAGACGCTGTCTCTGAGGCCTGAGCTCCCTGCCCCACCACCCCATGTTTGGTGTGGGTGTTGGCGAGCTGGGCCTCACCTGCCACAGAGGCGAGCGGGCCTGGGCTCGGGCTGCCGGGCAAGCCGGGGCCTGGTGGAGGATGAGGTGGCCCGTTGCCCACGCGGCCCCAGCAGGTGTGCCCTGCCCCCAGGAACGAATCTCGCAGTGCTGTGCGCATCAAGGTGCTGGACGTCCTGTCCTTCGTGCTGCTCATCAACAGGCAGTTCTATGAGGTGCGGGTCCTGGTGGGGGTGCGGAGGGCGCATGCCCTGGGGGCAGGGGGCTCGAGGGTGGGCTCTGCGAGCCTCCAGGGTCTGCCCTGGACTCAGGGTCCCACAAGCGCCCCTCTGTGGCTGGCTCCCTGTTCGTGCACTGGGGCCTTCCTTCCTCCAGGCCCCTGCTGGGCCATGAGCCTCTGTTCCCACTCCCCACCCCGGGATCTCGGGCCAGCTCAGGGCCTAGAACAGAGCTTCTGAACAGAGTCTCATGTGGGGACATTTTCTTTTTACTTTTGTGATCACACTCTCTGGTTCCGGCTCGACCACGGTGGTGCCAGGCCTGGCCTGCCTCTCTTCAGCCCATCCTTTCCTTGGGCTGTGATCAGAGTCTATGCTTTAGAAACGTTTGTGTGCCCTTTCCTCTGGGAGATGCACCTCAGGCTCTGTGTGGTGCTTCAGGGTGGCCTCCCTGGCATCTCCGGTGTTCCCAGCACTTGTCTGCCCACTGCTTCCCTCTTAGCCTGCCTTTTTTCCTGCATCTCTGTTCCTTGGAATCCAGCTCAGTGTTGCCTCTTCCAGGAAGCCCCTCTGGGTTCTCAGCTCCCTCATGGAAGGGTCCATCTTGTCCTGCTCTCTGCTGCTGTAGAGCTTTCTACCTGCCCCTGAAAGCTCTTGTCATGCTGCCTGTTACAACAGACCCCATGATGTCGGGGACAAGGTCTTCTGCCCCAGTGCACGCACACAGGGCCCCGCCATGTGGGATTGTTCCTGATGGTGACGTTGAGCGGGCTGGAGCGAGCCAGGACGCATGGGCCTGTGGGCCAGGGCCTGGGCTGGGCCACCAGTGGGCCGTGCAGAGCGCCCCTCTGGAGCTGCCCACCTCTGCTGCGCGAGGCTCACCTCCCCCGACTTGTGCTGCCACAGGAGGAGCTAATCAGCTCAGTGGTCATCTCACAGCTCTCCCACGTCCCGGAGGACAAAGACCCCCAAGTCCGGAAACTGGCCACCCAGTTGCTGGTGGACCTGGCTGAAGGCTGCCACACCCACCACTTCAACAGTCTGTTGGACATTGTGGAAAAGGTGAGGGCTGCAGAAGCGCGGGCTCTGGGTGCCTGGGCTGCCAGAGGGACCCCGGTTTGTGGCGAAGTCCCGCAGGCAGGCACCGTGGCCTCTGGGCCCTCCATCCCCGTTCTCTGCAGAGCGGTCGGCTGCATCTCAGGCAGGGCTCCCCGCAGCAAGGATGGCGTTGCTAGGGCTGTGGCCGGGCCTGCACTGTGGCTGATGTATTTCTTTTAACTTTGAGATACATCATGTTTTGTGAGTGGTTCCTAGGTGCGTAAGGTGCAGCTCTTGCGAGACAAGAGAAAGCTTAGGGTCTGAGTGTTGCTGCCGCAGGGAGCCGCGAGCGGGGAGCTGAATGCCTGCCTTCTCTCTGCAGGTGATTGCCCGCTCTCTCTCTCCACCCCCTGAGCTGGAGGAAAGAGACGTGGCGGCGTACTCGGCCTCCTTAGAGGACGTGAAGACTGCCGTCCTGGGGCTCCTGGTCATCCTTCAGGTGGGCCTCTGCTTTTCTGGGAGGGTGTGCCAACCAGCTGCCTCTCAGAACGCTGCTCTGCAGGGACACGTCGCCGGGGAGACCTGGGCATTCATTGGGGGCCGCAGAGGGTGGCCTGGTGTTATCCTGACTGCTCATCGCTGTGTGGGAAGCTGTTGAGGGCTGTAGGGCCAGTGTGCCCAGATATGCCCCGGGCCAGGCCACCCCCTCACCCTCACACAGCCACTGCGGCACAGAGGGCGGCCATCCATCCTGGCCCTGTGCTTGAGGGATGATGTTAACGGCTTTGTTGAGAGAGGTAATTCGTATATCGTAGGATTCATCTACTTCAGATGTGTAATTCAGTGGATTTTTCAGTATCTTCAGAGTTGTGTGGCCATCACTGCAGCTTTAGAATGCCTTCATTCCCCCAGAAGGAATTCCACACCCATTAGCAGTCCCTCCCCAGCCCCCCAGGGACCCCGGCCCCTGACAACCGCCAGGCCACTGCATCTCACGGATTTGTCTCTTCTGCACATTTCACAACCATGGACTCGGACAGTATGTGCTTGTGTGTGTCTGGCTTCTTCCTCTGAGCATCGGGTCTTCAAGGCTCACCTGTGTGGTAGCAGGTGTCAGGGCTTCACTTGTACGGACCCTAGTCCCATGTGTGGATTTGCCATATTTACATATCCGTTCATGTGCTGATGGACACCAGGTGTCCACCTTCTGCTACCGGGAACCCTGCTGCGGTGAACATCCGTGTGCAAGTGTCTGTGTGGACGGAGGGAGGTTTGTTTTTGTTCTTGGGTGCATAGGTATGAGCAGACTTGCTGGGTCAGATGGTAGCCCTGTGCTTACTGATTCAAGAAATGGCCAGGCGGTGTCTGTGGGGTCACTCCATCCCCAGGAGCAGTGTGTGTGGCTGCGCGTGCACGGCGTCCTCACCAGCACGCCTCCCACTGTGCGTAAAACGGTGCTCACTGTGGTCTGATGAGTGTGATAAGCACCTGGTGAGGTGCCTGCTGGCTGTTTGTAGATCTTCTTTGGGGAAGTGTGTTCAGATCCGCTGCTCATGTTTTACGGAGGTCATCTGTTTTCTCGTTGAGCAGAGAGAGTACCTGGTGTATCGTGGGTGAGACTGTGGTCAGAGGGTTGGTGTGTGCTCTCTGTGCCGGGTTGCTGTGGCACCGTGCTCACTCTCCTGCTGCACGGCTGGCTTCCTGGGCACCCATGGGCCCTTGAGGGTCACTGGGGCTGTGGCCACCTCCCGTCACACCCCCGGCCAGCCTCCACCTGGGCCCTGCTGCTGGCCGCCCTGCCTCTCACTGATTTCAAAGTGTCACAGTGTCACTCACCCTCACTCGCCAGTGTCAGTATCATTTAGCATTTTTATTTTTTAAAGATTTTATTTATTTGTTCACGAGAGATGCACAGAGAGAGGCAGAGACACAGACAGAGGGAGAAGCAGGCTCCATGCAGGGAGCCCGATGTGGGACTCGATCCCAGGACCTCAGGATCACGCGCTGGGCCGAAGACAGATGCTCAACCATTGAGCCCCCCAGGAGTCCCTATCACTTAGGATTTGAATCCTTTGCCTCAAACATTTCTGTCTGTAAAACGTCTGAGGATACATAGTTTCTCATAGCACTTGCAAGTGATGGTTATTTCCTGGTGTGGAAGTTTGAAGTGTTTGCGGAAAGCTGGCCGGCCCCCCATGGCTCCCGTCACTAGTCCTCTGACGGGAGGAGCACAAGGGCCTGAGCAAGCCAGACCCCTGCCGCAGGGAAGCAGGAGGGTGGTCTGTCGCCCTCACTTGGATTCCAATACCCCAGGAGCGGGAACCCCAGAACCAAGCTGTTTGCTGAGGCAAAGTCCCAGGCCAGGCGGTTTCATTGCTCATTTTACTTAATTAAAAAAATAATCTGTGTACCCGCTTGAAACTCGCAGGCAGCGTGGACGCAGCTCAGAGCTGGAATCCGTCCGTCCTTCCTGCCACGTGCCCTGCTGCCCTTGCCGAATCAGCCCGAGCCTTGTGTCCAACTCCTTTTCCTCCTCCAATTTTTTTTTTTTTTGGTTAATATTTCTTTAAGAATAGCAGTGACTTAGGTTTTAAGGCCCTGCTGCTTGCCTCAGGAGTACCACAGACCACAGAGGGGTCCCTCTGGTTGTGGTTGGACTCCCTACTTCTGCTCCTGGCTGGCCCGTCCCACCCCACAGCCCCCCACCCCCACCCCCCCAGGGTCTCACCTGGCATCTCCTGGGCTCACCTGTCGGGAAGGTGGGGTAGGGAGGAGCTCACAGCAGGGATGGCAGCCCAGCAACTGGGTGGATGGCCCGCTGACAAGCCCCCTGCCCAGCACCCCGGGGCCTCACCTGTCCCTGGTCTGTCCTGCTCTGCCAGTGGCAGGGAGAATGTGCTTTCAGCTCATGGGTCATGTGGCACGTCCTGCTAAGTCGTGCACCGTTAGACAGATTTTCCTGATGTATCAGCAGATTCTCTGTAATGGACGTGAACGTGTTCCTGATTTTTTTTTTGCCATAACCGAGAGTGTGCACGTGGAAGTATCCGTGGGATGAAGTCCCTGGCGCGGACTTAGTGGCTTGAAGGCTTACTGCGTTCTAGAGAGCAGCAGCCACTCCAGAGAGCCCAGTCACTGCGGGGCTGCTGGTCCCTGTCCTGGGCTCCCTGGCTGCCTTTCAGCCTTCTGCCCTCCAAGTGACCGGCATGCTCTCTCTGTAGACCAAGCTGTATGCCTTGCCTGCCAGCCATGCGATGCGTGTGTATGAGACGCTCGTCAGCCACATCCAGCTCCACTACAAGCATAGCTACACCCTGCCCATCGCCAGTAGCATCCGGCTGCAGGTATGACGGGGCCGGGGGACTGTCAGCGGCTGTAGTCCTTCCGGCTGCACTTCAGGCTGTGGGCAGCTTCCTGGGGTCCTGGTGGTGACCACAGTGACCTCATGCCAGGGAGGTGGCCGGTGGTCCAGACCATCCCTCCCTCTGCAGTCTGTGTGCGTCCGAACCTGCCGGTCTGAGCCACGAGGTGGCCGGGGGCAGGGGTGGAGGCAGGACGACACCGCTTTCAGGTGGCGCACAGCCCTGTCTCCCCTGGGGCTGCCATTGTGGGTGTTGGCGCCAGGCTGAGTGGAGGTCACTGGGACGGGGGACCTGGTCCCTTCTAGAGCCTGTGTGTGGTGAGGCAGCCCCCGTCACCTGGGCAGCCCGGTTATGTGACCTGTCGTTCACTGGAGCAAGCGATGGGGCCTGAGCAGTCCTGTATTCTGGCCTTGGGGCCGGGTGGTGCTGCCCAGCCAGGGTGTGGGGTGTGCCCTCCCCGTGTCCTGGCCACAGGCCCAGCTGCCCTGGCATGAGGCCACACTGCGGCCCAGCCACAGCGGGAACTGCGCGCCTCCCTGGGCACCATGAATGCCCGTGTGGTTCCCCCCATGCTGCGGACACGGTGGGGTGGCACGTGTCTGCTGTCGGCGGGCAGGGCCTTTCCCAGGGATGCATGAGTGAGTGGACAGGCTGGCATCATCCTGGCTTTGCTGGATCTCTTTCTGTCCGCAGGCTTTTGACTTCCTACTGCTGCTGAGGGCCGACTCGCTGCACCGCCTCGGCCTGCCCAGCAAGGACGGGGCCGTGAGGTTCAGCCCTTACTGCGTCTGCGATGCCATGTGCGTGTCAGCCGTGCCCCCCAGCTCTGGGCCGTGGAGCCGAGGGGCGTCCCGCAAGGTCCCCGTGGCAGTGTGGGGTGGGCAGGGTGCCCACAGCCTTGGCCTCAGTGCTCGTCTCACTCACTTCCATAGGGAGCCAGAGAGAGGCTCGGAGAAGAAGGCCAGTGGTCCCCTGTCACCTCCCACGGGGCCGCCTGGTCCTGCGCCCGCAGGCCCTGCCGTGCGGCTTGGCTCCCTGCCCTACTCCCTGCTCTTCCGTGTCCTGCTACAGTGCCTGAAGCAGGTGAGCTGCTGGGTCCCTCTGCAGCAGGTGGCAGGGTCCGCTGCTGGCCTTCACGGCATCTGCCCTGGGGTTATGCCGTTCTGCAGAGCTGAGCCTGGAGCGGAGGAGACACTCCTGCCTCTGGGAGGCGGATTGGGATGAGGTGGTCATGTGTAGACACCTGGAGTCATGGGAGGGTGTGCCTCAGGAGCAGAGACTCGCCGTGGGAGAGCAGGGGTGCAGTCAGCTGTGGTTGGGGGCACCTGGAGGGCCGGGTGAGGCCCTGAAAGGCAGGAGAGGCTCCAGGGGCAGGAACAGGCTGAGCCCGCAGGTAGGGTCGGTGTGGTCCCGGCCGCGGAGGTGTGGGGGTGGAGGCCTCCGCACAGGGTCTGAGGGGAGAGCCAACGTAGTCAATGTGTGGCACCGTGGGGCCAGACAGCGTGCGCTGGCCTAGGTCAGGCCTCCAGGCTGCAGGCAGGGAAGCGGCTTCCCGGGGGCACTAAAAGGGGCCGTGGGGCATGTCCCATGAGTTTCGAGGCCTCTGGGTCACAGGCGGGATCTGGGGAGAGGCTTGGAAGACTCACGGCCTTGGTGTCGCCCAGGCAGTGACCTCCCTGATGAGGTGGGGAGGAGCTGGCAGGGAAGTTTTGGGGCTGGGGTGGCCACCACCACGTCCTCCTCGTTGCTGTGGCCCTGGGTGGCCTTAGGTCCTGCAGTGGACATCTGGGCTCTGGGTCACTCAGGAGCACGTGCTGCTTTCCCTTTGAGCTGGGATGCAGGCTCCTCTCTTGCGGTCTCCGTGGGTGCCTGGGGTGGGCAGGTGTGGAGTCCCATGGCCCACTTGAGGGGGGGGGGACACTGGCTGTGTGGGTTGGGCCCCCCACCCCCGCTCACTTGGTGCCTGGAGGGCCCAGGACTGAACTTCCCCAGAGGAGCACGAGCTCCGGAGGTTGCAGAGACAGAGCGGGCCCAGAGGCCACTAGCTGCCCAGCTGCAAACCAGGCTGCAGGCCCAAGAGCACGTCGTCCCACCCCTGGGTGCACCCACCCCCTGACCAGCCCCCCCGACCAGCCCCTCTGCCTGCAGGAGGTGGACTGGAAGGTACTGAAGCTCGTGCTTAGCAAGCTGCCTGAGTCCCTGCGCTATAAGGTGCTCATCTTCACCTCACCCTGCAGTGTGGACCAGCTGTCCTCCGCCCTCTGCTCCATGGTGAGGCCGCCTCACGCGGCGGGGCCTTCCTTCCTCGCCTGCCAGGCCCATGGTGCCTTTGGGGCCCCTGCCCTTCCTTTCCCATGTGGGGGCAGGAGTCAGAGGCTGCAGCCAAGGGCTTGAACTCGCTACCCAAGGATGGTACTCTGAATCCTCCCCCTCCCTTCCTCGCTGGGGTCTCCGGTGCCTGTCAGGGTGGGCACCCTCTAGCGTGCCTGAAAAGGCAGACTCTGGGTCAGAGAAGGGAGTAGGAAGGCCCCCCTGGCTCCTGAGCCCTGCTTCCCCCTTGCCCTCGGCCACTTGGTGGTGGGCCCCGCCTTGTTGTCGGGCACGCTCCCTTCTGAGCTACCGTCTTTAGCTCTCAGGTCCCAGAACTCTGGAGCGGCTCCGAGGCACCCCGGAAGGGTTCTCCAGAACCGACCTGCACCTGGCTGTGGTCCCTGTGCTGACGGCGCTCATCTCTTACCATAACTACCTGGACAAAACCAGACAGGTACCAGGCGGGAGAGGGATAGGCCGGCCTGGGAGAGCTGGCGTTTGAAGTCTGGGCCACGGGACGTTGGCTTCCGCTAGACGGGCTGGGCCTTATAGTCACTTGGGGGCTGCTGGGCCAGGACCAGGGGAGCTGGCTTTGCTTCCCCGTGTGGCTGCTGGACCCCTGCTGGCTGGCCCAGCCTGGAGCTGCAGACCCCGGCGTCTGCTGGCGCTCCTCAGTTGCATTCTGGGGGGTGCGGGCCTTGTGCTGCCCATCCACATGCAGCGGCATTTTTTCTTTCTGGAGCATTGCTTGCCTTCAGGACAAGTGCTAAGCATCTTGGCAGAGCTGGGCCTCTTCTAAGAGACCGGCAGCAGGGCCTACGGTGCCTGACTTCCACCTGCCCGCACTTCTGCCGTCAGCGGGCACATGGCAGCTCCTTGACTGCGCCGCTGGGCATGTCTGCTGCGGCTGTTCAAGTCCCAATGCCTCTTGGTCAGTCCACCTGAGTGGGTGAGGGAACTGCGGTCTTAGATGGGCTGGTCCGCTTAGGTCACAGCCAGCAGGGGGTCTGCGTGGATGGTAGCGGCATCGGGAGTGCACTCTGGGCATCCCGCCTCCTCCCCGGCTGCAGCGGCTCCTGTGCTGCTGGGCCTGCTGCCCCCTTCTGCCCTGTTGGACTGTAGTTTCCCTGAGAGCCCTGGAAGTCCAGGTGTTTCTGAGGGCTGGAGTGAGTACAGGAAACTGAAATCATCCGTGGGCCCTGAGGCCGCGGCCTGAGCTACTCCCCGTCTCCCGCTGGGTAAAGTTTGCTGTCTTCATTCAGGAAGCTGCCCCCAGGCATGCGTGCCCAGTGGCCTGCTGTGCCAGGCAGGACCACCCCATAATAAGGCCAGCCAGCTTGGAGAAGGAATCCCATAAGCAGAGGGGTCATGGGCCCAGCATGTCCTGGCTCTGGGGTCCTGCTGGCCCTGCTGGTTGGAAGTGTAGGAGGCACCTGGCCAGAGCTGCCCCACTGTGTTGTCACCTCGGGAGGGGTTGGCTCCTGGTGCTATGCTGATTAGGGGTTCAAGGCCCTGGAGCAAGATGTCGAACCTTCCTAAGGCTCGGCCTCCCCTCTGTAAAACACGCTAGAGTGGGCGTGGGGAGACAAGGCCCTGGCTTACCAGACCCGAGCCTGTCTGCGGGCGGGGCGGGGTGGGGGTGGGGAGGCCGGCCTGAGGCACCCATGCCGTCCCACAGCGGGAGATGGTGTACTGCCTGGAGCAAGGCCTGATCTACCGCTGTGCCAGCCAGTGTGTGGTGGCCCTGGCCATCTGCAGTGTGGAGATGCCTGACATCATCATCAAGGCGCTTCCCGTCCTGGTCGTGAAGCTCACACACATCTCGGCCACGGCCAGTATGGCCATTCCTCTCCTCGAGTTCCTGTCAAGTAAGCGTCTGTCTCTCTGCTCGTCTTTGTGCGTTTGTGTGCACACACGCTTATGTGAGTGTGGAGTTGGGCCCCTGGGGCTGGGGCTGCACCCTGCCCACGGTCATTGTGCGGACCCTGACCTCATGTGACCCCTCCGGGTACAGCTTGGTGCAGCGTCTCCACGGGGTACCCGGGATGTGCTCTCTGTTGCCACAGGACCTTGAATGCTTTCCTTTCTGGTTCATTTCTTATCCTGAGGGTCAATATTGTTATTTTATTCTTATTATTTTTTAAAGATTGTATTTATTTATTCATGAGAGACAGAGAGGCAGAGACACAGGCAGAGGGAGAAGCAGGCTCCCTGTGGGGAGACCGATGTGGGACTCGATCCCTGGACCCCAGGATCACGCCCTGTGCTGAAGGCAGACACTCAGCCACTGAGCCACCCAGCCGTCCCCTGAGGGTCATTTTAAACAGCACAGAAACCTTCCTGTTCCTTGGCTCCTGCCCTTGGCCTGGTTCTCACAGCTTCCTCTCCGTTCCCCTCTGCGCACACCACACCCTGGAGGGACTTCCAAGGGTTCAGGGTGCCTCGCCCACTCAGTGCATGCTCTTGCGTGTCTGGCCCTCAGCAGGGTGGGCGACAGGAGTGGAGCAGGGCCACTAGAACTTCTGCAGAGGGCCACATATGGCTTCTGCTGCATATTCTTGTTTTTTATAGCTTTTTAAAGACGTGAAAGGCATCTTTAGCTCACAGGTGACCCAGGGGGAGGCTGCCAGCTGGATTCGGCCTGGGGACATAGGTTCCTTGCCCTTGGAATACAGCGCCCAGGGTCAAGGAAAGGTCCTGTTCGAGGTCCTTTCAGAAGTAGCCCAGGCCCCCTCACCGCTGTGTCTTGGTGTTGCAGCGCTGGCCAGGCTGCCCCACCTGTACAGGAACTTCGCAGCAGAGCAGTACGCGAGCGTGTTTGCCATCTCCCTGCCCTACACCAATCCCTCCAAGTAAGTGCTGCCCAGCCCTGCTGCCTGCGAGCTGGGCACGCCCAAGGCCTCTGCGTGCAGAAGTGGGGCCGCCGTGCTGGTCCTTGACCCAGAATGGGCCTCTCTTCTATGCGTGGCTCCAGGCACGGTGGTCTCGGGGCCCCGGTCGGGGCTGCATCACTTCCCTTCCTTCCTACAGGTTCAATCAGTACATCGTGTGCCTGGCCCATCACGTCATAGCCATGTGGTTCATTAGATGCCGCTTGCCCTTCCGGAAGGATTTTGTTCCTTATATCACTAAGGTAGGCCAGCAGACACCAAACTCCTTGTTAGGGTGGGACCCGTTCTGCCACTGGCTTCCATGGCCAGAGTGGGGTGACGGTCAAGGGAGAGCGGGATGGGTGTTACTGGGTGCGGTGCTTGCTGAGATACCATCCGCTGCAGGCGTGGGGGTGGGCCCCCCCGGCCCGTGGCTCAGGTCTGCTCCACCCTGCCAGGGCCTGCGCTCCAACGTTCTCCTGTCTTTTGATGACACCCCCGAGAAGGACAGTTTCAGAGCACGAAGCACCAGTCTCAACGAGAGGCCCAAGAGGTGTGGGCCTGCGGGGGGCGTGCCCAGTGTCAGGTTGGGCTGGGGCGGGGCTGCAAGCCTGTCCCGTCGCTGGCATGGTGCGTAGAGGGCCTGGGCTAAGCTGCTGCCCCGAGGCCAGCCAGTGGCGATGGGATGAGGCTCGGGCTCTCCCCCATGCGGACCGTGCTGGGCACTGGGGGTCTTGGTGTAGAGGCCGGGCAGGGCCTGGGAGGGCCCTTCACACCCATGTTTAGCTGGAGGAGCAGCTGTTCCCTGCCCAGCCAGGCCAGGTGGCCTGTGGGGTCCTGGAGCCCGGGGTTGGGCTGTGGCCGGGCCTGCCTGCATCCCGAGTGCAGACTCGCTGAGGAGGGAATTGGGATGCTAGGTGTAGGGCACCGAGGCCTGGGTCTGACTCCGCTGAATGAGCCAAGGGTTGCATCAGGGCAGCCGTGGCTCCTGAGAAGCTGAATCCCTGGCCTGGATGGGGACGAGCTCGGGGCCTTGCGGTCAGCCCAGCCTCGGGCCAGCGCCGCCCCTCCTGAGCTTGCTCTCCAGCCATTGCTGATCCGGGGGCTTGCTCCTCTGGACCACCGCGGCTGCTGGTACCAGATCTGAGCTGTGCTGGGCCTCGTGTCTTGTGTGCATCTCATACGAACGGCAGCTCCTCTTTCTGTCCCCATCTTCCTGCCCAAGCTTTTCAGTTCTCCCTTGGTGGGGATACGGCATTTTCCAGAATGACCAGGTCAGTGTGACCTAAAGTCGAAAGCTGGCTTCTCAAGCCCCCAGTAGCTGGGCGCCAGGGGCCTGGGGCTAAGAACCGGCCTTTTGAATGGCGACCTTTGGGGCCTCAGGGTGTTCTGGCCCCTGTGCGGGGTGGTGCTGGCCGCCCGTGGGGCCGGTGGGACGCCTGGTCAGCACAGCTGGAATCTGCCGTGTGGTGCGTTCCATCCACATTTAATTTGCACTGATGTTTTTTGTTTTGGTACCATGCGTGAAGCCTTACTTTTTCTGTCATGTTTATAAGATGTATTTTCATGCATTTTTGTTTTCTGTTTCTTCCCCCTGCTAACTGGCCTCTGGCATGATTTTTTGTTCATCTCACCCGCGGGCTCTCCATCCTGACCCTGTGGCCTGTGACCTTTCCTCCTCATGCCTCCAATGGCTTGTTCTCCCTCCCGGGAGCTGGGCTCTCTGGGGCTTGGGCCTTCCTTCCTCACCTGGTAGTTTGAGGATAGCCAGACCCCCCAAACAAGGCTTGAATAACTCTCCACCCGTGAAAGAATTCAAAGAGAGCTCTGCCGCCGAGGCCTTCCGATGCCGCAGCATCAGTGTGTCTGAACATGTGGTCCGCAGGTAGTGGGCTCTGTCGGGCGGGGGGCCAGGCCCTGGAGCTTGGCCCGAGAGGTGGCGCTGCCAGGCGGGAGCACCCGGGTGGCGGTGCATGGGGCTGCTTGCATGACCTCGTCACCTGCCCACGCCCTCCCTGGCCAGAGCTGCAGGAGAGCCCGAGCGGCAGCCCTCGGTCCAGGGGAGCCTGGAGGTGAGGGGTGGAAAGGTTGCATTCTGTCCCCAAGCCTCATTCGAACCCGGGCTGGCTGCATGGCATCCTCAGAAGCTGGCCCGGGAGCCCGAAGCAGGGCGGTAGCTCTGAGAAAGCCAGGCGTCCGGTGGCAGCTGCCTGCAGGCCTGTCCCCGGAAGTAAGGGGCCTTCGTGTATCAAAGCGGCGCCCACGCAGGTTGGGGGGGCACGCATTCTAGGGTTTGGCTGTCATATCGTCTCAAGTGACGCCATATTCTTGAGCTTTCTTTTAGCAGTAAGGGCTGCTTTCTTTTGTGGCTGAAGGGGAACAGGAGGCTCTGTAGGGCAGTGGGGGTGGGGGCTGGCCTGGGGGGGCGGGGGCGCGGCCTGGGTCACCTCTCCCCGCTGCGTCTGAGTGCAGGTGCGGGTTCTTGGGGGTCACGCTTCGCGCCGACCAGGCTAGGCTGCACTGAGCTGAGGGTGGGGGGCTGTCTCCTCCCCAGGAAGCCCCCTCAGGCCTCGGAGTCCGAAGCTTGGAGATCCACCTCCTCACTGCTGCCTGGCTCAGGCCCCTGCCTCGGGCTGGCCTCTGCCAAGTGGGGTTTGGCCAGGAGGGACGGGGGCGCAGGGGGACGAGGCTTTCAGCTCTTTTTAGCCGGTTCCTTAACACAAGCCAAATGTGGCAAAGGGGCTGTGAAATTTGGTATCCGAACCAGAGCCACGAGAGCCTCTTCTCCGGGTCAGTGGGTGTGTGCGGATCCTGGGGGGCCTGAGTAGAGGGGGAAGAGCTGCACACGAAGCCCAGACCCTCCCTGTCACCGGGAGGTGGCCTTGAGGGCAGAATGCAATCTTTGTCTGTGTGTCGTGGTCTCTGTGTGTCTGCATGACTAAACCATTCTGCCTCAAAGCGTCCCCTAACTCTCCTGTGCTTCGGTGAGGGGACGTCGCTCTCTGCCCTGTCTCCCGAGCCTCTGCTCTGACGAGTGGGCCTGGGTCTCTCCCGTGAGGCCTTGTGCCTCCTCTCTCTGGGAGGAGGGTCCGCGTGGTTTGCCAGGCCGTGGCTTGACCAGCCGTGTGCCCCGGTGGGGTGTTTGTGGGTGCGGCCCTGCCAGCACATGCATGCCTGGAGCTCTGGCCCCCGGTGGGAGAGGGGTCGCTCCTCGGGGCCCTGACCTCGCGGGGCCCCTCCCTCCAGCAGGATCCAGACGTCCCTCACAAGCGCCAGCTTGGGGTCTGCCGACGAGAACTCGATGGCCCAGGCTGATGACAACTTGAAAAATCTCCACCTGGAGCTCACGGAAACATGTCTGGACATGATGGCCAGATACGTGTTCTCCAACTTCACAGCGGTGCCCAAGAGGTGCGAGCCAGGCCCGTGGGGCGGGGCGGGAGGCCAGGCCCCGGCTTTGCTGCTGTGACTGCACTCGGAAGCCGTGGCAGCAGGCAGTGGTCCTGCCGTGCCGTGGTCACTGTACCTTTGACACCTTGATGCCCCTGTGGGCCCCCCCTGGCCCCCACACACACATACCGGGCCCGGGCCTGGCTGAGGCTCCTGTACTTTCAGGTCCCCGGTGGGAGAGTTCCTCCTGGCTGGTGGCAGGACCAAAACCTGGCTGGTTGGGAACAAGCTTGTTACTGTGACGACGAGCGTGGGGACGGGGACCCGGTCACTGCTGGGCTTGGACTCAGGAGAGCAGCAAGGTGGCCCCGAGTTGAGGTGAGTGCACCTGGCGCCCCCTGCCCGGCAGGCCTTGACCATGGCTGTCCTGAGCCCGTGAGGCACCATGGTCACGCTCTGCATGGGCCCTTCTGTCCTCAGCTCGGACCCTGGCACGCATGTGAGACAGGCAAAGGAGGCACCTGCCAAGCTGGAGTCACAGGCTGGGCAGCAGGTGTGCCGCGGCACCCGGGACCGGGTCCGCTCCATGTCCGGTGAGCCTGTGCCCCCACCCTGCCTCTTCCCGGGTGCCCCTGGGGGTGCTTGCAAAGACTCCTGGGAGCCTGGGGACCAGGTGCTGGAGTTCAGGCCTGTCCTCGTTTTTGAATAATGGGGGCGTTGTCTCTGTGAGCCTTGGCCACGGGTATGTAGCCGTCTGTAGGATGGGAGGGCCCCTTCTTGCCCAGGGCCTGTTTCTCACGGTCAGGGTTTCCTGTGAATGCTCCATGGCCCTGGCCCTCAGCTCGGCTCGCCCCTGGGGTTTCCCTTTGCTGCAGCTGGAATGAGCCCTCATCCGACTGGGGGGTGGCTGCTGGGGCCCGTTCTTCCTGCCTTACGTCCACCTGTGCTGACACCGTAAGAGAGCCATGCCCGGGGACGGCTGAGCTGCCTGTGGCCCTGGGCCCTGGGTGGAGCAGCTGGCTCCGTGCTGGTGGCTCCGTGTTGGGTAGGTGGTGGTCACCAGCACTCCTGCCCTCCTCCTCAGGGGGCCACGGTCTTCGTGTTGGCGCCCTGGACACTCCAGCCTCCCACTTGCCGGGCGGCCCCACTTCCCCAGGCACGCAGGCAGCGCTGGCCAGCAAGTCTGACAGGGCCTCGGCTGGTGCCCGGTTCCCAGCACAGGAGAAGACGAGCCTGGCAGCCTACGTACCGCTGCTGACCCAGGGCTGGGCGGAGATCTTGGTCCGGAGGCCTACAGGTACTGGGGGGCCTGCACTCAGCGCGCCGGGGTCTCTGCCACCCCGGTGAGCGTGGGACTGTTCCCTGCGAGGGCTCTAGATCCTCAGGAGGCAGTGGTAGCAGATGGGGCTGAGGTAGCCCGTGCTCCGTGCCTTAGCTGGGTCCCCAGAGGGGAGTGGTGAAGGAGATCAGGTGCCCGAGGCTCTAGCAGCAGGAGCCTGGGAGTCCCAGGTCACGGGGTCGGCAGGGCCGATTGCTCTGAGCTCGTCCGTCGGTGTGGGGTGGTGTCCTGTCTCCTCTTCTCCTAAGAGCCCAGGGGGCCAGGGGCCACCCGTGTGGCTCTGTTTTACCTTAATGAGCTGCTGGAGGTTAGGACTTTAACACGTGAATTTCGTGGGACACAACTTAGCCCGTGACGGGTATTCAGGCTGAAAGAGGGACTTCAGTAAGCCAAGCCCCAGGACCTGCTTGGGCATGGCGTGGCCGGCAGGGTCAGGAGATGGTGGGCGTGGGGATTCGGGTCCTGGCTCTTGCTGGGGAGCAGGCAGGGGGAGGCGGGAGACAGGATGAGGAGGCCCAGGCGGGGAAAGGGGAGGTGGGTCAGGGGTTAGGGTGAGAGGCTCGGGATTGGAGGACGCTCAGTGTAGAAGTGGAGTCTGAGTGTGGGCCCCGGGGCCTTATGGGGAGAGGGACAGCCCAGAAGTACCCTCGGCTGTGCCCCGTCCAGGCTTCCCAGTGGCCACGTCTGGTGCCTCGAGATGCCTCTGTCGAGCCTGGACTGGGCGCAGAGCTCACTTGGGTGCAGAGTGGTGCTCACGTGTGAGGTGGGCCACTGCTACACGGGCGCTGCCCTGACCTGGGCGTCGGGGGCAAGCCTTGCCTAGGGCCTAGCCCCCTCCCTGTCGCTCCCTGGTTGGGCACAGGAACCCTACTGCCCCCTGGCATGGGCCCTAGAGGGTGGCACATGGGGCGCAGGGAGGGGAGGGCCAGGGGAGGCATTGGGTATGCGGCCTAAGGGGTGGTGCCTGCCCCTCCCCAGGGAACACCAGCTGGCTGATGAGCCTGGAGAACCCGCTCAGCCCCTTCTCGTCGGACATCAACAACATGCCTCTGCAGGAGCTGTCCAATGCGCTCATGGCCGCTGAGCGCTTCAAGGAGCGTCGTGACACGGCTCTGTACAAGTCCCTGTCGGTACCTGCCGCAGGCTCGGCCAAGCCCCCTCCGCCCCCGAGATCTAACACGGGTGAGTGCTGCCCCCACCCGGCGTGTCCTTTGGAGGTGTGGGGACGCCCCGGAGAGGGGTCTCTGAGCTTTCCTTGCCCCCGCCACGACCTGCCATTGGGGCGCAGGACCCATTTCTGCGGAAAGGCCAGGCCATCTTCCACTCGAGGGGCAGGCGGGTACGACCAGAGTGATCCAGAGCGCTCGCGGCTGAGCCCCGCACGCCCTGTGCCCTGCACGCCCCTGGGCACACCCGGGGCCCCAGGAGGGCAGCTGCACTTGCGCTTGGGTCTGGGTTTGGATGCGCCGAGCACACAGCCTGAGCCTGCCTGCGCGCGCTCGTGCCCTTGCCTGGCTGGGCTGGTGCGCTCCTTCCCAGCCACCCTCTGGCCTTCCCCGCGGCCGCGGCCTCTGTCAGTGAGGAGGAAGGGCGCGTTCCCCCTGCCCCTGCCCGACACCCCCTGCAGCAGCGCGGAGAGCCGGAGCCCGCGTGGGCCATGAGCAGCCCGCCCGCCAGCCGCTGCTGGCCCTCCGCTCTCTCCCTCCAGGCTCGGGCTCTGTGCGCCTTTCCTCTCCGCTCGACTGTGCGTAGTCTGTCCTTCCGCTGACTGGCCGCTCGCGGTTTCCCTGCAGTGGCCTCTTTCTCCTCCCTGTACCAGTCCAGTTGCCAAGGAAAGCTGCACAGGAGCATTTCCTGGGCAGGTATTCGTACGTCTCTTTAAGGAAAGTGGTCGTTGCCGCCGCTCTGCCCCGTGCTGCTCTCGTCGCCCCTCATGCGGTCATCCCTCCGCGGCCGCTGCTCGCCCCCTGTCCCTGGGAGCAGGGCTGCGTCTCGCATGAGGACATCTGTGTGGAATGCCTGCGCTTGGCTGGTGGGCCCCTCTGCCCTGTATCCTGAGCTGAGCCCTGTTCCGTGTCAACGGGCCCAATGAGGCGATGGTGGGCAGCTCAGCCACATGCTGGTGGGGGATGGCTCTTGGGGGTGAGCCTGGCCCTGGCCTCTGGTGGCCTGATTGGTTTGGTGACCCCACAGATTGGGCCGTGTCTACCCTTCATTGTGGGCTGGCCTGTCGCCTTCAGGCCCCGGCTGCGGCTGCGGGAGGTGGAGGGAGGCTGCGGGAGGTGGAGGGAGGGGCCGACTCGCACAGCCCTCTGGCTCCCCTGGGCCCCCCATGTGGCCGGGAGCCAGTTCGGAAAGGGCGGCGTGCAGACCGGACATGGCAGGCAGCTAACGGACTGTGCGTGTGCCGGGGCTGTGTGCGTGGCGGCCTCGGGCTGTGCTAACCCTCGGTTGCTTCTCACCTCGACTCCTGCCCTGATGCGCCCCACCCCTGACGCCCCCCACCCCTGCCCTGACGCTGGCACAGGAAATGCTGCTTAGGGGCGTAGTGGCCTCTCCTTAGCACTCCCCAGCTCCGGGTTTGGCTTGGGCTCCGATGGCGCACCTCTGCTTTCTGGAACGCGCTTCCCATCTGTGTTTGCGCACAGGGATTTCTTCTGTGTCAGGCTTTTCCTCGGGTCCAGCTAGGGAGGAACTCTGGGCTCCTGTTCCCGAGGGCTGGTCCAGGTGTGCCCCTCTTCCTGAGTTCAGGCCCTGTCCTAGGCAGGACTTCTCCCTCATGGGGTCTGTGCTGCCCTTGCCCGTTTACCTCGCTGGAGCAGCAGGGGCGGGATCCCAGGAACCAGATGCCCCTCACCCCAGGCCCAGGGAGCCGGTGTTGGAGACACCCTGTCTCAGGGGCCGCGCCCGGGCCCCTCTGAGTGCTCTCCTCCAGCTGACTTGATGGGGTGTGGGCAGCTTAGAGCCACAGGCCAGGAAGGCCCTAGGTGAGGCTCTGTCGGGGGCCACTGTGTGCTCTCGGTGGGGAGAGGCTGGTGCCCCTGAGGCCATGTGAGCCCCCGGGGGCTGGGCTAGCTCCCAGTAGCCCCATCCGTGTCCTCCCAGACTCTGCGGTGGTTCTGGAGGAGGGAAATTCAAGCGAGACCAGTCTGCCAGTGGAGCCCACGGAGCTGGAGGACTTCGAGGCGACACTAGGCACAGACCGGCGCTATGGCCGCACGGAAGCTTACAGCAGGGTGAGTGCATGGGGGAGCCTGGGGCGCGGGGGCACTGTGGGGTTGCTCACTCCGTCTGTGGCTCCCGGACTTGCTATGCACTCTGGTAAGGCTTTTCTCCTCTTTTCTCATCTTTTCTCATCTAAAAAACGGCCACGTGTCCTTCCAAGTTTGTCCCGCGCAGATAGTCTGGGCTTTCCCAGTGGGCCCCGTAGGAGGATAGCTGGTCGCTGCCCTTGGCATCCTTTGGTTTGGCGGGTGCTGGGCTCTGCTGCTCAGTGGGGCCCAGGCCCAGGGCCATCCGGTGGGGGGGCGGGGGGGGGAGGCGGGCCATCCACTGGCCACTGAGGGGCTCTGTGGCCCTGACGGGGGGTGGGGCTTCGTCGCCGCCGAGTGAACCCCTCCTGATGGAGGCCCTGCGGACTCATTCTTGGCAGTCGTCTTCAAGCTCCAGCCAGGAGGAGAAGTTCCCTGCAGAGGAGCTGGCTGCTGGAGGGATCCCCATCGAACGAGCCGTCTCTTCTGAGGGCGCCCGGCCTTCTGTGGAGCTCTCCTTCCAGCCCTCCCAGCCCCTCAGCAAGTCCAGCTCCTCCCCTGAGCTGCAGACCCTGCAGGATATACTCGGGGACCCCGGGGACAAGTCTGATGTTGGCCGGCTCAGCCCTGAGGCCAAGGCCCGGTCACAGTCCGGGATTCTGGACGGGGCGGGTGCCTCCTGGTCAGCCCCAGGTGAAGAGAACCAGGGCCAGGGCCCCGCACAGCCCGAGGGTCCCTTGCCTTCCAGCTGCCCCCGCTCCCCCAGTGGCCTGCGGCCCAGAGGCTACACCATCTCTGATTCAGCCCCATCACGCAGAGGCAAAAGGGTAGAGCAGGACGCCTTCAGGAGCAGAGCTGGGGCTTCCAACACCGAGAAAGTGCCAGGCATCAATCCCAGGTGAGCCTTGCCCTCGGGGGCAGGAGCTGCTAGATAGTCCCCACGGGGATGTGGTGTCCAAGAGGCTCAGGCCTGCGCCTTGAGCGTGGGCAGACAGAACTGGCCTCGACGCCGACCCGGCCTGTGGCTCCCGACCTGGCCTCACTGTCCCTCCCCGACAGCTTTGTGTTCCTGCAGCTCTACCACTCACCCTTCTTTGGTGACGAGTCCAACAAGCCCATCCTTCTACCCAATGAGGTGGGTGCTTTCTCTCCAGGTCCCCCTGGAGCCTGGTGGGGGGCACCGTGGGCTGCCCTAGCTCTTGGCTACCTGGGTGGGGAGCACCCTTCCCAGACTGGAATTTGGCTGGGGCTTCAGGGCTGGTGGCAGGGGCCGGCCCCCACCCAAGGCTCAGGCAGGGCTCTGTGGCTACAGTCCTTCGAGCGGTCAGTGCAGCTTCTCGACCAGATTCCATCATACGACACACACAAGATCGCCGTCCTGTATGTGGGAGAAGGCCAGGTGAGGCTTCTGGGTGCTAGGGTGGAGCTGCGTGGCCTTCCTGCCTGGGGTGGGGTCAGGGTCTGATCCCCTCTGCCATAGAGCTCAGTCGTTGCGTGAGTTGCCACACCCTATCCCAGGTACCGTACTGGTGCCAGGGACACAGCAAGAGTCACAGGTGAGTGGGTGAGCACGTGGTGCCCGAGGGAGTGCTGAGCATGGCAGAGAAGGTGGCAGGTGCATGGATACTGCAGGTGTGGGCAGGGCACTGCTCGCATCAGCGAGCCAGGCATGGACAAAGTGCAGGAGGGGAGCGTTTTGTGTAGGAACGGCAGGTGCCAAGGCCCTGGGGTGGCTGGCGCAGTGTCCACTGCGCAGGGTGTGGAGGGGTGGAGCAGGGAAGGAGAGGGGAAGGCTGCTCTGGACAGCCTCGTAGGTTGCCGGGAAGCTGCACTTTCATTCCCAAGGAGATGGGAGGGCCGTGAACAGTTCTGAGCAAAAGATTTGAGGTGACTCTGCCTAAATATTCAAAGCATTCCTCTGCTGCATGGAGAACCGGAGGAAGGGGATGCTGATTGTCTCTGTGCGAGGGGCAGGTCTGTGGATGGGGACTGGGATTCCAAGGAATGCCAGAGTCCTGGACGTGCTCTGATGGTCCCCTGGAGCACATTTACTGGCAGACCAATTCTGTGTGCACGGGAGGGTGTCCAGGATGTGCCACCCCCCACCTCCCGGCAGGTGCTGGGCAGGATGGCCTCACATGGACCAGCCCTGGGGAGCCGTGTAGAAGGAGGGGCGGGTGCCAGCGTGCTCCTCTCTGCCCACAGAGCAGCAGTGAGCTCGCCATCCTGTCCAACGAGCATGGCTCATACAGGTACACGGAGTTCCTGACAGGCCTGGGCAAGCTCATCGAGCTCAAAGACTGCCAGCCGGACAAGGTGTACCTGGGGGGCCTGGACGTGTGTGGCGAAGATGGCCAGTTCACCTACTGCTGGCATGACGACATCATGCAAGGTATGCACCTTCCTCTGGCACATGGTCGGTCCCCCACCCCGTTGGTGTTGGCCTGCCCTTGGGCCACGGAGTAGAGGGTGGTGGGGGTGCCAGGGGGCCTGACTTCACCAGGCCTGGCATGGGGCAGCCATGAGGTTGGCAGCTGCTTCCCGAGCTCTGCCCTCGGGGAGAGGAGCTGAGTGCTGCCGGCCGGGCAGACTCGGAGAGCCTCTGGGGAAGCCAGCAGGTGCCCCTGGTGAGAGGCACAGAGGGCCCCGGCCACCCCTGCCTGCGTCCCCACCAACACCAGCCTGATGGCAGCCCGAGGAGCCCTCACTTGGGCTCTACCTAGGGCCATGTGGACCGCTCAGCTCGGCCCCCTCCGCCTCGCAGCTGTCTTCCACATTGCCACCCTGATGCCCACCAAGGATGTGGACAAGCACCGCTGTGACAAGAAGCGCCACCTGGGCAATGACTTTGTGTCCATCGTCTACAACGACTCTGGTGAGGACTTCAAGCTGGGCACCATCCGAGTGAGTTCTGGGCGTGGGGGGGCGGGGGCTGGGGTGTAGTGTGGGCGGGGCCAGACCGTGGGGGCGGGGCTAGGGGCAGTGTGGGCGGGGCCAGAGCCTTGGGCGGGGCGGTGTTGTGGGCGGGGCCAGAGCACGGGGCGGGGCCGCGCAGACTCCGGAGGTAGCGCCGGTGAGCTCAGGTTGAGCCCAGGCAGCCGCAGGGTGGGCGTGCCGCCCTCCGGGCACTGGTCTCCTGGGGCCCCTCTGGACAAGGATAGTGATTGTGGCCTTAGGAGTAAAGAAGTCAATGTGCGGCTGTACTCGGCGGGCTGGGGCTGGAGGCCCCGCCGCGAGGAGGCGGCTTCGGTCCGGGAGACTTGTCGGCGGGCAGGGACCTGCACGACAGCTGTGAGGCGGGGAGGCCGGCCAGCGGGGAGGCGGGGGTGTCCAGTGTATTCTAAACACAGGGAAGCCTCAGAGGAGGTCACTGAACAGCGCCCCCAGCTGCTGAACAGCGTCCAGTCGTGGGCAGGGGTGCCCAGCGGAGCTGTACCTGCGGGCGCCTCAACTATGGGGAACATGCAGAGCGCCCTGTGCTGCTCCTGGTAGATGGTGAGGCAGGAGCCCCAGACCACACAGGGACATGAGGGGGGCCCTGTGCCTGTGTGCAGTCATGACTGTGAACCTGAGCTCAGGTGGATTCAGTTGCCATCCAGACGTGCAGTGGGGGGTGAAGGGGGAAGGCAGTGTGCCCTGGCTTTGGTGGGAAGGAAGGGTGTGTGCAGTGGCCAGTGGTTAACAGAGCAGAGCACAGGCTGGTTCAGGTAGCGAGTGACCAACACGGACGAGCTTGCCACCGTCAGCTGGGTGAGGAAGTGGCAGGAAGCAGTCCTCAGGGCTGGGGTGACCTCTGCTCTCGTCTGGGCAGGGCCAGTTCAACTTCGTCCACGTGATCATCACCCCCCTGGACTATGAGTGCAACCTGGTGTCCCTGCAGTGCAGGAAAGGTGAGCCCCAGGGCGGAGGGGGTAGGCACTCAGGGTCCTGAGCCGTCGTGTGAGCTCTGGTTCTCCCCAGACATGGAAGGTCTTGTGGATACCAGCGTGGCCAAGATCGTGTCTGACCGCAACCTGCCTTTTGTGGCACGTCAGATGGCTTTGCATGCAAATGTGAGTGGAGGGCATGATTGGGGGGGGGGGTGCAGGTGGGCGGGTGCACAGGGGCCACCCCTGGAGGGCTCTCTGCTCTGCCTTCCCCTCCTAGATGGCCTCACAAGTGCATCATAGCCGCTCCAACCCCACCGACATCTATCCCTCCAAGTGGATTGCCAGGCTTCGCCACATCAAGCGACTCCGCCACCGGGTAGAGAAGACGGGCCCCAGATGTGGTGGGGGGCTGGGGGCGGGGGGCTGGCTGCTCAAGCATTTGGTGTCCCTCAGATCCGCGAGGAAGCCCACTACACCAACCCCAGCCTGCCACTGATGCAGATGCACCCCCTGGGCCACCCCAAAGCCCCTGCTCAGGCGCCGGCAGAGCCTCTGCCCACGTATGAGACAGGCCAGCGGAAGCGTCTCATCTCCTCTGTGGATGACTTCACGGAGTTTGTGTGAGGGGCCGCCCTGCCTGTATGTGCGCCCCTGAAATAAAGCAGGTGTAGCCCTCGAGGCTCACAGACACAGGTGCAGTCAGCCAGCTTGTTTATTTGACTTTGTCGGGTGGGGGGTGGGGTCAAGGCTGTAGCTGTGGCCATGCCCACATACGTGGTACCGGGCTGCCAGTCGGGCCACCCACGGCCCCCTGCTCACCCTCCCCAGCCCCAGGAGCCAGCCCCCGGGGAGGGCTCTTTCCACCTGACCACCCTGGAGTTCTTGCCCTGTCCTCGTCCTGCTCGTTGCCCACACCTGGCACCAGCAGGTCTGGGCTCTGCCATCTTGCTGCCGGGGGTGACAGGAACTGCCTCGGAGGTGGCTGTACCCTCCCAACGAGCCTCCCCTCCCAGCACCTGCCTCAGGCCAGACCTGGATGCAAGCAGCAGCCACTGCTGCCCTGGCCCCCTGGTCAGATGTCTGGGGAGGGAGGCCAGCTCTGCAGTCCCCGCTCCCCCCTCAACATGGGTGACAGTGGGCACAGGGCTGCTTCAGCCACCAGGTCCCTTGGTCCTAGTGAAAAATAGGGCGACGTACAAAAATATATACATTTTAACCCCATATAAATTACTGACGATAGACACACAGATGGCAGCGGAAGGGGAGTGCACTCAGCAGGGGCACAGGAAAGATAATAACTTAGTGGGGAAGACCACGGGAGGTGCAGGTTCCCTCCCTGAAGCCTGGATCCTTCGCAAGGGGAGATGTCTGCCCAGGAGGTGGGGCTGGGCACAGCCCGCTGTACCTGAGGACTCCGGTAATAAATTAGCATCTCAGAGGTTGGGCGCTCAGCCCAATACCGCTGTGTCCGCCCACAGGGAGCTGGGGAGGGCCCCTGGGTCCTGGCTGCCCACACGGCCTCTTTAAAGTGCTGAGACCCCCAGAGAGAGACTAGGCTGCCTACTCCGGGGCCTCTGTGCAGCTGTTCTGCTGGCCCAAACCTTGAGGGCAGCAGAAGTTAATACTGAGCAGTGTCTGCCCCGGCTCCTCCCAGAAGCCGGAGCGGGGGAGGGGGAGCCCGGTGCCCTGGGGGCTAAGTGCTGCTGGGGTGAACCTTGTTCTTAGCCAGCAGGGAAGCCCTGCTGGGGCCGGACGCCAGGCCCATGCCTCGACTGGCCCGGGCAAGACGGCTGGGCAGGGCGGGCTGCAGGGCTGAGCAGGGGCTGTGGGGAGGCGAGGCTGGGGGAATGGTGCTCCTGCGGCCCTGTAGGCTCTGCAGCCTCTGCTCCAGCTGGTACACATCCTCTGTGGCCTGGTTGAGTCGGTCGAACTGGGTCAGGAGGGCCTCGAACACCACTTGCAGGCGAGAGGGCTCCGGCTCCCCCCGGGGCCCCAGGCGGCCCAGGCCTCCGCTCAGCGTGTCCAGCTGGCTGGAGGATGTGGAGGGCCGTGAGGTGTCCGAGCCCCCGCTGGGTGGGGGTGCATCCGGGGAGGACTTGGAGCCCCTGGAGGAGCGGGAGGGCAGCGGCTCCATCCCTTCAAAGCGGACTTTGTGGCGGAACTGGGGGCGGCACAGGGGCTCGGTCAGTCCGGCTGCACCCTGGGCTCACCTGGGCCCAGGGTGTGTCCCTCTCCCCCCCACTGGGCCGTACCCACCTCCTTGACCTTGCTGAAACCCATCCAGAGGCGCAGCCTGCGCAGAAGGAGCTCCACCATCTCATAGTCCTGCGGCTCCCAGGCTGGTCGATAGAGTTCCCCACGCAGGGCATGGTACCGCCATCTTAGAAGGACGGCCCCCAGCCGCAGGGCGCCCCACAGGCGCAGGGCCCAGAGCCCAGTGCACAGCAGCGGGGACAGGCGCCAGGACTCGGCAGGGCACAGGGTGGGACCCCCTGACCCGGGGCACAGCACCAAGAGGGCCCGCGCCGCACTCCGGAATGAATCCACACAGGAGGAGACCAGCTGCAAGGGAAGGGGGCAGGAGTGAGGGGCGCGTCCGAGGCTAGACCCTCCCCCTCCCCGCCAGCCTCACCCTCACCTACCAGAACCGCCAGGTGCGCGTAAGCCAAGGCAAGCGCCACCAGGCCGAGGGCCGCCCCCACGAGCTCCGGCAGGGCCCGGCACAGCGTCTTGCCAAAAACCGACCACTGGCGCACGAAACGCAGCTGCTGTGCGGCCTGTGGACAAGCGGGGTCAGCTGACCAGCCCCCACCGGCTGGCAGTGCCCCCCACCCCGCGTCCCCCCGGCCCCAATCTCACCTTGACCAAGAGCAGGAAGAGCAGCGAGGCGGCCAGGCCACGAGCCGCGGCACTCAGCTGCGCCACCTGCTCGAAGCTGGTGAATCGGCGCGGGCGGCGGCGCACGAAGCGGGCCCACTGGCGGTCGGCGACACCCAGCTGGGCCAGGCGCACGAGCGCTGCGGCCGCGGTCAGTGCCACCAGCAGCCACCGCGCCCACGCCCCGGGATGTGCCGCGCGTCTACACCCTTCCCTGCGCCAGGTGCGCACCTCGGCCACGGAGAAGTACAGTGCGAAGAGCAGCAGGCTCACCTGCGGGGGGCGGGGCGAGCGATGGGCGGGGCCTGGGGCGGAGGTGTGGGCGGGATCTGGGGCGGGGCGAGCGATGGATGTGGGCGGGGCCGGGCCGGGCCAGGGCGGGGCGAGCACCCACCGAGGTGAGCAGCGGCAGGGAGAGGCCGGCGCTCAGCCGCTGCAGCGGAAAGGGACGCACGCTGACGGCGGTCACCGCGTGCCCGGCAGCGGGGAACTCGAGGCGCAGCGTGACGGCGGCGTGCAGCCCCACGGCCGGGCTGTAGCGCGTGAGCTCCACGAACACAGCGCGGCTCCTGCGCTTGTGAAGGGGGCGCAGTAAGACCAGGTGCCTTCCGGGAGGAAGGGGCAGCGGCAGGTGATGCATGGACCCGGGGGGAGGTGGAGGCTGAGTGAGAGGCCCATCAGGAACGTAACGCTGGGGAAGCCGCAGGCTCGTGGCAGGAGGAGGGCTGCTGTGCCAGCCTGAGGGGCTGCGGGGGCGGAGGTGGGGGGCCGCGGAGGCGCGCGCACCTGTTGTCGATCCAGTTATGCAGCTGCAGGAAGCCCAGCTGCGCGCGGCTCTCCTCCAGGCTCAGCCCTAGGTCCTGCACGTAGCCCCCGCTGTCATACACAGCGCAGTAGCCCCAGGACCAGACGCTGCTGGCGAGGGGGCAGTGTTAGAGCCCTGCCGCAGGCGCGCAGGCACCAGGGAGGGAACCGCGGGGGCACCGCTGTGCTTACCCCAGTAGGTCTGGCGCAGAGTAGGCCCACGTCTCAGAGCCGTTGTGGGCAGCACGACCCCAGCCAATGCTGTAGTCCCCGGTGCTGAAGGCGCCCTGGCTGGCTGAGCACGCGTGCACCGTGGCGCCAGGAGGGTCTGGGCACAGAGCTACAAGCAGAGCAGCCAAGGAGTGAGCGTGACTAAACCAGCGCTGCCTGGGCAGGGCGCTCCATGGGCTCCCTAAACCCTCCCTGCAGCCCTGAAGGGAGAAGCCATAAAGAAGGGAGGCAGAGGGAAGATAAAGGGCACCTAGCCAGGCAGCTGGAAGCCGCTCACCTTCCTGCAGCCGCACCTGCCGCAGCCGTGGGGGCCCCAGCTCTGGGCCGGACTGGTTCCCATGGATGTAGGGAAGCAGCACGTGTGACATCCATGGCCAGAACTCATCAGACCTGCCCACACACAGTCACATGCTCTACCCCGAAGCTCCCGGAACCCGTGGTGAGGGTGGTCAGCAGCCAAGCCAATGACAGGCTGCTAGTGCCACAGAAGGGGACAAGGTGAAGACTCACATTCCTTAGCCTACTTGCATTTAGGACAGTAAGTTTTATGGAGCTGGCCTGACAAAACTGGACCAAGACCCTTCCCCATACCTCCTGGGGACTGCGTTGGCCCAAGGCCAGGGTCAAGATGGGGCCTGGTTGGCATCAGTGCCCTCCTGACCTGGCGTATGTGCATGTGCTTAGGGTGTCCATACCGGGTGATGGCCAGGAAGGCCTGGCTGCCCAGCTCCTGCTTGATGGCACTCTGTAAGCGGTAGGCATGGTTGTGACATGAGGCATCCCCGTGGTTGGCCAGCAGCGTCACCAGCAAAAAGAGCATATACACCAGCAGGCTCTGGAGGCAAGGACAGCCCTGGGGTCAGCCAATCCAAGTCTCACCCACCACAATAGAGCCAGCCGGCAATCTGCCCGTGGCCAAGGTCCTTGGTGCCAAGAAGACAACACAGACACCTGCCAATGCCCTGCTGGGGGCGGAGACCACCCCGAGGGCCCTGAGAGGCCAGGCAGAGGAGGCATCTGAGCCAGACATGAAGAGAGAGCAAGGACTGGGGGGGTAGGAGTTGGGGGTGATGGGGTAGGGGCCATAGGGCCTCTGTGGAAGTAAAGGTTTTTGATGAAGGGAGAACCTACAGGAAGCCAGCACGTTGGCCAGAACGCAGGTGGACAGCAGGTGCTGGGCACCCGTGACTGAGCTCACCCTCAGCATCCCATGCAGCCTCTTGACCTTTCGGGCTTCCTCCTTTGCCAGGAAGAGCGCAAAGCCGTGGGGGGGCCTCACGCGGGGCACACGCTCGCTCACAGGGGTCACAGCCGGGCTCTCCACCAGGGTATCATCCTCATCAGGATGGAGCCGCTTGGCCACCAGTGAGAAGTACAGGGCTTCCAGCAGGACCTGCGCCACAGGCGGCATCAGAGCGGCCTGCAGGTGCCATACGCTGCTGGCCCGGCCCCCCGCATCCCATTTACCTTGAGGGGCTCCCAACCAAGGAAGGAGGCCAAGAAACTGGAGCTGCTTGAGAGGAGCCACATCACGCTCACACCAGGGGGGAAGCTGGAGCCCACCCAGCCGGAGACCCCCACAGCCACGGCGGCCAAGAGCAAGCTGAGCCCGTGGGCCAGAGACGCACACCAGGCGGGCAGCAGCCGCTTCTGCAGACTCTCCGCCAGCCCTGGGGAGGGAGACAGGCCGGTGACAGGCAGCCCTGGGGAGGGCGGGGGGCATCCTGGGGACACAGGGGCACACCTGTCCCGGAGAGCCTGGCCAATGCGGGCTGCTCCCAGGTCACGCCGGGGCTGGATGGCCCCCTCTCCCCCAGCCTCTGCAGCGTCAGCGTCTCCGCCGTCTCCCCGGGGGCGCTAGACCTGAGGCACAGAAGAGGGGAGTAGCTTGCGCTCACCTGTAGCCCGCAGTTTCAGCTCGAGCCTCTTCTGGCGATGCGGTGCCCTCCCCACTGTCAGTGGGTGGACGGGTGGACGTGACCAAGGAGGGGCCCCGGCACCCAGCCTGCTTCCCGGGCTGGAAACCTGCATCAGCCTGGTCCTGGCTCCCCGTTGCTTCCGGCCTCCACCCTCAGTGAGTGGGGTCCTCACCCTGCCCCATCGGGCCAGCACCCCAGCAGCGGTGGCCTTCCACAGCACCACCCAAGTGGCCCCCAGCCCGTGCCCCCGCCTGCTTCTCGCACCAGCCTGGCCTGGGCTGGCACCTACCGCCGAGCACGCCCCACCCGGCCCACCTTCGGCCTTGGCCTCTGTGCAGACAGGGTTCACAGGGACGGGGCCCAGCCCCGCGGCGGGGCACACGGATGGCACAGCACAGGCCCGTCCAGGAGGCAAGCAGGGATTCCCGGCCCAGGCTCCCACCACCCTGAGCCCCAGCGGCCAGGCACTCACAGGCTGGTGAGCAGATCCGTTTCCACTTGGGTGTCCTGGGTGGGGGCCAGGCTGCTGGCGCCTTCGGCCAGGATCTGCTGGATCAGGTCCTCATCTGGAGGCAGGAGCAGTGCACGTCAGGGAGGGCATAGCTCCTCCAACCCCCACCTCGGGGCCCTCCTGGGAGAGCAGGGCGATGCCCACCTGAAGCTGAGAAGTATTTGGCGGGTGAGGAGGGGCTCAGCAGAGAGAGACCGTCGTCCTCCGGGCCCAGCGTGTGGCCCGTGCGGCCCCGAGCCACCTGATGCAGGGTGCTGCCCATGATGGAC
Source organism: Vulpes lagopus (assembly GCF_018345385.1). Classification (NCBI taxonomy): domain Eukaryota; kingdom Metazoa; phylum Chordata; class Mammalia; order Carnivora; family Canidae; genus Vulpes; species Vulpes lagopus. The sequence continues at coordinate 127,842,791 of NC_054826.1, read as the reverse complement.
GGGTCACTCAGCAGGTCCGGCCAGTTAAGTGTGCCTTCGCTAGATGGCCAGCACACCAGGCTGAGGGTGACACGGGTTGGACAAGGGGAACCCAGGGGACACTTGTGCACACTCCCAGTTCCAATCACACAGGGACTCCAGAAGCTTCTGAGCAAACAGGGCCCTGAGGTGGGGTGTGGGCAACACACAGGCCTGCCAACCCCTGCCCAGGACACGCACACGGCCCACGCAGCCCAGACACCCGTGACATGGCACACACAGGCCATGGCCGACCTACGCCGAGGCTCACGTTTGCTCTAGGGACCCCTACCTTTTAGAATCATCCAAAAATAAGTCGCTTTTCATTTGTCCAGCAAAGGCCTGTTGAGAAGTACAGAGAATCCCTAGGACCCTGGACTGCCCAAGGTGGCAGGTCCCCCCACCCCCAGCCTGGCAGGGCCCCTGGGGGCACACTTGCCTCTGCGCGCAGCCCCGGGAAGGTGAGGAAGGAGCCATCCAGCACAGACGAGTCCAGGTAGCTGTCAACGTCCAGTACCTGCTGCCCTGCGGGGGTGGGGTTCGGGCCCCCGGCCACCTACGGAAGAGGTGGGCTGTCAGTGGGGGAGGTCACAGGGACGAGGTCGGTGGCGGGGGGTCAGCAGGGGGGACAGGTCAGCAGAGGGGAGGGTCAGCGGGGTGGGGAGGCTAAAGGGAGCGAGGTCAGCAGGAGGAACAGGTCACCAGGGGGAGGTCAGCAGGGGTGAGGTCAGTAGAGGCGAAGTCAGCGGGGGCGTGGTCAGTGGCAGGCGAGATCAGCAAGGGGAGCAGGTCAGTGGGGGGCAGGGTCAGCAGGGGGGAGGTCAGCAAGGGCGAGGTCAGTGGGGGGCAGGTCAGCAGGGGGGAGGGTCAGCAGGGGGAAGTCAGCAGGGGGAAGTCAGTGTGGGAGGTCAGCAGGGGGAGGTCAGCAGGTTCGAGGTCAGTGGGGGCGATGTCAGTGGGGGCAGGGTCAGCAGGGGGAGCAGGTCAGCAGGGGAAGGTCAGTGGGGGCGAGGTCAGTGGGGGGCAGGTCAACAGGGGGGAGGGTCAGTAGGGGGAAGTCAGCGGGGGAGCAGGTCAGCAGGGGGAGGTCAGCAGGTATGAGGTCAGCAGAAGCAAGGTCGGTGGGGGGCAGGGTCAGGAGGGGGAGGTCAGCAGGGGCGAGGTCAGCAGGGGGAGGTCAGTGGGGGCGAGGTCAGTGGGGGGCAGGTCAGTGGGGGGGTCAGCAGGGCAAGTCAGCGGGGGACGTGGTCAGCAGGGGCATGGTCAGTGGAGGGAGGTCAGCAGGGGAGAGATCAGCGGGGTGGGGGGACGTCAGGGGGGTGAGGTCAGCGGGGCGAGGTCAGCAGGGGGGCAGGTCAGCGGAGGGAGGTCAGCGAGGGCAAGGTCAGCAGGTGAGGTCAGCGGGGTGAGGTCAGCAGGGTGAGGTCAGCAGAGGGAGGTCAGCAGAGGGAGGTCAGTGGGGCGAGGTCATCGGAGGGAGGTCAGCGGGGGAAGGCAGACCGGGCCCTGCCCCGTGGAGGCGTGCTACCTTCTGAGCAAGGCCGAGCCTAGCACAGTGCTATGCTAAAGAATGTCCTAGAATGACGCCCTGCCTGCCATGGTAGCCATGAGCCCCATGCTGCTACAGAGCACGGGAAACGGGGCTGGTGACCTGAGGAACTTGAGCTTTCATCGTCGTTGACTGAACACAAGCAGCCAGAGCAGGCAGTTGCCGCCCACTGCTGGATTCTGGGCCTCCGTCCTGCTCAGGAGGCTGTGGCTGTTTGGCCGGTACCTCTTGCATCCGGCTCTGGCCACATGGGACGGGACAGGTCAGTTCGTGGAGGCCGTGCTGACTCCTGGGCAGTGGCCAGGCGCCACCAGGGAGGCCATCGCGCTGCTCCATGCGGGAGGTCTTAGATCACTGCTCCGGCCTCTCGCTGGAGGCCTCTCCCGGGGCAATCTCCTCTCTGGTCAGTTCGGTCACTTGTCCCAGGAACTTGTCCGCGGGGCCTGGGTCATGTGACAGGCTGGTGGACAGCAGTCCACGGCTCCCCCACTGTCCTAGTGGTTTCTGTGGCGTTGGCAAGGAGAACCCTGGGCTCATCCAAGGCTTTGACAATCTGTTTCTCTTTTTTCTTGGGTCAGTCCAGCTAAGGGCTCGTCAACACCGCGACCCCTGACTCTCCCGCTCTGGCTGCCGCACTGACCACCCTCGGCAGAAGCCTGAAGCCCACGCTCCGCCCTCTGGCAGCCCCGCGGTCCCTGGCCCACCTTGCTCCGGGACATCCGGAAGAGAAACAGGATGACCAGGTAGACGGGATAGACGACCACACTGGACACCAGGCCGACGGCAATCGTGTCAACACTCAGCGGGATCCGAGTGGACACAGGCCCCGCGCTGTGGGGCAAGAGAGGAGAGAGACCCGGGCTGGGACAGGCTGGAGGAGGCAGGGGGGCAGGAGGAGGCCATCCGAGCCCCCAGGCACCCACCTGGAGGCAGTGTCTCCCACGACCCCGTACCACACGGCATTGGCGCCCAGGAAGAGACAGACGAGGAGGACGCAGCAGGTGGCCCGCTGGACACGAGTGAAGCGGCTCCGAGGCGGCCGGTCCCATATGGAGAGCCAGATGTGCTTGTCAAAGAAGCCGCGCTGCAGCTCGGCCACAAGGAGGCGCTGGGACCGCCGCAGGGCTGCCTCGCCTGGGGAGGGACGGATGGACGGATGGACGGGCTTGAGGAGCCGCGGGCCCAGGGCCACCCCCAGGCTGCTCAGCCCCAGGCTGCTCAGGTGGGACGGCCAGGCCCTTACTTGCTGCCAGCACCTCCTTCTCTACGAGGCCGCCGTTGGCCTCGGTCTCCACTGACAGCCAGTCATTGACCAGGAAGAAGGTGCTGCGGGCATTCTGCAGGTCCCTGACAATGACGTGCTGCAGGAACCAGGCGGGGCTGAGGCCTGGGGGTGGGGGTGATGCGTCAGGCCGGCAGGCGCGCCTGGGGTGCTGGCGGGCTGGCTGCGGGTGCCCCCACAGACCTTTGTTGTCGTGCCACACGCGGATCTTGCGCACGCTGCCCAGGCTGTGCGGGGTGGCAATCTGGAACACGTCCAGGCTGTTGCGGCGGAAGGCTCTGTCCCCATCCAGGTGCCGGTGGCCGCTGCGGCCCTCCGCCCCGTACAGCATGATGCCCACGTGTGCCGTGGTACCTGGAGGTTGGATGGACGCACAGAGGGGCTGGAGTGCTGCCCGGCAGACGCGTGACCCCGGGCCCCCCTTCCTTCCCTCACCAGACACGGGCGGTCTGGCTCTGCACGGCCGACAGATACCACGTCAGTGATGTCACGTGCCAGGGACGTGACCCCTGACGGCATGGCACGTGCTCGGGCTCAGGGCGGGTCAGCCGGGTGACCATGTGAGACAGAAGCTGGGCCACGAGCTCCCCAGTCTGCTCTGGGAACAGCGGACCAGCGTCCCTGTCAGTTCCCATACACCACCTGGCCCACGGGGCGCTGCCCGCCTGTCTCCCGGTGATAAACACACGCAACGTTTTATACAATTGGGGCATCAGAAGGGGACTGGCCGACAAGAGTGGAAGCACAGAAAGGAAGTGAAAAGTGGCAGCGCAGGGCGGTGACTTAGGATCCAAAGTAACTGGGCCAGTGACACCACCTGGGGCCCGTGATGGCAAACATCAGGAGGGGAAGGACCGAGATGGTGCAGAACACCTGACACTGGCAAAATACCCACTCAGGAGCGTTCAGAGGGGCAACAGGGAGGCGTCCGAAGCCGCCGCGAGGCTGGAGAACGGGCTCTCTGCCTGCAGGAAGTGCCGTGGCTGCTCGGCAACCACTGTCCAGACCACTCAGCAAGTGCTTCACAATGAAATCAAACGCTTTTATCCTCAGCATGTCTCACATCTGTGTCATGCTGTCCTTGCTCACGACCAGTAATGGCTCATGACCACCCTCACCCTTTGACCATCCGCCACTCACACAGGAAGGCCCTGTGTTCCAGTGCCCCGGTGTCCCGACAGTGCCGGGACGACCCATACGCTCCTGCTCGCAACATGCTGGGTAAACTGAGCCCTCGTGTGGCATCACCGTGAGGGCAGGTGGCCAGAGAGCACAAGCCGGGGGCAGCCCCTCCACTCACCTGAGCCTCGGCCCCAGCCGGTCTTGACCAGGATCTCATACTTGAAGCGGCCTCCCTTCCCGCAGAAAGGGATGATGCGCACCCGGCTGACGTCCAGCTGGTCCAGCTTATGCAGGATCACGGCCATGACTGCATAGGTGACCAGGCACACGGTACACGTCAGCAGGACGATGTAGTTCACGCCTGAGGCCGGCTCCTGGGGAGACAGAGCCATCAGGCCCAGGAGCCACATCCCCCACCTCACCTTCTCAGGACGAAGAAACAGGGTGCCACTCACCGGAAAGATGAAGTGGACGTGGCTGGGGGGGACAAAGAGGCTGGCACCAAAGGCAGTGAGGTGGCGGGTAAGGCAGACAGCCTGGCTGGGGGACGTCTCCTCCAGAGGCACAAGCCCCTCTGTCTTCCACATCATCTCCTTCTCGCTGAAGTACTGACACAGGGACGTGTACAGGCCCACACTCACTTCCAGTGCTGACCAGCGGAAGTGGCTGGTCAGATTCAGGTAGTAAGTCCCACCTGGGTTTCTGGTCCTAGAAGGACAAGGGAGTATGACAGCCAGACCCCGCCAGGCCCCAGGCTCTAGGCCCCAGCCATGCTCAGAGCCATGCCTGGCCCTCCCCCTCCTGCCGCCACATCTCTTCCCACAGGGAGAGCATGTGACCTCAGCACCCGGGGATCTGGTCACACCCTGGTCACACCCACCCTGCCCTCAGAGGTCAGCCCCACGCCCACAATAGGTCCTCTGTGGGCCTGCTTCCCACCAGCAGGGCGGGCGCTCACCCTGGGGCGATGAAAAAGGTATAGGGCCTGTGGTCGCCGCCCGCCAGCTCCTCCAGGCTGATCCTCCTGCTGGCGGAGCAGTTGTGCTCGTTGGGCCCGGGCACCGAGTCAAAGTACACGGCCAGGTAGGGCTCAGGCTCCTCGGGCAAGTAGCGCTCTAGGGGCACAAGTATAGGTCGGGCGGAGGCCCTGGGCAGTCGCTCAGCCCGGGGGGCACTGCGGGAGCTATCGGGAGCCCTCCCCGCTAACTAGGGCTTAGGGGGCTGGAGCACTCTCCGGCCCGCTCTGCGCTCCTCCCCCACTGCCCCCAGGCCAGGCCCCCGAAGCCTGTGAAGCAGAAGGCAGACTTTACCAAAGGCCACGAATTGGGGGGTGGTCCGTGAGAAACACCTCCTCACCTGGCGCACCCCTGCTGCCCCCACACGGGCCGGGCTAAGGTGGGGAGGAGGCAGCAGCCCCGAGCACCCCTCCCGCGGCACCCACCACTGAGCAGCGTGTAGGTGAGCTGCAGGTGCAGCCCGGCTGCCGGGTTGCTGTTCTCAGGGGTGACCACAACGCTGATGGAGGCCTGGGGCTGGATGACGGTGGAGCCAGCAGGGGCGCGGTGGCCCGGAGCAGCCTGGTCGGAGCTGTTGGGCACTTTCACGATGATGGCACGCTCCGAGGCCAGCTGCCCGATGGGGATCTGGGTGCCGGCCTGCGTCTGGAAGGCCATGGAGGCCACCTTGGTGGAAACGGTGTAGTTGCTGATGTAGCCGAAGGGGAAGGGATTGGAGTCGACGAGGAACATGAGCTGCACCACATCACTGAGGTTGGACAGGGCCCCACTGAAGGCCGTGGGGATAGAGAAGTGGCAGCTGGGAACCGAGGCGTTGCCCTGGCACAGCAGGCTCAGCGGGTCGGAGCGCTTGCCCTGGGCCACAATCTCCTCGCCCGCCAGCATCAGGGGCTCCTCGTTGAGCACACGGGAGCGCATGAGGATGCACATGAGGGCCGATGAGAGGTGGTAGGCCCTGGATGCTACCATGAGTGAGGGCTGCTCTGTGCCCAGCTCCGAGGGCTGCGGGCCCTGCATGTCCACACTGGCCAAGTGGATGAGGTCGCCTGTGAGAGCACAGGAGGTTGTGGAGGAATGCTTGTGGGGGAGAGGCAGGAGGAGGTGGGGGGAGCCACACGAGCCTGCTGAGGCCTTGCCCGCACCTGTGATGTTGAGAATGCTGTCAGCTATGCCCGTGGGCGTCCCAGTGCCGGCAGCAGTCTCTGCCTGCAGGATGCGCATCATAGCCTCAAGCTTATGCAGCGTCTTCTTCAGGCAGGAGTGGCATACGAGCTCCCTGCTGGACACCTGCAGAGAGGCTGGCTCTGTGTTCCACCCAACTCCAGCCTGGCTGCCCAGCGCCACACCCCCAACGCCTAGGGCCGGCTCAGCTCTGTCACACGGGCTATGCTGCTGGGCGCCCACGGTGGCCCTGGCCTTTCCCAACCCCCTTCATGATGCAGCTGGAAAAACTACCCCAAGTGTGGGTTCCACCCACATGCCTCCCTGCTGAAAGCTCTTCTGTGGCTTCTCTCCACCCAAATAAGACCCAGAGTGATGGGGCCCTGCCACCCACCCCCAGCCACGTGCATGGCCATGGGAGCCACATGGCACAGGGCTCCCCACCTCCCTGGGAAGGGGCTCTGCTCCCTTCTCTGTTGAAGGCTCTGGAGCAATTTCCCACCCCCCACTGAGACTAGGCTCAACCTGGACCAGCCCAGTCCAGTCCCCGAGCCCTGGACAGTGGAGTGGGTCGCTCTCCAAGCTACAGAAGCCAGGTGGGGCGTGACTGTGGGCTGGAGGGGGATGGCACAGGAATGGCCTCTTTGTGTCCGACCCCCCTATAGCTAGGCTATTCCTTATGCCCCAGGCCACCCTGCACAGTCACCAGAAGGATGGAGGCCCCTGTGGCTCCACCCTGGAATGCCCAAAGACCAGCAAATGACTGGGGAGACTGGCTGGGACAAGGGCTGCCAAAGGGCCTGAGCATCCCCCTACCGTGCACTGGGCCAGCGCCGCCGCGATCTGCTGGATGTCATCCACGGTGTTGACCCGCAGGGAGACCAAAGTCTCTGTGACATTCTTGCGGATCTGGGCTTGCAGCTGCCGCCTGGCATCCTCCTCTGCCTCCATGGCCAGAACCTGCTCGGACTGCAGGCAGCAAGCACAGGGGGGCCCTGAGTGGGCAACGAGCAGCCCCAGCAGCAGTGGGGGGGCAGTGCAGGCTGTCTCCACCACCACGAAAGTTGGGTGGCAGCTCAAGGACTGTTTCTTCAGGAGCAAAAGGAAGCTTTCCCAGGACTCCTTCCCAGGGGTGTGCTCGGGAGTGGGGGAGTCCACAGGTGGGGACAGGGACCAGAACTTGTTTCAAGGTGACCCACAAGAGAACTAAGCACGTGCTACGCTGCAGGGACTGGTGTGGGCCCACTGTCCCCACTGAGGACAGATGAGAGGAGTCCTCACCCCTGCACTGGCCTCATTGAGCACAGTGATGAGGGCCAGCGAGTACTCGATGACGTGCTGGGGGTCGGCCTGTCTCAGCAGCCTGGGCAGCATGCTCTCCGTGAGGCCGTGCAACCAGCTGGTGAGGTCTGCGGGTCCTCCCTGGGGGTCGCCAGGAGGCTGTGGCAGGGTGATGGCCAGAGACCTGAGGGCAGAGTCCCGGGGTGAAGGAGTGGCAGTCCCCACTCCCACCTGCCACCTGTCCCGACCCCTCCCCCGTCCAGGCTCACCTGTTGAGAGCGACCACAGCTGCACCCAGCTGGTCCTGCACGACCACAGCCAGGCCCACCTGGAAGTGCGGTGCGAAACCCGGCGGCAACACAGCTCCGTAGGCAGAGAGGCTGCCCCTGTACACGCAGAACTCCTCGCAGTGGCCCTGGCGACAGCGCCGCAGCAGCAGTGCGTACACCAGTGGGGCGCTCGCGTCTTCGGCGTCCTGCCAGCCTGCGGGGCCCTCGGAGCGTCAGTGGCGCCCCCAGCCCCCCGCCCGCGCCCCCCCTTCCACTGCGCTCACCTGTGCACTCGAAATGCACCTTGGTGGTGAGGGCGCGCACGGCGTCAAGCGGGAAGAGGCGGCAGGAGCCCCCGCGCGGGGGCCGGTTGGCTGACAGGCGGATGGAGGCGCAGCCCTCCTCCTCGCCCGAGCGGCCCAGCACGGTGAGCGTGAACGTGTAGCCCTCGCCGTCCCGCAGCACGCCGCGCCGCAGCACCAGCCGCATGCCCGAGCTGCCCGTCGACGTGGTCCTCTGGTCCAGCACCAGCGTCTGGTTGCTGAAGGTGCGCGCCGCCCAGCGCTGCGGGGCCCGGGGGCGGGGCCGCGGTCAGGGGCGGGGCCCGATGACGCTCCCGCCCCGCCCCTTCACGTCGCCCCTCCCCTCCCCGGCGCCCCGCCCCCGCTCGCTCACCCCTCGCTTGGAACCCTCGCTGCAGTTATCACAGCGGCCCTCCAGGTACACGTAGGAGCTTCGACTCACTGCGTACACTGCCTGCGCCTTGCAGGACACGCACTCCAAGGACACGATGGGCACGCGGCCCCTGCGGATCAACACCTGGGGACGGGGGTGTCAGAGGGAAGCCATGACCTGAGCCAGACCCTTGAATCTGCGCTGCGCGGCGGGGAGCTGGCGGCTGACCGGGCGGCAGAGGAGGCACCACTGCCCTCCTCTCCGGACCTGGCCAGCTCCTTCTCGGCCTGAGCCCTCACCCAGGACGATCACCTGGTTGTGCGTCTCCCAGGCTGGGGACGGTGGTGGGCATTCTCAGTGCTCGCCCACGAAGGGGAACCGACGGATGAGCGCCTGTGTGTGGGAAGGGACCCCGCAGTCCCTGCTGCCTGAGACTGGGGCCCACCTCAGCCAATCCAGACCAGACCCCACTCTGGGCAGGCCCACTGAAGAGCCCCAATGTTGGGGGCCGACAGCGCCTCGCAGGGCACCCCCATGCAGCCTAGCGCACCTGCTCCCGTCAGCACACCTGCCTGGGGATCAGCCACACCGTGGTCCTGACCCGCCTGGAGGGCCCAGGGGAGGGGAGTGGTGAGCACAGGTACAGGTGGGTACAGCCCCTTCCTGTTCAGAAATGAGGACACCCGTGCCCTGGGGAGGGGACTGTTTCCTCACAGCCTTTGGCGCTGAACAGCCGCTCACAGGTGGCTACGGTGCCTGGGGCCCTGGGAACCGTTTGGGAGGAAACCATGTTGAAGCAGGACACTTTGTTAAAGAGAAATTATCAAAAGCACTAACTCCTAATGAGAACCGGTAGCTTCCAGAAGCACGACATCATTAGTCCTCGCAGTGTTTGGGGGCAGTCGGCCCTGGACACTCAGCCCTCCCTGTCCACCCCGGGGGCCTGGAGCTCGGCCTTGCTGGTTCAGGCCCAGGCCAGCAGCACCCACCGTCTGGTTGGTGGCCTCCTCCTTCCGGCCGGCCTTCCACACAGTCAGGTTGAAGGTGTACTCCACACCAGCCTGCAGGCGCTCCCGAGGAACGATGACCACGCTGCTTCCCCGGGGCCCGAAGGTCAGGGTACAGCCACCAGTCTCACTCTGCAGCCACATGGGGAAGGAGTGTGAGACCCGGGATGGCTTCAAAGCAGAGCCTGGCGAGGGCACAGCCGGGAGACCCCCTCCCTATGCTGGGCTCAGCAGCACAAACAACCTAGGGGCTGGGGCCGGGTGAGGGGTGGGGTGGGGACACATCCATGCCCCGCAGGGCACCCGACCTGTGTCGAGGCCACACAGGCCCAATGGAAGCTGAGTGGTGTCTGGTCACCGTCCTCTAGGTTGGGATCATAGGATTTGCTCCCGTCCAGCACCAGATCCTGAGTGTCTGACCACACGCGGTACGAGCCGCCCTCAACAATGGGCACCAGGCGCTCGGGCACCACAGTCACATTGGCTTGGATGCTCCGTGCCAGCGGTGTGTCCCCAAATGATACCATGAACACAAAGCAGTAGTGGCCCACAGGCAGTGCCAGCCGTGGCACGACCAGCTGGGGCCGGCTCATGTCCACACTGGGCAGGGCCACAGGAGCCAGGCGCCCAGGCCGCTGGCAGCTGGCAGCACGGTACACCTGCCAGCGGTACTCGGTCTGATAGGTGACACAGTCACGCAGGTTGACGTGGGCCTCCAGGTAGTTGCGCTGGGAGCGCCGCATCAACACCTGTGGGGGCAGGGCCACATCCACCTCGGGCTCCCTGCAGGCCAGCACGTGGACGGTGACTGTGGCCTGGGCCACGAAGAAGCTCACGAGGTTGGAGGCATTCACCTCTATGCGGTAGTCCCCTGGCCGCAAATAGGAGTGTTCAGCCCAGGGCTCCTCCGTGTCCTCCACCACGGCCCCATCCCCGAAGTCCCAGCGATAGGCCACACGCCGGGGGCTAGGGCTTGTGGCGGCCTCAAACCGGGCTGTGCGGTTGGTAAAGCAGCGGCCACTGCGCAGCACCACATGCTGGATGGCATCCTGGACCTCCATCAGCAGCGTGAGGTTCACGCCGCCCAGCTCATTGAAGGCACGCACGTGGATTTCCAGCAGCCCCGCAGCCACGGGGGTGTAGGTGACATCACGGCCCGAAAGGATGACCAGTGAGTCCCCCTGGACCTTTTGCAAGGAGAAGTACCAGGCGTAGGCCACGCGGGACCCACGCTGCACCCGGGCTGTGAAGTTCCTCTCCGTGCCCGTGGGAATGCCCAGCTCGCAACAGTGGGGCACCTGGAGCCCACCCACAGCCTCGAGCACCAAGATGCGCACCTGGGCCTGGGCCCGGCTCACGTGGTTCTCAGCCTGGACGCTCACCGTGTAGTCCCCGACTCGGGGGAAGCTGCGGGAGAAGCGGGGCCCAGGGAGCGCCTCCATAGCGGCCCCGCTGACCTGCAGATGGAAGCGCACGGCGGAGCCGGCAGCCAGCATGACCTGGAAGTGGACCAGCTGCCCCGGCTCCGCCACCTTGCTGTCGGCCCACACCACCAGGCCCGCAATGGGTTCCTCTACCGTGAGCTCACGTGTGGCCGTGACCCAGCTGACTGCATTGGAGGCATTGAGCCGCACGGAAAAGGCGCCCGCATCACGGAAGACCACAGCAACTTGCTGGCCACGCCTGCTGCCTCCCGGCACCGTCCAGCACCAGCTCACGTTGGTGCCTGAGTCCAGCTGTCCCCAGAAGGGCACCGCAGAGCCTGCTGCCACGAAGCCGCGGTCCATGTCGCCGGCCCGGATGCTGAGGCCACTGACCGGCACCTGCACAGCCACTTCGATGGTCACATTGGCTGAGCCCAGCCAGTTCATAGCTGTCACCCTGATCAGGTACAGGCCGGGGCTGGGGAAGACATGGGTGGAGGATGGCTCTGGGGTCTCCCAGCTCAGTCCTCCCTCCGGGGACCAGGTGTAAGTGACACCACTACCCCCAGCTAGCTCGGCACAGAGGATGACGCTGGAATTGACTGCGGCCGGGTTTGGGGAGGCCACAGCAGCCAGTGCACCCACGGGCTCCACAAAGTCAACCGTGCGGTTGGCCCAGGCTGTGCCCAGCATGTTGGCAGCCCGCAGTCGGACATGGTACGTGCCGGCCTCAAGCACGGTGAGTGAGAAGGCTTTGCCGCTGCCGGCCAGGGCCGGGCCGCCATCCCGCTGGGCGCTCCAGCTGTAGGAGATGTTGGTGCCGTCGCTGACCATGGCCTGTAGCTGCAGCGTGCGGTTGGTGGGGAAGCAGCAGCCGCCCCCTCCCCCTGCCACCTGCAGCCCCTCGATGTGCCGCAGGACGTAGATGAAGATGCTGTCCTGGGCGGAGCCCACCTCGTTCTCAGCGGTCACAATGATGTTGAAGGTGCCCACGGAGCGGAAGGTGTAGGAGATGGTGGGGCCCCCAGGGATGGGCGTGCAGCGGTCGCAGAGCACCCAGGAGTAGCGCACGTCGCTGCCGGCCTCCAGGGAGGTGGTGAAGCTCACGCTGCCATTGAGGGGCACCACCGTGCGGCTGGCGTTGACGCTGAGCCCCTGCACGCGCCGCTGCACCGTGATGTTCAGCCAGGCCTCGCCGCGGCTCACCTCATTCCACGCGCTCACCCTGACGGTGAAGTGGCCCGTGCTGTTGTAGGCGTGCGTGACCGAGGGGCCCTCGAGGTGCCCGCCGTCCCCCAGTTCCCACAGGTAGGTGGCGGGGTGTCCACGGCCCATGGCAGAGAACAGGTAGGGCCGCTGCAGCTCGAGCACACCAGAGCCGTTGAACCCAATGCCCGTGAGCTCCACGGGCTCCTCCACTTCCACGAGTGCAGAGTCATTGGCGGCCGAGATGTTGTTGGAGACGGCGACCGTCACCAGGTAGGAACCTGGGTCCGCATAGGTGAACGTGGCTTCGGGGCCCCCGACACGGGGCGCGTCTTCAGGGCCAAAGTCCCAGGTATAACGGTAGGGGAAGGGGGGCCAGGCATGAGCCACCAGATGGGCCTCATCCCCGAGGCGCACAAACTGCCTCTCGGGCCACAGGGTGACGTTGCCCACCTCGGGCTCCACACAGACGCTGGTGAAGTAATGGGCCTTGTTCACAGGGCTTGACAGGACCAACGCCAAGGGGAACGTTCCACTCCGTGTGAAGTTGTGTGTCACCGTTGGGTCCCCAAAGATGGTCGTGTTGGATGAGCCATCCCCGAACGTCCAGTCAAAGATGTAGTGGGCAGGGTCCCCGGTGACGTGGGCCGTGAACCAGGTGTGGGGCTGCACAGGGATGCAGGCCGCAGGCTCAATCCGCAGCACCTCCAGGACGAAGACGTGCACAGGCAGGCTCAGGGCCAGGTGGCCCGCAGGGCTGGACACACCCACGGTCACCGTGTGGTTCTGTGCCCGCAGGTAAATGTGTTCCACCATGGCCTCGGGGCCCACAAGCACGGTGCCATCCCCCATGTCAAAAGTCCACGTGACGTTGTCTCCCGACTCCAGGATGGCGCTGACTGTCACGGGCGCGCCCTGTTCCACAGATGGGCTCAGGCTCACACTCAGGCCCCGGAGCTCCTCAAAGACGCGGACGCTGGTGCACGCTGTCACACCACTAACTGTGTTGTTCACCTCCAGATGGACGCGGTAAATACCCCTCGAGGCATATGTGTGGCTGACCTCTGTTTGGTGCTGCGTCACAGCTGGGGAGCCATCCCCAAAGTCCCACGTGTACAAGATGCCCCCAGGTGAAGGCAGTGGGTGTGGGGAGAAGGTGACAGGCTGCCCGGCCACCAGGACGTGGCTTCCCACAGCCACAGCCACCGCAGGTAAGGTGGCGCGCACACTCACAGGCACTTGCTGCGTCAGGTTCTCAAAGGCGTTGGACACCAGCAGGGTCAGGTTGTACTCACCTAGGGGACAGACCCTAGTGAGGACAAGGCCAGGCCCACTGCCACCACCTGCTTGGCAAAGTCACCACCTAACCCCATGTAGCTGTGTGGTGTTGCCCCTTGGGAGGGCAGCACGGGGCCCCAGTTAAAACATGAAGGGACAATGCTCTTGGACCCAGCCCTGAGGGTCCTTGCAATGAGGGGGGGCAGGGTGCCATCAGCACAAGGCAAGACGTGAGGCGCTGGCAGGAATGAGAGGAGGACAGCAGCTGCCGGTGTGGGGCAGAGGTGGTGGGGGCGCCTTGGTTTACTGTGTATTCTGTGTGGGAGGCTTCTAGAACTTGTAACCCCTTCTACCCCCAAAAGGGTCTGAGTGGGGACCAAGCGGGGGGGGTGGTCTGGTTTCTGGCCAGGAGACTGGAATCATGGGGCTCAGCAGCCAGTCCCCTCCTCACCCCCAGCCCCCCTCCCTCACCGTGTTTAGGGCCCCAGGCCGTCAACCCAGACCAGATGGAGGGAGGATGGGGACTGTCCCCACAGGAGGTCGGTAGGCTCCAGCCCTCACCTGGGACGGCATAGACGTGTGTGACACTGTGCTCCACCAGCACCTGGGCCACCGTGGGGTCTGGGACCCAGGAGTCATTGTATGGAGGCTTGAACTGGCCGAGCACCTGATCCCCATCCCCAAAGGTCCACCTGCCAGGGCAGCGGGCAGACAATGAGCAGGGGTGGGCGCACCCCCGCCCCTGCCCCCTCCCGGGGTCCCACACACCAGCAGCTCCCGGCAGGTGGGGGCGTGGAGGCTGGGGGACTGCCCGGCACCAGCCCCGCCCGGCTCAGCCTGCCCCACTGCCTGCCAGGCCGCGCACTCACAGAAAGGCCACCTCCACAGCCGAGTCCACCAGCACGTGCGCAGCCAGCTCCAGGGTCGTGTTGGGAGGCAACGCGGGTGGCACAGCAGACACCCGAAGGCCCCTCATCTTGTGCATCCGCTCCACGGTGACGTTGTAATTCACGGTGACGTTGCTCACGTGGTTGGAGGCTGTCAGCTGTAGAGACAGGTAGCCGTGTGTGGGCTGCTGCGGGTGGTGGGAAGGCCGAGGAGCAGCGGACAGACCCCACCCTGCACTCACCCGCAGCCAGCCGGGTGTCCTCGGGAGCAAAGCAGAAGGGAAGGCAAAGGTGAGCGCCGCCCGCCCCCCGCACCCCCCCGCCCCCCCCCCCCCCCCCCCCCGCGCCTCCCACCCACCGAGAGCTTGAAGACGGCAGCACTCTGGTAGATGACATTGAAGACCACGTTGTGGAAGGTCAGGGACTGCTTGTCGTCAATGGTCCAGCGGAAGACCACGTCGGAGCCGGCCTCCACCACGGGGCTGTACCTCTGCGGGAAGGACATAGCGTCGGCCTTTGGGGCAACTCCGCCCTCAGCTCAGGTCCCCCCACCTGGACACGCCTCCTGGGGGGCCTCAGGGGCTGACCTCAAGACACCACAGGGGAGAAGGTGAGTGGCCGTGTGGTGTGGGGCTGGGCTGGGACTGAAACACACTTTGACCTTACAGCCCCTCACTTTCCCAATCTGGAAAGCGACCCAGTACCAGCGACGGAAAGAGCCCTCCATCTCTGAACGTCCACACACCCCATCCCTGGGCTCTCCCCGGGCCCCTGAGTTGTGGACAGCACAGGCTGCCCAGGAAGGCCCGGCAGACGCAGAGGGCCTCGTGCTCAGGGATGTTCACCAAGGCAGCCGACAGACCAGGTGTGGCCGGGGTACGCCGAGACCACAGTTGCATGGGTGGAGGGCAGCTAGAGACGGTCCTTCCGACGGCCCGTGTGTGAAGGCCGCGGAGCCGAGGGCTGCCCGGCGGGGAGGGACAGCCTGGCACGGGGCCAGCAGCAGGGCACCAGACCCTCTAGCCTGGTGGGAACACAGCAGGGGCCTCGAGAACACACGCAGGTTCCGCAAACTTGCAACGGGCTTCTGGTGCACAGCGGCAGCAGAGTGAGCACCTTTACAGCCGCTGTCTTAGCAGGGCCTCTTCACTGACTCCGGAACTCACGAGCCACCTAACAGAACCCGCCGGGAAGCCAACCGTGGAGCCTGCTGTCCCCAGAGGCTGAGCTGCGTCCTCCCCAGGGAGGGGCTGCCCTCAGCACGAGCACCTTGTCTGGCCTCACTTACCACCAGGACGCCCTGCAGCACACGGGCTTCGGGGCTGGGGGCGGCACGAAGGCCACAGATGGGCTCCTCGGCCTTGACCCGCAGGCTGAGGTTGGCGTGGCCGGCGCTGTTCTCCACCACGATCTCCACCGCGTGCTCACCCTCGCTGAGCCCAGGCAGCACAAGCACCGCAAACAGGGTGTCATTGGCCTCGAGAGTGCAGCTGGGTACCAGGGCAGCCACCGTGGCAGGGCAGGTGGTTTCAAAGGGTGCACTGGCATTGCCCCCAGGCCAGCGGGCCATGGCGGTGGCGTTGGTGCCAGAGTCCACCTGGAGCACCAAGACTGAGCTGTTGGTGGGCACATAGAGGCGGCCGTCGTGGGGGATCGGGTGGGCGACACGCAACCCAGCCACGGGGGAGAGCACATCGAAGCTGCAGGACAGGTTGTGTGTGGACACACTGTTGCCCACGGTGGCCCGGACCTCATAGCGCCCAGGCCGCCGCAGCCCTGGGTTGGGCCGCAGGCCCAGCAGGGTGGTGAGGCGCTCTGTGGCCATGAGCAGCCGCAAGGCACAGGCCAGGCCGGCCGGGGCTGCCTCCAGCTGAGCAGGGAGATGCACCAGCCAGGCCGGGGAGGTGGCGGAAAAGTAGAGGGCCTCAGCGCCAGGGGCGCCAAGTGCTGGAGAGCAGCACAGAAGGGCACCTGGTCCCGCGTCATGCTGCAGGGCGATGAGGTCACCAGGCTTCAGGGGCCCGTCCTGGCCACGGAAGGTGACCTACAGGAGAGGCAGGTAGGTCGTGTCAGGACCTCCCAGGGGGCCACCGCGGGTCAGGGGCTCTGCACGGGAGCACTGAAGCAGGGCCTCCAGCAGGTGGGCAGGTTCTACCCGGGCCAGCCCAGACTCTCGCTCACAAGGGACAGTGGCACAGGCTCAGAGCGGGGGGTTTGGGGAGGCAAGGATGGAGGCAGGGGTGGGCGTTTCCTGGGCAGGCGTAGGGCTTCTGCAGATGCTGTGCCCAACATAAGCACAAACGGCTGAGGTGGCAGTTTCTGAGGCTGTGGTGCTAACCAGGGACACTGACAAAGCCAGGGCAGGGCCGTGGCAGGGGCTGGGGGGGCTCAGTGGAAGGGTCTGCAGTTTTGTCTGTGTCTGATGAGGAGACCCAGGCCTCGGGCAGCAGAGGGGAGGCAGCTGGCACCCAGGCCAGTGACACGTACTGAGTACTGGGAAGGAGGACCCGCCGGTACAGAGAAGAGGAACTCCCTCAGCAGCACACAGGAGGCCCCGGGGAGTCCCGGCCCAGACGTGGACCCATTGGCACAGGCCCAGGGGCCGCAGGGGTCATCTGGTGGCAGGTGGATACTGGCTCTGGGGCACCAG
This sequence comes from Vulpes lagopus, assembly GCF_018345385.1. Lineage (NCBI taxonomy): Eukaryota > Metazoa > Chordata > Mammalia > Carnivora > Canidae > Vulpes > Vulpes lagopus. The sequence continues at coordinate 127,825,966 of NC_054826.1, read as the reverse complement.
CGTCCCTCTGGGGTGCACTCAGGGACTGACTCGGTCCGGCTCTCCCGGGACCCACTCTCAGGCTCCCTGCTGTTCCCTGGGGCCCCTGCAAGGAGAAGAGGTACGCTGGTCATGCTGATGAGCCCGAGTCGGGGACACCCCCACCATGACTCGAGGACTTGCCAGGCAGCAGCCGGGCCCCCACCATCATGCCTCTCCCCATCCTGACACTGAGTCAGCTGACACACGCAGTCCTGGGGATCCCAAGGCTGAGTGGGTCTCTCTATGTATGGCTGGAGGCCAATCCAGTAGCCATGGGACCAGTGCATGTGACAGCACAGACACCTCCCCACCCGCAGACAGAGTCCCACCTGCTTCTCCCACGGGCCGGAACACCTGCAGCCGCAGCTGGGCGGGCCGGCGCAGCTCCTGAGTGCCAAACTCAGCCGCGGTGAGGAAGGCTTCCCTGCTCAGGCCCAGGCTGGGTAACACCATCACCTGAGCGGGGGCAGGGGGCGCTGCTCAGCTCCACAGACCCCGACCTCCCCCACCGGTCCCACCCTGCTCTACCCCACCAAGTGGGGCTTGACACTGTGGAGGACACTCAGGATGAAAAATCAAGTCGGAACCATCTGTGAGCAGAACTGCCATCTTGTTTTGTGAAAACCCCCACAAACACCCGAGAGAAGGCTCGGGAGTACCCAGAGCTTTCTCAGGTACTGGGGTGGGGCCTGCTGTCTGCGTGGTGGAGGGTCCCTGCAGCACCTCCAGTGGGCACATGGGGCATCAGGAAGGCAGGAAAAAGAGCTTGTTTTTAAAGAGCCACAGCAGCCAGTCTAAGGCTCAGGCTCCAGACTGTGTCCTGGAGGGCCCGGGGTCAGCCTACCTCGACAAGCTCCTGGGGGGCTGAGAGGGCCTCCTGCTGTGCCAGGGGGCTCAAGGGTCCCTGCAGGTCCCCACTGGGCGCTCCCACGAGGAAGTTCTCCGCGTCCCACACGGGACCTAGGATGACAAGGGTGCAATGAGGTCCTGGGCCCCGGAGGAGAGCGTTGTGGGGCCCAAGGCAGGGCCGGACCCCGGACAGAGCCACCTGGCAGGAGCCTCCCAGGCCCCCCAGCTTGGTCTGTCTCATCGGGGGCAGGCTCAGCTCAGCACAACAAGTGCTCAGCAAACACAGAGGCCACTGAACAGCTAAGGAAGGAGCCCAGGATGGGGGAGGTGACCGTCTGGCCAGGACAGAAAGGGCAGCCCGGAGACCCTGCGTGGTCGGGGGGCCCTGGGGGCGGGGGAGGACAGCCGCGGGGAGCTCCCGCCCGTGCTTCAGGGAGGCGGCTTCTGTCCAGGACAGGTGACCCCACCGCCGCGGCCCCAGCGCACCTCCAGGCCGCAGCTCGCAGACGTAGCTATGGGGCGCCGAGCACAGGTCCGTGTTGCACTGGCCCGCAGGCCCGAGCCGCACGCAGCGCTCGGCGGTGGCGGGGTGCGGCTCCCCGGGGAGCCAGTTCTGGCAGCTCTCGAGGCTGAAGGCAGCGCCCTGCACCGCCGGGCCCGCCTCCGCCCCCTCCACAGCCGAGAAGCCGATCCACACGTCTAGGCTCCTGCGGGCAGGCGGTGGGGGGGCGCTCAGGGGCTCCACGCAGACAGCACCCTCCCCAGCCCTCCCACGGGAGCCCCTCTCCTCACTCTCCACATGGGGAAACCGAGGCTCGGAGACCCGGCAAGCAAGGCCACGGCAGCGTCCACACACACCCGAGCCTACGGGGCGGGGGCCCCACCCGCCCACACCGTACTGTGACAAGGCTCTGGGGGCAGGGGCGCCTGCGGGGTGCAGCTGGCTGAGCAGCCGACTAGGTTCCAGCTCAGGTCACCATCTCAGGGTCATGAGATTGAGCCCCCATGCTGGGCTCCGCGCTGAGGGGGCATTCTGTGGGAAAACCTCTCTCCCCCTGCCCCTCCCCCTGCCCCTCCTCTTCCTCCCTTCCTCTAAAATGGATACTAAAAATCTTCAAAAAACAAAAACAAAAAAATCAAAAAATAAAATAAATAAAAATCTTCAGAAAAAAAAAAAAGGCGGCTCTGGGTGTAGCATTTGGGAAACAGAACACCTGCACATCAGCCCCCCAAACAGGCCACTGCCCACAGCTCTGCCCACACGGGAAGACCCTTCTGGAGGCAGGGCTTATCGACACCTGGACAGGGGAGCACTGGGAGAGGAGTGAGGTGCCACGGTCAGGGCCAGGGCGGGGGCCCAGCTTCTGCCAGCTAACTGGGTGACCTTGGGCAGAGGCCTTGACCATTCTGGGCCTCAGTCTCCCCTTCTGGACACTGAGGATGCCCAGGGCATGATCCCATCGGGTCGGCCCACACAGGGAGTCGGGGGGGGGGGGGGGGGGGGAGATGGGCCTCGGCAGGCGCCAACAGTAGCGGGGGAGGGGTGGTGCAGGCTGCAGGGAAGCACATTTCCTCCCAGTCCAGGGAGGCCCAGGCAGCCTCCACGGTCACAGCAGCACCGTCCCCACCCCTGCCAGGAGGGGCTCAGCAGGGGACAGCGGGGTGAGCAGCAGACAGGACGTGTGGTGCTGCCCCACCCTCACCCCCACACCTGTTTGAAGAGCTGTCAGGAATGGTGTCCGCCAAGCAGGACGTCAGCTGGACGCGGCTCCTCCAGCCACCCCCGCCTCTCCTCCTGAGCCTCCTCAGGCCTCAGGCTGTCCCTACCCCGGCATTCTGGGGACCTCACCTCCCAGCCTCTCCAGGAGTGGGGGGGTACCTGGTGACCTGGGAGACCAGGAAGTGCTGGATGGCGGGACTGTCCACCATGGCCAGGGCGGCCCCGGCCCAGGCACGGCACTGCTCCTGCGCCTGCAGCCAGGCGGCCTTCTCTGCCACCAGACGGTAGCAGTGCCCGTTACCAGGGAAGATGACGGTGTCCGAGGGGCAGAGTGGATGTACCACTGCAGGGTCTGCAAGTGCAGAAGAGGGCATCGATGTGTGTCCAACCGGGACTGTCCCACCCACTCCGGCCCTTGGGTGCGGGGAAGGCACCCACCTTGGGCTGGCTCCTCGCCCACAGCCACAATGCTGTATGTGGCTTCCAGGTCCGAGCCGCCACGATTTCGGACACCAAACTTGAGGGTCTCATCGCTGCGCACCGAGGTGAGGCACATGAGCTCCAGGGAGGCAGGGGCCGCCTCCACGTGCACCTGGGTCCCTACCTGGGCTGAGCCAGCCCCCAGGGCCAGCACAACAGTCACGTGATAGCGCCCGGGCAGCAGGTAGCGGTGAGTGGTGGTGGGACCAGCAATGTCCACCTTGGGGGAGCCGTCACCGAAGTCCCAGTGTGTGGAGCTGACGGGCAGGGAGGCAGTGACATGGAAGGCTGCTGGCTGGCCAGAGGCCAGGGGTCCCTGAGGCCCCACCAGGGCGGCCCCTGGGGAGGCGGGGAAGATGTTCTGGAGGAGAGTGGGGCCCCCACATGCAGGGGCAAGGGCCAGTGGGGCGCCGGAGCAGAAGGGCAGGCAGGCTGAGGAGGCGTTGGGGGGCTGGGTGGCCCCGCACAGGCACCAGCCCTGGTCTGAGAAGGCCCCAAGGCCATGGCCAGCCGCAAAACAGAAGGCACCGCAGGCCTCGGGCGTCAGTGGGCCCTCGTGGGCGGCTGAGAAGGCCACCAGCGCCACAGCACCCGAGCTGTTGTCAGGGAGGCAGGCAATGTACTCCTCACCTGGACGGAGCAGACAGGCTGGTCCCCATCACGTCACCTCCACCCAACGGCTGCTGTCCCTACCTCCCGTCCCCCCCCCCCCCCCCGTGCCATCCCCTTGGTCCAGAGGGCCTTCCTCACCCCAACCCGGCTTATCTCAAGCACCGTGATTACTGTCCAAGCGCCTCTGCTGCCCGGGTCCCGCCTCCCACCAGCCAGGTAACCCTGGAGCACCTACGGGGACCTCCCCAGCAGGGAAGGCCCGAGCTGGCCCCACTCCAGCCACACTCACCACAGCCACCATCCAACAAGGGGACCCCGAGGAGGGGCCGGCCAGCTAGGGGGCCGGGCCCAGCACATGTGGCCGCCTCGGGCCGAACCATGCGAACCTGCTGCTCTTCCGCCCAGCGAGGCAGCCACGCCAGACCGCAGTCACACTCCAACGGGTTTCCGCTCAGGTTTCTGTGGGAGGCATGAGGCCAGGCGCTCAGCAGACGACAGGGCAGATGGTGGTGGGGGGTACCCGGACAAGCACAGCATCCCACCACCCCTGTGGCAGCCTGCTGGGCCCTGAGAGAGCTCCAGTAGGCAAGCAGACAGTCCCCAGGGCCTGGTCAAGTGGGAAGGGGCACAGAGGCCAAGTCAGGAGGGCAAAGAGGGTCACGGGTGGGGGGGCTTGGCTAATGACACCCACCAAAATCACTTACATTTCACTTAAGTTAAATAAGTTAGAAAATATTCCTTCTTCTAGAGTTGAAATCTTGTTGTTACTGATATCCCTGGAAGAAAGGGGGGATACAGCAGGTCTGATGGGAGCCCCAGTGACCCACACGAGGACAGGCAGCTGCCACCGGCCCACCCCGCAGACTCCCGCGGCCCCTGGGGGGACCACTCACAGCTCTGTCAGTGCAGAGAGGTTCGCCAGGAGCCCGACATCCAGTGCCCGGAGCAGGTTGTGGGAGACGTCTCTGGGGAGCAAAGTGGTCAGTGATCAGGGCCAGAGCCCCGCAGGGCACAGAGCAGACCGAGGCCCACCCCACAGGCTGCTCTGGGGCTGGGCCAGGATGGAGGCTCCAAGTGAATGGAACAGGACAGGGCAGGTGGCCCCCAGGACTCCATCCACGCATTGTGCCATTCCCTTTCTGCCCCGAGTCCCTCCCCCAGCCCAGCAGTGCCACCCCACACAGGGTCCAAAACAGGGCAGCCCAGGGGTCTCCAGGCCCGGGGCCCCGCTGTCACTGGCATGGGGGGGGGTCTCAGGATGCCCCCAAGACACCGTGGAGGACAGAGGGCAGGTAAATGGGGAGGGGGCCGTGGTGGACAGCCTCCTGTCACGGCTACGGGGACAGGCCACAGGGAAGAGCGAGGCGAACACAACCCCAGGAAACACACCGGCCCGGCAACAAGGTCACACACAGCTCCACCGGGAAGCACAGGGGTCGGGGATTGCAGACACAGGCTGAAACATGATGCGTGGCTGCTGCGTCGGAGTGGACCCTCCCGAGACCCGGTGACCCCGCGAGAACCCACGCAAGGACACAGGGACCAGGAGTCAGAGCCTGTTCTCCACAAACCGCAGGACGTTCAAAATCAGACGTGACGGGGAGTAACCCAGCCGTGGGAAAGGAGCCCAAAGCCCGAGTGACAACATTCTGGAACCACATAGAGTGAAAGAATGCAGAACGGGACGCCCTTCTTGCAGCATCACCGTACTGGCAGAGACAGGCATCAAAGCCACGGAAAAGCACGCGACATCCACCCCTGCTGTCACCACGCCAGCGGAGCGCAGGCCAGAGGGCACTGGCCATTCCGGTGCAGGCCCAGAGGCTGCGGCACCCCTTCACACCCACCACGGCCCGGGCCCCAGGGAAGAGAGCAGGCGGTCATGGCCACGCTGACCCCTGGGGATACCCCCGAAAGCACTTGACCCCCAAGATGTGAACGTTCCCAAACCACGACCCCCGGTGCTGGCGATGCTCCCCCACCACCCGGGGAGGGTGGAAGCCCTTCAAGCAAGGCACCCTGCAGCCAACGACTCCACTCTCCCTCCCCGCCTGGACTCCTGGGGGCGTCCCACTTCCTGGGATGGAGACCCGCGGAGCACCCTGACTTGGGGGGCGAAGGTCACCCACTCCTCCTCAGCCTCTCATCCCCCCAGGCTCGCACACACGTCGGAGTAGCCCCCTGCTACATGGCCTCCACACAGATGAGGCCTGGGCCTCCCACCCGCAGAGCCCGTGCCCTTGCAGGTGCCACTGCCTGCCCTTCGATGTCCTCACAACGCCTCTCAGCGGCCTGACCGCAGGCCCCCGAGGCCCCCCAGTGGTGCAGAGGCCCAGGGTCCACTGACGCCTCCTCCAGGCCCTGCCGACCCAGCTCCTACAACACTCAGACTCCCCTACTGCCCCAACCACAGCCTGGTCCCAGCACCCCCTCCCGGGCACCTGCCTGGCCTCCCGAGGCAGCCTGCCACGCATCCAGCCCCAACAGTCACCCTCTGAAACAGGGCCTGCTGCAGACACGAGTCAGAACGGGCTGGTGTGAGAACAAGGTCCTCCTGGGGCAGCCGAGGCACTGAGGGCCAGCCCAGGCCTGGGCCTCCAGGCACACAGGCCCCCGGGACACAGGGGCTTCGCGGCTGGGATGCCCAGAGCAGCGCCCCGGCCTGGCCCCTGATGCCGCGGACTGTGTCTGGAACCAGGTTCAGGAGGCGACACCCACCACAGCCCAACCCCTGCTTCACCCTGCAGATCTGCCGGCCCCACAGGGTCTCACGGCAACCAGCAGGGGCTGCGGGCTGCACCTCCTCCAGGCCGCCCTGCCATCTGCACTCCCCACATGGCTGGGGGCCGGGGGGCACCCAAGGGGGGAGCAGGCCACAGGGGTGCCCGTACCCCTGGAGGCGGGGCTCCCAGGGGTAAGGGGTGGGGGTGGGGCTGGGGAGAAGCCCCCCACCACTGTGACCAGCACGCCCCACCCGACAGGTGGCAGAGCGCCTAACTTGGAAAAGTTCAACTTCCAGGCCAGAGGTTCGAAAGCAGCACCAGCTGGAGCCCTTGCACATGCGGTGCAGCCCCCAGCGGCCCCCACCCCCGAACCAGCGGAGCCACACACAGGGGAGCCACGGAGCTCCTCCCCTCACCTGTGGGCAGAGTGGGTGCAGCCCCTCAGCACAGGTGCAGGGGAAGTCCAGGTGCAAAATGCAACCCCCCTCCCCGCCCGTAACTCTTCCAGCTAAGATCTAAAGAAAGTGCTGGAAAGGGGGGGACACCTAACAGCTCCAGTCTTGAGAGCAGGTGAGTCCCTGAGTTTTCCATACCTGTTCTGCCCTCAAAAAAGGAGAAATGAGGTGTGCAGGGGCCAACAGACAGGCGCCCCAGAGGGCCTGGGGGGAGCTTCACAGGGGACAGCGGCAAGGGGGCTGGCAGGGGAGGGCCAGGAGGTGGGGTGGGGAGGCTGCCTCCCCTCTAGGAGGAGCGGCAGGTCCCTGACCATGAGCCCTGCCCCATCCCAGCGAGGTGGGAGGTGCCGGGACAAGGCGCTGGTCTCAGTGGCCTCCTGGCTTCCCGTCCTGGGGGAGGGCGGGGACAAATACACAGGGAGGCGGGTGCCTGTGTGGGGCAAACGCGCACGTCCATCTCCACCCAGAACCTGGGTTCCAGGAATTCTATGCCTTCGGGGGCCAGGGGACATGGGGCCAGGGCCCCCTGGCAGGGTCACCTGTGCCCCTCACCATGGAGCCCGGATTCCCCTGTCCCTTCCCACACGTCGCCGGGGACAGGGTGCTGACGGGCCGGGGACAGGGTGCTGACGGGCCAGGCTTTCTAGGGTACAATGGCCACTCCGCGCTCGACAGGCTCCCCACCGCTGGCCCGACCCCTCTCCCAGCGCTGGGTGGGCAGGCCAGGCCGGGGGGCCAGGGAGGGGCGGCCGGACTCCCACCCAACTGGCTAACCACGATGCTCTGGAGTGACAATGACTGTCCCATGCGACCCTTCAGCAAGGCCTTCGCAGACCTCCTGATGGCTGAACTGAGGAAGAACCAGGCGCCAGAGGCAGAGGATGCAGGCCCGAGGGTGAGCACGGGCCTGAGACCCACTGGAGGTTCCCGGGAGAGCTTCCCAGCTGGGGCCTCAAGCAGAAGAGGAAAGAAAGAAGGAAAATCCCTAAAATGTTTTTCCACATCCCGTTTTCTGGAAAATCCATCACGAGTGGCAGCTGCTGGGAACCGCCCGTGGTGCCTGAGAAAGCAGAGCAGCATGCAGGAGGGGCTGGCCACTCAGCCAGCACCCACCCCCGCGCATTAGGACATCGCTGTCCCTGGCCTCCTGGCTGTGGCTCCCAGCCGTCCCCGGCGCATGAGGTCCTCCAGCCAGCTCTGCCTGGCCCAGCAGCCCCCACACGCGGAAGGCCCCACCATCACGGTCACACGGTCACGGGCGCTGGCCACGTGCTCCCTGCACTTTCCTCCTCCCACCCCCCCAACGCTCACCTGGACCTGGCCTGGCCCAAGGGACCCAGAAAATATCAACAGGCTCTCACGGATCCTGCTCGGCCAAGGTCCCAGGCCCCAAGGGCAGAACCAGGCCAAGCCCCAGCCCTGCAGCCCACCCCAGGCTGTGGGAGCATCTGCGTGGGGCAGGCCACAGGCAACAGTGTCCACTGGGAGAGACGCGGAGGCAGAGGGGACATGGAGGGGGAGCTCCAGACATGGAGCCAGAAGGGGGTCACCAGAAGGGGGACATGGACAGCATGGTCCCACAGCCCCAAGGTCCTCAACAGCCACTTGTCCACATTTGTTCTGGCCGCCAATGTTCGGGGGGAATGCCAAGGAGGCCCTGGGCCAGCCTCCCCGCCCCCACCTACCCAGGCTTCCTCTGCAACCCCCAGGTGACATCATCAGTCTGACACCCTGCCCCCATGCTGGGGTTCCTCACATCCTGCAACCACCGGGGAGAGAGACAGCAGGCCCAAGGAGCTGCCGAAGAGCCCAGCAGGGCCACAGCAGCAGGGGCTGGCCGCTTGGCCAGCCCCTACCGGGAGGAGGGCCAGCAGCCTGGCCGGACTGCACCCCTCAGAGGTCCTGGGCCAAGCAGGGTCCACCCTCTGGCCAGCTAGACGCTCCCCAGTGCCCCCGAGGCCCACACGAGCAACCTCCAAGGATCCCAAGGTCAAGACTGGAGGGGTCAGGCCAGCTTAGGGAGGAGGTGGGTGATCTGAGGACCCACACACCACCAGGGCACGGGCACACACCCACGACAGCACAAGACACGTGTCCCCTCCCCAGGCACCAGGGATCAGGTTGAGAGGCTGGCCATCCTTCTCCACCCCCACCGCAGTGACCCAGCAGTCACTGGGGAGCCCAGGCTGTCCCCGTGCCAGGGAGGTCCTGACTCCCCCCGCCCTCCACACCAGGCGTCCTCCTGAGACGGGGCACCAGCCTCCCTGCATGTGCACCCTTGGGGTCCCCGTCTGTCCGGGTCTGCTCCTTCCGGCTCCAAGCAGAAGCCTGGTGGGGGCAACCCTGCTTCCACCACAAACTGGAGGTGCCCGGAAGGTGCTCAAGGACCCCCATCCGACGAGCCACGGTGGCTCCCCCCTGCCCTCTCCACAGAAGGCTCAGTACCTGCGTCCTGCCCCTGCTCACATCTGGGCCCCAGCGGAAAGAGCTGAGGAGGGGTGTACCCAGGGGAGGGGAGGGGGTCAGGGTGCAGGAAAGTGGTCATTAACGGCAGGTCTGGAGGGTCCGTGAGCCCAGGGTGGCTCCAAGAGCACCCTACCCTTCTAGAGCTGAGGAACTGGAGGCCCTAGAGAAGCTGGGACCCTGCCCTGCAGCCCTGACCGGCCTCAGTTTCCTCCTCTGCCAAGGAGAGGAGTGGCTCGTGTGCCCGCTCCCCAGTCCAGATGCTGGGCGGGGTCTGGGGGCCAGCCGGAGCCCCCAAGGAAACATCTGCACATTCCAGACTCATGTGGTCAGCGGCGGGGGCGAGTGCCAGGCCCCAGCCCATCACCCCCACCCCTGCGCTGGCCGCTGCACTGGAAACAGGGCTTGGGGGGGACTGGCTCTGGAGGGGCCGCTGCGGAGGTTATGTAACCCACTCCTCTGGAGCCAGCAGTTGCCTCCTCCCTCTGGCAGGACAGGACGGCCGTGCTGGCGGGAGGAAGGTACCCCACTCCCCGTCTGGGGCCCAGGGCCCCGTGCTCCGCCCTCCATCACCGGGCTCCTGGAGACACAGCCTGGGCTGGCCTCTCCTTCCCCAGAGACCCCGCTGGCTCTGGGGAGAAACAGGTTCTCCTGGGCCCAGCAGGGAGGACCCCCACACACCCCTGCAGGAGCCAGGCCCAGGCCGAAGGGGAGAGGCCTCCCGCCCCACCCCTGCACCGTTGGCCACGCCGCAGCGCAGATTGCCACAGCTCCCCGCAGCTCCCTGCAGCTCCCCGCAGCACCGGGGGCCCCGCAGCACCGGGCCGGCTGCCGGGAGCACCGAGCCAGTCTGAGCGGAATAACCTCACTCTGTTTTTATTCTGTCTATTTATGGCGAGCCAGGCTGGCTTCCAGGGCCGGAAACCATGATGTGTAAATTAATGAATTCGAGTTTAGGAAGGAGCGGATTTGAAGACAAACACGCAGAGGGGGCCAGCTGGGGAGGGGGCAGAGGCGGGCTGTCCCCAGAGGGGCCCACCGGCCCAGGGCGGCAGTGAGGGGTTGTGGGGAGGAGAGGCCTGCCTGGGAACCTCCCAGGTCCAGGGGGTGGCCACGGTTCCCAGCGTTTTGGGGGGGCCCCGCCACCCGAGGTCTGCCCTCCCACTACTGGCCTCTCACCAGGATGGGGCAGCGATACCTCGTGCGGGACGCTGCCTGCCCAGGGACCGCAGGCCAGGCTGGGCTGGGCAGGGGAGCGTCTGACCCGCAGAAAGGAGACGAGGGCCGGGGTGTCCTCCACGCTGGGACAGAAAGACACTGCTTGGAGGAGAGGTTTCCCCAGATCAACCTGCCCAAAGGCAGGCACCACCAGGACATTAACAAGACCAGGCTGGGGGCCCACCCAGGAGAGGGTCTGGGGCCACCCTTCAGGGCAAGGGGAGAAGGCCCGTACCCGAGTGTGTCCAGCGGCCCTCCAGTGTGGCATCCCGCTGAGCTGCACTCATACCTGTCGGCCAGCCAGGGAAGGAGGGGAGGGCCATCCCTCCCACGGCCGGGAACGCTGCTGCCCACCGTCGCCTCCCCAGAGGCCGAAGGCTGGGCTCTCCCCCTCCAGGCTGGGGAGCTGGGGAGCTGGGCCGTGGCCTCCGGCTCTCCAGGGGCACAGGCGCCAGTCCAGCGTGGCTAGCAAGCCCATCACCCCCCCGCTGCTGGGCTGGAAGCCGCGGACACCAGGGCTACAGAGCGGTTTGCAGGCTGGGGACCCCGAGGCCACCAGAGCTGTGAGTCTGGCCCCGAGCGCTGCCCCCGCCAGGAGGGGAGCTGCCTTCTGGCCCTGGCGTGGGACCAAGCCCTCTCGGGGTGGCACCCGGGGCAAGCTGCATGCCCGCAGGGACAGCACACAGCCAGGCCCGGGCCCACAGGCCCCGCAGGGAGGGAGAGCGCCCTGCCCACGCTGGCCCTGGCACGGCGGCCGGGCACCCCCGGGCCCCAGGCGGAGACGGCTGCCAAACCACAGAGAACGAGGTGTTCCGGGAGAAAAGGCCGTGAGCTGCATTTTCCAGCTGCGCTGCATTGGGCCGGCGGCTGCAGAAACGCTCGGTAGGTGCCCCCGGCCACCCCGTGGACACGGCCCACCTCGGCCGAGACACCCCGGCACCCCGCGGACGGCCGCCACCACCCCAGACGGTGGCAGGACAAACGCGATGTTTTCATTCCACAGGGCTCAGCGGGTTGGGCCCGTCTGGGTTCCCGCTGCTGGCGCTGGCCACTGCACAATGTTCTGGAAAGGAAAATGTGCATCTCCATCCAAAATGGCTTCCTCGCTGGAAACCGAGCCTCAGGTCCCCTCAAGAGCCAGGGTCCCCGAGCCGTGGGAGAGCAGGGGGCAGCAGCTCACCACCTCTGGGGCGGCCCGTGGGGGCGAAAGCCACTCCTGCGGGGCCGCCCAGCTAGCTGTTAGAACACGGTGGGCCGGCCACCCTGTCGCCCAGGCCCAAGGCAGAGCACCGGATGGGGAGGAGGAGGTCTCCCCCGGGACACACCCTGGGCTCGGGCTCGAGAAAGGCCTGCAAGATGAGCCTGCAGGGAGGCAGGAGAGGGAAACCGAGTCTCGTCGACACCGGCGCCTCCGCCCCCAGCTCGAGTGAGGTCACCAGGGTGTGCCGTGCAGGACAGGGGCCCCAGCAGCAGGGCCGATGCGGGGCGCACCCGGGGGCTCTCGTGGCCCCATGACCCCAGGTCACAGAGCAAGGTGGACATGGGAAGCCACATACTCTAATCACACCTCAAAGCCGCGCTGTGTCTTGCATCAATACCCAAATGCATCAAAAACACAAATGCATAAACTGAGACCCAAACAGCAGAGGGACGTGCCAGGGGTCACGGCTCCCAACAGACACATGGCCCTGCGCAGTACCCACATCTGAGGTCAGGGCCGAGGGGGCAGCAAGGCTTCCGGGCCTCAGGCCTCCCCACGGTGGGAGCCAAGGGGTGTGCAGGACAGCGCCTCCCGGGGCTCACCCGTGCCCCCCCCCCTGCAGTGGGAGCCGAGGGGTGTGACCTGCGCCCCCCCCCATCTGGCATTTGGTCTGAACAACGCGGTGACCAACACACGTGCTCAGGGCTCCTCTCTCCAGGCTCCTGCTCCGTCAGCAGGGCAGGAAGGACCCAAGCACCGTCTCCGGGAGGCCAGTGCTCGGGACAAAGTAATGGGCTCTGAGGCTGCGAAGAGAACGGAGCTCAGAGGCCCCTCGGGCGACGCTTGCGGTCACTGCGGCCCCAGCACTGAGCCCTGTGGATGAGCCCACAACCCCAGAAGGGCCATCCACGCCTCTTCAAGTGAGGAGACGAGAGCTCAGGAAGGCTGAGTGACTCAGCCAAGGTCACGCAGGAAATGGAGGAGCTGGGATGTGAACCAGGTCTGATTCCGGGCCAGAGTCCCGACTCCTGGGTCTCCAGAACCAGACAGGAAGTCAGTGGGAAGAACCACAGCCTGGAGGGCCGAGGGCCGCCCGAGCAGGGAGCCATGGGGGAAGGGCTGGGCAGGGCAGGGCCAAACAAGCAGCCAAGGCCTGAGTCCAGAGCCCACCCAGCCCCCCTCCATCCCAGCCAGGGGTGCTCCCCAGCCCCCTTCCGTGAGCCAGGCCCCCTGCGCAGGGCCAAGGTATGCCCCAGAGTGGGACGACGCCATCACCTCTGCCGCAACTCACCAGCCGTGTGACCCTAGGGAATAACTTAAACTCGGGGAGCCTCAGTTTCCTGCTCTGCAAAATGGGGCCAAGAGGGCTTCCAGCCCACAGCATCGTGGCGAGGTAGTGCGAGATAAAGGGCAGAAAGCACTTAGCAAGGAACCCGGCGTGTGGCAACCACAGAGGGAGAGGCCAACCCGGTGGAGAGAAGCAGGGTGCACACCCCCAGCTCTTTTCAGACATTTGGTTTTCCATACAGATGAACCTCACATACTATAAAGGTCACCCTTGTAAAGCTCACAACTTGGTGGCTTCTAGTGTCTTCTCAAAGTTGTGCCACCAGCACCACTGTCTGGTCCCACGACATTCTCATCCCCCCCAAGAGAAACCCCACACTCCTTGGCTGTCCTCTCCGAACCCCTCCCCCACCCCAGCTGTACACGCTGGTCCGCCTTCTGGCTCCATGGAGTTGCCTGTTCTGGACATTTCCTACCAGTGAAATCATTCAGCACATGGCCTCTTGTGTCTGGCCTCTTTCACTTAACGTGCTTTCAAGGCTTATGTAGGTTGGAGCAGGTGTCAGGGCCTTGTTCGTGTCAACGGCTGAGCAGTACTCCACGTGGGCCGATGGCCCTGCTCACCGGTTCTGCGGCTGCTAAAACACCTGTGCTGTTTCCATTTTCCAGCTACGATGAATCCTGCCACTGCGAACCTGAGTACAGATTTCTGTGTGGACAGAGATGTCCCCTCCCCCGGGGTAGACACCTAGGAGGAGAACTGCTGGGTCCTACCGTGGCCCCACATTTCGCTTTCTGGGGAGCCCACAGATGGCTCTCCAGAGTGCGGCCCCATTCTCAGCCCCTCCGGCAGTGGGTGGGCGGCCCGATTTCTCCACATCCTCCAAACACTTGCTACGATCTGTCTTTGGAGACAGCCATCCCCGTGGGTGTGAGGGGTAGCTCGCTGCAGTTTGATTTGTGTTTTCCTGAAAGCCACATGCTGAGCATTTTTGCACAGGCTTACCGGTCGTCTGTCTCTTTTTTGGAAAAAAGTCTGTTCAGATCCTTTACCCATAGTTTAATTGGGCCCTTTATCTCATTAGCATCGAAAATACATAAAAACCCTTGTTGTTTCAATATGTTCCGGCTACAGGTCCCTCGTTACATAAAAGGCTTGCACGTGCTCCCCACCTGGCAGGTGTCTGGCAGGTGGGCTCGCCCCCGTGGAGGCGGCTGTCCTCACCACTCCCAGGCGCCCCCAGCTCCTGACGGTTGCCGGTCCCGTCCGTGGACGCTCCAGTGTTGGCCCCTTCGAGTACCCAAGTGTTGCAGGGGCAGCCAGAGGCTCCCCATTCACCTCCCTGCCCAGGCAGGGGTCCCTCCTACCGCGTGTCCTCCGGTCTTCAGCTCTGGCAAATCCGCATTCCGTGTCCCCTTGGGAAACTACAACACATGTGCTTTTATTCTGAATTCCGAGTGCTGGCCGGCCACACCGAGGAGCTCAGGGGACAGGACAGTGAGAGCAGCCGGGCATGCAGGACGCCCAGACCCTCCTGATACCCGTCTCCACCCAGCAGCCAGTGTTCCGAGCCACTTCCACCTTGAACCCTCCAATGCTGTCCCCAGCGGTTCTCCAGATAAAGGCTCAGCCCCCACGCCTCCATCACCCGGAACCTCGAAACTCCTCCAGGCTGTCCCTTGTCTGGGACACTCTCTCTCAGACCTCAATGAACCTACGCTGGGGGTCCTTCCAGGCACCCCCTCCAATGCAGCCCCCTCCCCATCGCCTGTGTCTTTGGTTTAATATCAGCTTCACCATGAAAACAACCTCAGAGACTCCAGGCACGGGGCCCAGCACACAGCAGCCAGGCTCTCTGTCTGGTGAGGGCTCAGGGAGGGGACCCTCCATGGCCTGGCCCGTCCTCCAGGCAGCAACACATGTGGCACATTCAGCCTAACACGTCACGCACATGCCAGGCCCCGTGGTCTGCTCCCCACTGCCCAACCTCCCTCACGCCCATGTGCTATGTAGATGCTGGAGGCCAGGCCTCCCCCTGTTGCCCCAACTCTCCTGCCATTCAGGGGCACAGGCAGGGAAGAGCGAGGCCCTAAGTACCCCCCAGGTGACAAAAGACCCAAAGGCCCTGGTATTTCCATCAACGAACCAAGTCCCTACTGAGTTCCTGCCCCAAACCGAGTCCTGGAGCAGTGGCTGAGGTCAGCAACGCACAGCCCAAGAAGTGGTTGGCCAAGCACAACCGCACCTGACCCCGACCGATGGGCCACACCTCGAGCAGCACTGTCACATCCGAACTTCCTCTGCCGACGAGCATTCTAAGTCTCTGTCACCCTGTCCGACACTAGCCACTGGCCACAAGAGCCCCCAGAGTGCTTGAAGTGGGGCTTGCCACACAACACAGCTCCGGACCAACTAGCAAACTACAGGAAACCGAGGACAGAGACACACCAGATAACACCACAGAGGTTGACAGGGGCATCGTCCAAGCCGGGATGCCATCGGAGCCAGTTTCCACAAGTTGCATGAGGAAGGAGAGCGCTAAGGGAAAGTGGACACCTCATCGGAAGACAAAAGACTACTTGTGCTGTGTGGGCCTTATTTGGATCCTAACGGAAACTACCAAAAACCCAGAGACAAGCCCAAACCTAAACATGTTGGCAGGGATCCCTGGGTGGCGCAGCGGTTTAGCGCCTGCCTTTAGCCCAGGGTGCAATCCTGGAGACCCAGGATCGAATCCCATGTCGGGCTCCCAGTGCATGGAGCCTGCTTCTCCCTCTGCCTATGTCTCTGCCTCTCTCTCTCTCTCCCTCTGTGACTATCATAAATAAATAAAAAATTAAAATAAAAAATAAAAAAATAAACATGTTGGCACAGACTGGGATCAGGGAATCACTCATCATCGTAGGTGTGACCACGGTGTGGCCACACACTCCAAGATGGTTTCACGTCAGAGAACGGGACAGCCAGAGTCTGGTTGGAAGACGGGTGGAGGTGTGGAGGCACAGGACGGAGGACGCCAGGTCCATGAGGCTCAGCCCATGATTTTGCCCATTTCTGCCTCTACTCAAATTATCCACGATAAAGCTTTAAAAACAGGACAACAGCAACAATTTGTTGAGTAACGTCACCTCTCTCGGGCCACCTCCAGCAGCACCATTAACCCAGGCCACCCTGCCTGCCTACTGAGGCCTGCAGTCCGCTGTGGGCCAGCCGTGGGCCTTCTACCCAAGTCTCGTGCCCCAGGCTGTCCAAGCAGTCTCAGGCGGAGGGTGGCTATGAGACGTTGATGACAGAGGTACCAGGCCTGAACCTACCAGAGGTGGCTGCTGCTGCCACCCGAAAGGCAGGGCTGCTGGGGCATACCCTCACCCAGGATGTTCCCTGCCCTCTGAGCTTGGTCCCTCTGCTTTAGAGAAGACTCCCCTACCTCCCTCTCCCTGAGGATGGGGCCTGCAGGGCTGACCAGCAGAATGGCTAGGGCAGCCCACGGAGCCCCGATGGTGGTTTGGGGGACGAGGAGAGGGCCCATGTCCCTTGGGTGCCCGGTCCCCAAGTTCCAGAAGTCTCCCAGAGGCAGCTTCGGGGCGTAAAGAACCGTGTGGGGTCTACTCTGCTCCCCATCCACCTGTGTCTCAGGGCCCCACCTCAAGCTCAAAGGGACCAGCAACCCTGGAAATCCTGCTGGCTCAGGCCGGGCCAGGCCGTCAGCTCCCAGGACCTCCAAACGTTCCTGGAACAAGCCTCAAGATGTTAAATGCTACCCGGTGGATCTAGCACGTGGCCACGGATGGAAGGGAGTCCTGGCTCGGGTGCCTGCAAGTGCCCACAAAATCCAAAGCGGGCCGCGGGAATGCAGATCAGCAGGCCAAGTAGTGGCCAGTCTTGGTCCCCTGCATCCTGTCCATTCCAACTCTGGGTCCTGAGCACCTCAGTCAAGCCCCGCTCTGCCATGTGCTGGCCACTACTTGTTACGTGGGCAAGTCACACCACCTGAGTCTGTTTTCTCATCTGTCAAAGAGGAATCTTGGGGGTACCTCTGCCCCAGGGCCTTAAGGAGAGGCTTTAAGCACCACAGTCCACAGCCAGAGCTTGGCACGGGGCTTGCACAGGGCAAGCTCTCCACAGGGGCTGCGCTATCAAGTCCGAGATGGACACCTGACAACAGCTCTCCGGCATGTAAACCGCTGCCACCTGCCCCAGGATCACATCAGAGCCCTGGACAGACGGAGGCCCTTAATGAGCGCAGCCCACCTCCCATCCTGCCCACTTCCTCACGGTTCCCTAGCAGTTTCCACACCGGGCTACCCTACACCCGCACACGACCGTGCAGCCTCCCGGCCTGGCACACACGGTTCCCTCCCGCCAGGGCTCACACATCCTTCACATCTTTGTGCCGATACCTCTTCCTGGAAGCCTTCCCAGCCAGAGCTGCCATCCTCCCGGCTCCCTCGGGCAGGGCTCCCCGGTACAGAGCAGCCCTCCAGGCCAGGCTGGGCCCTAATTAGCGGCTCCGTGCTGGCCGGTCCCCTCGGACACCTTCCACCCTGCCCCGCGCGCTGTCCCGCGTCCCCCTGGTCCCCCTGCAACTCGCGACTGCGGAGCCCCAGCAGGTGGGACGTTTCTGCTTTCAGAGAAGCCAGGATCCTTCTGCTTCGCCCCGGCCCGGGCCAGGGGGGTGCTGAGGGCCGCCCGCGGCCCCGGGTTTTCCTTATTTAGCCGGGCCGACCTCCCCGCGCTGGAGCCTCGCCCTGGGAGAGGCCTGGCCCGCGCTGCGTTTCCCCTGCAGAGGCCGGGACGCGCCCACGCCCTGCGAGGCCCGCCAGGCCGGCGGCCTGCCCTGCCGGGCCTCTCCCCGGAGCGCAGGGTGCAGGCGCGCCGAGCCCCCCGCCCCCGGGCGCCCCCGAGTCCCCGCGGCGCCATGGCAACCGCCGGCCGGACGCGTGGAGGCGGGCTACTCACAGCGCGGTGGCGGCGGCGGGGATGCGCAGCGCGGGTCCGAGCGTCCGCAGTCCGCCGCCGGAGCAGTTGACGCGGCAGGCGGCGCCGGGCGCAGGGCCGCACAGGCAGGGGGGCGCGCACGGCCCGCAGCCGCGCCCGGGGCCCCCCGCCAGCGCCCCGAGCCACAGGCCCAGGCCCAGGGCGAGCGCCAGGCGGCCGGGCGCGGCGGGCGGCATCGTCAGGGCAGCGCGCGCATGGCCCCGGCCCGGCCCCGAGCCCCCGAGCTCCGAGCCCCGAGCCCGCCCCGGCGCCGGCGGCTCAGCCCGGGCCCGCGGACGGCATGGCGGGGCGCGGGGCGGGATCCGGCGGCGGCCGCGGCCTGTCTGCTCGCGCGACGCCCGCTCGGCGCTCGGGCCCGGCCGCGCTCTGCGTCCACGGCCGGCCGGTAGCGCGCTCGCGCGGCAGTGCGGGCCCGCCGCCGCCGCCCCTCCTCCTCCTCCTCCTGCCCCCCCGCCCGAGCGGCGCGGGGCGGGGCGGGGCGGCGCGGGCGGCGCGGGCGGGCGGGGCGACGGTAGGCCCCGCCCCTCGCTCTGCAGGACGGTTCCGGGGGTGGGGCGTCCTCGGGCCACGCCCCCTCGCTCTGCAGGGCTTCCCGCGGGGCGGGGCGTACTCGGTCCACGCCCCCTCCCCCGCTCAGGGTGTGGGCGGGACGTCGCGGGGCCGCGGGCTCTGGTCCTGCGGGGGGCGGGGCCTCCGCGCAGCTGCACCCCCCCCCCCTCCTCCCCCAGGCGCTAGCGCCCCGCATCCCCCGCAGTGGCCCACGTCGCGGCTGGGCAAGCACTAGCGGTGATGACCCCGCGGCCTCCGTGCCGCTCGGCCTCCGCCGTCTTCCGGGCCGCGGCGGCCAGTGCCAGCTGTCACAGGGCGACGCCCCAGGTGCGCCTCCGCGGGCCAAGCGCAGCATCCCCGTCGCCGCCCCCCTGCAGCCAGGGCACGCGCGTCCCTCCAAACCTAAAAATGAAGCACTCTAGTGGCTCCCAGGGCGGGGGACGGGGAATGGATAACTGCTAATGGATATGGGGTTTGCTTCTGGGATGGTGAGAATGTTCTGGAATTAGGTAGTGGCAGTGGTTGCACAGCCTGGTAAATACATTAAAAATTTAATAGAATTGGGCTCTTAAAAGGGTGAATGTTATGCTATGTAAATTGTATCTCTTTTTTTATTTTTTTTAAGATTTATTTATTTATTCAGAGAGAGAGGGGCAGAAACACAGGCAGAGGGAGAAGCAGGCTCCATGCAGGAAACCTGACGTGGGACTTGATCCCAGGTCTCCAGGATCACACCCCAGGCTGCAGGCGGCGCTAAACCGCTGCGCCACCAGGGCTGCCCATATCTTTTTTTTTTTTTTTTTAAGATTTTATTTATTTATTCATAGAGACACAGAGAGAGAGAGAGGCAGACACAGGCAGAGGCAGAAGCAGGCTCCATGCAGGGAGCCCGACGTGCGACTCGGTCCCGGGCTCCAGGAACAGGCCCTCGACCAAAGGCGGGTGCTAAACTGCTGAGCCACCCAGGGATACCCTGCCCTGTAAATTGTATCTCAACTTTTAATGAAAAAGTAATAAAATTGTTCTAGTGTTGGGCCACTGGTGGATGGATGCCTGACCTAGGCTGGCCAGTGGTCTCAGGAAGAAGTCCCCAGACTGGCACATGGGCAAGGCTCCTGTCCACTGTCCTGAGACCCAGGGGCAGGCTGCATCCCAAGGCTGCACTACTTCCTTTCTGTGTTCTCTCTGCTTAAACCAGCTGGAAACAACTAAACCCACAAGCGCTCGGCCCATGCCCTGCTACCTCTCACTGGGAGAGTCCAAGCAGGGTCACTGTGGGACATCCTGCAGCTCTGCTATTCACCCAGGCATGAAGGGGCACCCAGATCCCTCACTGTGCTCATCTGTGTGATAGAAATAGCAAGCCAATGTCTTAGGGCTGAGGGAGGATCACATCCAGCGCAGAGCCAGCTCTCAGGAAAGATCCAGGGAAAAACAAGTGGGCGCCCTGTGCAGGCAAATGGCCAGGGATGAACAATGAACAGGTAGCTTGCCATGTCCTGGCAGTCCAATGACCCAGGAAGAAGCAGAGCATCTCCAAGTGACCTGGCGGGTGTAGTCCAGCTCCGGCAGTGTGGTCTTCTCAGGGCTCTACTCCCACAAAGCCCTTTGTCTCCAACTCTGAGTGTCTTGGGCCAATTCCCTCCTGAGTAGGGAGAAGGACTTAGGTTAGACACCAGGGGGAAGAGAGAGGGACCCTAGAGCCTTCGAGCCCCAAGGGCTTCAGGAAACTTTGTATACAGTCACAGGAGTGCTTGGGAACCCAGTTTGGAAAAAATTGGTGTGAGGTCTAAGTCCAGGTGGGATTGATGGGATAAGGCAGGGGAAGGGAGGGAGGAGCCCTGGGACTGGGGAGAGAAGGAGGAGGCTCAGAGGGTGCCCTACCTGGGGTTTGGGTGCTGGGGTCGATGGAGAAGCTGTTTGCTAGGTGGAGATGCCCTCGGGGAGGAGGGGTGTGGATGGGAAGGTGAGAAGGAGGTTTTGCACGCATGCGGCCATAGCCCACTCGAGAACATGCCCAGAGTGCAACTGGAGGCCTGGTGTGAAGCTGGGAGGGGGTGAGCAGACTTGGGGCAGATGTAAAACTCCAGAGGCACGGAACCCCATCCTAAAGGAAAAGAAAGAGGCCTTGGAGAGAGTCTGAGTGAGAGCCCCCCAGAAATAGGAGGAAACTGAGGCACAGTGTGTGGATGTCAAGGGAGAGGCTACAGGGGAGAAGCCAGCAGGGCTTGGGCTACAGGAACAGGGCAGGGGCTGGGGATGGTGCAGCCGCACAACCATCCGTGGTCCTCCCTCACTGCACAGGCCCACGTGCCCCCCGCCCCGCCCCGCCCTGGGGCCTCTAGAACTCTCTAAGACCTCCCACCTCCTAGCCTTACTCCATGTTGTTCCTTTTGTCTGGAATGCTTTCCCATCCCACCTACATGATTACTTATGCTTGCAGGGTCAGCAAGTGCCTCCTCCTCCAGGAAGCTTCCCCAGGCTCCATGCCATGTGCCGATTTGCATCACACATTCAGGTGACACATATTTATGAGCTATCTACTGCGGGCAGAACATGTGCCCCCATGTACGTCATTGCCCCTACTCCTCGGGGTCGTCCTGTCCCTCCGTCCTGCTGTGTCAACCCGCACAAAGCTGAAGGCGTGGTGTTCCCCCGTGGTCTTTACTGAGGGCACCTGGAGGAGGGGTTAGACAGGAAGCCAGATGCTAGCAGCTTGGTGGCAAGTCTGGGAGTGTAGACGTGGCATGAGGCCCGTTATTTCCAGAAGCTTAGATGTGAGAGGAAAGAGGTGCACAGAGCAGTGGCAAAGGTTTTTCCTTCACATAGAGGAGACTTGAATGGGTCTCCCGGCTGGGGGAGGAGTGCCAGCAGAGAGGGAGAGGAGGGTGAGCCAGAGAGAGCACAGGGAGAGGTCAGTGGCGGCAGCTTCCTAAGAGATGGGAGGAGGAAACGCACATCCTGCACTTCTCCATCTTTCCTTTGCTGCCTTACCCCACTGAGTCTTCACAACTCCAGGAGCTAGCTACTAGTCCTATTCCCTCTACTAAATGAGGCAACCGGGCAGCCCGGTTCTCCCTCTGCCTGTGTCTCTGCCTCTCTGTGTCTCTCATGAATAAATAAATAAAATCTTAAAACAACAAAAAAAGGGCAGCTCTGATGGCCCAGGGGTTTAGCGCAGCCTTCAGCCCAGGCTCCCTGTATGGAGCCTGCTTCTCCCCTTGCCTGTGTCTCTGCCTCTCTCTCTCTCTCTCTGTCATGAATAAATAAATAAAAATCTTTAAAATAAAAAAAAAAAAAGTCACATGCTCTTCCAACTGAGCGAGCCAGGGGCCCTTCAACTTGTATGCTTTAAATACGTGCGGTGACTGGATATCAACTAGATCTCGATAAAGTTGTTTCTTAAATATCTAAACACTTATCGTGACAAAAAAGCAGATTAATGGTAATCAGGAACAAGAGGTGGGGGAAAAGGAATTACCACAAAGGGGATGAGAGAGTTTTGGGGGTAATAAAAATGTTTTATATTACAAGTATGGTGGTGGTTAAATGACTATTTGTCAATGCTCACCAATTTGTATAGTTAAAATTTGTGAATGTTATTGTACCTAAATTATGCCTCAATGAAGCTCATTTTAGAATTCTGATCATATGGAAATTGAAATATCCTCTTTTAAGTAATGCTTGGGCAAAAAAATCAAAATTAATATCAGATTGTATAGAAATGGATAGTAATGAGCATATATCTTACCAAATCTGGGGGTGAAGAACCGCCCCCCCCCCCCCCCCCGCAAGTGGGACAAGGCCTAACCCTGAGGCAGCTCATCCAGGCGCCTCCCATGAATTCAAGTAACAAAAACATTTTGTTTTTTTCCGAGATAAGAATTCAAGTAACAAAAACATTCTGTTTTTGCGAGATAAAAAAAAGAAACTATCTCCCCTCGCCCTGACTGGGAAAGTCCCTGAACATGGTCGTGCTGACCTTCAAAGAAATCAATGCTATGCTACTCCCGCGGTTTTTTGCCTTTAAAAGATGCCTGCAATTGCTAATCGGCGCTCTGCCACCTCTGAGGCGGAGAGCCCGTTTGCGCAAACGTCCAATAAACCCTCTTGCTTGTTGCATCTGCCTGTCTGGGGTCTGAGTCTCTGGGGCGTCCACCGGGACGCGTTGGCACCCGTGAGCCAGGGTCCAACAGGGGATGCAAAGTTATACATGGAGAGAAACTGATAACATTACGTTTCTATTATTAAGCATAAAAAATCATATTAGTATATAAATTAAGCATTCATATCAACATTCTAGAAAAACAACTATAAAATAAACCAAAACAAAGTAAAAAGAAGGAAATTAGAAATCCAAGGGCATATATTAGTTATTTTATTTTATTTTTTTTTAAGATTTTATTTATTTATTTATGAGAGATACATAGAGAGAGAGAGAGAGACAGAGAGACGGAGGTAGAGACACAGGCAGAGACACAGGCAGAGGGAGAAGCAGGCTCCATACAGGGAACCTGACGTGGGACTCGATCCCGGGTCTCCAGGATCAGGCCCTGGGCTGAAGGCGGCGCTAAACCACTGAGCCACCAGGGCTGCCCTGGTGTTTTATTTTTAAGTGTATTTCAAAAGTGCATGCATACGTAAAAACTTATCAAATTATATACTTTTTTTTTTTTTAAGTTTTATTCCAGTAATCTCAATACACAACGTAGGGCTTAGACTCACAACCCCGCAATCAAGAGTCCCACAGTTCCCGAACTGAGCCAGCCAGGCACCCCACTAGCATAAATTATTTTAAAAGAAAGAGTAGAATTGATTAATACAATCAAGAGCTATTTTTAGGGACGCCTGGGGGGCTCAGCAGTTAAGTGTCTGCCTTCAGCTCAGGGTATGACCCTGGGGTCCTGGAATCGAGTTTCACATCAGGCTCCCTGTGTGGAGCCTGCTTCTCCCTCTGCCTGTGTCTCTGCCTCTTTCTCTCGGTGTCTCTCATGAATAAATAAATAAAATCTTTTTTTAAAAAGAGCTATTTTAATATATAAGGCTATTAAGATTATGGGGCACCTGGGTGGATCAGTTAATTAAGCATCTGACTCTTAATCTCAGCTCAGGTCTTGATCTCAGGGTCATGAGTTCAAGCCCCATGTTGGGCTCCACGCTGGGCATGAGCCTACATTAAAAAAAATAATAATAAAAAAATAAAACAAAGAACAACAAAAACACCCAAGATGTTTAAAAAGAGCCTGCTGGGCAGCCAGGTGGCTCAGTGGTTTAGCACCACCTTTGGCCCAGGGTGTGACCCTGGAGACCCCAGATCAAGACCCGCGTCGGGCTCCCTGAATGGAGCCTGCTTCTCCCTCTGCCTGTGTCTCTGCCTCTCTCTCTCTCTCTCTCGAATAAATAAAGTCTTTAAAATAAATAAAGTAAAGTAAAAAAGAGCCGGCTGGAAAGTGTCACTGAGAGATAAAAATAAAATACAGACCATTAATGTTGAGAACACAGGTTTATTCACAGAAAAAGTTAAAAATGACCAAAAAATGTGTAATTGTTTGCAAACTTTTGACATCTAGACAGGGTCGTTATAGGTTAGAACAAGACAAACTGTTAAAACTGACTCAAGCAGAAATAAAAAGCTCAAATAGACCAATCATAAAGGAAGAGATTGAAAATGTATCAGAGCCATGCCAGGAAAAGACACTTGATCCAGATCTGCTTATGGGAGAATCCTATCGAATGTGCAAAGATCAGATAACGGTGATTTTATATTTTAGAGGGCATGGTCACATCTCAGTATGTTTTATGCAAACGTATGCATAGAGCACTGTAATTAGTAAAGCATAATTTGCATGTCTAAACAAACTGGATAAAGATAGCACAGAAAAAAAGGAATCCATCGTCCAGTGATTTTTTTGGTCTGTCTCAGCCAAGAGCCTTTGTTTCAAACGAAATCCCAACATACAAAACTTGGATGGTGCTTAGGAAGCTAAATAGCGGATCCCAGAGAGATTCAGATCCTAATCCCCAGAATCTGGGACTGTGACCTTGCCTGGCAAGAGACCTTGCAGTTGTGATTCAACTAAGGGTCTTGAGATGAGGGATTATCCTGGATGATATGGGGTGGGGGTGGGCGAAATGTGATCACTAGTGTCCCTAGAAGGGGAGATCTGCATGGCAGGAGAGAAGTTCAAGTGACTCTGGAAGGGAAGCTGGAAGGATGTGGCCATGTGCCAAGGGAAGCTGGAAGCCACCAGAAGCTGAAGAGGCAACGATTCTCCCCAGAAGGAACCAGACTTGCTTCAGCCTCAGAAGCCTCATTTTACCCCGAGGCCTTGTGCATGTAGGATACTATGTTTGGGCTGTTTGGTGGTGGCACCGTGTTTGTCATAGTAGATATTTGTTACAGCGCCACAGGAGACTCGTACGGTCACCACTTCCAACTGAATAACGGTTACCCCCGAGGGACAGGGTCTGCGGGGAACAGGAACTTTTATCCTTGCCTTTACCTTCTGTTGTTGCTGTGACCACAAAAATCATATATCCCTTTCATAATTAAGGAAAAAAGGGAGAGAGGCTGCAAGCAGAGCGCTTGGCCCTTGGCAGGGGCAGCCAGGGCTGGGACTCCAGTGGTTGTCAGGGCTACGCAGGCATCCGTTTTATCCCTTTACACCTGTGCCTCCCCTGCGGGGCCCTCAAAGCTGCTGGGAGAGCCTGGAGCCAGAAGGCAGCTGGGCTGCTCTGTGCTCCTCCAGCCAGAGGTCTTGCCTACCTGGGGCCTCAATGCAGAGTCTAGACTGGGGAGCAGCCCCCCACCCCCTACCCCCGCTGAGCTCTATGGCCAGCACAGCTTGCATCCTGAGACCACCAGGAGCACTCAGGCGTGAGTACCTGAGCTGGGGTGGGAAGGAAAGTCTCCCACTCTCACACCGCAGTCCCTCCCCCACGGGGCAGGGCCGCCCCCCAGCCCTTACCACCTGCCTCCCATGGCCTGGGTGCAGCAAAGGTGAGTGTGCGGCTGGGGTGCGGGTGCCCTTGCAGGAGCGGGGTGCTCAGTGTGGCCCCGGTGCATGGGGGGGCGAGCCGCCTCTGACATCGCTGCTTCCTGGGGTGACTCCCTCCTCTCCCTTCTGCGTGGAGGTCCAATGGGGAGCTGCTGCCGTCTCCATAGCAACGTTCACGTGGATTTCATAGAACAAGGTGTTGGAGCTGGAAGGGACCTCAGGGATCAGCTCCTCCCGCCCACTCGTTTTGGGGAGAGGGGAGCAGGTCCAGATACGCCACATTCCCCGGGTCCCACGGGTATCTAGTCGGGGCCTCTGCCTGCTGGCACCATTCCCAGCCAGGGTTTCCCCCAACCCAAGACTGCAGAGGGCTGAATCCCGTGGGACTGACTTTTGGGAGGTGCTCTGGGGTCACAGGACTTGGCAGCTTTGCTGCTCCCCCATTCTTTACTGACTGACCCTAAAGTCCAGCCTGGCCCTGTCCTGCTCACCTAGAGCCCTCTCCGTGCCTGGTGGAAGCAGGCGCAGGCAGGATGGGCGCTGTCCTCGGAAGCTCTGAGGGCCCACATGCGTGGAGCACCCACAGGAGTGGGGCCGGGAGGAGCCGGGAAGGTTCCCTGTTTGGGTCTGAGGAGGGGGCTCAAGTAGAGCCTGGAAGCTCAACGAGGGCTCTTGCTCCTGCCAGGGGTCTGTGGGTGAGCGCAATGTGGGGGCAAAACTGGCCATCATGGAAAATGGGGCTCTGGAGAGAGACAGCCTCAGGCTGTAGGTCCCAGAGGGTTGTCATGTCTGGGGACTCATGACACGCGTCACTCCAGGACAAAGGGGCCAGACACCCACAAGGCCACAAGGGCAAGTCAGAGGGCAGCGGGCAGGGCCAGGGGCCCCGGGAACCGGGGCACCAGAGGGTGCTGGGGTGAGGATCCAGAGTGAGGCTGGAATGGATCTGGGGTTGCTCTATCTCCTCTCAGAGACACAGGCACAGGCCGACTTTGTGTCTCCAGCGGAGCCGGCCCTATGCCAAAAGGGTTGGGGGCTGCAGGCACCCCACCCCCCCACTCAGCACTCTAGCTCAGCCCAGCCATCTGGGCATCTGGGGTCTAGCCAAGGCCACCCTCCTGACCTTTCCCACCAAGCTGGCCCTTTCCCTCCCCGCAGCCGGCAGCCTGTCCTCATTGTCTATTGCTGTGTAAAGAAAAAAAATCCCCCCGATGCTCCCGAATCTGCAGTTTGGGAGACAGTATGGAATCCCCCCGGACCAGAGTGCCCAGGCCAGCATGACTTCCTGACTCCACAGGCGGCTCACGGGCTCCTCTCCGCCTGAGATTCTTCATGAGGCTTCTTGGGCTTTTCCCCAGTGTGGCAGCAGGGCTCCCAGAATGCGTGTTCAGGAGACAGGAAGGAGTTGCCAGTCTCCGAGGTCCAGGTCCAGAAATGGACACGGGGTCACTTCTGCTGTATGTGTTGGTCAGAACAGTCACAGAGCCAAAGGCAGGGGACAGAGGCCTCCTGCTTGATTGGGAGGGGCAGCAAAGAACTTGCCGTCCTTCGTGTGCCTGGGCACTCCACTGTCTCTGCCCCATGGGCTCTGACTTTCTTGCCTCACCTCCAGGCCTGCAGAGTCTGTATTTCTTGGAGGTCTCCTCTGTCCCCATCCCCCCCCCACCTCGGTGACTGTCACCCCCTCCTACTCATCTCCTGTCTATAGGCTGCACCACGCATCCACTCTTCTGCACCCTCTGTACTCCTGTAGCAGGGCCCTCTGTTGCTTTGCTCAGGAACCATGTGTGGCTCCCTACTTCTCGCCAAATAATTTCCAAGCGCCTAAGCTATACGTTCAAATTCACTTTATACTTTAGCCCTCTCCTGTGTTACTGGCTGGATTTCCTCCACACAACTGGACCACAGTTTGGCCTCTTCTGCTCAAAATGCTCACTTACTGTCACTGGGAGCTTGCAAGTTTCTCTTCCTCTTCTTCTGTTGGACTCCTGTTCAACCTTCAAAGCCCAGAACAAATGCCCCTCCTCCCCAAAGACCTGCTCTCAGTACCTGATTATACAGGCCTTGCCTCACTGCACATTGCAGCACATTCGGCCTCATCGTTGTGTGAGCAATGACGTGTCCTCCTGAAGTGGGGCCCATTTCTAACTCATATTTCTTTCACCAATTTAGTAAGTTTATTGAGGCCTGGAGCCAGCTGCCAGGGATATGGCAGTGACCAAGACAAGCTGCTTCCTGTACCCAGAGAACTTACACTCCCAAGACTGAGACAGATGGCAAACAGAGAAAGCAAGGGACATAATGATCAAAGATTAGGAGGAGTGATGGAAGGCAAGAGAGGCAAGAGGAATGCTGTGATCCAGGGACCTAGAACTCTCTCTCTCTTTTTTAATTTTTTTTTGAACTCTCTTTTTTTGAAAGAAATCAGAGACCTAGGTTTTTTCATGTATTCTCCTAGTTTCAAAGGTTTTGAGTTTGAGTATTTCTCCTCTGCTGCTCAGCTTCCCTCCTCTCCTGGCTCCCCATGGTCTCTGAAATGCCTGTCTCCTCCTCTCTTCCTGGTCACCCCATTAGCACTAGCCCTCACCCTTGACAGAGGCTGCCTTCCTATAGCCCCCACCCCTAGAGCACTCAAACTCCTTCTGGTTTCCCTTGGGCAGGGGCTAGTAGGGAGCCCAATGCCTAGGACGTGGGGTCAGGGGGTACTGGCTGAGACCCTGGGCCAACCACCCTGTAATTGGCCTTTTGGAGCATAGGACACCTGGAGTCCCTGGGGCCCCGGCAGTGGGAGCTCAACACCCCCACCCCCAGGCGCTCTACCCACACAAGTGGGCATTGGCCAGGAAGGCGGTGGGGGTCAGAGGAGACAAGAAAGGAGGCCAGGGGGTCCTCAGAGGTCTTCCTCAGGCTTGTCTCCCAGCTCCTGAGGACTCCCGGGCCGACCCTGCCAGGGAAGTTCATGTTCTCTGGAAAGGGTTCACAGGTACAAATCCCGGCTCTGTCACTTTCTAGCCTGGCGACCTTGGACAGCTCCCGTCCCCTCTCTGGGCATCAGTTTCCCCACCTGATCCTGGGATCACAGCACCACCCACCTCACACGGTGCTTTTGAGGAAGACTTGTGCCTGACACACAGTGATACGCAAAAAAGGCCAGCTTCCCACGGCCCATCCCACGCAGGGCCCCACCAGACCCTGAGCCCTAGAAGCCCCAGCTTCCATCCATTTCCATTATCGTTATTTCGGCTCTGGGAATGCCAGGGAGAGGGCTCAGGCCTCTGAGAGGGCTCATGTGACAGGTGTCATATCTTGGAGGCACAGCCAGCCCATCCCTCCGGCTGCCAGAGGAGCGTGCAGCAGAGGCTGATCCCAGCACTGCCCAGAAGCGCCTACACCTGCTGCCCCGGGGCGTCTAGGCTCACCACTCCCCGGGTTCCAGGACCATCTCAGCCTTATTCTCCAGACCCAGAGACCCGTGGGTGGAGACAGACAGTCCAGTGGAGGTGTCAGGCTATGGAGACTGGTCAGCCAGGGACCAGCATGGGGTTCGGACAGTCAGCACTTGGCCTCCTCGGGGCCAGAACGGGGCACCAGAAGGTCAAGGGGCTAGCCGCATCCTGGGGCGGGGCCTATCGCCTCCTCCTCCTCCCAGACCCCCAAGGGCACAGCTCCAGGGGAGCGGCCCCTCAGAGGGCGGGATGCGGCTGTAACTCGGATTTCCCTTCACCTGAGGATCCTGGGGCTTCAGCTCGGTGGGCAGCTTGGGGGAAGAGCGGCCTGCGGCTCTCGGGTGCTGGCTTGTCCCGCCTCTGGTAACCAGCTGTCAGCTGAGCCGAGCGCAGGGAGCACCCAGTTTGCTTCCTGCCCTACAGGGAGGAGTGGGGGCACAGCAGGCCAGGTGGCGTCTCGGGCTGAGAAGGGACAGAACCCCCAGGTGTCCGCCCCACGCAGTCCCACTGCCTCAGCGCCCCCGTCCCAGGCCCAGCGGCCATCCCGGGAGGGTCCCCGGGCGAGGGGCAGTGCAGGGAGGGAGCCGCGGGGCCAGGGTCAGAGGCTCCCCACCTCGCCCACCTGGGGCAGTGCCCCGGCCCCGTGACCCCGCCCCCGGGCGGCCTTCTCATTTGCATGCGCCCGCCCCCGCACGCCCATTGGCGGAGGCGGCGGGAGGCCGGGCCTGAGTGGCTGCGGCGCGGGGGCGGGGGCGGGACTGCGGGCGCGGGGGCGGGGCGCGGGGAGCCGGGCGCCCGCGATGCCGACGCCCTCGCTGCCGCGGGACGGGCTCGGGTCCGGGTCGCGCTCGGCGGACTCGGGGAGCAGGGCGGCCCGGGGCGCGGCGGCTGCAGCGGGAGCTCCCTGAGCGCCCGCCCGTTATGTCCAGGAAGAAGACCCCCAGGAGCAAGGGGGCCAGCGCGCCCGCTGCCTCCGCGCCGCCCGCCGCCAACGGGTCCCGGCCGGCG
Organism: Vulpes lagopus; assembly: GCF_018345385.1. Lineage (NCBI taxonomy): Eukaryota > Metazoa > Chordata > Mammalia > Carnivora > Canidae > Vulpes > Vulpes lagopus. Next base: position 127,795,937 of record NC_054826.1, on the reverse strand, counting down.
CGCCCCATCGGGCCCCCGCCGCCCGCCCGGCCCTCGCTGGGCGGCGGCGACTTCTACAACGTCGCTTTCAAGGTGAGCCGGCCCCCACCCATGCGAGCGCAGCAGGTGGCGCTGGGCCCGAGCGGGGCGCGGAGGGGTCGGCAGGGGACGGAGGGCCCCGCGGGCCCTGGGCCAGGAGCCCGCCCGAGCGGCGCCCCGCAGCTGGCACAGCGCATCGCGTACAGCACAGCTGTCAGACCCGGATTTCAGGGAGCCCACGGCTGGCAAGGCCTGCCCCCTGACGCCCCAGCTGGCGGCCGGACAGGGGGTCCGGACCTGGCGGGGGCTCCCTCCCCGCTCCCTACGCCGCTGCACCACCCGGCCTCCGGCTCACCGTATCCCATATGCTGCCTTCCCTCACCCCAGGGGCTGTAGGTCTCCTCTTTTTGGGGGAAGGAGACTAGGAAGAGGTCTGCCAGTCTGCTGGGCAACACTGGGGCCTCCTTCGGGCCTAGGCAGACACCTTTGGATTGTGGAGGGGTTGTGGGGACTGTCTTTGGGTTTTGGGGCCTTTGACAACAGGCTGGGGGAGGGGTGGAGGAGGGGGGCCCTGATTGCCGCTGTTGTCCCCAAACCGACCTGGGCACCTGCGCATGCCAAGACCTGACTTCACGTGGCAAATTCCTCCAGTCTTACTGGGGTTAGAAGCCCCCTGGCACAGGCCTCTCAGAAGGTCCCCAGCCCCCAGCCTCTGCTCCCCGCCAAGCCCCAAATGCTCCCCTTCCAGATCAAGCACGGTGTCCAGGGCCTGGGGGTGAGGTTAGGTAGGGCCCTGGAGGGAGGCAGCTGCCCCCGTTCCCCACTGATGGAGAGAGAGGCACAGAACCTTGTGGAGGTAGACCTGAAGGCCCAGGCCATCAGGGATCCTGGCTGCCCCAGCGCTCCCATGTCCTTCCTGTGGACCCGCAGGCCTGGGACACTTCTCCACTCCTGCCCAGGCCAGCTCAGGAAAGAGCAGACAGCCTGCTGGGCGGGCCAGCGCCTTGGGCCCCTCGGTCCCTAACACCTGACCCTCCCGCTCACTCCAGATCATGCTGGTGGGGGACTCAGGCGTGGGGAAGACGTGTCTACTCGTGCGCTTCAAGGATGGGGCTTTCCTGGCAGGGACCTTCATCTCCACCGTGGGCATCGACTTCCGGGTGAGAGCAGAGGCTGATGTCCTCAGCGCTGAGCTGACCCAGCTGTGTCCTGGGCCCCTGCCACCAGCTCACGGAGTTCTGACGACACCCCTGGGACACCCACAGGCTCATGGCGGGGGCAGCTCCTGCCTGCACCACCTGGCTCTCAGGCTCGGGGTGGTTGAGGTGGGATGCCTGGAGACGGGTGATGGCTGCATCTGATTGGAGCAGGGGTGGCACCCAGGTGCCTGGGGCTGTATTCTGAGCCTCCGGATGCCCTGGGTGGCAGCCATCAGAGGAAACTCAAGGCCTGTGTTCACCTGGGAGGCTAACATCACGGCCCCACCATACACAGGTGCCAGGCAGCCTGCAGAAGGACCTGAGCTGGGGGGAGGTCCCTGCCCTTGGGCGAGGAGGCTCACAGAAGTGCTGCCACCTGGCTGTTCCCCCTGCCAGAGCCCCCTCCCATACTGCCCCCAACAGGAGGGCTGTGTCCCTGGGTTTCAGGACTCCCCACACTCCAACACCCTAACAGCCTGTGGGGTCGGCAAGGGATGATGAGGGCCATAGCCTTAGGCCTGTGGGGCTCCAGCATCTGAGCCCCCACCTCTACCCACCAAGTCTGAATTCTGAGTGCCTTGCCAAGGTGCTGGTATGTTCTAGACAAATCCCAAATTTGCATTTTTCTCACCCTTTAATTAGACCCAATTGGTGGGAGGCTGGGAGGCCCATCCTAGAAACGGAAAAGAGGCTCCCACCTGTCTGGGGGCCATTTACCCTGCTTGGGGGCCCAGGTCCTCTCAAGTCTTTTGAGATTTAGTAAGGGGTCAGGTGTCCGAGGCACAGTGTGGGGTGTGGACAGGTGACCCTTTGCCTGTGCTGGCCCCACCTCCCCCCTGTAACCTCCCTCTTGGCTCTGGGGCAGGTGGTGAGGGAGGTGAGGCCGCTCAGTTCACACCCCTGCTCAAGGGTGCCAGTGAAGGCGGGTATCCTCCCCAGCCTCCTCAGCCTGGCAGATGGCTGTGCCATTGGTTCCTGGGAGACCTAGAAGCACCCTGACAGCAGGAGATTGGGGAAGAGGGAGGTGGTGCCGTTCCAGCTGCCAGGAGCCTCCACTGGGAGTTAGCAGGCCCCCACCCCCACCACAGCAGATGGGAACCATGGGGTTGGGCCACTCCCTGCCACTAGCCCTGAGCTGGGAGGGCCTAGTGAGGGACCATGACCAGCCAACAAACAAGGAGCACTCACTGCATACCAGGCAGTTTTCGGGCTCTGTGGTTACTGTGCTAGGCCCTGTCCTCAGGGTGCTGCTCTCCTCCGGGGAAGAGAGGCCTTTATTTTAAGGTTTGTATTCATTCATGAGACAGAAGCGGAGACACAGAGGGAAAAGCAGGTTCTCCGCAGGGAGCCCCATGCGGGACTTGATTCCAGGATGGGGGTTCACGCCCGGAGCTGAAGACAGATGCTCAACTGCTGAGCTGCTCAGGCGTCCCAAGAGGCTTTTAAATTAGAACAGCTCTCATCCTAGGCCAGATATAGTTCTCAATGCTCTGCGCGTACTAGCTCATAAAGCCATTGAAACAGCCACGTGCTGGACACCCTGGTCATCCCCATTGTGGATGGGGAAACTGAGCCCGTTAGTAATGGGCCTGGGGTTACAGTATAGTAACTTTAGATTAAGTTGCTCTGGGTGACTGAGCAAAAGGAACAGCACATGTAGAGCTGTGAGGAGCTGATGGCCCATCAGGGGGGGACTGCAGCAGGGGGTTTGTGGTCTGCCAGGGTATAGGGAGTGGGTGTGGTTGGCAAAAGGTGGGTGGCTGGGCCAGACCAAGATAGGTGCTGCGTAAGGGAAGGGAGGGCCACAGCAACAGGACTTGGTGACTGAGATGGGTGGTAGCAAAGGGCCTATAAAGGCGGTAGAGCTGGTGGGGCCGTGTGCCAGGCTTCAGAGGTGGGCAGAGAAAGCACACCTGGCCCAGATAGCTGGCCATGAAGGGCAACCACCTCCAAGCCCATTAGGATGGCCGTCGGAGTGGGAGGGGCCCAGGCATCCTCCAGGCCCTGGGCACCAGAAGGGGCTCACCAGGGGGAAGTGTAGGAGCTGCAGGGGTGGAGAGTGAGGGTGGGGAGAGCTGGATCTCAGGACTTGGGTTCAAGGAGTCCAATGGGAGAACCCAGCCAGCTGAGGGGCAGACAGGATTGGAGTGGGCCCCTCAATCTCAGGCTCCGTTCCAGCCTGCTGGTCTCCCCCCTCCCCGTGGGGGCCCTGTCCCCAGCTGCTGCCTGGGGCAGTGCTGGCGGCTGGGCTCAGTGGAGCTGACTGGTTGTCTTTCAGAACAAAGTTTTGGATGTGGATGGTGTGAAGGTGAAGCTGCAGGTGAGTGATGGTGGTGGGGGTGAGGGTAGGTAGGAACACCGAGGAGAGACTGGCAGCCCAGACTCCTGGATGTGCCTGTCGCTGCAGATCTGGGACACAGCTGGCCAGGAGCGGTTCCGCAGTGTTACCCACGCCTACTACCGCGACGCCCATGGTGAGCCTGTGGGTGTGGGATGCCAGCCCTGGGGGAAACTGGAGGCTATGCTCTGTGGGCACCCTGCTCCTCTGGCTTCTGCTCAGAGGAAGGTGCCCTTGGGATGCCCGGAATCTGGGAACGGGTCCTGCACTGGGCTCCCTATGAGGAGCCTGCTTCTCCTTCTGCCTATGTCTCTGCCTCTGTCTGGGTATCTCATGAATACATAAATCTTAAAAAAAAAAAAAAAATAAAGGAAGGTACCCTGGGATTGAGCATGGCAGGAAGTGTGGAGGCTGTGATGCACAAGGGTTTGGGTGACAGGAAGCCGCTGTGTGCCCTAGAGATGTCCTCACTGGCCCTCTGTCCCCAGCACTGCTGCTGCTCTATGATGTTACCAACAAGGCCTCCTTTGACAATATCCAGGTCAGTGGTTTCTTTCCTGGGGCAGAGGCTGAGGATCCTGGGTACAGTGGGGAAAGCTGGCCCCCCTGGTGGCTCAGGGTCCCTGTAGGCTGAACGGGGTCTGGGGACCTTCCAGCTCCATCAGTCCAGCACCTTGGGTAGTAAGGTATTTGTCAGTGGTGCCTGGCACGTTCCAGGAACTGTGTCTGGGCCTAGCCTGTTAGTCTGAGCCTAACAGGCACTCTGCAGCACAGCCTGGAGGGACAAGGGACAAGTGCCAGCCTCTAGGCTGGTCTCAGCTTTTCCCCCACAGGCCTGGCTGACCGAGATCCACGAGTATGCCCAGCACAATGTGGCGCTTATGCTGCTGGGCAACAAGGTGAGCACCCCAGCCTGTCATCTCCACCCTGGCTCTACAGGGCAGGTGTGGGGAGAAGAGGGAAGCCCTGGGCCAGCTCTCACCAAAACCCCTGTGCCAGGTGGACTCTACCCAGGAGCGTGTTGTGAAGAGGGAGGATGGGGAGAAGCTAGCCAAGGTGAGCCAGGGTAGGTGGGTGGCTGGGGGTGTCTGTCCCTGGGGCTGCAGGGCTGGGGCTGTCCCCACCAGGCTGGCAGCAGCTGCTTGCAGGAGTACGGGCTGCCCTTCATGGAGACCAGCGCCAAGACAGGCCTCAACGTGGACTTGGCCTTCACAGCCATAGCAAAGTAAGTTCTGGCACTCAGCAGGAGCCCTCAGACCCGGACCCCTTGTTGGGGTAGAGGCTTCTCTGTTCCACGGTCACCCCCCACCCCACAGGGAGTTGAAGCAGCGCTCCATGAAGGCCCCCAGTGAACCCCGCTTCCGGCTGCACGACTACGTCAAGAGGGAGGGCCAAGGCACCTCCTGCTGCAGACCCTAAGCCTGGCTGGGCACTGCCACCGCACATCCTCTGGGAGGCCCCTGCAAGGCCGAATGGAGGGTCTACAGGGTCCCCCTGGTTTAGTCACCCCAGGGTGTCTGTTTCTTGGCTCCCAGACAGACCGAGCCTTGCCTTTCCCAGAGCCTCAGTCCCAGCGGGCTTCTAGGAGCCACTAGGTCTGCAGCCCCCCTAACTTGCTGCTGCCCGAGGGCCTGGCCAAGGTTGGGCTGAAGAGCCGCTGTCTTCTGTACTGGGGGGGGGGGGGGGGCTCGCCATGCACAGATGGTGAGGGGTGCCAGTCCCAAGGCACGGCGCTCTGCTGCCCCCTCCTGGACACTCCCAGCTCCGGAACCAGGCCCCAGCGCCAGCACCACGTGTACAGTGCCTAAGCCCTTAGAAAGCCATGTCTTCAGCTGCACACGTGCCCAGGCAGGGTAAGGCAGGACTGCTGTTCACGCCTGGGGCAGAATGCTTCGACGCAAATCATCGCATTGTGCATTTGATCCGCAAGGACCAGAGCCATCTGCTCCCAGCTCACCCGCCAGGAGACTGGTTCAGACATCAACAGGGTCTTCCTTCCACACGACCTTGAAGAACGCCACGGTTGTGGCTTTGTGATACAGAACAGCATGTGGGAAATCACATAAAAGGGAAAACTGCCAGCCCCGGGAAGGCCTGTGCTCAGCGAGGGCAAGCCAGGGGGCTGGTAGCACGCTCCACCTTGTACGGAAATCTTCAAGTCAGTCTTTAGAATGAGAGCCTTTGTTTTCAGTTCTAGTGAATAAAGTTGTGTTTTCTGGACTGCTTGTCTCTTCTGTTGAAAGAAACCTGTCCTAGGCCCCTCAGCAAAATACGGGTGGCCTTTAACACTCCAGAGTCCGCCCCAGCCCCCATCATTAGGCTGCTTGGAACCCCAAAGCGGTCTAGAGAGTACCGGGGAAGAAACAGGACTCCAGCACCGGTTAGTGAGTTATTAAAGAGTTCCTGACCTACCCAAGCCACAGGCAAAACAAAACAAACAACAACAAAAAAAACCTGTTGTTTTTGGCCTTCGAGACAAGCATGGATTAGTCCCTGTACACACATCCCTCTCTGCCCTGTCTCAGGCCTGCCCAGGGGCGAACAGGTGCCCCACCCGGTCCCCTGGGGTCAAACGCGCAGAAGAAAGACACCTGCGCGCCCATCGACTCACCACCTTTATTGCCGAGCGCTTCAGATACAGACCTGAACTCTGGGTCAGGGCCTCCAGTCGGGTCACCCGCCTCCCTGGAAGGAGAGAGACAGCGTCCACATGGAGACAGAGCCCATTCCCGGCTTTCGGACAAGGCGCCCCCGGCCCCTTCCCGTCACCCGGGGCACGCCCCGAAGCCTCAGTTTTGCAAAATAATCAGACTGCACGTGCAGTTTTCATACGAGGTGTCAGAAATAAAAAGCGATTCATCACAGGCTCCAAGGGGCATAGGGGACAGAAGGCCCGGCCCGGCCTCACCTGCAGGGAGAAGTAGGTCTGGGGGGGTTCGCACCTTCCGCCGGGGCGGGAGAGGCAGGCCCCGCCGCAGGCTGGGGGAACCTCTCCTCGGACCCACTTGAGGACCAGCGAGGACACGACCTCAACCCACGGCGCCCACGGGAAAGAATGGGAGGGCGCGAGGCTCAAGCCTTTATAGAAACTGCCCTACTGCTGCGATTGGGCCTTCCTGACGGAAGTACCGCCCCCCTCGCCGCTGATACGCCCCCGGCCCCCCGGCCCCGAACAGGACCGTGAGCGACAGCCGCAAGCAACCAATCAGACTCCGACCTGCAACATAGAGTGATTCTAAAGCTGCCAATCCCGCCCCTCGACGTCGAGCCGCCGGAAATCGTAGTTTCTGAGGAGCCGCGCGTGAGGCGGCCCCACGGACATTGCGAGTCGGGGAACTACAAGTCCCGGCGGGCGCCGCGCCTGGGCGCTTCCGGCTCGCACGTCCTGTCCCTTTCCCGGCCGGCGGCCGCGGGGGCACGATGAAGTGGGAGGGTGGCGCTGCCGCTCCCCGGTGGCCGCGGGCGGGTGAGTGTCGGCGAGGCGCGCCTGGCCCGGGGCTCGTGCCTCGGGGCCGCGCGGGGGGCGCGTCGGGGCCCGCGGAGGCGGGGAGCGGCCTGGGGGGCGGGGCGGGCGCGGGCCGGGGTCTCGCGCGGTCGTTGCTTGTTGCCTCCTCCCCGCCGCGTTCGTGGAGCGGCGTCGCGGCCCCGGTTGGCGCGGGCTTTGCTTCTCCGGCAGCTTTTCTGCGGCCCGCCGCTGTTGACACTGGGCGCCGAGCGTTCCCCGTCGTGCTTCGGTGGACGTGGAGCAGCATCCCCGGTCTTCACCCGATAGATACAGGGGCCTCCCTCCCACCCCGTGACCACCCGGAATGCCTCCAGGCATTGGCAGGCGTCCCCTGGGGGCTCAAGCCGGTGATCCCGGATGCGGAGCGCTGGACAGCACCCGCGGAATCCTGAGGAGTTGTGATAGGTGTTGTGGGAGAAGCAGGACGCTGCGGGGGAGCCCTGGGCGCTCCCACCGCCTTGGTGAGGGCGGAGGTCCCTCCCGCAAGCAGCCTGTCCTGGGAAGTTGTTGGAAGATCATGCCTGGCAGAGGGAGCAAGGTGTGCAAAGGCCAGAGCGAGGAGAAGGGGCCAGGTGCACCAGGGAGTGCTGGCAGAGGGGCGACAGGCAAGCCCCTGAGGCCGGTGCAGGGCGGGCAGGGTGGCAGGGAGGCTGTTGGGGGGGCACTCAAGCCACGAGAGCCGGCGTCAGATCCAAGTCTAGTAAGGAGCCCCTGGCCATGTGTGGAGGACGGACTGATGTTTCCGGGGAAGCAGGAGACGGTGAGGAGGCTGGCCTGTGCGTGGGGGACAGCGGGCTGGGAGGGGGCTCCCACCCCTCACTGGGTCTGCTGTCTTGACCAGGCAGGGGCATGCAGCTGGGGCTAAGCCTGCAGTTCTGGATCCCACCCTGATTTGGCAGGACAGGGGTGGAGGCTAGGGCTGGGGATTCCGCCTTTTGCAGCCTCCCCTGCTTGGAGCTCCAGGCTGCCCAGCCTTCTCCCCATCCCACAGGCATCCCCACGCGCACACAGGTCCCCTCTCCTGGTGGCTACCCACCCCCCTGGCCTTTGCCAAGCATGTGGCCTCTCTCTTCCTCATTCCTTCTCTTTGGGCCCCTCCCTTCCCTCACCCCTTCCCTGAAGGCCTGCGTAGCAGACACCACCTCTGTGTCATAAGGGCAGCCCCTACTGCCCTTATCAGAGCTGCCCTGTCAGAGCGGCCCTTACTTGCACTGCTCTGGGGATTCACGTCTCTCCATGGAATCCCCCAGCCCCGGTGTCTCGAGGTTCCTGTGTGGTATCTCTGCATTATCCCCCCCGGCAGCCAGAGCCTCACTGTGAGGGGAAGCGGGGGTAGGTAGGGGCAGCCTGGATGAAGGAGGTAACCAGCTGAGAAGGAGGGGGAGTCCTCCTTCCTGAGGGGTCCCTGTGGAGTAACCCCCACTGTGGCTGTGGGTCATGGTATTTTTGGAAACCAATGGAACAGACCAAAGCCTGCAGTATTGACTTAGTCGGGACAAGAACCCACAGAAAAGTGCCTACGGGGATCAGTAGTACTCTGGAGCCTCATCTGCCTCTCCTCCCAGGGCCCCCAGCGGCTCCAGCTCACATTCGCGCCCCCTCCCCAGCACGGGGACTGGCCCACGGTGGGTGTGAACTTGGCCGTGGGAACTGCAAGGCGCCATCCGGGAGATGGGAGCAGTGTGTGGAAGGGCCCGTGCTGGCTGGGGGTCCCCGGGCAGGCTGGGCGCCGTGGCTTGGCGGCTCGGGGCACAGCTTGGACTGGGGCTGCCTGGCCTCAGTGATGGCAGGCTCCTCAGTTTGCTGGCAGAACAGAGGAAGCAAGAGGAACAGGGCTTCGTTCGGCCTCCGCGTGGCCTCCTGCAGGCTCTAAGTCCTGGGATGGCCTCTCAGCTCTGTTTCCGGCTCCCGAGAGAGGCTGCTGTTGGCGGGGCCTTGGCTGGTGCCTTGAGAGGCGTCTCTCACAGTTCCTTTTGTTTTTTGTTTTTGTTTTTGTTTTGTTTTGTTTTTTAATTTTTATTTATTTATGATAGAGAGAGAGAGAGGCAGGCAGAGGGAGAAGCAGGCTCCATGCACCAGGAGCCCGACGTGGGACTTGATCCCAGGTCTCCAGGATCCTGGGCCAAAGGCAGGCGCTAAACCGCTGCGCCACCCAGGGTTCCCTCACAGTTCCTTTTGGACGTGGGTACATCCACTCCATTTCGGGGCTGGGAAATCGAAGGTCCGGGAGGGTGAGCAGCTTGCCCAAAGTCACGCAACTGTTGTGTGGCAGAGGTGGGATTTGAATCTGACTCCTGCGCTCGTGGCCTTGACCGTGATGCTATTCCATCTCCATAAAGGACACTTGCAGGGGTCAGCGCGTGTCCAGCCTTGGGCAGTGTTGGCAGGACGTAACCTGCTCTGAACCTGGGTCCCCACTGGCCTGACCTTGCTGTTGGGTGGGCCACTGGGGCTTCGCCAGGTGCTCAGGCTGGCTTAGGCAGGAGGGACCCTTGCAGAGGGGCCCGCCAGCCCCCCTCAGCCGTCCTGTGTGCTCTGGCCCTGCGGCAGAAGGCATCGGGTTGCTCCGTGGAGGAGTGTGGGTCAGGCCGGCAAATGACAGAGGAAATTGGCCCCTGGGGTGGGGGGGCAGCTGGTGCTAATGTCACTCGGGGCCTGCTGCTTGGCTGCCCCCAGCAGGGGAGGCATGCTGTCTGGAAGTCTAGTTGGGGGGTGAGCCAACCCCAGGAGCCCCCAGGCAGAAGGAGCAGCCTTGCAGAACCAGGAGGGAAGGGATGTGCCGGGAGTGGGGTGGACTTCGCATGCGCTCCCCGCTTCTGCAGGGAAGCGAGAAAGAGGAAGGCAGAGGGACAGAAACCGCATGGGGAGCGGTGAGAACCGGCCAGGCGGCCTGGAGGTGTAGCCTGGGCCTAAGCCACTGCTGGCCACTTGGCTCTTGGGCACAGGCCCAGGACCCGTCTCCACAGGTTTAGACTCACTGATTTAAGGCAGTGTGGTACATGCTGCAGCGTGGGACATGCTCCCATTTGTACCCCTGCCGCTGGAGGTGGGCCAGACCCTGAGTTGGTGGGAGAGTGTGGGCAGGTAAGAGTGGGCCCTGCAGCCAGGTGCTGAGATAGGACAAATACCACCTTTTCCCAGAATGCTCTCTCCCTGCTCCGGATCTGGCCAGTCCCTTCCTCCAGGAAGCTCTCCAGGAGTACCCTCCCAGCCCCGCCCCCCCCAGGCTGAGTCTACAGCTTGTATGTGGCCATCCATCCTATGGGAGGGAAAGAGTAGGAGATGAGTCTGGCCCCAAGGGGCAGGTGGAAAGGCAGAGGCATTCCCCTTGCTGAGTGGGGGTTAGAGCCAGGCTGGCCCAGCAGGAGGGATGCTCTCCCTCCAGCAGAGGGGCCTGTGGGTGCTGGAGAGGCTGGGCCTGGATACCCAAGGTGAGAGACCAGGCGGGGGTGTAAGGACCCAGCATCCCAGGGACGACCTTGGAGCTCCTGTGGATTAGGACTGTGGGTACAGAGACAAGGGTGGCAGGTGAGGGCAGGGAGGCCTGGCCGGCCTCGAGCCAGTACCTGCTGAGGTGCTGAGGGGATCCCTGACATCACACCCTACATGTCTGGGATGGAAAAGACATGCTAAGAGGACGTCAGGGGGAGTGTATGTGGCTCTGCTATGGCAACGCAGCCTGTTTCTATAGGATTTGGCCGCCCCGCTTGGGCTTGGGCCCAGGGGCCCCGGGCAGGGGCTGACCCAGGGGCTGGGTGGTCCGAGGGTAATACGGGGCCTGTGCCTGGAGCTCCGGCTGTAATCCAGCCGGCCACCCACAGCTCTGTGCCAGGCAGGGCTGCGGTGTCCTGAGTCACTGGTACTCCCCCCGAACTGTCACCACCAAATGTGCGGCCTGATGGGGTTTCCAGGGCACGCCTACCCCCTTCTTGGCTCAGCACAGGCGGTTTGGGAGACCCCACCACGCCCTCCGCCTGGGGCAGCTGGGGGAGCCGCCTCGGGGTGGGGCTTGGCTCTAGTGAGACCTGCTTCTGTCCCCCCCCCCCCCCCCGCGGGATTCCAGCATGTGCACTGCCCACTCCACTGGCTGCCGGCCACACAAACCACGCTGGGAGACCCATGTCCCACACTCCCAAGGGTGACGCCTTAGCAGATCCCGATGGCTTCTGTCCAGGGCATGAGCTGGGGAGGGGTCCCCCAGAGAAGGGGGATGGTGGGGGGGCTTTCCCGGTAAGGAGCTAGGGGTAGGACCTTGTAGGTGGATCTCTGGTTCCCCCTTGGGCAGGGAGTGTACCCCAGAGCCCCAGAAGTCCTTTGGATACAGATGTGGATGGACAAAGATCCCTGGGCCTTGACCCTAGGCTCACGTGAGGGGCTACAGAGGGGCTCGTTCTGCACTGACCCTGAGTGCCCTTGAGTACCACACACCCCCACCCCCACCCCCGCTCCAGGCAGACAGACCACCCATCTCTGCCGGGACTTGGGGTCTTGTGTCTCTAAGAGAATTCTCAGGTCCCTGCCCCGGGCTCTGCTGAGGCACCTGGAAGAGGCAGGGTAGGGACCTGGCTGGGGAGGGGGAGCTGGTGGGGGGGTCCGTCTCCTCCCACCCCAGCTGGGCCTGGCAGGTCCAGCCCACAGCTCCTCCCAGTTTGGGAGAGTCCGGTTGTCCAGTTGACAGCTCCCTGTCAGCTTTCTTACAGGGTAATGTGGAGTGGTGAAGGGGCCAACCCCCCCGGGGGCTGGGGCACACCCTCAGGACAGCTGGGGGGCCAGGGGGTGTGGAGCTGTGCGGGTCACTTCCCGGGTTTGGCCTGCAGACCTGGAGGATGCCAGAGAAGACTCTTATTGCAAGATGCAACCCCTGGGGAGGGAGCAGGGCTGAAAGCTCAGGGCATCTTGCTCAATTCCTGGATGCTTAGGGTAGGATCTGATCCCTGTGTTGGGGGCGCACAGCTGGGCGGGGGCAGTGGCCTGCACCCTGGGGCTGCGTGCCAACCTGTGTAAATGGGGAAGTGGTTCCCTTGTCCCTACTCCATCCCTACTTCCGCCCTTTCCGTGGCTGGGTTTTGCTCTCTGCCCCCACCCGCTGCCCTGCCCTGCGTCTGAGGCCGCTATTGGCCGTTGGGGGACTCTCCAGCCCATTTGCATGTTGCCCTGCTAGCCCTGCATGCCTTTCTGTTTACTTCACTCCTGAGCGAGGGAGAGCCAGACGGCAGACGCCAGACGCCTGCGCTCTCAGACTTCAGCAACAGGCACACAGGCCCCATGGGGGCTGGCGGACTGGCCTGGCCGGGGTCCCGGGGAGTGTCCCTGCTGGGGTCGCGGCTGCCCAGACCCCGGGTGCTGCTTGCTGGAGCTGGCGGCTGGCCTCTGGGCTTTGGGAGCTTGCAGCAGAGGGAGCAGATGGATTGTAAAATCCAGGTCAGTGTGGGCCAGCCACCTCCCTGTGACCCACCCCCCACCCTCCTCCCAGCTCGCCCGCCCGTGGTGCTGAGGTGGGAGCCAACCTTGGGCTTCCCGAAAGGTGAGTCCTGGAGCTCCTCTATTTGAGCTGTGTGGACCTCACCCCGGCAACAGTGGCCATAATCCAAGCAGGGCAGCACCCAAGATTTCCTGCTTAGCACGGAGACCAGCAGCAGCGCTGGAGGTTGGGCTTCTGGACACGCCACATTCACACCTCGGGCCTGATACTGCCCACTCCCAGGAGCCCCTGCCTGCGCCCCCGCCCAGAGGACAAGTCACTGGAGAGCCTGGTCTGGGACACAAAGCCAAGTCCCTTGAGTCACAGCAGGGGGAGTGATGGGCAGGAGGGGAGGCTTTGGCCCACCTCGTGTGTCCCTCTAACTAGCTGGACCCGTAGGGCACTCTGAGCAGGGCTGGCGGTACCTTGTGGGTGCCAACTCGGGGGCTGAGAGTCACCCATTGAGGCCTGAGTCTAGAAGCCTGGGAGGGGGGCTTGAGGGTGACATTTGAAGGGGCAGGTGGGAGAAAACACAGGGTGAGGGCCGGACAGATAGCTCAGGAGCAGTGTGGGGACAGAGCTTGAGGGCCAGCTCTCTCCTGGAGACCGCAGGTTAGGCCCGAAGACCCCTGCGTGGCTCCGGGGTGTGTGTGAGGCAGACGTGGGTGGCCAGGTGTGCTGGGTCACGAGGGCCTGATGGAGAAGGTGCTGCAGCCAGCTGACCGCGGGTGGGGACAGAGAGCATCCCCTGCCTTCTCCCACGGTGTGGGAGGCCTAGCAGCCCACCTGCCAGGCACCCTTCCCAGTCCTGGGGGCCTTCAGACCACGGGGTGGGCCCCAGCCTGCCACACCCCCTTCGGTCCCATAGGAGCAAGACCAGCTGGTCTCCCGGAGAGATGCTGACACTTGTTCTGGTGGCTGGGCTGGGCGGCTGGTGATGAGCTCATGGTGTAGCATCCCAGGGGGGCTGCTCAGGGGTCTCCCGCGGCAGAGAGCTCATGTCTGCCAGGTGGAGGCAGTCCTGGGGATGCAGCCTTCCTTCTCGTGGGGAGCCTGGCCTGACACTGGGGCCCTGTGGCTACGCTGACTCCGGGCCATGGCAGGAGGTGGGGCACAGGCCACGACTGTGGACCCTGACGCTGGGAGGGCCTCTGGGAAGGGGCAGTGGAGCAGCTCTCCCCGGCCCATCCATGATCTGGGCAGCCACTGGCCTTCTCCCCTCCAGTAGCCTGTGCTCCCCTCTTCTGTTCTCGGAGGCCCAGGATGGTTCCCACTGTGCCCTCTCCTGCCACCTCCGCCCATGAGTCCTCAGCTAAGCCTGGGGAGTGAGTCAGGGCTCTCATCTCTTGCCTCTGCCCCCAAAATGGCTTTATCTGCATGACGAGGCTCTGAGTGTTGGGCGCCAGGTGTGTCATGCATAGGTTCCCGGGGGTGTGGCCACCGTCCCCTGTCCACAGGACGGGGACTACCCAGGGCCTGACACACCTACCCTGGCAGGAAGCAGGCATATGGCTTGATCCCGCCCTGGGCGCCACGGCCCAGTCTCGGCCCCGAGGACAGCTGCCCTCACACCTGGGGGGTCAGACGGCACCGTGGGGGCCTCCACCTCCGGGGTGGAGCTAGTGGCTTTTCTGAAGGGCTAGGCCTTAAAGGAAGGTAAAACCCAGGGCCTGCTGCTTGCCTATAGCCGGGGCCTCCTCCCTTCCTGGGGCCTGTGCACACCTGGGGTGGGAGGCGGGCAGGGAGAGGGACTTTGCCCATGTGGCCGCGCCTCTGTCAGGACCGGTGGCGGAGAGGCCGAAGTGTGCCCGTGGGGACCAGGCTACTGTCTGAAGCCCACCCCTTGTGCCGCCCGCCCAGGAGACGCTGCCGGAGGACCCTAGATGCCTTTCTAGAGCATGAGCTCGGGCAAGAACGCCCGCTACAACCGCTTCTCCGGGGGGCCCGCCAACCTTCCCACCCCAGACGTCGCAGCCGGGGTAAGAGGAGACCTCGTGGGTTGGGGTCTGCCCTTTACGCCCGCTACACATGCACGGCCCTCCAGCAGAGCTTCTGGAGCCGACCCCTCCTGGCCTGGGTGGTCCGTGCATACGCACGCATGCCCACAGGCACACCAGCGTGAAGGCATGTCCGTGCGTGTTTGTGTGTGTGTCCACATCCACTTCGGGGGCCGGGGTCAAACCTCCTGCATTCTCTCTCCAGACCAGGATGGAAACGACCTTTGGGCCCGCCTTTTCGGCTGTCACCACCATCACGAAAGGTGAGTGTGCCAGCCCCAGCCGGTCTGGGCTGGCAGGACTGGGTGGCACTAGCTCCCACCAGGGTATGTGGGGTGCTTCCAGTGGGGCAGGAGCGGCACTGGCGTTGGAGGGGGGCTCCCTGCTGCTCTGCTGCTGCTGCATCCCCGTCCCGTCCCGCACCCTGGATCCCCCACCCATCCCTAGTGAGCCCTGGCCCGTCCCCGCCCCAAGGTCCTAGCAGCCCCTGCAGGACCGGGACTGGGGACCACCCAGGACACTGGCAGGTGAGAAGGACTCATAGGGTCCTTCCTCCAGCCTGGTTGTACCCCTGGGCCATTTATCGGAGGAGGTCATCAGGAGCAACAAACGGGGGCACAGCCTCTTTCCCGGGTCATGAGGGTCACGAGGGTCACGAGGGATGTGGGCATGGGGTTCAGGGGGTGCCTTTCTGCTGCACTGCTCCTTGCACAAGTAGCTAGTTTCTCAGGGCTTTTCTGGAGGTTCCTCCAGCAGGTGGCGGGGCTGCCTCGCACATGTGCTCACGCCGGCTCCTCTGCCACTGGGTGACCCAGCCCAAGGCTCTGAAAGGGCCCTTTTTTCTTCTTTGACGTTCGGTCCTGAGCAAAAGAAAAGAAACGTCGCCTGTCATCCCAGCACCTGAGGTGCTCTCCTCAACGCTTCGCCACCCTCAGAAGCTGCAGGGCTCCGGGCTGAGTCTGTCTGGCACTCGCCCCACCAGCACCCTGCTCAGTGGCGGGGAGGGGTCAGAGCTGGGCGTGCCTCACCGAGCCTCTCACAGTACAGATAGGGAAACTAAGGCCCAGTCACAGGCAGCTGCTCAGACCTGGAATCACGAACCCAGGTCTTCGGGGCTGGGCATGACGTCTGGGCTTGGCTGGTGCCGGCCATGCCAGGGCTTCCGGCTGCTGCCCACAGGGCCTGTGAGGGAGGTTCTCAGGCTCTCACGTGGACCCCTGGCCAACAACTTCCATGCAGTGGGCTGAGAAGGCCGGAGGCTGGGCCGGGTTCTGGCCAGGGGAGCAGTGGAAGACGAGTGGACCCTGCAGTGGGCTGTCCCAGGCCCCACCACACACCAGTTGAGGGGCCTCTCTGTCTCTGTTACTCCCGGGTGCACGGAGGCCATCAGAGCCCCCGCCCCCACCCTGGCAGTGAGGGCAGACAAGACCGTATCCCAGATCCAAGCACATGGCATTGGGTATGATCACTCAGGCGTTGGCCTCGTGCCTCAGCCAGACACAGGGGAGAGGCAGAGAAGACCTTCCACCCTCCTTTCAGCCCACCTAGGGAGTGCGAATGTGGGGGCTCCTCCCTTCCTGGACCACCGCGGCCCTAGCTGGGGGCTCAGGCCAGCTCACGCCCTTGCCCTTCCCATGCTCCGGCTCCTGCCGGGGGCTCCCAGCTGCCCACGAGCCCAGCCCTGGCCACTGTCCCTCAGATCAAGAAGGAGGCCAGGGAAGCGGGTGGGGGCAAGGAGACTTGCCAGAGAGAACTAGCCCCATGTCAGGCCCAGCTCCTGCCGCTGCTGGGCCCATCTGCCCAGGGGCCCGCCTCCCACCATGATGGGCCAGGCACAGCCCCGTGACCCCCACTCATGGCATTCCAACCCTCTTTGCTTGGCAGCTGATGGGACCAGCACGTACAAACAGCACCGCAGGACGCCGTCCTCCTCCAGCACCCTCACCTACTCACCACGAGATGAGGAGGACAGCATGGTAGGTCTGTGCCGTGACCACCTCTCCCCACAGCCTCCTGCCGTGCCCCCCTTCCCAAGAGCCTGGTCCCTGGAGTAGCTGAAGAGGGCGGCTCAGCTGCGAGGCATGCCCCAGCATAGGTCTGCAGTGGGTAGTGGGCCAAGGAGGCAGAGGGCTGGCGTGTCCGGATACCCTAAGGCCTCAGTACCCATGGCTGGACTGCGTGGAAGACGAGTCCAGAGAGGGCAGCTGGGCTGTAGGGTGCAGGGCCTACAAGCTGGAGCGACAGGAGCCACGGACTGTTCAGCCCTGCGGGTGACAAGATCAGATTTCCATTTTTAAAGGTGCCTCTGGTGTGAAGTGGAGGATGGGGGGGTGGGCCGCTGGGTGGAGATTGGAGGCCCGAGCAGGTGCCTGGGGGCTGTGAGGGCTGCACAGGTGCGGGACAGCCAGAGAGCTTCCTGCCACTGGCGCTGCAGAGTGAGGAAGGGGCTCCGGGCAGTGTCAGGTTGGCTGTCCGTGCCCAGGCCGAGTAGCCAGCGTCAGGGTGGCTGTGCTTTGCCTGTCTGGGCCCTGGCCCTGCTGATGGAAGGGAGGACCTGCACTGGCCCGGGGGGTGGCTGGGTCCCTCCTGCCACTCGCCTGTCCCAGGCCTTGTTTTCTGCCTTCCCTCAGCGGGACCTCACCAGTGCATGCCTGGCTGACTCCAGCTAGTTCTCCTGCCCTCCCAGCCTCACAGGATTCACGCCTTCACGTGCTGGGCTGCCGCGCCTTGGATTCTATTTAATCCAAAGATAAACGGTGTTTTTACACATTCAAACGTGCCACACGCTAGGTGCTGCACCAGGCCTTCTCCAAGCACAAAGCAGATGCTTGGCGCCCCACTCCCTGTGGCTGCACCTGCCTCGGGCTCCATGACCCCTGACTCCCCTGTGGCTGGTGGGGAGGGGATTTTCCTGACCTTGTTCAGACAGGGGCAGCCGCGGGCCCATGGTCTGTGGAGGCTGGAGATCTGTGGTTCATGAATGAGGCCTCTGGGTGGGCTGGGAGTGTGGGGAGCAGTGGCTCTTACAGGATCCCTACTTGGGGGGGACAGAGCCCCCCCTGGCTCCCCCAGACCCTCCCCCTCTGGCTTAGGCATCTTGGCCTGGGGTCAGCGGGGGCATCCCTGCCCTCCATGGGAGCCTCAGTGGCCTGGCTGAGGGGACCCGGGGACCCAGGGCCCCGTAGTATCCGCCAGCCGTCCCTCCCTCTGGCGGTCCGGGCACTGAGGCTGGCCCAGGACTGGCTGATGGAGGCGCCCCGTGCGCAACCCACACTCCCTCACGGGAAGCAGGAAGCGGGCCAGGCGAGCGTGTCCTCCTGGAATTCAATAGCAGGAAGTCTCTCCATTTACACAAAGAAAGTTGGCAGACGTGCGCGGGTGGCCCAGCAACAGGGCCGGGACTGCCGGGCAGGCAGGGGCCCGGGCACCGCACCGGCTCCCCGGGCACACGCGTGAGCGACCGCCGTGACCAGGGGACCCTGCCCTCCCCGCGGCTGACGGGCTGCCCGCCCCCGTGCCCTGCAGCCCCCCATCAGCACCCCACGCCGCTCCGACTCGGCTATCTCCGTCCGCTCCCTGCACTCAGAGTCCAGCATGTCCCTGCGCTCCACATTCTCGCTGCCTGAGGAGGAGGAGGAGCCGGTAGGTGTGTCCGCGGCAGGGCGGCCCCTCCGTCTGTGGTGGCGGTGGTGGCAGGACCTTCCCCTTGGCCTGGTGAGAGGGTGTGATCCCGCCCAGTCCCCCCAGGCACGCTTTTCGCCTTCTCAGCCCAGGCAGTGAGGGTGGATCCCGGTGTGGGGGGGTCCCTTCCAGTCTTCATCAGGTGGACGGTACGCACGGGCCGCCAAGGGCACAGCTAGAGGGACCATCCCCATCCCCTCCAGTGCAGGCCCAGCCCGGGGCCTCAGCAGGCCCTCCCTGGGCCAGGGCGCAGCAGCCCCCTCACCCGCCTGCCCTGCTCTAGGAGCCGCTGGTGTTTGCTGAGCAGCCCTCGGTGAAGCTCTGCTGCCAGCTTTGCTGCAGCGTGTTCAAGGACCCTGTGATCACCACGTGTGGGGTAAGGCCACCGCATCCTGCCCTGCCCGTCCCTTCCTGACCTGTACACTGCCATGAGGCCAGGCAGGCTGCCGGCCACTGTTCTGCGGAACTTTGGTCTCAGTCACAGGCCCAGCAGGTGTGGCTGCCCTGCAGGTGCCCCTGTAGGGGGCCCGGGCGGTTGGGGGGCAGCTCTGTGGCTGTGCTCCAAGCTTACCCGTCATCTCCACAGCACACGTTCTGTCGAAGATGCGCCTTGAAGTCAGGTAAGGCCCTTGCAGACCCAGGCCCGGCCACCTCGTTACCCAGGGTGGGGTGGGGGTGGGGGGGGTCCCTCCAGGGGGTCCTATCCCGCGCCCAGCACTGATGGTGCCCCTGCTACACGGGGGCTCCTCCCTCATCCTGCCCCCAGCAGCTCTGCCACGGGCAGCAGCAGCACCAGGTGCACGCTGGCCAGCCTCTGAACCTGACGGGCAGAGCAGTGAGACCCACAGCTCACGGGCCCCGGGCTCTCTGACGGGGGCTGCCCACCTCACTGTCTTGGCCTTGGAGCCCTGGCCCAGGCCTGGCTCCTCTCCACGCTGTGTCTCCAGCTCTCTCCACCCCGTCCCAGACTCCTGAGTCAGCTGAGGGACCTCTGTTCCCTCCTCCTCACCCAGTGGTCATTCCTGGTGGCCCAGCTATGCACCCCTCCTGTTCCAGGCCTCTCAGCAGGGCAGGTAGATGAGTGGATCAGGCCCCAGACACAGGCTCATTCCACCCAGCGTCGGGAGCATGCTCTGGGCCTGCCACACCAGGCCTCAGTTTCCCACCAGCTGCTCACCAGGGAAGAGTCCTCCCCCAGCACAGCCTGGCCACAGTGCTCTGAGCAGAGGTGCCAGGGGACGGGGTGGCCAGGTGGACTGTGGGGTCAACACGCCCTTCCCTCCAGAGAAGTGCCCCGTGGACCACGCCAAGCTGACGGTGGTGGTGAACAACATTGCGGTGGCCGAGCAGATCGGGGAGCTCTTCATCCACTGCAGGCACGGCTGCCGGGTGGCAGGGGGCGGGAAGCCCCCAGTCTTTGAGGTGGACCCCCGAGGGTGCCCCTTCACCATCAAGCTCAGCGCTCGCAAGTAAGTACCCTCCACAGCCAGCTCTCGGGGTGCTGAGAACCAGTGCCCCAGCTCCCGGGGTGCTGAGAACTGGCGCCCCTGCCCGCCGTGTCCTGCCTCCCACAGGGACCACGAGGGCAGCTGTGACTACAGGCCCGTGCGATGCCCTAACAACCCCAGCTGCCCACCCCTCCTCAAGATGAACCTGGAAGCCCACCTCAAGGAGTGCGAGCACATCAAGTGTCCCCACTCCAAGTACGGGTGAGTGGGCGGGGGCGGGTGCGCGGGGGCTGCCCTAGGACGGTGGTGGGCAGGCAGGAGGGCAGGGGGTGGGGGCCGGGCTGGCATTCACAGTCCCTCCTTCAGCAAACCTTTGTTGAGATCCACTTGTGTGCTGAGCGCTGGGGAGACAGCCAGGGTCCCCAGGGAGACGGACCCTAGCGGGAGCCACACCACCAGCTGTGTAATTACAACCTGAGGTACAGGTGCTGTGCAGGAGAGACCCGAGCCCTACAGGAACGCAGAGGGGTCGGAGTGGCTGGGGCGTGGGGGGCCAGGGAAGGCGGGCCCTGAGAACTAATGCATGTGCGGGTGTGCGCCAAGGACCAGCACAAGGGCTCTGGGCAGCTGGACCCATGGGGGCGGGGGGGCAGCTGAGGTGTGCTGGGCAGGAGGGGCAGGAGCTGGGAGGCAGGCCAAGGGCCCTCGGAGGGCTGCGAGCAGGAGCAAAGTGACTGGATTTCCTTGCAAAGCAGCTGCTGGGTGCTGAGCGGGAGCAGGACACATAGGCGGGGAGCAGGTGTGGGGAGGACTGGACAGAGACTCCTGGGGTGAGGGGCCCCGCCAAGTGGGCAGGTGAGCTGGTGGGCAGGGCAGCCATCCTGGCCCTCCAGGTGCACGTTCATCGGGAACCAGGACACGTATGAGACGCACCTGGAGACCTGTCGCTTCGAGGGCCTGAAGGAGTTTCTGCAGCAGACGGACGACCGCTTCCACGAGATGCACGTGGCGCTGGCCCAGAAGGACCAGGAGATTGCCTTCCTGCGCTCCATGCTGGGCAAGCTCTCAGAGAAGATTGACCAGCTGGAGAAGAGCCTGGAGCTCAAGTTCGGTGAGGGCATGTCCCAGAGAGGCAGGGTGGCAGCCCCTCCTCCTGGTCCCTGACACCCTCTTCCCTGTCACCCAGACGTCTTAGACGAAAACCAGAGCAAGCTCAGTGAGGACCTCATGGAGTTCCGCAGGGATGCGTCCATGCTGAACGTGAGCAGCAGTTGGGGCCCAAGTGGAGGGGGCAGTGGGGGGAGCAGGGGGGCTCAGGAGTGCCCCTCATGTAGGTCCCAGCAGGAGGCCCATCCCCGCTCAGCGTCAGGTGCCCGTGCCAGGGACGGCTGCCGCTGCACCTGCTCTGCCCCGGCCGAGCGCTGCCTGGGGGCAGGGGGTAACAGAGCCACAGCCAACGTGACTTCCGCTCTTGCCCTTGGCAGGACGAGCTGTCCCATATCAACGCGAGGCTCAACATGGGCATCCTAGGATGTGAGTACCGGCCTGCTGCTCCCGCCACCGCCCCTGCCCCCACCCCCGGGCGCCGCCAGGCCCTCACCAGCTCCTCCCGTCCCCACAGCCTACGACCCGCAGCAGATCTTCAAGTGCAAAGGAACCTTCGTGGGCCACCAGGGCCCTGTCTGGTGTCTCTGTGTCTACTCCATGGGGGACCTGCTCTTCAGTGGCTCCTCCGACAAGACCATCAAGGTGAGTGGGGTCTTGCCTGGGGGGTGGTCTACAGCCTGGGGCAGGGTGGGCACTGCATGCCAACCTCTCCAGCTCTGGCCTGCCTGTGGCCGAGGCTTTTCCCTGAGCACACCTTCCATCCTTGCTGGCATTGGGCTGACCCTGCTGGGACCCACCCTGACCCTGGTCTCTGCAGGTGTGGGACACATGTACCACCTACAAGTGCCAGAAGACCCTGGAGGGTCACGACGGCATTGTGCTAGCGCTGTGCATCCAAGGGTGAGTGGAAGCATGTGTGCATCTACTGCCCACAGCGCCCGTGCAGAGCCAACGACAGGAGACCCCATGCCGCCACCCCGTGGGCCATAGCTCGAGCCTGTGTGGCCCCATATGTCCTTAAGTGGCTGTGTTTAGCCCTCTTGTGGGGCACCCTCGCTCTCGAGCAAGGCTGGATGGCGAGGTGGTAGCACACGGGCCCTCCCTCTCTGAAGACACACATTCACGATGTATGGAGCTGGTGTGGGGGTGCCTCAGGCAGCCAGAGGGCATGGTGGAGGCGGGAGTTCAGCTCCTGCTCGCCGGCCTGTAGCCAGAGCCCTGGGCACGGTTCAGGGACAGGACCACCGAGTCGCTGTCCCGGCAACCCTCTTGCCCCCAGGGTAGCCCCTTCTAGACCTTTTCTCTTGTCTCGTCATGAGGTCTCATGTCATGGCATGAGCACGAGGCATGGAGAGAGAGAGGCGCATGCTCGCTCCCAGAAAGCAGCGGCTTCACTGCCAGCAGCACTGACGGGGGTCATTACCTCCCAGCTCGCTGTCGGACACCTGCCAAGCAGGCAGCAGGGGTTGGGCTTCCATTCCCAAGGTTCCCTCGCTGAGACAGGAAAACCAAGGACTCGAGAGAGCGGGTGTGGCCCTGGTGCTGGCCCGAGCTGCCGATTCCTGGTGGCTGCTGCTCCCTCGGCCTGGCAGGGCAGTGTCAGCAAGCATGGTGGCTTCTGCCCTGACACCTTGCCTCCGCTCCCCCAGGTGCAAGCTGTACAGTGGCTCAGCGGACTGCACCATCATCGTGAGTGGGGCAGACAGGTGGGCGGGAGAGGCCGGGGCCACACTGGGGTCTGGGAACCTGAGGCCGCCCGTTCTCCCGCCCACCAGGTGTGGGATATCCAGAACCTGCAGAAGGTGAACACAATCCGGGCTCACGACAACCCGGTGTGCACGCTGGTCTCCTCACACAACATGCTCTTCAGCGGCTCCCTGAAGGCCATCAAGGTCCGGCAGGACATTGCGCATGCACATGTGGGGCATCGGGGTGCCAGGTGCCTGCCCCTCAGCCTGTGCTCACAGCTGTCCCCGCAGGTCTGGGACATCGTGGGCACTGAACTGAAGCTAAAGAAGGAGCTCACGGGTCTCAACCACTGGGTTCGGGCCCTGGTGGCTGCCCAGAGCTACCTGTACAGTGGCTCCTACCAGACAATCAAGGTATGCCCTGCGTGCTTCCTGCAGGAGGACCTCCCCCTGTGCCAGCACCACCCAGGCCTGCTCCTGGGGGCTCCATCTCCCCTGTCCCCTCACATATCCTGGGGGATGGGGAAGCTGCTCATGCTGTCCAGAGCCTCAGAAGCTCTGGTGCCTGGCCGGGGACCAAGTGGCCTGAGCTTGTCCGCAGATCTGGGACATCCGGACCCTCGACTGCATCCACGTCCTGCAGACATCTGGCGGCAGCGTCTACTCTATTGCTGTGACGAATCACCACATTGTCTGTGGCACCTACGAGAACCTCATCCACGTAAGGCGGACGCCTAGGGGCAGGCCCTAACCCTGGGCCCCTGTCCTCCCTCATTTGTGGCTCTGACCCGCCTGTGCCACTCTGTCAGGTGTGGGACATCGAGTCCAAGGAGCAGGTGCGGACCCTGACAGGCCACGTTGGCACCGTGTACGCCCTGGCCGTCATCTCCACGCCAGACCAGACCAAAGTCTTCAGTGCGTCCTATGACCGGTCTCTCAGGGTGCGTGCTGCGCTAGCCTGATGCTGCTGGGAGGCTGAGGGTGGGCGGCGGGGCCCGGGTGAGGCCTCATGTTCCATGTGCCCCCAGGTGTGGAGTATGGACAACATGATCTGCACGCAGACCCTGCTACGTCACCAGGGCAGTGTAACTGCACTGGCTGTGTCCCGGGGCCGGCTCTTCTCAGGTGCCGTGGACAGCACTGTGAAGGTCAGCACCTTGGCTCGGGCCTTCCCGGGGCTGCACACCCAGAGCAGGGGACAGGGGCTGAGGACCTAGGAGCTTTGGGCAGGTGGCCCTAGAGGGCCAGGACGAATGGCAGGTGGTGGTGAGGCAGCGGGGCCAAAGGGCACCTGAGACAGAGCCCTTCCTCTGCAGGTTTGGACTTGCTGATGGAATCCAGGCCAGTGTTGGCTTCCTCTGGGACCTTACAGGCCTGTCCCAAGCAGGCTGGCCATGTGAGGGGCCTCGGGGGAGGGTCTCTGCCTGGCCCATGGGGACAGGCAGGCAGGCTCACTTGGCCAGGCAGTGTCCTCCGTGCCCTGTGCCTGGCGAGCCTCCCTCTGCTTGGCCTTGTGATCGTCGCTGCCGGGGCTGCGCCCAGCCCCCCCTGGTGCCAGGTACGATGCTCGCCCGGCCCACGCTCCATCCCCCCCCCAGATGGACTGTGGGCCTTTTTACTCACCTTTTCTACTGTTTTTAGACTGTATATAGATTTGATTACTTCCTGATTGAAATAAAAACTGCACAGACTGTGGCTGTGAGTGGGGACAGTCCTTGTGGTGACAGAGAGGCCACCCCAGAATGCCAGCAGGAGGGAGGCTGGGGAGGAGCCACAGAAGGGCTCCTCTGGTGAGCCCCAGAATGTAAGCCCCCTGACCGACTTCCTGCTGCCAGGAGCAAGCTAGACCCCCACTCTCCCCAACACATGTCCCCAAGAAGTGAGCCAGGCAGCTCTGTTTTCTGCTGTTTATTGACAGCTGACAGCAGCTCCCTGCCCGGAACCCCCCTCCCCACTTGCTGGAGCCCCGGCCCGGGCCGCCCACTGAAGAGAGGCCAGGTGCACCCACCTGGGGCAGCATCAGGGCATGACAATTGGAAGGGGCCCCACATGCCCAGATGCCACATTGGCCGATCCCCTCTGCCCGCCCACATCACAACCGCTGGTTTTCGGCGTCGATTTTTTTTTTTTTTTTTTTTTTAAGAAACGTCAAAGTTGTGCCCAACACACGTGGATCAGCAAACACAATAGAGGAGGCCAGTCAGTACTTTTTGGAGAGAGAGGAGAGAGGAAAAGAGGGGGGGCAAGGACCACACGACACAGCCTGGGACCATGAGCAGAAGCGTCTGTGGGAACTTGGATGGGGGAGAGTCCCGGGAAGGAGGGTTGGGCACCCCCCCACCCTGCACGCGCCACACGCAGCCTGGCATGCACACCCTGCACCCACCGCTGCCCCCGGGCTGATGTGCCCATGTCGCACGCACAGCTGCCCCAACACCGAGGCGCACCTCCCACCAGCACCCCCGGGGAGGGCAGGGACCCTCCCCACCAGCTCCACGGTGTGGAGGACACAGCCCAGCAGCAAGCAAGGCACATCCTTCGAGTTCTTCAGATGCAGAGAAGTTAGGAGAGAGGGAGGGGGAGGGGGAGGCCCTAGTGGAGCATGGACCCTCCGGGACCCCAGCCTCCTGTTTGTGCTACTGGGCCAGGGGTCCTGGACAGAGGGAAGGATGGGCAGACAGACGGCCAAGGCCTCTAACAGCTTTTGTCTTGAGCTAGACTTCAGTGTCCTTACAGTTGGTAAATGGTTTTCTATAGAATCAATAATATTTTTTCTTTCTTTAAATATATATCTGTTAAAGTTATACCTTTTGTTTCTCTGGGGAAATCTGCCTCAGCTCATTCCCAATAAATTAATACTCTCGATAGCTTATATTCTGGGGGGTACAGAGGGGCAGGGCGCGACCCCACCCCAGCCCCTTGTGCTGCGCTGGAGCGGCTGGCAGAAGGTCCCCAAAGGGCAGTTCTGTGCTAGGCATAGGCCTGTGCTCTGCCAGATGGGGAGGGGGTGGAAGAGGCTGCTCCCCTCCGGCTGCCCCTCCTCCGTCCGCAGCAGGCTGAGCCTGGCGTGGGTGGGCGGTGGCCCAGCAGTTATTGCACGGGGAGCAGCAGACGGGAGCGGGCACCCAGCGGGCAGCAGCGTTCACCCAGAGCCCTTGGGCCCCTTGGCCAGGCAGTCCTCCAGGCCTGCGCCCGGGGGGCAGTTGTGCTTGTGCAGGGGACGGGCAGCACGGGCCTGCCGCCCCTCCCCGCCTGGCCGGCAGGTCCCCTGCGCCTGGCCTCCGCCGGCCGCCGCCCTGCCCGCTCGCGCTGCGCCCAGAGGTGCCCACCCTGAGGTAAAGGTCAGTGTGCGGGCCGGGCCGGGCCGGGCGGCGCGGGCCGGCCCGACGTGAGCGGCCGCGTCACTCCAGCATGGCGTCCAGCTGGTCGGCCAGGTCGTCGAACATGCTGCCGATGTCGTCCAGGATGCTGCCGGTGCTCTTCTCCTCGGCGGACGAGGGGCTGCGGGCCGGCGGGCGGGCGTGGGCGGGCGTGGGCGGGCGGGGCACCCCTGCCCGCGTCCCCCCAGGACCCGACCGCGACCCCGCTGCCCCGCCCCTTCCTCGCTGCCCCGCCCCACTTGGCCCGCCCCCGCCCCGCAGACCCCGCCAGAGCCCATCCCTTCCCTGCAGGCCCCTCCCCCGGCAGCAGGCCCCGCCCCCGGACGCCCACCCCTGCAGCAGGCCCCGCCCGCCCGCCCCCACCCCTTCTCTGCAGGCCCCGCCCCCCGCCGGACCCCACCCCTTCCCCCCGCCGCGGCCCCGCCCCCCGCACCTACCGCACGCCCTGCGCATCCTCCTGCCGGATCTTCTCCTCCACGGCTTGCAGCGCTGCCGCCAGGCACGCGCTCGTCTCCTCCAGCTTCTGCCGGGCGCTGTCTCCCGGCGAGGCGCCCTCGGGTGCGGCGGGGGCCCCGGCGGCGGCGGCGGCGGCGGCGCGCGGCGGCTTGGCGGGCACGTGCAGCGCGGGCGCACCGGGGGACGGGGGTTTGGCGGGGCTGGCGCTCAGCGAGGGCGGCGTGCTGGCCGGCTTGGCGAGGGCGGCGGGCGGCTGGCGAGCGGGCGAGGGCGCTGGCGACGGGCTGGCACTGCCCGACTGCAGCCCCGCGGCGGCCTTGGCCGGCTTGGGCGCCGTGGGCGGCGGCGGTGGCTTGGGAGACACGGGCGGCGGCGTGCCGTGGGCGCGCTTCACCTCTGCGGGGAGGAGGAGACTCGCACCGGGGACGGGGGAGGGGGGGGGCGGGACGCACACCTGCCCTCGCGGCGGGAGTCCTGCCGGGGCCCCGCCCCCCCCCGCCCCTCCACCTCCCGCCACCCCCCTTCCCCGGACTCCCCGCTGCCGCCAGGGGGCGCGCCCCTCTCTGCGTACCTGCTGACGCACCGCTTCCAGACCCCTCCCGGTCTGCCCCCCAGCGCCATGCCCCTTCAGGTGTGGCCTGCCACCACCATTGGCCCTTGAGTTGCTTGAATACCGCAGGGCCTTTGCACCTCCGATCCTTCTGCTTGGAAGCCTGCCCCCTCCCTCTGTGCCAGGGTCACTGTCCAGCCTGGGCAGGGTTCTCCGTGACCCAGCATAATGCACCTGTCCTCCCTCCATGGGTGCTGTTATCCATGGCTTTCTGTGCCCCCTTCACTGAGCAAAGTGACCAACATCCACCCTCCTCCCAGTTCTAGGCCAGCAGAGTTGTCCCATGGGTGGCGGGGGGGTGGGTGACGAGGTTTGAGGACCCTTTCCCACCCCATTCTCCCCAGCCTTCCTCCAATTCAAGGAGAGGAAAAGCCCTCAGACCCTGGAATGGGCAGGTGTGGAGGCAGGGGTGGGGGCCCTTCCCCAGCGGGCTCCCGCACCTACCTGGGCTGCCAGGACCTGGCAGCGGCACCTTCTTGGAGGCAGGCGTGGGTGAGCCCTGGATCTTGGGCACAGGCTGGGCCAGCATGGGCTTGGGAGACACTGGCGGCTTGGCTGGCTTCCGGGTGTCGGTGTCAGGCGGGGGCAGCGGGGGCAGGTGCAGCAGGTCAGTGGGCGGCGGGGGTTCTGCCGGTGGGGGTGGCGGGGGCAGCTCCGGGGGCCCAGTCTGCTCAGAGGCTGGTCTGCGGCGCACGGTGCCCGTGCCATTCTGGTACACGGACAGTGGCGGTGGTGGCTCGGGCCCTGCCTCCCGCTCCTTGGCTTTGGGCCGGCGCTTGACTGTGTCAGACTCAGTCAGGATGAACTTGACGTTCTCCTGCTGGCTCTGCTTGGCTCGGATGCGCCTCTTGAGCGTGGCACTGGCCTCCACCCTGGCCAGGGGTGGGCCCTCCGCACTCGCCTCACCCTTGGCTGGACCTCGAGACCGCTGCCGGGTGGCAGCATCCTCCACAACGTGGCCATGATCTGCAGGCCCCCCCGAGTCCCCAGGCCCCCGGCGGGCGGCGGCCATAAGTCCCGTGACGGGCCCGCTGAGCGTGCGGCGCCGGTTCACCACCTCCCCGTCGGGCCCGATGGCCTCCTTGTGCTTTACTGATGCCAGCACTGTGGCTACCCGGCCCGGCTCCGGGCTGGCAGGGCGAGGCGTGGGGTGGCCCTCGGGGGGCCTGCGGGCTGCTCGGCCCCCACCACCGATGGAGGATAACTCCAGCATGGCCGCGATGCTCTTCACGCTGCCCGCGCTGCCTGTGTCCACACTGCCGGCCAGGTCGCTGGCCCGCCGGCGCTGCGCCCGGACCCCTAGCCTGCCGTCCTCGGCCCCGGCGCCCTCCGTCTCGGCGTCCGGCACCGACTCATCGGCCAGGTTGGCGCTGGCCATGGCGGAGCTGGAGCGCTTGGGCGGGGGCGGCGGCGGCCCCTTCTTGCGGGGCCGAACGGCAAACGACTGGCTGCGGTTGACGTTCTTATCGGCACCGGCGGGGGCTCGCACCGAGTGGCTGCGGCCCACTCGCCGCTGGACGGTGGCGTAGGGCCCCACGGCGGCTGGCACCAAGAGCTCGTCCCGCTCCGGCTCGCTGTCAGACGCTGTGTAGCGGTTCAGGCTGTGGGCGCGCTTCTTGGGCCGCCCCTGCTCCACATCGGCCTCCGGAGGCAGGCACAGGGTGGGCACCGGTGGGGGTGCGGCCGTGGGAGGCGGTGGCCCTGCGTCACTCTCCACGGGCTGGGGTAGCACGTAGGCAAAGCCACGGTGTGTGGGTGACTGCGGCAGCGAGCGGGGTGACATGGGCCGCTCCGTCGGTGGCAGCAGCTGG
This sequence comes from Vulpes lagopus, assembly GCF_018345385.1. NCBI lineage: Eukaryota > Metazoa > Chordata > Mammalia > Carnivora > Canidae > Vulpes > Vulpes lagopus. The sequence continues at coordinate 127,767,238 of NC_054826.1, read as the reverse complement.
GGGGTGGGCTTCACCTTGGCTGTGGCTGGGGTTGGACCCTGAGGCCCCCCCAGGGCCTGAGGGGAGCCTGGCTGGGCCTTGGTGGGCGTCTGAGGGGGTGTGAAGGGGCTGGCACCTGGCGGGAGGACCTGCCGCGGCTTGCCCGGCACTGGGGGCACGCTGGCCCGCTTGACACCATGGCCGTGCCGGCTGGGCCGGGTCTCCTTGGGTGGGGTGCCGGAGGCCGGCCCCTCATCCAGCAGGTACTCCTGGCTTCGCGACAGGGGGCTGCCAGGCCCCGGGGGCCCCTCGCCCAGCAGCTCCTGAGAGCTGCTCATGTGCCGTGCCTGTCCACCCAGGCTGGGCTCCTGCCGCAGGGAGGCTCTCGGCATGGGGGGCAGGTGGTTGGGGGGCTTCTCGGCAGTGGTGGTAGGGGCGGAGGCAGCGGCGCCCTCGGCCGGGCCGGTCATGGCAGCCTGCAGCTCACCACTGAGCTCGCTGTCCTGGAAGGTGGTCATCTTAGGAGACTGGCAGTCAGCCGGGGCGGGCTCAGGCGGCGTTGGCGACTCGATGGCCATCACTTCGAGCGACTGTGGGGCCTTCCGGCGCAGGGGTCCCCCCTCATACTTGGCGTACTCTGCCTTCTGCAGCTCTGCCAGTTTCCTCACCGCCAGCATCAGCTTCTTCTGGTGTCCTGGGTGGGCAGGGGCAGGTCAGGCCAGGGCAGGCAGCAGGGACAAGAAGACAGGCAGCGGGGCTGGGGCCTCACCCAGCTTAGTGATGCCGATCTCCTGCAGGTCCTCCCAGGTGATGTCGGTGATGAAGTCTATGTTCTCATAGCCGTTGTCCACCAGCACCTTGTAGTACTGGGCCAGGCCGATCATGGACAGCCACACCGCCAGGTTCGCCTGGGGAGCAGGGGGACAGACAGGGCAGCCCCAGCCGTGGCCACACCCTGCCTGCCGCTCAGAGCTTTCGGGGGAGGGGGAGGGGCACCGGGCCAGCCTGGCACAGACAGACAGAAGGACAAATGGACAGGCCAGAGGTGTCAGCTTTGGAGACAGCGTGACCTCAGGAGGAGCCCAAGGCCAGCTCCCACGCATGTGCGAACACACGCAAACACACACACACAGGGATGACCCTATCCTCAGGACACCGTTGGGGGAGGGGAAGGACGTGCCTCCTCACCCTCACCTGCTACGGCAGCCACGTCACAGACACAGACACACAGCGCCACTGACCAGATACACATAGACACGCACCCTGCGTCCCAGCCATACACGAGCAGCAGCACCCTCCAGACACGCTCACGCCCATTTCCACACCATACTGGGCACAGGTCATGCAGGCACAGCACGCACACACGTAAATACCCATGATGCTCTCCATTCACATGAGCCATGTCCACCTTCCACACTCTCAGCTGGACACCCGTCGCTCACTCACCGACACGCAGCACACATGGTCACCCCTAGGTGCCCAGAGCAACGTGAGGCCCATGGGACAGGGACGTGCTCATGGGGAGAGGTGAGCATGAACCTCCCCATCACTGACCCACAGCCCTGGGGGCTTTGGGTGCCCTCGTAGATGCAGCAGGCCTTGGGCCCACCTTTCCCAGGCAGGCCCAGAACCTGTCGCACCACACTGGTGATTGTTGGTGACGGCACAGTGGTGTGTGTGGGTGTCCGCTGTCCGCGGAGCCAGCACGTGCTGCTGAGAGTGTGGGTGTGTGTATGCAGTCGTCAGCCGGCGCCTTGACTATATTTGGTACACGCATGCTGTCCGTGTACACGAAGCAGGCACACGTCCTCCCTGGACATGTGCCTGGATGCGTGCAAGCACTTCCCATCAACACGGGGTCCTCTTGGCGTGTGGGGGGGATGCGGTGGGGTGCTGTTGGGTGCCAGGTGGTGTGCCTGTGTGGCTGCCTCAGTGTGGAGGGCCTTTGCGGGAGCATGTACTGGGGGGCGGCACCCTCCTGGCTTCAGGCTCTCCTTGTCCTGACAGCCCCCAGAGGCTGTCGCCCCTGCCCCAGGAAGGCTGGCTCCAGTGCCCATGAGAGACAAACAGAGGCCAGCCTCTGTTCTCTCCCTGGAGCCCCAGAGGGCAGGTGAGGGCTGTAGCCAGAGGGGCAGTCTGTCTGTCCATCCGACTACCCTGGGCACAGCCACCAGGGTGCCGGGAGCCTTACGGGTTTGTGTTCCGGGAGCCAGTCGGGGATGCTCAAGCCACTGATCTCTGCAGTGATCTTCTTCCGGTGGCCTGGCTTGGTGACCCCAATGGCCGTGAGGTCCTGGGAGAGGAGAGGCCTGTGAGCGGGAGGCCGGGGGCCCGTATCGGCCACCGCGGGCCGCCAGCCTCCGGGCAGCTCACCTCTGGGGTCATGCGGCTGATGGTGGGCAGGTCGTAGCCAGCGCTGATGAAGTTGGAGGCGTAGAGCTGCAGCTGGAACGTGGCGAGCCACTGGCTCACGGCCTCGGCGCTCTGGAAGACACAAGGGACCCGCTGCAGGCTCGCCTGCCCGCTGGCCTGCCAGGCGTGCACCCGGGCCGCTGTGCCGGCTCCTCCTTCGCTCAGCTGCTCGGTCTGCCATCCGCCGGTGCCCCCGCAGCCGGGCCTGGGACAGCCTGGCCCCCACGTGCCTCCTTACTCCGCGGTCCCCACTGCCGGCGCGGCGAGCTCCATCGGCGCTGCAACCGCCTCCCGTGGTCTCCGCCGGAAGGGTCCAGCTGCTGTCCTCTGTGTCACAGGCTCCCCTGACCAGCCCCCCTATTCCCGCACTGGGGACACCCGTGCCAGGGGCTCGGGAATGTGGCCTCCGCTGCGCTGCGCGGAGCAGCCCCCGCCCCCCGGCCGGGGCGGGCAGGCTCCATCCAGAGGTACGCAGGAGAAGCAGCCAGCCGCCCGCGCCATGCCTACAGCGGGCCCCTCTCAGCCCCACACGCGGCCGGCCTGGCCTCACACACGCCTCCTACGCACAGCACATGCGCGCACGTGCCCGGCTCGCAGTCACCGCCCACACACAGGCACGTCCCCTGCTCACCTCATGCCGTCACACTTGCCGTTCGCACTAGCTCACACGCACAACCCACACAAGAGACAACACCTACACACACAGACTGACAAACGGACAGAAGTAAGGGCCTGGCCTGTCAGGGCCCCCCACCGCCCGCGCCCCAAGCAGGCTGCCCGGGAGCCCCTCCCCGCGGCCAGCCCGGCCCGGTACCTTGCCCTCCGAGGCCGGCTCCAGCTTCCGGGCCGGCTGCTCCCCGTACACCTGCCCCGCGTGGGCCGCTGGAGGCTGGGACCGGGCCGCACCTGGAGACAGACGGTGTGCTGGGGCAGGGGTGCTCGGGAGGGGGGCGCTCCCCACTAGGCCAGGGCTGCGGCAGCCTTGCCCTTACCTGTGGAGCCCTCTGGAGGCTTGACGGGGCTGTCCCCGGGGCTGGACTCGGAGACTGACTTCTGTGAGAGCACCGTTGCCAGGAGCTACAACCCAGACAGGCACGCTGGCCGGCGCTGCTCGGTGCCCAGCCACCCCGGCCCTGCTCCCCAGACCACCTACCTTAACCCCTTCGGAGCCTGCGTGCAGGGCGTGGCCCCCGCCGCTTCTTGCACCGGCCGCGCCGCTCAGGCTGCCGCTGCGGTCCCCACCTGCCAACACAGGGAGCACCCTGAGCCGCTGCTGGCTCTGCCCGCGCGGGGTGCTCCCTCAGAGAAGCACTGCCGCCCTGACCTCCAGAGGTCAAAACCTACCTGCAAAAGGCTTCCTCAGCACCCAGATCTCCTCGGGGGGCGCCGAGGGCCCCGAGGAGCTGCCGGCCTGGGGTGGGCTTTGTTCGGCGCCTGCTCGAGAACCTGTGGGACAGCACGGCTACCCTGAACCCCAGCTGGCCAGGCCTGGGGCCCCCACATGGCGAGGGGGCATCCTTGGCCTGGCCCCAGACCCTGGGCAGAGCAGGGGCCCCTCATGTCGACACTGCAGCCTCCTCTGGCCCCGGCTGTCTCCAGGCAGTGGCGAGAGCCCCAGAAGACCCCTCCCTGCCCTGTGCATGTGAGAGCAGGACACCGTGGCGACACTGTGGTCCTGGGTGGGGCATTGGGAGGGCAGGAGGTGCACCTCCTTTCTGCCAGGGGAGAGGCCCCCAGAAACCTAGATGACCCTGGGTGGGCTTCCCATGCCTCCTGACGGGCCCCCTCTGTCCCCTCCCCTCATCTGTTGATGTCCACGTCATCTCTAGGAGGTAAACCATCTCACCAACCCCCCTGTGGCCCGGCCACATGCCTTTCCTGCTCCTCACACTGTGCCAGCTGTGCTGTGTGGGTCTCCTTCAGGCCCTTGACATCGTATGCCCTGTTCTGCCCCAGGGCCTTCGCATATGTGGTTCCCGCTGCCTGGATGCTCTGTCCGGGCCAGTCTCCCCGCCCCAGTGCTTTTTCTGACCACCCTGTCTAGAAGGCAGGCCTCTGTACACCTGATGAATCACTGCATTTTACTCCTAAAACTAATAAAAATAAGTAAAAAGCAGGCCTCCGTGCACATTATCTTTAGCATTAGTTAGCACATTTTTGTATTTACTTCACTGCCATTCTCCCCACTGTCCCTAGGGGTGAGCTTGAGAGCAAGAATGATGTCCATCATTCTTGGGTCACCATCGATTCCTAGTGGCTGATGCATGACGTCTATTGAATAATTGAAGGAATAGGCGTGGGGAGGCTGACGAGCCGGCCGGCAGGAGCCCACTCTGGACCCCACGCCCAGCAATGGCCCTGCCACCCACCACACATGGCCACGTGCTTCCTTCTGGTGCCCAAGCCGAGGCCCGGGGGGTGGGGGGGGGACTTGCCTGCTCGCTTCACAATGGCTTCGCCCAGGGAGGACGGGAAGTAGCCCACACGGTCGTGGCCGGTCCGGTTGTCGTGGATACAGCCCTTCCAGCGGCCGTCGGGGTGCTGCTCCAGGACCTGGCCCGAGGCATCAGGGCGAGCTCAGGGAGATGCCCCTCCAGGTTGGGGAGGGTGTGTGTGTGTGTGTGTGTGTGTGTGTGTGTGTGTGTGTGTATGTGACCCAGGCCTCCCGTCCAGACCCCCGGGCTTCCCAGTAGCCACATGGGGGGCTGCGGGGTGAGCACCTGGGCCCCCCCATCCCCCTGCCCTCCCCAGGCTGGCCTTACCGTGATGATGTCCCCAGCTTTCACGTTGAGGCTGGTCAGGTCGTAATTGTTGCAGTAATCCTTGGTCGCCCGGACCTGCAGAGCCGCCGAGGCCTCTGGGGACACAGGAGGGAGACCCCCCAGTCCTGCCAGCCACCAGGCCCAGACCCCCCAGCCCCCACGCCTTCCCCGGCCTCCCCACCCCGCCCCCTGGCCCACCTCGCAGCAGTTGCTTGATCTCCTTGCTGGCTTGGGACGTGGTGAACTGGTGCACGATGTCCAGGGCCGTCTGGCTGTAGGTGTTCCTCACGTGGGCATTAATCCCGTTCTGTAGGTGCCAGACGGTGTGGCCTGTCAGGAGACCTCCTGCTCCCCGCCCCCGCCCCAGCTCCCGTGGCCCCTGACTCACGTCCAGCAGGAGCCGGACCACTTCCGTCTTCCCACAGAGCGCGGCTTCGTGCAGGGCCGTGCCGGACTTGGTCTGGCGGTTAATGTCAATGCCAGCCTGGAGGAGGAGTCTGGAAGGAAGGCGGCGGTGGCAGCGGGCAGCCCCCGACAGCAGGAGCCACACTCCTCCCCAGTGGACGGGCATTCCCAGGCCCCGCCTCCCGACTGCGGTGTCAGCCCCTGGCCCAGCATCTGTGGAAGTGACCCCCACAGGGCTGACCCCCCGCGGGCTGACCCCAACGGCCATTAGGTCACCCTAGCAGGGGCCACTGCCAAAATACCCACTTCATGGAGGGGAGAGCTGGGTCTCAGAGAAGCTGAGTATCTCCACAAGGTCAGCCAGCGAGTGGCAGGGCCACGACCTCGCCGGGGCTTGGGGCTGTAGAAGCCGGGGCTCTGGCCTGTCTACTGTATCCTTTACATGGCGGCCAGAGGCTTCCTGCACACCGGAGGCCTGACCACGTCCCCGGGGCCCCCAGGCCAGAAGCAGGAAGCCCACAGCTGGGCCGCCTCCTCTCGCCCCCACGCGGTCATACCTGATGATGTCAATGTGGCCATTCTTGGCTGCCAGGTGCAGGGGGCTGGTGCCATTGGGGTCGGTGGTATCTCCGGGCCGTGGCTCCAGCAAGGCCGCACACATGTTGCTGCTCAGGAGCAGCTGGACCACCTTGAGGGAGGGGCCAGGGCCCGGGCAGAGGGTCACAGTTGTGTCTCCCCACTCCCACCCCTCCCTGAGGGGGAGGCAGAGCACACGCAGTCCCCTCAGCTCTCCGGGGACACTTACCCCGACGCGGCCGAACTCACAGGCCAGGTCTAGGGGTGTCTTCCCCGAGTTGTCCACCATGCACGGGTTGGACTGGTGCTGCAGCAGCATCTCGGACTGCGGGGTCACAGGCTGCCATCAGACCCCGGGGGCGGCCACCCGGCTCCCGCCACCCCGGCGCCTGGCCATCCCTGACACGCTCCTTACCACATCGTAGTGACCGTGCTGGGCCGCCAGGTGCAGGGGGATGTGGCCCTCGTCCGAGGGGATGTTCACCGCTGAACCTGCCTTCAGCACCAGCTTCATGGGCTCCTTCCGGCCCTGCCAGGCCGCGTAGTGCAGCGGCCGCATGCCTGGGAGAAGGCAGGGGAGGGTGGGGGTGGGCGGGGGGCACCGTTGGGAGCCACCCCTCAGCCCTGAATCTGACCTAGCCTACAGGAGGCTGATCCCAGGGGAACCTGCCTCGACCCAGACCGAGACTCTGGGCCGGGGCCTCTGTCGCGGCACCCCCTGCCACCCGCGAAGTGACCCCTGCCCTGGCGCTGGGGTCCCTGACCGCCTTGCCTTTGTTGTCCTTGATGTCCACGGCGGCCTGGGCCTCTAGCAGCAGGGCGATCAGTTCTGTGTTGCCATTCAGGGCCGCGTGGTGCAGGGCGGAGAAGCTGCGGCGGGCGGCAGGCATGAATGGGCGGGGAGGGGGGCACCCGGCCTCCTGCAGCAGCCACCCACGTCCACCCGGCCCCGGTGCCAGCCTGGCCTCTCCCGTCTGCGAACTCACCCATCCGGGTCCTGGAAGTTGACATTTATCTTCTTGGTAGAGCCCAGGAGCTCTAGGGGTGGGAAAGGGACCGTGAGGGCGTCTGTCCTGCCCCTCCAGGCAGCCACAGAGCCGGCAGGCGCTCCGGCTCGCTCCCTGGCAGGCTCAAGAAACAGTTCTTCATTGGGTCAAGTCTGTTCCCTGCACTCAGCCACAGGTACCAGCTCTTGGGCCCTGGTTTCCCCACGGAACTACGGTGTTAGCAAGTTCACAGAGCCAAGGGCTCCGGGCTCGTCCCCACCCGGGGACGGACGCCAGAGCTGAGCACCCACACAGGCACACACATGCACACATGTACCCCCTCCTTTGGGACGCTGGCTAAGCACCTACCGATGGCGGGAGGGAGAAAGCTGGCACAATCTGTTTCTCAGAAGGACCCAGATGGGGCCGGGGGTGGCCTGGGAAGGCTGGAACACCCGGAAATTGGGGTATCTCTGGGGGAAGATCTGCATTTTCAGGGTGCAGCCTCCCCCCATTCCCAGCCCTGGGCCTGCCCATGTGGACGAGTCCCAACTGGCAAGACAGGAGGAGGGGGAGCCAGGCGGGTGGGCGGGTGCCCCCGAGTGACCACGCAAGAACGGCTACCACATCCTCAGGGGCCCGCCTGGGGCCCGGGATCAGTCTGCCCGAAGCTCAAGGGGCCCAAACCCTCCCTTTGGGGCCCTAGTTTCGTCCGGGGCCTCCCCAGTCCTGGCCTCCACCGCTGAGTGCCAGAAGAAGGGAGCCCACCGATGCCCTCCCTGTGGGCTCAGGGCCAGCCGGACTCAGGCCAAGCCCCTGCCTGTCTGGGCCATGGTTACATAACCCATTTGTGGGTCAGTCACTCTGCGAGGGAGGGGCTGGCAGGACAGAAGCCCCTTTGTGCAGGCCCAGGACAGGGTGGGGGCAGGGGTCCCCAAGAGCAGGAACCCAAGAGAGTCGAGTCACAGAGAGGCTGATCCAGAACCCACTTGGGGACCCACAGCAACCCCGGCTGCTCTAGCCTCGGCTCTCCAGCTGCTGGATGCGGGGTGTGTGAGGCCCCGCCGGTCCACGGGGCCCACGAAGGCAGATGGACCCAAGTTCAAACTCTCACCGGGCCCTTACTAGTCCTATGGCCTCGGCCTTAGCTCAAAGGGGAACCAACCGTGGGGCCAGGCTCCCAGGCCTCAGGGCATGTGCATCCTCAGAACGTGAAGGGTCTGGCGCAGAGTCAGCTCAGCAAGTGGCAATTACTGACATGAACCCTGTGGAAGCACCACGCCCACCCTCTCCCTTGAGGGGCTTCTCTGCGCAGAGCGGAGCAGAGGCTCTGGGGAGAGGCAGCTCCACCGCCCCACGTCCCCCCTGCTCAGACACTGATGGCCATCTAAGGTGGCAGCAGTGCCACCCTTCCTCGGTGGTCCATGCTGAAACCTTGGAGTCAGCCCTAAGTACCTTATAGGGTCTGCGCCAGCACATCCTACCGGCTCTACCTTCAAGGCACACTCAGAATCCTACCACTTCCCACCGCTGCCACTGTCACCACCAGGAGCAGGCCAGCGTCTCCGATAGGGTCACTGGCATCCCTGCTTCCCCACCGGCTCCCCTTGCCACTCAGGCCATCCTCCATGCCACTGAGGTCAGGGGAACCCTGTGAGAACACGAGTCAGATCCTACTGCCACTGGTCCTCTCCTGAAGACAGCTCCTGTGTCACTGGGGCTAAAAGCCAGCACTGGACAATGGCCCACAGGACACAGCCCCACTTCACTTTGACCTTCCCAGCACCCTTCTTCCAGCCACACAAGCCTCCTCAATGATGCCCCCACACACCGACCGCCCCTGCCACAGGGTCTTTGCGTGTGCTGTGGGTACGTGCGGGGTGCTGTTATTCCCAATAATCCCCGTAACTCCCTCCCTCACGTCCTTCAGGACTTTATCCAAACATCACCAGCTTGGAGAAGACCCGCTGGGCTCCCCATCTAGAGCAGCAACCCCCATCCCATCCTGCGTCTATCGCAGTTCTCTCTCGAGCTCCTATCACTACCATTTACCTTCTGTGTCCATCTCCATCGCTACAGCACAAGCTCCAAAATGGGCAAGGTCTTTTTTTTTTTTTTTTTCTTTTTAATCTATTTTGCTCATGCTGTATCCTTGCTGGCTGAAACAGTGCCGGGCGCGTGTGAGGGGCCGGGTATGTTGGCACCTGAACGGATGTCCTCCACCCCCCATACTGCGGTCCCGTCATCCCCTCCCCCACCCAGGGCCAAGCTCAGGGTGTTCTCACCCCGAAACACTCAGCCTAGCTTTGATATTTGCTGCCCCTTCTTCTGAGCTCCAGTGTGGCCCCGTGTCCCCTGCCCCCCAACCTGGCCACACCTGCAAGCACTGAAACTTTGGAGGAGCTGGAGATCAAGACCCAGGAAGTGGCATAGACACCAGTGGGGGAGGGGAGTCTCCACCCTGGAGCACCCCCTGATGCGTGTGGGGGACCTTGAGCTTCCAGGAGGTCATACGAGGGAAGCCTGCCTGGTGCCAGAGAGGTGCCCCCCGCAAAGACAGGTGCTCTGGATGGAGGTAGACCAGGCATGGCAGGAGCGGCCAGAGCAGCTGGGGCGGAAGGGGGCGAGTGGGTGCCACAGGAAAGAGCCCAGAAACTCCTCCAGGAGTCTCCTTATCTTTCCCACAAGAGCACTAGGTCCTGCAGCCCCCATGTGGGCAATGGACATAAACCTCAGCCCCAACCCACCCCACGCATTTGGCTCTCCCAGCTCCTTCCACTCAGTCCTCTAACCACTTTCCTGGGACCGTCCCTGGCCTTGGGGTCAGCCCCAAACTCCAGGCTGCAGAGATGGAGGGGGAGGCGGCCTCGGGCCCTCTCCCCCCCCCGCCTCTGCCCCCTGCCCAGATGCTCCTCTGCCCCCAAGGCCACTGGTGTGCCAGCCCCACAGAGCCATGGCTGCCCCCGCAGGGATGCGGTCCTGGCCTCTGGTGTTGGCACAGGGCAGGGAAGCCTCTCAGCCTCCCCAGGGCAGGCAGGCAGGGCGGTCTCCTCCAAACCCCCCTGGCAGGAGGCTGGGCCACACGCCGCACGGCAAGTATTAGTGGGCCAAGGTGAGAGGACACAGGCATGCTGGCCTGCAGTCTGCAGCGAATTTGGGGAAGGGGAGGTGAGGCCCAGAGGAAGGCCGCCCCTCGCCCTGTGAACTCCCTCCAGAGCAGTCTCCTTCGTCTCGAGGGCAGCTGCTGAGGGTCCGGTGCCCAGGCTTGTGGGGGGGGGCTCCCTTCCAGGCCGGACGGCAGTGCTGACAGACCCTGGGGCAACTCAGAGATTGGGGTGCAGGGGGGCGCCAGCAGGGGCTGGAGGTCTTGGAGACAAGGATCACGGGAAAACCTCCAGAGTGGGGGGACCCTGAGAGAGCACCGCTGGATGCCCCCCACCCCATGGCCCAAACTCCAGCTGTACTTTGCTGAATCAAAATACATCTTACTCCAAAGCAGGCCAGTGTTACCATGACAACTGAGCTAATTCATGGAGGGATTTCTCTGTCTGATTTATTATGCCCGCCCCTGTGAGTCACAGAGCCCAGATACGGGGGCCAGGGCAGGTGCCTCTCCCAGAAAGCAGACCAGGCAGGGACAGGTGCAAAGATCCAGGTGGACACCAGGTAGAGGCACAACCCTCACACCTTCCCTGGATGGCCAGATCCAATGCCCCACTTTCCTGGAGGCCATCCCGGGCTGCCCAAGGAAATACTCCTGGTTAGTACTTCCTGGGCACTTAGGAGGTGCCTGGGCTTCCTGTGTGCTCTCCCGCTGTTCTTCCAACAGTCCTACAAGCAGGGACCGCAAATGTCCCCATCCTACAGATGAGGAGACTGAGGCCCAGAGACCTGGAACCGGCCGTGCCCAAGGTCTCTCGGCCACTAGGTGGAAACCTTTACCTAGCCTTCCACCTCTCACTCCCTCCACCTGCTTTCAAGGCTCCCCTACCGGCTGCCTCTGCCTGGAAGCCTTCCCTTTCTGAACCCTGAAGCCCTGAAGCTGGCCCCAGCAGGCAGACCACCCCGGGCCTCGGGTGTAGAAGGCGGAGCAGCCTGTATAGGTGATCATGCCAGGCTCTGGAACTGCACAGAGGGGATGAGGCTGCAGCGGGAGGGGTCTTCCTGGGGCTGGAAGGCCTGCCCCCACCAGCAGTCCCAGGCCGGTGGAGTTCTCAGCAGCCTTCGCCCCGAAAGGGGAGGGGCCGCCCTGGGTTACCTACAGTCCCTGGGGGTGGGGGGGAGTGGGGCACCCGGACCCCACGTGCCATCCTGCAGAGCCCTGCCCGTGCCTGCACAGGTGCCCTGACACACTGACACGGCCCTACGTGCGCAGCCGCACACGCAGCTGGTCCGCACACCCATCCATCCATCTCCAGCGGCCCCCGGGGAGGCTCTGGGCTGAGCTGGGATGAGTGCTGGGATCAGGACTCCAAGCTCCCAGCCCTTCCCAGGGGCCCTCACAGCGCACGCTCAGGATGGCCAGGCGGAGCCCCCCCCCCCCCCGGGGAGCCCCCCCCAACCCCTTTCCCCGCAGGGAAGCCGGAGCAGCGCGGGGTCCCCGCAGGGTCTGCGTCTGCCTGGAGCCCTGCCCGCGCTGGGCCGGGCGACCTTGGGCCTCTGCCCCCGGGGAGTAAAGGGCCCACAGCGGGCCATGCCTGGGCAGCCACACCCCCAGCATGGTCCTCCCCCCCATTCCCCGCAAAACGTGTTATTAAACGTCGGGCGGGGAGGGGGGCGGACATGGACCGTCCGCCCCGTGGCCGCCCCTCGCCGCGCGGCCTCCTCCCTCTCTCCGCGGCGGGGAAGGGGGGCGGCCTCGCCTCGCCCTGCGATGGTCCGCGGTCCGGCCGAGCCCTCCGGCCGCCAGCCCGGAGCCGGGAGGGGCGGGGGCGCCCGCGGCCAGGTGCCGGCTCGGACAGGGGCCGCCCCTCCTCCGGCGCCGGGGGTCCGCGCGCGCCGGCCCCGCCCCGCCCCCGGGGACCCGGCCGCGCCCCGCGCCCCGCGCCCCGCGCCCCGCGCCCCGCGCCCCGCGCCCCGCGCCCCGCGCCCCGCGCCCCGCGCCCCGCGCCCCGCGCCCCGCACTCACTGGCCTTCCCGGGCCGCGGCCTCTGCAGCAGCCTCTGCGCGGCCCCCACGTCCTCCGCCTTCACCGCCTGCACCAGCTCCTGCTCTTTCCCCATGGCGCGGCCGGGCCGCAGCGACGCGGCTGCGCTCCGTGCGCGCGGCGGGCTCGGCTCAGAGGCGGCGGCGGCCCCGCAGCCCCGGCCGCATCCCCCCGCCTCCCCCGCCGCCTCCGCCGCCGCCCGCGCCCCGCGCCGTCCTCGGGCTCGGGCTCGGGCTCGGGCTCGGGCTGGGGTTCGGCTCGGCTCGGGCTCCCGGCGCCGAGGGGCGGGGAGCGCGTCACGGGCGGGGGGCGGGGGGCGGCCCGGGGCGGGGGCGCGGCACCTGGCACCGCCTCCCGGACGCCCGGGTCCCGCTCCTGCGGCCGCCGACCTCCGTCCGCCCGCGCGGCCGCGCGCCCCGCTCGCTGGCTCTGCCCGCAGGCCCCGAGCGCCGGGACGCCCCCTCCCCACGTGCGGGCCGGGCCGGGGCCTCTGCGCGGCCGGGGCGGGGACGGGCCGCCGGGGCGGGGGCAGCGCGCGGAGCCCGGCTCGGCGGCGGCGCGAGGCTGAGCCTGCGAGAGGCTTCCAGAGGCTGCGGGACCCACGGGGGAGGGACGCGGCGGCGGCGGCGGCGGGCGGCGGGCGGCGGGCGGCGTGCGGGCGCGAGGGCCCGGGCACCCGCCGCACACGGGAGCCGGCCCGCCAGAGGCTGTCAGACATTTCAGCCCGTGGTTCCCGTGGGAGGTGTCGAGGGATGGTGAAGAGGAATCTCCCAATAATGAATTCGGTGTCAGGGAACCCGCACCCCCACCCCCAACTGCCGCTCCTTCCCCTGCAGCCTCCCGCTCTGTCCGTAAACAATGCAGGCCACGGCTCCCCGCCCCCAGCCTCAGTCGGAACCCTAACCACAGCGCGGCCCCCAGCGCTCACCGGGGTGCAGCCCCACAGGCCTCCCGTCCCCTATCCCCAGCCCCATCCCCAGGTCCAGTCTGACCCCCCACCAAGTCTGTTAACCAGCCGCTTCCAGCCACCAACTGGGTCCCTACTGACCAGTCCCTACTCCCTCCTGTTCCCTGGCCTGCCACACACACACACACACACACACACACACACACACAGGTCTCACCCCTCTGACCCCTTCAGACTATCACCCCACCAGGGCAAGGCTGGCAGGAGTTTTTGCAGGGGTCTGCACATATGATGGCCTGACACCCCTCTTCCCATGGCCAGACCATCAAGCAGGGCCAGGAAGAAGGTGCCCACCTTGGAGGTGGAGGGAGCAGCAGGCACCAGGACCTCCTGATCCAAGCAGCTGATCAGTGCCAACAAGGGGTCTTCCTTGGGATTAAGGGAGCAAACTTAGGTCTCCCAGCACATGCTGGGCTCCCCAGGGGTGGTCCCTAAACACAAAGGCCTGGGCCCCCCCATGCTTTATCGTGACCAATTTCTAGGCATCTGCTGGCTCAGGCACCACGCTGGTAACTTTGCAGATTGTGCCCATTTTACAGATGAAGAAAATGGAGGCTCCAGGAAGCCAAGTGACCTGCCTAAGGTCCTAGAATCTCAAGGTCGTGAGTCTGAGCTTTGAACCCCCACTCACCTCAGCATTTGTCCCATTTCTGCCTTTTACCAGGTTTGGTTTTCTGGTCACGTGGTCTTTCTGAGCCCTGGTTTCCCCTCTGTAAAATGGGGTTGAGAAGGATAGCTTTCTCTAAGTTGTCTGAGGATTAGTCGTGATGCTGCTATCCATAAAGCGCTTCGCAGTAGAGCTTAATAAGTACTCAATAAATGGTTTTTACAGATATTGTGATATTCTTGGCTCTCCCTACTTGGGAGCGACTGTATTTTACTCATCTTTGTAGCTGCAGAGCCTAGCGGTGTGCCTGGCGCACAAGAAGCATTGCAAAAAATACAAGTGAAAAGACAGCTATCATCCTGACCATTATTTTTATGTTTCGGCTGACTACGGCAAACCACTCCAGCCTGAGCCCAGCATTTGCGGGGCCTGGGGCAAGGGCACAAACAGAGACCCACATACCTGATGTTGAGATATTTCAATGTCATAAGCCATGCTAACAACTCATTAAGTAAAACATGTCCCATCCTCCTACCTTTGCAAATATACCTTCACCATGACCTGAAAGGCTAAGTTCCAAATTAGAATTCTCTAATTCCTCTGGGTGATGAATTGGCCCCGCCGCAGCTGCCCCTCTCCAGCCCTATCTATACCCTGCAAACAGGCACCCCATGGTCACTCCCCAGGCCTACAAGGGGATACGTTGCTGTGGAGTCCTTCTTCAGGAACACAGACCTGGGAAGAGAGCTCCATAGACTCTGCTAGATTCATTCACTCTGCCACGTGAAGGTAATGGCCTGGGGGGGGGGGGTGTCAAGAAGTCCTAGATCTGCCACCAGCCAGCCCAGCGACTTTGGACAAGCCCTGAAACTCCGCCGCCTCATCTGTAAAATGGGCCAGCAGCTCTGCCTGCAGCCCAGGACCGATGGGAGGGTCCACATGAAAACAGAGATGTGCGTCTGCCTGGGGTCCCCCCAGCCTGAGGACGGGGGTTGCATGGCAGGCCAGCCGCCTGGGCTAGGGGATGTAGATGCAGAGGCGTGGGGCTTGGGCAGCGTTCCAGGAAGTCAGGCCTCAGAGGATCCCGGGAGGAGGGGCTGCTGAGCCAGCAGAATTGCCAAAGCCCAGCCTGGAGGAGGGCTGGCGGTGCTTCACTGCAGCCCAGGCTGGCCCCCTTCCCAGCTGCATGGCCATCTCCACCGGCGGCCTGCACCACCCCTGCTCCTGCCCGGCAGCTGGAGATGCCCCTGGTGTTCCTCCCTGGTGCCCCCGCAGCCCCCAGGCCCTGGCGCCTGGCCCCCTCTGTATAAAATGGGGATGACAGATGTACCCTCCCCAAGGGCTGCTGGGAGCATGCAGCACAGGTCAGCGACCTTGGTTTCTATTGTTCTCGCAGACGCTGCCCCTGTAGAGCGCTCAGCTGGTGCTTGGTACATAAGAAGGGATCAACAACTGGGCATCCTGGCCCCTCTCCAGGCCTGGCAGAGGTGCTGGGGCTGCTCAGGCTGGGTAGGGGGCCCCGCCCGATCTGTCAGTTAAGCCCAGGCGAGGGACATGTGCGGTCCCCAGGATCTACCCAGAGCCCCGCAGAAGAGGCCAACAGCCCAGGGCCTGGCCTCCGGGACACACGTGGGACTGCATAGACACGTGGGAGAGCCTTCCAGCCTTCCCTGAGCCCCCCCTCTCCTGCTCTCAGGCTCTTTTGTGGGTTCGCATTGCTCCAGATGCCCTTCCGATGCTGGGGTGCACAGAGCTCTGACTCTCCCAGCCTTCCAACCCCACATATGCATCAGAGTTGCCTCTGAGCCCAGCGGGGCTCCCGTGCTCAGAGAGGAGGACGAAGAGGAGGACATGCGAGGTGTGGGGGTGGCCCCGAAGGGGCAAGGTCAGGGGGAGCTGAGCCAGCAGGATGGGTTCTTTCACCTTCCAGCTGCGTCCTAGAACATAGACTGCGCATCTCTGAACCTCAGTTTCCTTGTCTCCAAAATGACGGTGGTTTCTCCTTGGCAGGGCCGTTGTGAGGACCTGGTGCGTAATGCAGTAAAACGTTCAGCACGGTCTGGCGGTTCCTCCAAAAGTTAAACATAGAGTTACCATGTGACCCAGCAGTTCCACTCCTAGTACACGGAGAGAAGAAAACAGGTACTGAGAGACACACTCGCCCGGGATGTTCACAACAGTATCATTCGTAATAGCCAAAAGGTGGAAACAAGTCATGTCCATCAGCAGGTGAGTGGGTGAACAACACGTGGTCCAGTCACACAACAGAATATTATTTGGCCACAAAAAGGAATGAAGCTCTGACACCTGCTACCACCTGGCAGTAGCTCGGCGAGAGACCAGACACAAAGGTCACATATTGGAAGGTTCCCTTTCCATGCAACATCTTGAATAGGCGAATCCATAGAGATAGAAAGTAGCTTGGTGTTTGCCAGGAGTTGGGAGGCTAAGGGGGGACAGGTAATGGGGAGAGACTGCACAGAGGTACAGGGTGGGGTGATGAAAATGTTCTGGAACTAGACAGAGGTAGTGACTGCACAGCACTGCGCATGTTTTAAGGGTCATTGAATTGTTCACTTTAAAAAGGTGAATTTCAGGGGTGCCTGGCTCAGTTGGGAAGGCATGCAACTCTTGATCTCAGAGTCACGAGTTCGAGTCTCACAATGAACAGATTACTTAAAAAAATAAATGAAAAAAATTTAAATATTTTTATATTTAAAGAATATATAAAAAGTTGATTTTATAGTGTATGAATTTTGCCTCAATTAAAACAAAAACCCCAATGTAATGCTTCCCACAGAATAAACCCTCAAAGTGCTACAAAGGTGCTGACAACCCCGAGTTTTGACAGGTAGAGAGGTATCCAGAAAGCGTCCTCGGCACAGCAAGGGGAAGGGTTCAGGAGGGAGTGTATGCTGCTGTCGGCTCTCGCAGGATGAAGCACACGGTCTGGAGTGGAGGGAGGAGAAAGCTGCAAGGTTGGCAGGGGCAGGGGTCTGGGAGGTGAAAGGGGACCCATGAAGGCTTCTAGGTTTCTAAAAGACCACTCTGCCATGTGAAGGACAGCCTGGCTGGGGGCAGGGAGGTAGGGTAGGAGGCTGCTCTGGGACAGGGGGTGATGGATGGATGGATGATGGATAGTTGTAACACACGGGGGACACCGGCATACAGAAAGGCAGGTTGTTTGGGGTAGGGCCATATGAATTGTCTCAGCCATGGGAAGGGGAGGGGACTGTGGGGACTTCAAGGGACAGTGTCTGGCAGGGAGCTGGATGTGAGCGGGAGACAAGGTGAAAGGCCCCAGAACAGGGCTGGTATTGGAAGCCCCGGAGAGGGGACGTTGAGCCCTCAGGGTGAGTGGCATGCAGAGACCAGAACTCTGGAGGGGACGGGCCTCCCGGTGACGGCAGAGAAAGCCAAGTGGCAAGGGGGA
Organism: Vulpes lagopus; assembly: GCF_018345385.1. Taxonomy (NCBI): domain Eukaryota; kingdom Metazoa; phylum Chordata; class Mammalia; order Carnivora; family Canidae; genus Vulpes; species Vulpes lagopus. The sequence continues at coordinate 127,749,965 of NC_054826.1, read as the reverse complement.
CTTTCCGGAGCAAAACTGTCGAGCACCGCACAGACGCGTCAAGATGCAGAAAGAGAAGTATCCACTGGCTCGTCTGTGGGGCCGCCAGCGACCCTGTGATATTTTCCCTGGAGAGACGGGGCAAAGGATGACAGTGGGCTGGGGAGTGAGAAGCGAGGACTCGGGGGTCAGAGACGTGGGCAGACCCAAGCAGACTGCCTGCTGGAGGGGGACCGGGGGCGACGGGAAGGTTCCTCCGACCCGGGCCTGGGGGCCTAGCGGGGCCTGTGGCCTTGGAGGAGGAGCCAGAGGAGGGGGGCGGTGCAGCTGCCTGTAAGCCTTGTGAGAGCCGCATCGCAAGGACTGTTTCTCGGTTTAGGAGGGTGCGGCCACTGTGCCAGGTGGGCGGGAGTGCCCAAGGGGACAGGAGGCCCGAGGGCCCGAGGGCCCGAGGCCGGAGGGGTCGGGAGGGGTCGGGAGGGAGGGGTCGGGAGGCTGCGGGGGCCCAGGCTGGGGCTGCCCCGGTAGCAAATAAAACCACCGAACAGCCGGCTGCGTTCCGATTCCCCAGAGACGACGAGTAACTTTAGTATATCTCATGTGATACTTGGGATATACTTAAACCAAAACAATTTTTTTAAAATTATCGGTGCTTCTCTGAAATCCACCTGTTAGCTGGGCGGGAGCACCCTGGCCGCGCGGGGCGGGCCCGGCCTGGAACACGGGGCCGCCAGAGCTGCGGGGTCCGAGCGCGGGCGCGGACTGGGCTGCGGCCCCAAACCCCCAGGCCCCGCCGGGCTCCTTCCGCCCCAGAACTTCGGCCTCGCCCCACCCCCGCCTAAGCCCCGTGGTGTCGCCTTAAGGGCCCATCGATAACTCGATGCTCGGCCGCGGCCTCTATCGACTCGCTCTGGCTCCGCTCGCAGTCCTGGGCCGCGGCGGAGCGCAGAGTCGCATGTAAGGTACGGGGGCCGCGGGACAAGGGCCAGGAGACGGCTGCTGGGGGGCCAGGAGGGCGTGCCCGGGCGGCGCTGGCCAGCGGGACGGAGCCGGGGCCGCCGCCGGAGCACAGGGGAGCCCGAGGGTCCGGCCACAGAGCGCCCCCTCCCATCGGGCTGCGCCACCGGCCTGCTACGCATGCGCAGCCGCTGCCTTCGGCTTGCCCCTCCGGGCCGCCGGGCGCATGCGCGGCCCGCCCCTGCGGCAGAGCGGCGCCCCGGGCATGATTGCCCCCTGCCGGCGGCGGGTGGGGTGGCGTGCCGGCCGCGGGGCGGGGCGGGGCGGGCGACGGAGCGCGGGGCTTGGAGGTCACCGCTGTCCGCAGGTTGTCACGCGTTCCCTGGATCTGAGCCTTTTTCCCTGCCTCTGAGATAGGAATGATAATGCCCATCAGCACCGAGTGGACCTAGAGCGTATTGACTAAATACTGCACCCCCTTCTCTTCTGCAGGTGCTCTGACCTTTGACCCCCACCTCTCCGAAGTCGGATCCTGTGCAGGCCCCAGCCTTCTTCCCCACCATGAACACGTCCCCGGGCACGGTGGGCAGTGACCCCGTCATCTTGGCCACTGCGGGCTACGACCACACGGTGCGGTTCTGGCAGGCCCACAGTGGGATCTGCACCCGCACCGTACAGCATCAGGACTCTGTATCCTCCACTGTGGAGGTGGGGAGGGCGGTCCTTGGAAGGATGACTGGTGGGGTACAGCACCCGCCAGGGGAGAGGTGCCTGGGGGGGAAAGGATGCGGCAGCTGAGCCAGATGGCAGGGGCGTCCAGGCTTCATCCTCCTCCTTAACAGACCTAGCAGGTAAACGCACTGGAGATCACGCCAGACCGCAGCATGATCGCGGCTGCAGGTACTTGTGCCCTCAGCCCGACCCCTGCTCTCGGGTGGGCCGACCTGGGCGCAGCCACCCTTCAGTCTAGCCTGTGCCCCTAGGTTATCAGCACATTCGCATGTACGATCTCAGCTCCAACAACCCCAACCCCATCATCAGCTACGACGGGGTGAACAAGAATATCGCGTCTGTGGGCTTCCATGAGGACGGCCGGTGGATGTACACGGGTGGGGAGGACTGCACGGCACGGATCTGGGACCTCAGGTATGGGGCACCGGGCAGGAGGGGCCTGTTGCTGTGTGGGGGTCGGGACCAGGCCAGGAGACTGTCTCGGGTCAGGGCCCTCCAAGTAGAGGCTGAGACAGGCTCTTCTGTGCGGGTGGCTTATTGAAGGTAGTGACAAAGGCGGGATAGGGCAGGGCCGAAGCACACACAGACAAGCCCAGCCTCAGCCTGATGCCACAGGGAGCTCTGGACAGTGAATTGCATCAGAATGAGTTCCATCTGGAGCAGGGGGCTGTCCCAGGGGAGGGCCGAATCTCCCTAGGGTTTCTGGTAAGGCCACCGTGATCAGCAGAGGAGCAAGTGAAAATGGCCGGTGGGTGGGTGGGTGCCAGATGGTGGGTGCCAACAGCATGCCATACAGCATATGTGCCCACCCTAAAGGTCCCGGAACCTGCAGTGTCAGCGGATCTTCCAGGTGAATGCACCCATTAATTGCGTGTGCCTGCACCCCAACCAGGTGAGGGGTACTCACAGGGCCGGGCACCGTGGGGCTTTGGAGGGCAGGGAACTTGCCCTCCCTCACCTCCCCTGCACCCCAGGCAGAGCTCATCGTGGGTGACCAGAGCGGCGCCATCCACATCTGGGACCTGAAAACTGACCACAACGAGCAGCTGATTCCCGAGCCCGAGGTCTCCATCACGTCTGCCCACATTGACCCTGACGCCAGCTACATGGCAGCCGTCAACAGCACCGTGAGTCCTGGGACTGAGTGCCCGCTCCCTTATCCTCCTCATTCCCTGCACGTGGCTGATTCCCCAGATGCTCCTTCAGACTCCCCCACCCCCCACAGGCCTGCTTCCTCATCCTGGCTCCAGCTCCAGCAGCCACCAAAGCCAGAAAGCTGGGTGTCATTCCTGACGCCCCCCTCACTACTGCCATAGCTCATCCAGCGGGCGTCACTTCCACCTCCAGAACCTCTCAAGTCTGTCTACTTCCCTCTCCTCCCCGCTCCTCCTGGCCCCAGCTTGCCTTGTCTCCCCGCACGGCGGCTGGAGCCTCTCTGTGGCTGCCATGCCTCCTCGCTGACACACTCTGCCCCCACACCACCCTCCGTCCACTGCCCGCACAGCCTTCAGCGGCACCTGCCTGACGGCCTCATTCCCTGCTCAAACCCTGTGGCGCCCTGGCTCCTCACCGTGACCTCAGGACCTCAGGACGCTGCGGTTTGGCCCCGATATTCTGTCTGGCCTCTTTTTCTCCCCTTTAACGTCCCTCACATCTCAACAAATCACTTGTACCCTGGTGTTCCCACACTGCCCTCCTGCTCTTCCCTCTATCCGAGGTGCCCTGCTCCCATTGTATCATTCACATTCCTGTTGGCCGGCAGCTTTCTCCACGAAGGCCAGGCGTGGCCTCCTGCTCCCAACCTGCTGGCTATTCCCGGCAGGCAGGACTGGGTGTGCCTGCCACATGTCCCCGGCCCCCAGAGCTGTGGTGCCACCCTGTGTTGGAGGGCAGCCCCCCCGGACCTGGGGCTAGCCACCAGGGTACCCTTCCCTGTGTGTCAGACTAGAGGTTCCAGGTTTGCTCTGGCGTCCCTCCTACTTGCAGGGGAATTGCTATGTCTGGAATCTGACTGGGGGCATTGGTGACGAGGTGACACAGCTCATCCCCAAGACCAAGATCCCAGCGCACACCCGCTATGCCTTGCAGTGCCGCTTCAGCCCCGACTCTACGTGCGTACAGGGTCTGGGGGGCTGGAACCTTTAGGTGGCAGGGAGCCTGTCTTGCGGATGGCAGAGGGGTGCAGGGTGGGAGTGGCTGCTGATGACACCCCCACCGCACTCACGCCCACCCCTAGGCTTCTCGCCACCTGTTCCGCCGACCAGACATGCAAGATTTGGAGGACATCCAACTTCTCTCTGATGACAGAGCTGAGCATCAAGAGCAGCAACCCAGGAGAGTCATCCCGAGGCTGGATGTGGGGCTGTGCCTTCTCGGGGGACTCGCAGTACATCGTCACCGGTGAGCGTCCCCCGCCCCCCCCGCCTCCTCCCTCCTCCTCCCCCCTCCCGCCCCCCCTCGGGGCTGTGCCCTGAGCTGCTGCCTACACCGCTCCCCACAGCTTCCTCTGACAACCTGGCCCGCCTCTGGTGTGTGGAGACAGGAGAGATCAAGAGGGAGTATGGTGGCCACCAGAAAGCTGTCGTCTGCCTGGCCTTCAACGACAGCGTGTTGGGCTAGCCTGTGCCCCCCTGGGACTGCAGGCAGCTGTGCAGGGAGCACCTGCGGAACACGTCTGCCCAGCTGCCCAGGTCAGAGTGAAGCTCCACGGCTAGCCTCCGCCAGCCTAGCCAGCTGGACCTGACTGGCCTACCCTGGTCCCTCGGCCAGCCTAGACTGGGCAGGCCAGTATGCCCTGGGAGTCTCTCAGCTCCTCCTGGGTGCTTCTGTGGATGTGACAAGGCTCAGGAAGCCCACCTCAGCCAGCTGGCACTTGCTTCAGGAATTCCAGATCCACACGGCCTAGGGGGTCAGGCTGGTGCCCAACCCCCAGCCAGTGCACCCCCCCCCGGCCCCCCACCCTGCCCATTTCGTGTCCTGCGGCCACAGAGAACAGCATCACGGCCAGGTGGAGGGTTTATTAGACCCCGCTGCCAGCCACCCTCTGTGACCGGTGACGGGGCAGGCCAGCTGGCTGGCCTGTGGGGCTGGGCAGGCTGGAACTTAGTCTGGGAGGTAATAAAAGCAGACCGACACGCAGATGTTGCTGGGGAAGCAGATGTCGATGCACAGGTAGATCAGCCGCTGCCTCCGGGGCCCTGGAGGAAGAGGCCTCCATGAACCCCAGAGGGCTCCTCGTCCTTCTCCCCAGACCGTTCTGCAGGAGCCCAGGCCTCACACCACCATCCCGACTTACCCTCTGCTCGACGGGCCCAGTAAATGGGAGTTTTCGTGCAAAGGTGCCGCACCGAATCCCCCACCAGGGCAGGGTCCACCTCGTGGTTCCCCAGCACTGCCAGCAGCTCCTGGGCATGGTGGGTGTCATGGCTGGGGCCGTGAGACCCTTGAGCCTGCAGAGAAGGCTCTGGTGGGCCGCGGCACAGGGGCGCTTGCATTCCCCCTGGACGTGCTGGCCCAATGCCAGCGGCACGCTCCGCTCTTAGCAGCCTCAGCCAAGGGAAGACAGAACTTCTGTTCCTTGAAACCAGAGCTCCAGCCCGCCCCAGGCCTGGCCCGTACACAGGACCCTTTGTCTGGCCCCTGGCCGTGGGAAGCCTGGCCGCATGGGGCTGCTTACCCTTGAGGTGTTCACCAGCAGCTGTAGGGTCTCGCGATCTCGGGGCTCCATCAGGCGGAGGAAGCAGGCCTGGTGTTCCAGGGGCCGGTAACAGACGCAGCCCTGGGGAGGCAGGCCGGTGAGTCAGGGCCACCCCAACACCTGTGGGCGCTGACCACACCCCCAGCCCACTCACGCTCGGCCCATCGAACAGCACTGCCCAGCTGCGGTTGCTCTTCACTGAGGTCACCCAGATGGTTGCCACGTCCCGGGCCGCATCCACCTGGGCAGTTTGGTTGGACCAGGTTGCCCCAGGGCTTGGGAGGGTCAGACGGAGCATCTGTAGCAGAGGCTGAGATCGGGAAGCCAGAACTCAGCTAGGCAGGCTGGGGCAGCCCCTGACACTCCCCCCAGTTCTACTTGAGGTTTTGGACCCCTCCAGCCCTCTGGTCCTCCTGCCACTGCTCTGAGCCCTGGCTCCACTGGAGGGTTGGGATGTCCTGCCTCTCCTTCCCCTTCCCACTGTCTGTGCCCCCAGCCAGTTCCCCAGGGGGAACTCACCTTGGGAGGACTGTGCACGAAGCCAAGAAGCCCTCCAGCTGCAGCCCCAGCAGCGGCCAGTGCTAGCAGCAGCAGCAGGCCAGGGGCTCTCCAGCCCCCATGGCAGGGCTTAGTCTTCACCTGGGGGGCACAGTGCAGTCAGTGGGGCCAGAGCAGAGACCGGGAAGCAGGCTGGCTCAGAAAGGCCAAGGCCGAGGTATACACAGTGGCACTGCCCTCCTGTCCCCTGCCCAGGGCAGTGCCCTGGGTCTCTGTCCTAGGAGAGGGTGCTGGGTGGTTGGAGGCACTCACCTGGACAGGCCTGGGCCTGGGGCTCTCCTCGCAGCAGTGCCTCTGCTCCATGCTGCAGCCCTGGTGACAATGCGGTGATTGTCTGCTGCCCCTTGGAGTCAGCTAGCGAAACCTTAGTACACCTGCAATGAGCCAAATAACGCTCCCGGTCCCCTCCCCTCCTGACCCCACTGCTTCCCACCAGCCCAGCCACCTGATATCAGGGTTGTAGCCAGGACAGAACCCCCACTCCTTGGGGTGGGGGTGGGGGGTGCTTATCGCTGTGCCTAGCTGCCCTGACACCCGGCCTGTGCAGACCAGAGCATGGCCGTCATGGAAATCAAGTCCCACAGATTGGCACCGAGGGTGGCCCAGGCCCAAGGCAGGATGACTTTATAGTCTGTTAGGGAGCAGACTTAATTTTCCTCAGGAGGCTGTTCCAGTGTCTAGAGTTACTTCTAGATTCTGAGGGCTCAGCACATGGCAAACCATCAATAAAAGCGTTTTGTGAATGACAGGGACAGGAGTCCCCGCTGCCTCTGTCCTGTCCTATGCACCTGCAGCTGCAGCCCACAGATCTGAGACCAGAGTGGCTTCCAGGCGGCTGACTACACACCCTGAGCTGCGTGGTGAGGTCAGCCTTGTCAGCCAGCCCCTGCCCTGCCCACGGTGACTTCCCCTGTGGCCCTGCTCCTCACATCTCCAACTTCTTGATGCTGTGGATTCCAAGTCAAGGCTCCCCCTGGCCCTGGAAGCTTGCAGGATATGTGCTTCTCACCCCCTTCACCCTGTGGCCCTCTGTTCCTTTCCTTTCCTTTGTGCCTTGTCTTCCTGATTCTCCTGAACCCAGTCCTCTGTAACGGGCCCAGGATGCTGGAATCCCAGAACTCCTCCTCAGACACCCCTGCCCCCCCACCCTCACTGCCCCGAGCTGGGCTAGGTGGCCATATAGCCTTTGTGCAAAGGCTGCTGTCAAAACAAGGGCAAAGACGCCAGAGTCAGCGTGGGTTTGAGAGTTTAATATGCATTTGGGTTCACACAGTGCAACGGGGGCAGAGATGGGGAGTGCACGTGGGCTCCCGGGCCGCCGCCCAGCAGGAGTGTTGCCGCCTGCCGCACCTGCTGCGTGCTCCTGGTGTGGGTGACAACGCCCTGACAGGCCTGCTCAATATCCAGACCCACCTTGAGCCGACCTCGCAGAGCCAACGTCAGCACCACCAACCTCACAGGTGCTGGCTCCCCTCACGTTGCCCCACAGCAGAGTCCAAACCCCAGACACCCCAGGCCTGGGAAGAGCTGCGGGTTCAGGACACCCTTTATTGCTATGCGAACTTCAAGAATGAGGGAAGGAGTGACCCTGGGGCTAGCAGAGAAGCTCTTGGGCAAATGCCACTGGATACAGAGTGAGGCGCTGGGAAGGAGTCTGCCAAAAGGAACAGCTTCCCAGGCCTTACCCTACAAGTGCAGCTGGACAGTCTGCTTATCAGGTCAGCAACTTCGGGAACAGGCAGAAAAGGCTGGGGCCCTCTGCCAAGAGCCCTTCACTAGCAGGTGGACCCTGCCAGTCTTCCCGCTGGCCTCCAACAAGGGACTCCAGAGCCAAGATAAGTGGCCTCAAGGACCACTGGCGTCTAGCCCCCGCCCCTCCCAACTGAGGGTACAGGGGAACAGGAAGAGATTGGATGCTTTTTAAAAGGATTTCCTGTTCTTGGGGACACCTCTTTCCTCCCCCACCCAGAGGGCAACCCGGGCAACAGGCAATTCCTTGGCCAGTACATGCCCTTAGCTGTGTTACTGGCTGCGGGGCACACAGACTTCTTCAGTGGGATTTTCCCTACGAGACAGAGCACAGCTATTAACACACTTAAGATTCAGTTCCACCGTTTGACAAAAATTGTTCAAAAGTTTAAAAGAAAAAAACAATTTGGTACCAATGCTACTCTGAGCTCTCTGCACAGCCGCCCAGAATTCAGCAAAGGCATCCACACCCTCTTGACCGCTCAGCTAACAACATATATGTTCAGTCTAAATCAGCTAGATTTAAACTAAGCTGAAGCTTAGCTGGACTGAGCTTACAGAACTGTGACCACATACGAGGTGTGGCAGCCCTGGGTATCTGAAACGGAACAGACACTTTATTATGACATCAGAGTGGCTTTTAAGGAAGTGTGGGGTGGTGGCAGGGAGTTCAGCACCCTGCACCCCAAGAACAGGAAGATAAGCACTTGGGAGTGGCCCTGTGCCTCACTTCCACCCCACAGGTGAGGAGTGGGATGCTACAGCAGGCTCACCTGCAGGTGGCCACACCAATGGGCCTTGGGTCGGTTCGTACAAGTTTCTCACAACTGTCAAAATAATCAGACTGTCCTCCCCTCCAGCCCGTAAGGGGGGGGCCGATCCCTGAATGAAATTTTCCATAAAACATCTAACATCCCTAGACCTGCCTGGGTCCCACAGGCAGGCTGGGTAACCTCCTGCCCTGAGGTTACCGGAGTCCTGGACAGATGCTAAGCCTACCCCTGTCAATGGCACCCAATGCCCAGGACCCCCACAATGCCCTCCAGGTTTAAAAGTGCATCTTCAAACAGAAGCGTCTGTAAACATCGCCCCCCAATCGTCTACTTACAAGGTTAACAACTAGTGCCTTTACTCTTCGAAGCCACCTAGCTGAGCAGATGTTGAAGCCCCACCTATTAATTTGGGTTAAGTGGTTTTCAATTCGTTTTATTCTGGAGATTAAAGACACTAAATCTTTAACCTTGAAGGGCAGGCAAAAGGTCAGCTATGCTGTCAACATAGAAGTCAGGGACCATCTTCTTCTTAGACATGCAGTCACTTTCCTGATTACTCTTCACATCCCCTAGGGTGGAAACTCCGGTGAGGGTCAGGATGGTCTTCAGGCCACAGGTGACGCCCAGGAGGATGTCCGTGTCCAGGCGGTCTCCCACCATGACGGTGCGCTCCGGGTTGATGCCGTACTCCCGGGACACGCAGTCGAAGATGAAACGGCTGGGCTTCCCTATGATGTCTGCCTGGCGCTGGGCGGCCATCTCCACGGCTCGGACCAGACAGCCGGTACCTGCGGGGCGGACAGGTAGGGCAGGGGAGGAGAGCAGCCCGATCAGCGCGCACCGAGGGCCAGCGCGCCCCCGCACCCCGGACCGCCCCCCGCCCCCGCGCCGCACGGACCCGCGATGAAGCGGCCGTTCTCGAGCGGGAGCCGGTTGTCCATGTTGGTGCCCACAAGCAGGCAGCCGGGCTGCTGCAGGTAGCGCACCGCCTTGGTGAGCTTCATGTAGCTGAAGTGCGGGTCGAAGCCCACCACGACGGCGCGCACGTCGGGATCGAGCGGCTCGTCCAGCCAGGCGCCCGGGCCGTCCCCCCGCAGCGGCTCGGGCCCCACGCCCACGCAGGCGACGCCCACGGCCTCCAGCTCGGCGGCCAGGGCCTCGCTGCCCAGCACGTAGGCCTTGGGGGCCGGCGCGCCCGCCAGACGCTGGCGCAGGTAGAGCGCGGTGCAGTAGGCCGTGCCGAACACCTCGGGGCCGGCGCCGGGCCCCGCCGGGCCGCCGAAGCCCAGGCGCCGCAGCTTGTCGGCGTAGGCCTGGCGCGTCTTGCTGCTGTTGTTGGTGATGAAGCCCAGGCGCTTGCCGCGGGCCCGCAGCGCCGACAGGGCCTCGGGCGCGCCGGGCACGGCCGTCTCGCCGCGCCACAGCACGCCGTCGCAGTCGAACAGCAGCGTGTCCACGTCGGCCAGCAGCGCCCGGGCCCGCTCGGCGCTCAGCCGCACGCAGCGGGCGTCGTCACCGCCGGCCTCCGCCGCCGCCATGGCCGCCCGCCGCCCCCGGCCTCCGCCGCCGCCGCCACCGCCACCGGCCGCTCCTCCGGCCGCCCGCCGCCGCGCCCGCGCCGCCCCCGGCGCGCTCATTGGTCCGGCTCCTCGCGCGCGCCGCCCATTGGCCGCCGCCTGCGCCAATCCGCCCCCGCCTCCGCGGGCTGCGGGAGCCCGGCGCCAGCCGCCCGTTGGCTGCCGGGCCCGGGGCGCCCCGTGATTGGCTGGCGGGGAGCCAACCGGCGCTCGGCCTGGGGCGCTCCCTGCGGAAACGCTGCAGAGGCGCCCCGGCCGGCGCAGGGCCGGAGGCGGCCGCTCATTGGCGGCTCCGCGCCGGCTCGCCCATTGGCGGCGCGCGGTCAGCTTAGGTGACGGAGTGACCCCGGGCCGGGCCGTCTGCCGATTGGCGGGAGCGCGGCAGGACGCGTTAGCGGGGGAGCCGCGGGCCCCCCCCGGGCCGGAGTCACGGCCGCACCGCTGCCTGGGCGGCGCCGGGCCGTGCCCTCCGCCCCGGACACGCCGCGGACTTGGGGCTGGCGCGTGCGCCCGAGGCGGCCGGGGCTCAGGGCCAGCCCAGGGGCCTCAGGGCTCCTGTGGTCGGGTAGTGACCAGGCTGTGGCACTCGGTGGTCACGTGACCGAGCAGCGACCGGACGGCGGGAGCGCCTCCGCGGTGACGGAGTAATCGCCGGCGGCGGGGCTGCCTTCGCAGTCACGTGATCGGCTAATTATAGGCAGCGGGAGCGTCCTGGGTGGTCACATGACCGGGTAATCACGGGCGGTGGGGGCACCCTCGGGGTCATGTGACCGGGTGATTACAGGCGGGGAGATTAGGGTCCAGGCGGATACTGCCCAGGACGCAGCGCTCGTCGTCATCATGGTTATCATGCATCAGGGTGAACTTTTATGCAGGCGTGACCCTCGGGAAAGTGAATACACCTTGAGTATGCAGCTGGATGGAGTTTTTAGGCACCTACACCCCTGCCCTAAGCACACCCCCGCTGAAGCCCGGGCGCTCCCCCACAGCGCCCTCCAGGCAGCACCCTCATCCCTCCTCCGCCGCTTCTCTGACTCCATCACCATAGAGTGAGTCATAGCCTCCTTCCCTGCTCCAGATGGTCTACACCCGGGACCCTTCCATGGGGCCTGCTCGGGCGGATCAACACGGCTGTGAGGTCCATCTTGTGTGTGTGTGGTCTTGTGGGCTGTTTGAAGAGTATGCCTCTTGTCCGTTCTCCAGTGGATCAGTGGGTGGATAGTGTGTTGTTTCCATTTCGGGGGCTTTGTCAATCATACCCGTATGAATGTCATGGGTCCTACACAGTCCTTTGTGGCCATAGGCACTCGTTCCCCTTGGTTGGAGTACACTCATGGAGTTGCCAGCTGGACAATGGCGACTTGGGATTGAACTCAGTTGACTCCAGAATGGAGCTCTGTACACCTGTTTGCTTTGACTTCCCCTGTGAGTTGGAGGGAGGGCGCCTGCTGAGTGGGAAAGGTGGAATGGTCAGTAGCAAGAGAGGAGGTGGTTATGGACAAGGTCCATCCTGCAAGGGGCTGGAAGGGACAGTGCACTGAAGGGGGGCCGAGGCTGACGTTGCCCGTAGTGCCCTGTATCTGGGGAGGAGGGGAACACCTCGTGATCATGGTGTGTTGCTGACACACAGTAGATGGTCAGTGTACACCTGTGAATGGATGGCGCTGGGGTTCCCCCAAATGAAGAAGCCCTGCCTGAGGGCTGAATGGGGCTGGGATGTAGATGGATTTAAATTGTATTAGTGCAACTAGCAACTGAGTCTGTTTTCACAGATGGTTTTGCTTCTAATGAGCCAAGTAAAAATGGGAGTCATTGAAAAAGGATTCAAGTGGCAAAAAGAATTTGGAAGCAAACTACATATTCTTCAACATGGGACTGGTAAATCAATTAAAGTACATCCAACAAACGGAGATTGAGCAGTCCCCATAAAGGACGACAGGGCCTCCATGCTCTGGCCATGGCAAGGTAACACAGTCCTGAGTGTCAGTGGGCAGCTGGAGCCCACGTTGAGGGCTGGTAGGACGGCAGGAAACCGACGGGTTTTCTTGTTTTCCTCTGGCCGCTCTGCCTTTCAGGGACCTCAGACCTACCCACTCCTGTGCCCGCTGGCCTGCTGGGGCTCTAGCTGAGGCAGGACTGGAAGTCACTGGATGAGGCTGCGCCCTGGGAGCCACTAGGTGGGAGCCACGGCCTGCCCCTGAGGTGGTTCCAGAGCACACAGCAGGGCAGGCTCTCTGTCCTCTGGGCCAGCCCCTCCTCATGTTCACCCACACTCAGGCTGTCGTCTGCCTTTGAGACCTTTCTCTGTTCCATTCTCCTGGAGGCTTCCCCAGTATTCCTCAGTACCACCCTAAGTGAGGTGTTGTCCTGGTCCTCCCTTCCAGAGCCCTCTCCACATGCCCCCGCCCGTTCTTCCTCCTGTTTGTTCCTGAGCCCATCCATCTGGGATCTCCCTGCTTCTGTGGCTGCGAAGTCCTTTTTCTGCACAGTAGTTAGAGGGGTCCTTTTGAAATGCTGTCACTCCTCTGCATAAACTCATGAAATGGTGAGCTAGCCTCCTGTGGAAAGTAGCCTCATCCTTACCTCAGCGCCCCCTGCAGGGATCTCACCGGTGCTTCACACATCCCAGCTCCTGCCAGGCCGAGGGTCCCCAGGGCCCCAGTGGAGCAGCCCCCGCATGGAGACAGTGTCTATCTACTTGGTGTCCTTCCCAGGGCAGAGCTGGGCCCCTGTGTCTCTGCTTGGTCTTACCTGGAGATTAGCCTTCCTGCAGGAGACCAGTTCTGATTCATCTGAGTCTCTGGCATCCAGCCCTGGGCTGGGTCACAAAATAACTGAGCAAGGACAGCACATCCTGTGGGTTTCCAGCCCATGGCTCTGGACAGACTTTGAATCTCCAGTCTGCCCTCGGGCAAGCATCCTATCAGTTCTGTGCCTCAGTTTCTTCATTTTTAAAATCGGGATAAGTGATCTCTTAAATGAAGAGTCCTGTAAAGTGCTTAGCTGCAAAAAGTTACCTAAATACTATCTCAGAATAAAATTTGTACATGTGTTCATGGCAGCATTATTCATAACAGTGGAAAAGGTAGAAATGACCCAAAAGCAATGGATGAATAAAATTGTGGTCCATCCAGAGAAGGAAGTATTATTATTATTCAGCTATAAAAAGAATTGAAGCATGGATACATGCTACAACATAGATGAATCTGGAAAACATTATGCTGAGCAAAACAAGCCAGATGCGAAAGACCACATGTGTAATTCCGCTTATAGGAGAACGACCAGAAAAGACAAATCCATGCAGAGTGGTTGCCAGGGGCTGGGGGTAGGGATGGAGGAAGGTGGGTGCTAGGGGACAGGCTTCCTTTTGTTTTTTGTTTTTTTTAAATTTTTTTAATTTATGATAGTCGCAGAGAGAGAGAGAGAGGCAGAGACACAAGCAGGCTCCATGCACCGGGAGCCCGACGTGGGATTGGATCCCGGGTCTCCAGGATCTCGCCCTGGGCCAAAGGCAAGCGCCAAAACGCTGTGCCACCCAGGGATCCCCAGGCTTCCTTTTGGAATGGACAAGGTTCTGTAACCAGATGGGGTGATGGTCCCACAACACGGAGAACGCGCTCGATGTCACTAGTGGTAAATACCCCTATGTGCATTTATTAGGACTTAAAAGATAATCGGAATGGTAAGAGGGTTAGTGAAACCACCCCAAGAGCCAGCCCCAATTCGGGGTTTTCCCTGATACCCAGCAACCAGCAAGGGAGGTTCTGACCCCGAGGCGGTGGGGCCGGGGCAGGGAGCGCCGCACTACTTGTCCGAGCCGGGGCTGTGTCGCGTGGATCGCTCGCAGGCCGGACGCCGCTGTAGGAACCAGCCTTCCGCACCTCCCGCGCGGCCAGGACCCAGCCGCCCCCGGCCCCGCCCCCTGCCCCGCCCCGGCCCCGCCCCGGCCCCGCCCCGGCCCCGCCCCCGGCCCCGTCCGCGCCATCGTAGCCTCGCCCCCCGCGCAGCCCCGCCCCGTGCCTTCTTTCCGGGAGTCTAGGGCTCCAGGCTCCGCCCCGCCGCCTGTCCATCAAACCCGCCTGGCCCCGCCCCGTCGTCCTCTCGGCGTTCCCTCTCGCACTCCCCAGCACGGCCCGTTGTTATGACGACACGGTCGTAAATCCGCCATCTTCCTGCGGCGCGTTGCGACATGGAGGGCGCGATGGCAGTGCGGGTGACGGCCGCGCATACGGCAGAAGCCCGGGCCGAAGCCGGGCGGGAGGCGGGCGAGGGCGGGGTCGCGGCGGCGGCGGCCTTGGCCCCTGGCGGCTTCCTGGGCCTCCCGGCGCCCTTTAGCGAGGAAGGTAACAGGGCCTGACGCGGCCTGACGGGGTCGGGCGCGGCCGGGGCGGGGACGGCGCGGTCCTGGCTGGAGGCGGCCCCGCTGGCCTGAGCCGTGGACGCGCGGACCGCTCCAGACCCCGGTGACTTGCGGACCCCCGGGACGCCGTAACCCGGTGGGCCCCGCTGCCCGCGCACGGAGGCTCGCGGGGGGCCACGGCCCTGCCCTGCTCCGGGCCCCCCGCTCCCGGTGCAGCCGGCGGCCTCTAGAGCCCCGGCCGCGGTGGGGCCGGAGGGGGAGGGGGCGGGGCTGGGGCTCTAACCCCAAGCCTGGAGACTCTTGTTATTCCCGTTTTGTAGACGAGGGAAATGGAGGTTCACAGACGTGAAAGAGACCAGGTCACCCAGCTGACGGTACCGAGGACTGGACCGTGTGATCCCTGGGCCACGGTCCCGGACCTGTGGGCTGTACTGCCCCGCGGACTGTGGTGACAAGGCAGATGGCTCCCTGGTAACCCGCTGAGAGCAGAGCCGAGGCCGCCCAGGGCCAGCTTACCGCTCACGGATAGCGTTCCAGACAGAAGTGGGGTCTCTAGCCTCTGAGTTAATCTCCTGAGGCCCCAGCCTGGGCCAGGCAGGCGGGGGCTGACGGGTGACGCTGGGCTGGTCATCCCTGTCTCCAAAGAACTCTTATTCTCACTACGTTTTTCTTGCTCTTTATTCCAGCTGAAGAGGGGCAGTGCCACCCTGCAGCGGGACCTCTTTGGAGGTTGCTGTGCCCTGCTGGGGCCTTGCCAGCGCTGTGTGGGCGAGGCATTCCCTCCACTCGCCAATTTGAGCACTTTGAGTCAGACTCGGGAGCGAGGTGGCATGGTGAAGAGGGTGGTGGGCACCTCAGTGCTTGGCTCGTGACTGAGCCATCCAGAGGGGACTGTGGCCTTCTGTGGGCCAGTCATGGCTGGTGCTTTAGGCTTCATTTGCTCATTTGTTCAAAAGACGTTGGCCAGGCTCCTTCTGTGTGCCAGGTCTGGGTTTCAGCTTGGCGTGAAGACGGGCACACTTTTCTGGAAGCACAAGGGACATCCCCCCATCCCTTTGTGCGAATGGCAGGGCATCTGGAGCAGACCGTCAGGTTCAGGCTCTGACCTAACCTAACCCCAGCTGGTGGGCCTGGAAACTCAAGTCATTTTTCTGGAATGAGAATACTCATCTTGATTTCTCCAGGGTGCTGGCTGGATTTGGTTACATCCCCAGGGGGGTGCCGGGCACCTAATAGGGATGCGGTGGGTGGGAAGGCTCTCCTGTAGGACCTGGGGCAAGCACTGGCTGGTCCGCCCACATGGTGAGGGGCTCAGGTGTGATGTGCCTGGGGTGTGGAGCTCCTCTGGGAGGTTTCACTCTGAGTGTCTTCAGGAGATCAGGGAGCTCCTGCATATTCAGAACCCATGAAGCAGCAAGTCAGTGAGGAAGGAGGGTCATGGGTCAGGCTGTCCTGCGTCTTCCCTGTTTGCAGAGGGCTGGCCTCTCAGCATGAGCTCTGTGGGCACAAACCCGCTAATCTGCACTACGCCCTGCGCACACGGGGTTGAACCATTTTATGGATGATCAGATGGACCCAGACGTGGTCACTGAGGTGCCCAAGGACACCTGTAAACCCCAACAGTCAATCCCCCATCTTGCACTGTCCTCAAGCTGGTATGGGTGAAGCTCTCCTCCCACCTCCCGGCTGCTCCTTGGGCCTCTGTCCCCTCGTCTCCAAAGTGGGGGCTTGGGGCACAATAGGCTCAGTGGGTCCGCTGTAGCCTCACTGTGTGGTTAGTGCCATCGCCTGCTGGATGCTGCTCTCTCGGGGGTGGGTGCCACGTCTGCAGATCTGCAGAGGATGGGGCTGGCACCCTGGGTCTCCAAGAGTGTCCTCAGCCCCTCTGGGAGGGCTGGGGACGGAGCCTCTGGTTCTGAGAGCACCTTTGGGTGGATTCAGCCTAGGGCTGGAGGCTTTCCCAAGCCCCACTGACAACAGGCTTGTTGCAGATGAGGACGATGTGCACAGATGTGGCCGCTGCCAGGCGGAGTTCACTGCCTTGGAAGACTTTGTTCAGCACAAGCTCCAGAAAGTGTGCCAGCGGGCCCCTCAGGAGGCCCTGCCTGCAACCCCTGCCGCTGGCACACTGCTGGGCCAGGAGGTGAGCTGCCCACCCTGCCCCCACGCATCCCCAGGCTCCCCTGACAGCTGGGAGGGGGCGTGTGGGTGCAGCTGGTTCCCTGTGGTGCAGGGCTGGGCATCTGATTACGGATGGGGGGGGGATCTGGGCCCTACCCCCAGAGCTTGGCAGTGCTCCAGGGGGCCCGGCCTCCTCAGCAGCCTCTGCCTGGATCCTGCGCAATCAAGGTCTTTCCTTTCTTGGGCCCTCAGGGTCTACCCTGTACACATAGTTCCTCGGGATCGCACAAACAAAGGGTGGCTCTGAGGGTCCTGCCACCTTGTCATAAGAATGGCCAACTTTGTTGTGTTGTGTGCATGTTCGGGCTATACACAGTCGCATTAAGGTCCACAGCGCCCTTGCAGCGGGCATTCTCGACATCCTCATGGTATGGAGGTGGGAAAGGAGGCTCTAAGCCTCAGCTCATCACAGGGGGTGTCCCAGAGGGTATGAGGCTTATAGCTCTCTCACTCTGACCCTGTGCTCTTTCCTGGCCCCTCCCAGTGGTGCCCTTCCTCTAGGAAGGCCCCTGATCCCACATACCTGGGGCTCTTTCCGTTGGTACCTTGTACCCTGGCCGGGGCCGGCAGATGTAGGTGCTGACCTTCATCCCTGCACAGCCAGCTGGGCCTCAGGCCAGAGTTGCTGGTCACTTGCTCCTGGAGCTCTCCACAAGGGTGCTCGGCACTCTGTGTTGGGCCCACAGTGGTCAGAGGCATTTGAGTGATGGGCCAGACCAGTGAGGTCTGGCATGGAGGGACCAGGCTGCGAGTCAGGCTCAGTGCAGGGGCAGGAGAGGTGTTCAGGGGGATGAGAGGCCCCACTGCAACCTTCCCCCATGGATGTAAACCCAAGCCTGCCCTCTCTAAGCCAAGGGGGCTCAGGAGCCCCGCAAATGAGTCCTTTCTGTGCCCCCTTGGTAGGTGGTGCCAGCGGTTGCAGGCCCGGAGGAGCCCATCACGGTGGCCCACATTGTGGTGGAGGCGGCCGCTTTAACGGCAGACATCAGCCACACACCCGACATCGTTGGTAAGCCAGCACAGTCCCACCGAGGCTGTCCATGTGTGTGGCTCTCGGCACAGCTGTTGCTGATCTGGCTGCTGTTTTTGGCAGCACTGGTGGCCAGGGACCCTTGCTGCTTGTGTCCCTCTGCTCTCCTCTGAGAGCGGGGCCTGGCTGAGGAGGCTGAGGCCCTCAGGAGTCAGCACCAGGCCGCCAGGCCCTGCCCTGCGCTCAGGGAGTCCTCACTTTGTGCAAAGTCACGAGCTGGTTATTTCTTTCTGCTGCTTCCCCAGATTATTTTTGCCCCAGTCCTTCTGGAATCTTTCCTATTTTACTCCCACCCCCGGTTCCCACTCCCTGCCCCATAGTCAGCCCTGATGGGTCAGGCTGGGTTATGTATGGGATACACTTGCTGCTCCAGCTCAGTCCTGACCTGTGTCTGACCTTGGCTGTCCTCTCCCAGGTGGGGGTGGCGACTCCTGCTCTGATTCTCACCTGGCTTTTATAAGCATACAGGGCCAAGTCAGCCTCCTTAATGGGTCTTTTTAAGTTAAAGGGCTTTACTGATGTGCAGTAGGGGACAGGGTGCCGAGAGGTCTGATTGGGAAAGGGGAGCCTCCCAGGGGCAGCCATGGGCTGGGGCAGGTGGAAGGAGCCGGGGGCGGGGTGTGTACGCTGCAGGAGGGAGGCTGGGTCGGGCCTGCTGCCAAGTTGGGAAGGGAATGGTTGTAACCCGAGGGTCTGTTGGGCAGGAGTCTTGACAGGTGTGTGAGTGGGTGGCGTGACAGGATGTGGGTTTGGGCAACAGGTAGAGCTTGGCCTTAGTAGGGCCTTGGGACCAGCTGGGGCAGGAGGAAAGGTGGAGGAGAGCTCAGGGAGGCGGCAGGACACCTGTCTTGTCTCCGGGCTGCCCTTCCCCTTGCCTGACATTCCTGTGAGCAGGGATGTTCACCTGTTGCCACTCAGGGATAGGAACGTCATGTGGCAGGTGGGGCCGTGCCTTGGCCTTGGCATAGCGAGTAGTGTCAGATGGAAACAGGTTCCTTGGGTTTGGGCAGCACCCCCGGGTTCCGGACCCCTAGACAGCCAGGCCCCTTCCCAGAACCGCAGCTTCCAACTGGCCCACACCTGCTGCTGGGACACCCCCTCCCTGTGCTCTGGGCTCCTGCCTCTCTTGCCCCTTGGCAGGTATCCTGGGTGCCCCACATGTCCCCTTGGTGTCAGCTACTCATTGTCAGGGTAGGCTAGAGTCCTAAACTGCCACTGGCTGGCATCCCAGGACTAGGGGCATCTCAGTCCTTGCTGGGTTGGGGGCCACCTTGGGTGGGGGCCACCTAGGGGCTGGATACCCGTGCCAGGCCCTCCTGCCTCTTCCCTGGAAACAGACTTGGTTTCATCTCTGGACTCAGGGCAGCCACGTTCCTTTTTCCTTGACTCCTCCATCAGCTGTCCCTTGTGCCACGTTCTAGCCCAAGCTCTCCCTTGCCAGATGTGCCGTCCTTTTGGGAGTCGGTTTCTGGGGTGGAGGAAAGATAGAGCATCAAGCACGTCAGCCAGGGCATGGGCGAGCAATGCCCTTAATTATTTCTGAGTCACGGTGCTTCCCTTCTGTTTGGGAGCAGGGCTTGTCAAAACACTGCCCGTCCAATTGAGATGCTGCTTAAGAAGTAGTTTTACAAGCATTCCCCACACGTCATTTTTAGGAGCAGAAATTATGAAGTGTGTTTACAGCTTAGCTTTGCACGTTGTCAGATCTTTTCCTCACCCACGAGAGCCTCCTTCCCCGGCAGCCCCATGTGTCTCGGAGCCCTCTCACCCCCACCTGCCTGGAGCCACAGCGGATGGCCCCCAGAGACCGCTGTTCTATCTGCTTACCTGCCTGTGGGAGCCGCGGCAGTGAGTGGGGTGGACGGCAGTGGGCTGCGCTGGCCCGGCCCCCGTCTCTGTGCTGGCACCCAGCTGTCCCCAGCTGTGTGAGGTGGCAGGCCCCTGCACACAGCTAGCCCAGTGCTCCTTGGCTTGGGAGGGGGCGCCGGTGTTCGTGGTGGGTCTCCCCACTGCATACATTCTGGGGTCTTGGAGCTCCTCCAGGGAGCCCTGCGGAGTCGGCGGGGTGCCCTGCTTGCACTCAGGGAGCTGGTGCGAGGCACTGGGGCAGGGGGGTCAGGATAGCTCCACGGCCCCCTAGCAACCTTCTCAGTAGGCATCCGAGGCTGTTGCCGGGCCCGCAGCGTCCCGAGGCTCAGGCTGACCTGTCTCTCCTCAGGCGCCGGACACATTAAGGAGGTCATCGTGGCTGCTGAGGCAGAGCCAGGGGATGGTGACATGGCCGAAGCCCCAGACAGCCCCAGCTGTCAGGGGCCCGGGCTCACTGGGGAGGGTGAGCAGGCTCAGGTCAAGTTGCTGGTGAACGAGGACGGTCGCTACGTGTGCATGCTGTGCCATAAGACATTCAAGACGGTGAGCCTGGGGTGGCATGCTGGCCAGGCCGTGCAGCCCATGTGCTTGGGGCCGCGCTGGATGGTGGGGCCCGGTCTGCTTCCTGCTCCTGCCCAGGACGGTGCTGAGCCCCACTTCTCCCCCCCACCCCCAGGGCAGCATCCTCAAGGCCCACATGGTCACCCACAGCAGCCGCAAGGACCACGAGTGCAAGCTGTGTGGGGCCTCCTTCCGGACCAAGGGTTCGCTCATCCGGCACCACCGGCGGCACACAGGTGAGCCCAGCGGGGCTGGGGACCTCAGTGCAGTGCTGAGGCCTCCGCTAGGCCATGAGGCCGTGAGGCCGTGGGCCCGGGCCACTGGCCCTGCCCAGGGCCGACTACATTCTTTCTGCAGATGAGCGCCCCTATAAGTGTGCCAAGTGTGGGAAGAGCTTCCGGGAGTCAGGGGCGCTGACCCGGCATCTCAAGTCTCTCACCCCATGCACAGAAAAAATCCGTTTCAGCATGAGCAAGGATGTGGTTGTTGGCAAAGAGGATGCGCCTGCAGGTAGGGGCCCCCTGCCTGGCCCTGGCTGCTGGCCTGGGTGCCACCCTGTTTGGGAGGGTTTCTTCAAGGATTCTCTTGGTTCTGCCTTAAAGGGTCTGGCACCTCCACCGTGGGGACTGTTACATCTTCATCGGTGACCAGCGAACCTATGGAGACCTCGCCGGTGATTCACCTGGTGACAGACGCCAAGGGCACTGTCATCCACGAGGTCCATGTGCAGATGCAGGAGCTTCCCTTGGGCATGAAAGCCCTGGCCCCAGAGGTGCGGGCAGGCCAGGGGAGTGGCCTCTGTGCCAGGCTCTGCCCTGGTCTCTGGCTCCAGTGGGAACAGGACCGACCTGGCCCACCTTCCTGGTTGCAGGGGGGACTGAATGCCAGTGGCATGCCGGAGGGTGGTGAGGGGTGAGGGACAGGGAGTTGAGGGTGAGGTGCAGCTAGGTGAGGGCAGGTAGAGCGGGCTGTGGGGCTCCCCGAAGAAGCATCCCTCTGGTAGGCACAGTGCCCCTGGGCCCCTTGGGTCTTCCCTGTGTAGTGGGTATGGGTGGGTACAGTGTGCCAGGCTGCCTGGCCAGCTCCCTCCCTCTGCCTGCCCACAGCCCCCGGGCCCCGAGGAGCTGCCCTGTTCCAGCGAGGGTGGCCGTGAAAACCTGCTGCACCAGGCCATGCAGAATTCCGGCATTGTCCTTGAGCGTGTCACTGGAGAGGAGAGGGCCCTGGAGCCGGCCCCTCCTGCTGCACCCAGTCCGCAGCCCCTGGGAGATGGTCCCCCAGAGCTGCCACTGCTGGAGGTGGAGCCGGTGGAGACAGTAGGTGCCTGCGCTGCCAGCGTGCTCCTTTAGGGGGTGGGGTGGGGTGGGGGTGCCGTGGCTTGGTTCTCCCAGGGTCCAGCCTATACTGGGTGCTGGAGGCATGCTGTGGCCCCCCAGCAGGTGGCCAGCAGGGCCTCAGCTGTGCCCAGGACCCACTCGTGCCCTCAGTGCAGTGAGACCTTCCCGACGGCGGCCACCCTGGAGGCCCACAAAAGGGGCCACACAGGTGGGTGGTGGGAGGGTGGGGCGGGTGGGGCAGGTGGGCGGGCAGCAGGCACAGGGCCCTTGGGTGCTGGACCCGGCCTGACATGGTGTGGTGTGCGGCCCCAGGGCCAAGGCCGTTCACATGCGCGCAGTGTGGCAAGGCCTTCCCGAAAGCCTACCTGCTCAAGAAGCATCAGGAGGTGCACGTGCACGAGCGCCGCTTTCGCTGTGGGGACTGCGGGAAGCTCTATAAGACCATCGCCCACGTCCGTGGCCACCGGCGCGTCCACTCTGACGAGCGGCCCTATCCGTGTCCCGAGTGTGGCAAGTGCTACAAGACCAAGGTGGGCCCTCAGGCCCTGGCCCCTGACCGCACCCCGGATCCACTGGGGCAGGGGGCCCTTCCCTGGGTCAGATCCACCCCATGCTCCCTGCCTCACAGCCCTCCCTCCCTCCCGCCCCACCCCTCCCCTCCTGCCTGGCCCCCTCGGCCTTGGCCCGAGGTGTGGCCAGGTTGGTGCTGATGGTGGGGCTCTATAGAATGCCCAGCAGGTGCACTTCCGGACTCACCTGGAGGAGAAGCCGCATGTGTGCCCGTTCTGCAGCCGGGGCTTCCGGGAGAAGGGCTCCCTGGTGCGGCACGTGAGGCACCACACGGGCGAGAAGCCCTTCAAGTGTTACAGGTGCGGCCGTGGCTTTGCTGAGCACGGCACGCTCAACCGGCACCTGCGCACCAAAGGTCAGGGCTGGTGGGAGCCCGGGGGGTGGAGGGACCTGAAGGCGGCGGCGCTGACCCAGCCCCCACTGCCACCCCCACCCCCAGGGGGCTGCTTGCTGGAGGTGGAGGAGTTGCTGGTGTCTGAGGAGAGTTCCACAGCAGCTGCCACCGTGCTGGCCGAGGACCCTCACACTGTGCTGGTTGAGTTCTCGTCCGTCGTGGCCGACACCCAGGAGTACATCATCGAGGTGGGTACGGGGCCCCTGGGGCGGCAAGGGTGACCTCTGATCTCAGAGCGGCAGGGCTGACCTCTGACCTCCATCCAGGCCACCGCAGACGACGCGGAGACCAATGAAGCTGCAGAAATCATTGAGGGGACCCAGACGGAGGTGAAGGGCGGGGGGAGCACCGGAGGCGGTGGGGGGAGGGGCGGGCCTCCTCCACAGCTGCCCGCTGAGCCACGAGCCACCCACAGGTGGACAGCCACATCATGAAGGTGGTGCAGCAGATTGTGCACCAGGCCAGCGCGGGCCACCAGATCATCGTGCAGAACGTGACTATGGACCAGGAGGCAGGGCTGGGCCCTGAGGCCGCAGCGGCGGACACCATCACCATCGCGACACCTGAGAGCCTGACGGAGCAGGTGGCCATGACGCTGGCCTCGGCCATCAGCGAGGGCACCGTGCTCACGGCCCGCGCGGGCACTAATGGTGGCGAGCAGGCCACTGTGACCATGGTTTCCTCGGAAGACATTGAAATCCTGGAGCATGCCGGCGAGCTGGTCATCGCCTCACCAGAGGGCCAGCTCGAGGTGCAGACGGTCATTGTCTAGCGTGGCCGCCTGTAGGCTCTCGGGCAGGGCTGCCCAGGACCTGGAGAAGAGGGGACACGAGTTCAGGTGTTCAGAGGGGATGTGGGCGTGTAAATAGTTTTTTGTTGCTTTACAATAAAACATGAAAAAGCCACCACTTGTGATGCCACTGCCCTGGCAGGTTCCCCTGTGGCGGCCCCCCCAGACTCGTGTGCCTGGCTACCCCGCCCAGGGCTCCTGCTGGGGCTGGCGCCGCTGCGCTGTGTGGGCGTCTCTGGCATGTGGACAGGCAGCTTGCCGCCGCTGCCCTGCCCAGCTGGAGCTGTGACCCCAGCTTCCCCAGGCCCACAGAGGTGGGGGGAAGGGGGCACTGCCTCACAGCTTCCACTTGGCCCAGGACCCTCGGCCTTTTACTCTGCGGTGACACCGTGAGGGAGAAGCAGCAGCAGAGCCACCGGAAGGGGGCTGGTTTTTATGGAACACGGGGTGCCCCTGGGGAAGGGCAATTCTGGATGACCTAGTTTGGGGAGGGGGGTTAAGGATAGGGACAAGGATAAGGCCCGGACCTCAGATGGCTGGCCCTTTTATCCGGTCCTGACACGGTTTGGGGGGCCTGACAGGGTCATCGGAGTCGTGGTTCTGCCGGGCTTGAGGGCGCCAGCTCAGGCTCAGGGTGGATCCCCTGCCTCCGTGGCCCCGGGCTCTCCCTGGGACCTGGAACCGGGAGTCCCAGCATCCACCTTCACCAGGGGGTGGGGCCAGAGCAGTCTAGCCCCTCCCCGGACGAGGGCCTCAAATACTGCCCATGCCCTGGCGCTGGGGCTGCTGCCAGACCAAGCCCGAGGAGTCTGTCTCGTGCCACAGACACATCCCCAGCCTGGATCTCTGACCTGATCCTGGGCCTCA
The DNA here is from genome assembly GCF_018345385.1 of Vulpes lagopus. Taxonomy (NCBI): domain Eukaryota; kingdom Metazoa; phylum Chordata; class Mammalia; order Carnivora; family Canidae; genus Vulpes; species Vulpes lagopus. The sequence continues at coordinate 127,725,984 of NC_054826.1, read as the reverse complement.
GATACCGTGACATCCACATCCCAGGTGAGTCTGGGGCCTGGAAGGGATGGGGTCCCTGTATTTGGGCCTCAGTTTCCCCACGGAGCACAAGGGCCATGGTAAGCCTAGAGCACCACCAGGGAGATGGAGTCACGGGGAAGGATGCGCCTTGGATCTCCAAACAGGTCTTGCGCAGAGGGGTGGGGCGCAGAGGGATGGCACGGTGTGCCTGGCTCCAGGTCCGCAATCAGGAGCGTGTCCGGCACTCCGAGCCTCTGGCTCTGCACCATGGGTGGGCCCCTGGTCCTCCTGGCCACGCTCTGGGCCCTGGGGGCCACTGGGGCCGCGGCGCTGCGCATCGGAGCCTTCAACATCCAGAGCTTTGGCGACAGCAAGGTGCTGGACCCAGCCTGCGGCGGCATCATTGCGCAAGTAGGCTTGGGCCGGGGGGCGGGGCCGCAGCTGGGCTTCGGGGGTGGATCCGCCCCTGGTGACCCTGCACCTGCCGGCCTCGCCCCCAGATCCTGGCTGGCTATGACATCACGCTGGTGCAGGAGGTGCGAGACCCGGACCTGAGTGCCGTGTCTGCGCTCATGGAGCAGATCAACAGGTGCGGGGGCGGCGAGGGGGAGGGGCAGGGCCCAGCATTGGGGTGCTGGCGGGGATGCGGGGCCGCCTGTCGCCTTGACCCAGGCCTGGCCGGTGTGCCCGCAGTGTGTCCAGACACGAGTACAGCTTCGTGAGCAGCGAACCCCTGGGTCGGGACCAGTACAAGGAAATGTATCTGTTCGTCTACAGGTGAGGGCGGGCCGGGGCCACGGGGGTGGGGCGGCCGGCCCAGCGCGCCCACCGACTCCGTTCCCCAGGAAGGACGCAGTGTCGGTCCTGGACACGTACCAGTACCCGGACCCCGGGGACGTCTTCAGCCGGGAACCTTTCGTGGTCAAGTTCTCCGCGCCAGGCTCGGGTGAGCCCCCTGCCCCCGCCCCGCCCGCCCCGCCCCGCCCCGCCGCCCCGCCTCCCCGCCTCTGACCCGCGCCTCCCGCAGCCGCCAGGGAGTTGGTGCTCATCCCGCTGCATGCGGCGCCGCACCAGGCCGTGGCGGAGATCGATGCTCTCTACGACGTGTACCTGGACGTGATCGACAAGTGGGGCATGGACGTAAGCCACGCCCCGCCCCGTCCCCGGCGCCCGTGCTGGGGGTGGGGAGGGGCGCGCTTGCGGGGTGTAAATGCACTTGTGCTGGGGGGGGGTGCGCTCCTGCTGGGGAGGGTGTGCTTGTGCTGGGGATATGTGTACTTGCTGGAGAGGGTGCACTCGTGCAGCGGGGGAGTGTGGTCATGCTTGGGGGTGCGGTCGTACTTGGGGAGTGCACTCGTGCTGGGGGGTGTGCTCATGCTGGGGGTGTGTGCTAGTGTTGGGGAGGGTGCGCTCATGCTGGAGAGGGTGTGGTCTTGCTGGGGGATAGTGCACTCGTGTTGGGGAGGGTGCGCCTTTGCGGGGTGTTGGTGCGCTTGTGCTGGGGTGGTGGTGCCCGCGTGCAGGGGTGGGGGAGGGTGCGCGCGTGCGGGGTGCTCGTGCAGCTGTCAAGCTGCTGAGCCCCGGCTCTGTGGGCCCCCCTGCAGGACTTGCTTTTCCTGGGCGACTTCAATGCAGACTGTAACTACGTGCGGGCACGCGACTGGCCATCCGTCCGCCTCCGCAGCAGTGAGGTGTTCAAGTGGCTCATCCCCGATAGCGCCGACACCACCGTGGGCAACTCGGACTGCGCCTACGACCGCATCGTGGTGTGTGGGGCCCGCCTGCGCAGGAGCCTCAAGCCGCAGTCGGCCGCTGTGCACGACTTCCAGGAGGAGTTCGGCCTGGACCAGGCTCAGGTGAGGCGGGTGGGGGGTGGGGGTGGCTGAGGCGCGTTGGGGTGGTGAGTCGGGGCTCGCCCCCCCCCCCCTCCGCCAGTGCTTGTGGAGAGGGGTTCTTTGAGGCTTGGTTCTGGCTGAAAGGATCTTCTGGGATGACAGAAGATGCCCTTTACCTCTTCCCCGGTGGGGTTCCCAGTCCACCTGCAGGCTGCACAGCAGTTTGGAGAGGCCCTGTGGGCTCCATCCCCAGGAGGCCTGGGGGCGCCGGCAGTGCAAGCGGTGAGGGGGTGGAGCTGAGGGGGGACAGGCTGCCCAGCTGGGCCACTCAGGTGCCACCGTCTGTCCCTGCAGGCCCTCGCCATCAGTGACCACTTTCCCGTGGAGGTGACCCTGAAGTCCCGCTGAGAACCTCCGAGGCCTGGTCAGGGCCCCTGCCTGGGTATTCCAGCCAGGAGGAAAAGCCCCACAGGGCTCCTTCTGGGTGGCCGCCCCCGGCAAGGCCGCAGGGCAGGGCTGGCTGGACAAGTGGCCACGGAAACATCACAGGGACCACTTGGTTTGCCCATCTGCGAAATGGGCTACTGTATCTACCTCACAAGGTGGTGAGGAGCACCCTGCGGAGCGCCGGGAACACAGCAGTGCTCAATAAACACGAGCCGCGGGACCACACACTGGTTGGCTTTGAGGCGTCCGTGCCCTCTCTTAAGACTCAGTCCCTGAGGCGCGAACTTTGGTCCTGCAGCGCAGCGGGGAGGCCACAGGGCTGGCCTGCCTGCCCATTTCACAGCCTGCTGGGAACTGCCGATCTCCAGACCAGCCTGGCTCTGGAACGCTGCTCCCACGCTTGCTAGTGGAAGTTTGTTGTGTTCTTTGTGCAAACTGAATGGTTCCAAGAACTTGTGCTGAGTGCAGAGGGGGATAAATACGCAGGTAGTGGTGACGCGTAAGGCCAGCCCCCAGTCCCTTAGGTCCCTCTTGCACCCCGATTCCTGCATCCTGCAGGCAGGCACTTGTGTGTATCAAGTGTCCTTCCTGCCGAGCAGTGCAGGGGGCAGGCCCCTTCTATGGTGCCACCCTCAGTAGGTCCCTTCTCAGGAGGGCTGGGCAAGGGCTGCTCAGAGACAGCATGGGGTTCAGGGTGTAGCTGACGGGGGCCCAGGGGGGGTTTCTGGTTTCGGAACCATCTCCATTTGGTGGCTCTGGGAATTGGCCTGGACCGAATGGAGGAAAAACCTTTGTTTCAAGTGTCTGGATGAGTTTTTCTGGTACGACTTTCAGTAAGTCAGTCTGTGGCTTGTGCAGCGAAGACGGCCTCTCCAGTACTGCCTCCCACCCCTCCTTGAGCCCCCCCCCGCCGCTCCCCCCATCTCTGAAGTGCCTCAGGGGGCAGATGTAGCAGCCAAAGGGCTTTGCTCTGGCGAGGGGGGGGGGGGTCCTGTGTGGGCCACAGGCCCACAACCTGGGGGTGTGCCCCCAGTAGTCAGGAGCTGGGTAGCTAGGGATGTGACAATGCAATGGCTTTATTCCCACTTCTGCTTTGGCAAAGGGGGCGCTCAGTGGTGACTGTCACCAAGCTCCAGAACGGCCTGGTCTGCTGGTTCAGGATTCCCAAATTGAGGCCCTGCCCACTTGCCAGGCAGAACAGGTGCTTGGGGCGGGGGGGGGCAGGGGGCCCAGGCCCAGGGACACTGGCTCCAGGGAACAGGGCCTTCTAAGGAGATCAGTGGAATGAAGAGCTGAAAGTACTTTTATGTATCCATGTATTTATTTATTGATTTTAAAGATTCTGTTTATTCATGAGAGATACAGAGAGGCAGAGACACAGGCAGAGGGAGAAGCAGGCTCCTCAAGGGGGAGTGGGACTCGATCCCAGGACCCCAGGGTCACACCCTGAGCCAAAGGCAGACACTCAACCCCCGAGCCACCCAGGCATCGCTGAAAGTCTTTTTAAATTGGAAAATACCTTGTTTAAAATCTCAGAATCAGGGCCGCAGACAGGCATGTACGGCCACAAGGCCACGTGCACAGCCCAGCCCTTAGCCTTTTTTCTTTTGGAGCTTTTCTACGTACACATGCAGGGACTTCTGGATGGAGTCCCTGGAGATGAAGCTGACAAAGTTCTGGATGTCTGCGTCACGCTGCTTGAGCAGACGGTCGGCTGTGGCCTTGCGCATCAGGTTCTTGGTCAGCTGCCGGGCATGGTCTACAGAAAAGTGCCCGTGAGTGAAAGCCCACCGAGAGGGTGGCATCACTCCCCACCTTCCTGAGGGAGTTCCAGCAGGAATGTGGTAGGAAACTTAAACTCTATAAGTAAACAAACTGAAAATCACCCGTTCCCCACTGTCTACCAATTTCTTTTAGAAACACAATGATACTGAAAATTGCCTTTTACCCCCCTGTTATTTTCATTCAATTTTATCACGGAGGATATTTTCCAGGTCACTATGTGCTCCTTCACAGCACACTCAGGTCTGCAAGCCTGGCCCCCCACGGCCTATGAACTAAGAATGGGTTTCACATTGTTATATAATTGAAAAAAAGGACATTGTGTGACACGTGACAATTATATGAAATTTACGTTTCAGTGGCCCTGTTTTATTGAACAGACACACTCGCTGGTTCCCATTGCCGCTGGCTGCCTTGGTGCTCTAGCACCACAGTGTGGCTGAGGCTGAAGTGACCCACAAAGCCGAAAATCTACCTGCCCTTAGCAATGGTCGGCTGGTCCCTGGTCTCTATTACAGTTGATAGAACCAGCCCCAGGTCTGTAAACAGGCACGCGGCCTGTTTCTAATCATCAGTGGCTTGAAGAATGGAGCCTCCCAGACCCAGAGATACATGCAAGTCCTAACCTAGGGTGTCTGTGGATGAAGTTAGGAGGGGGTCATGTTAGATTTAGGGTGGGCCCTAAACCCACAAGGAGTGTCCTAACAAGAGGAAGAGGGGAGGCGGGGAGAAGCCTCTCCTAGAGCCTCTGGGGAGAGCACGGCCCTGCCATACCAGCACCCCTGACCCTGTGGTACTCCGCTACGGCGGCCCCAGCACTAAGGCAGCCTGCTGTTGGAAATGGCACGGTCGTGACTTGCACACGACACGCTGGCGTGAACACCCTCTGGTCTCATGGGGAGCGTCAGGCTGTGGTGGGCGGTGGCTCTGCTGGCCCTGCAGTACCCACAGCTGCCGGGGGCCCTCAGCCCCGGGCTCCTCACCTGGAACAGCCAGCCACTGGGCCATCACGGATCGGGCTGTGCTCTGTACTTGGTCTTCGGGCACCACCTGGTCCACGATGCCCACCTGGAGGGCCTCGGCGGGTGGGAAGAGCAGCCCCAGCTGCAGGGCGCGCTCCGCGGCGCGGTGCCCGATGGTGTTCACCAGGGTGTCTGCGAACCTGGAACACACGCAGGGGCTTGGCTCCCAGGGGCCCGGCAGGCCCAGGGCGCAGGGGGCGTGGGTGCAGCCCCCGGCCTTACCAGAAGGGGGCGACGATGCCCAGCTGAGTCTCATTCAGCCCGATGGTGTACTTGGGGTTGTCGGCCAGGATCCGGTAGTCACAGCTGAGGGCCAACAGGCAGCCCCCAGCGGGGCTGACTCCCTGCAGGGGAGAGGGCTGCCTGGGGGCCCCTAAGGGTCTTCCAGAGCCAGGTCCCCGGGAAGGGCCCGCGGGGGGGTGAGCTCCCAGGTGCGCCCGCGGCCCTCCTCCGGGGTGCCCTGCCTGCCCCATCGGCCGGCACGGGGGTGCCCATGGGCATGGCCCTCGCAGGCCCGGCCTCTCTGCCCAGAACCCGCCCGTCGCAGCAAGCCATTTTTCCATGGCTTTTGCCTAGATGCTAAAAGCCAAACAAATATTTAGCTGAAACACCGTGATGCGTCACGCGTGATGGGACCCATCTCTGTCCTCAGCCCCTCCCGAGCCCCCCACTGGGCTGGCCCCTCCCCGCGTCACCAGGTCACACTGGTCGGTTGCAGCGAGCTCCCTGCTGCACACCTGAGCCCCCGGCGCCGGCCCTGGCGAGTCAGCGGGGCGGCTCAGGATCGGGGACGGGACACTCACGTTGACAGCGCATATGAGCACCAGGTGGGACAGGTACAAGCGGAGCCACAGCTCCTGCACGGCCTTCCAGTACTCGGCATAATGTGCGGGGTCCCTCCCGCACATCTCCATCAGGTCCAGGCCAGCTGAGAAGATCCCGGGGGAATCCTGGGGGAGCCAAGGAGCCAGGGGCCCCGTCACAGTGCATCCCCGGGGCCCAGGGAGCCCACGGGCGCTGCAGAGGCGGTGGCATCGGAGTAGGGACACCCCCGGCCTCTGTTCCTTCTCTGCAGGGGCAGAAAGGGAAAGGCGGGGTTGGCCCCGCCCCCCCCTAGACACCGGGCGCTGTCCTGGCAGAGGGGCTCGGAGGCCTGGCGGGGGACAGGCTGCCACACGGAGTGGCAGGGGTGCGGCTTGTGACCCTCAGCAACACGTCCGCGGTGGGCCAGACCCTGTCTGGGAAGAAGACGCCGTGCCGCCCCGCCCCTCCCGCCATGCAGGACTCAGTCCATGCAGGTGTGGTGGCCCGTGCACAGGAGAGCAGGGGTCCTGGAAGGAGGCAGCAGGGGCGCTGGGACCCCCAGCGGCTGGAAGAGCAAGGGGGCCCCAGGAGAGAATGCGCCGCTGCTGCCAGGACCCCTGCTTCATGGCCCTCTGCCACATGTCTCCGTGACACCTGCATCATTGGCTGACCCAGCGGGCGGGCCTTGTGCCCGTACACAGTAGGCTCACAGCCAGGAACACAGGGTGACACGTGTATGGGGGGGACAGTCCTGCGGAGGATGTGGGCCGCCCAGGGACAGAGGCCGCCACCCCCTGCCCCGGGGGCCACGCAGCTCCGAAGCCGGGGAGGCAGTGGGCTACCCTCACTGTGTGGTGGATGGACAGAGGCTCCTGTCGTCACCGCTCACTCGTTTTCAGAGCACAACAAAGAAAGTGTCACGCTACCAAGCAACATCCTCAACCGGGTGTTTTCAGAAACTATCTGGAGCAGAAAGTTCCCAGGCAGTGGCGACCAGGCAGGTCAGCCACGACTGCCACCCTGGCCCGCACTGCGAGCAGCGTGAAAACCCGCTCCCTCACAGGGCTCGCTCCGCGCCGCAGACCCCAGCTTCCCAGGACTCACTGGGTGCGCGCGCGGGACCCGCCCAAGAGCCCAGGAGAGTTCAGAGCTGGGACGACAGCAGGCCACACCCGGGGCTAGCAAGGCTTCAGGAAAGGCGGGTGCTCGCCCAACGGACACTCGCAGCCTGGGCAGCGGGGGGGGGGGGGCGGGGGGGGGGGCTAAGACTACCCGCCTTTAATAATGGCAGAACCAAGCCGTTCCCGCTGGCCTGTGATGCGGAGGCACTTAGATGGGGGACATTCCTGCTGAGGCTCCTTCTAGCCTGAAAGGTGACCCCAGTGCTCTTCCTGGCCCAACAGAAGGCCCGTTATGTCACGTCCACACCGCATCTCCCTGGCCCGGTCTTAGCTATTTCCTCTCTTGGCAACCCCAGTGCCTGGCAAAGTCCACTGAAGGCAGGCAGGAGCACGGGAGGCCCCCGTCCCCGTGGGTCTGGGTGTTGAAACCAGCCCAGGCTCCGAGGACCAGCCCCCCAGGCTCATACCCAGTCCCACCCTCCAGGGCCGCAACGACAATACAGAAGCCATTAACCAGCATTTGCCGGCTCCCAGAGGCAGTGCTCCGGGAGGCAGGAACGAGAGCGGCCTCAGCAGGAGCACCGTCACCGGCCCCCAGGGAAGGCACCCAGTAGCCCTCTGTGGGGAGGGTACCCCTGGAATCCAGTGCCATGCCAGTCAGATATCCTGTGGACTTCCCTCCACCCATCAGGGCGGCTCGAGGGTACCCCCGCAAGCGCCAGCTGCCCTCACCTGCGTCCTGGCCTGGACTGCGGAGCACGGAGGCTCCCTGGAATCAGGCCTGGGAAGCAGCTGGGGACAAAGCACGCTGGCATCTACATCTGGGCCTGTCTGGTTCTTCTCCACCACGGAAGTGCCGACCGTGCCTGGGGTGGACTTGGACGTCACAGCGGCTTTCCTGTGACCCTGACCCGGGGAGCTAAGAGTACCCACCGACGTGATGATGACGCCCTGGAAGCTCTTGTCATTCTCCAGCTTCTCCAGGCTGATGACCAGCTCCGTCAGAAGCTCTAGGCTGAGGCTGTTCACCGGGGGTTTCCTGAGCTTCATCACAGCCACTCCTAGTGTGAAAATGAAGAGGTGAGCGCTCGCACCCCGTGGGGTGCCGGGAGAGCGTCCCCAGTCAGCCTCGCCACTGCCGGACACCTGGGTCTTGTTTTCTTTTCTTTAAAGATTTTTTTTTTATTTATTCATGAGAGACACACAGAGAGAGGCAGAGACAACAGGCAGAGGGAGAAGCAGGCTTCATGCACGGAGGCCCGATGCCCCCAGGCGTCCCTGAACTTTTAAATAGCTAATTGACATTAGGTGAATCTCACTTGCATTGAAAATAAGAACCATATATAAAAAATTAAAAAAAAAAATTTTAAAAAAGGGATCCCTGGGTGGCGCAGCGGTTTGGAGCCTGCCTTTGGCCCAGGGCGCGATCCTGGAGACCCGGGATCGAATCCCACATCAGGCTCCCGGTGCTTGGAGCCTGCTTCTCCCTCCGCCTGTGTCTCTGCCTCTCTCTCTCTCTCTCTGTGACTATCATAAATAAATAAAAAATAAAAAAAAAATTAAAAAAAAAAGAAAATAAGAACCAGGGACACCCTGCCTTCGGCTCAGGTCGTGACCCCGGGTCCTGGCGGGGAGCCTGCTTCTCCCTGCACCAGGTCTAGTTGCAGAGCAGGTCTGTTCTAGAGGAGCCTGTGCCCACCAGCAGTTACCACCCATCCCCAGCCTCTGGCAACCAGGGGTCTCCTTTCTGTGTCTATTGTGGACACTTCACAGGAATCAAGCATCCCACCTGCGACCTTTCGAGTCTGGCTTCTTTCACAGAGCGTCATGTTCTCAGGGCTGCCCCGCGCTGCAGGCTGGGACATCGTTCTGTACCTCTTAGGGTCAAAGGATGTGTGCATGTGTGCGGACCACGTCCTGTGCGTCTGTTCACTTGCTGATGGACACCTGCCTCGGTTCCACCTCTTGGCTCTTGTGAATTACAGTCGTGCCTACATTTTTGTCGATCCTTTCTCCCAAATGCAAGTCCTCTGTCCCCAGGGGAGCAGGAAATGTCCCCAGTTTCTCGAGGAGCGAGTGAGCGATGTGCAAGGACCTCCACAGGTGCACTCTGGCTCACACCTGGGTGAGGACAGAGGCTCCAAACCTCGGCGCTCTAATGTCCAGAAACTCTACCATCTACTCATTCATCCTGCCAGCGGCGGGGAAGCAGCGGGGCAGGCCAGCCAGTGGGCAGTGCAGCGCTGGCGTGTGGCAGGGGCCGCTTGGTCTCACTGCCCGAGGACAGACCCTGAGCGCTTCAGAAATGCCACCGCTCACGGAGGTTACAGTTCTCTGGTCAGCACCTTAGAAATCTCTGATGGTGAACACAATTCTCTAGGAGTGACAACAGTCCTGAAGGCTCTTGAGAATTCTGATTTATGAGAAAGTACTTCTTCAGGGACGTTTCCGTACGTGTAAGAAGCAATCAGTATTTCCAGGAGTAAGCTTCTGAACTTGGTTCAGAGTGAAGTTTCTGAGGCCAACTGGATTTTTTTTTTTCCCTGTTTTTGAGAGTGTCCATGAATGCCGCGGGAGTGTGGGGAGATGAGGAAGGGTCGGGAGGGCAGAGGGAGACAATCCAGCCCAGCGGAGCCTAGTGCAGGGCCTGACTCAGGCTGGATCACAGACCCTGACATCACCACCTGAGCTGAAATTGAGACTTGGGCGCTTACCAACTGAGCCACGGTGCCCTGAAGCTGACTGGATAGCTACAGAAATCCAGCGGAATCAAGGGCACTGGGGGAAAGGTAAAGACCAAAGTTGAAAATGAGTTAAGGGGCAGCTGGGCAGCTCTGCGGTTTGGCGCCTGCCTTCAGCCCCAGGCGTGATCCTGGAGACTTGGGATCGAGTCCCACATGGGGCTCCCTTCGTGGAGCCTGCTTCTCCCTCTGCCTGTGTCTCTGCCTCTCTCTCTCTCTCTCTCTCTGTGACTATCATAAATAAATAAAATATAAAAAAAAAAATTAAAAAAAAAAAGAAAATAAGAACCAGGGACACCCTGCCTTCGCTCAGGTCGTGACCCCGGGTCCTGGCGGGGAGCCTGCTTCTCCCTGCACCAGGTCTAGTTGCAGAGCAGGTCTGTTCTAGAGGAGCCTGTGCCCACCAGCAGTTACCACCCATCCCCAGCCTCTGGCAACCAGGGGTCTCCTTTCTGTGTCTATTGTGGACACTTCACAGGAATCAAGCATCCCACCTGCGACCTTTCGAGTCTGGCTTCTTTCACAGAGCGTCATGTTCTCAGGGCTGCCCCGCGCTGCAGGCTGGGACATCGTTCTGTACCTCTTAGGGTCAAAGGATGTGTGCATGTGTGCGGACCACGTCCTGTGCGTCTGTTCACTTGCTGATGGACACCTGCCTCGGTTCCACCTCTTGGCTCTTGTGAATTACAGTCGTGCCTACATTTTTGTCGATCCTTTCTCCAAATCAAGTCCGCTGCCCCAGGAGCAGGAAATGTCCCCAGTTTCTCGAGGAGCGAGTGAGCGATGTGCAAGGACCTCCACAGGTGCACTCTGGCTCACACCTGGGTGAGGACAGAGGCTCCAAACCTCGGCGCTCTAATGTCCAGAAACTCTACCATCTACTCATTCATCCTGCCAGCGGCGGGGAAGCAGCGGGGCAGGCCAGCCAGTGGGCAGTGCAGCGCTGGCGTGTGGCAGGGGCCGCTTGGTCTCACTGCCCGAGGACAGACCCTGAGCGCTTCAGAAATGCCACCGCTCACGGAGGTTACAGTTCTCTGGTCAGCACCTTAGAAATCTCTGATGGTGAACACAATTCTCTAGGAGTGACAACAGTCCTGAAGGCTCTTGAGAATTCTGATTTATGAGAAAGTACTTCTTCAGGGACGTTCCGTACGTGTAAGAAGCAATCAGTATTTCCAGGAGTAAGCTTCTGAACTTGGTTCAGAGTGAAGTTTCTGAGGCCAACTGGATTTTTTTTTTTTCCTGTTTTTGAGAGTGTCCATGAATGCCGCGGGAGTGTGGGGAGATGAGGAAGGGTCGGGAGGGCAGAGGGAGACAATCCAGCCCAGCGGAGCCTAGTGCAGGGCCTGACTCAGGGCTGGATCACAGGACCCTGACATCACCACCTGAGCTGAAATTGAGACTTGGGCGCTTACCAACTGAGCCACGGTGCCCTAAGCTGACTGGATAGCTACAGAAATCCAGCGGAATCAAGGGCACTGGGGGAAAGGTAAAGACCAAAGTTGAAAATGAGTTAAGGGGCAGCCTGGGCAGCTCTGCGGTTTGGCGCCTGCCTTCAGCCCCAGGCGTGATCCTGAGACTTGGGATCGAGTCCCACATGGGGCTCCCTTCGTGGAGCTGTCAGCTCCCTCTGCCTGTGTCTCTGCCTCTCTCTCTCTCTCTCTCTCTGTGACTATCAATAAATAAATAAAAAAAAAAAAAAAATTAAAAAAAAAAAGAAAATAAGAACCAGGGACACCCTGCCTTCGGCTCAGGTCGTGACCCCGGGTCCTGGCGGGGAGCCTGCTTCTCCCTGCACCAGGTCTAGTTGCAGAGCAGGTCTGTTCTAGAGGAGCCTGTGCCCACCAGCAGTTACCACCCATCCCCAGCCTCTGGCAACCAGGGGTCTCCTTTCTGTGTCTATTGTGGACACTTCACAGGAATCAAGCATCCCACCTGCGACCTTTCGAGTCTGGCTTCTTTCACAGAGCGTCATGTTCTCAGGGCTGCCCCGCGCTGCAGGCTGGGACATCGTTCTGTACCTCTTAGGGTCAAAGGATGTGTGCATGTGTGCGGACCACGTCCTGTGCGTCTGTTCACTTGCTGATGGACACCTGCCTCGGTTCCACCTCTTGGCTCTTGTGAATTACAGTCGTGCCTACATTTTTGTCGATCCTTTCTCCCAAATGCAAGTCCTCTGTCCCCAGGGGAGCAGGAAATGTCCCCAGTTTCTCGAGGAGCGAGTGAGCGATGTGCAAGGACCTCCACAGGTGCACTCTGGCTCACACCTGGGTGAGGACAGAGGCTCCAAACCTCGGCGCTCTAATGTCCAGAAACTCTACCATCTACTCATTCATCCTGCCAGCGGCGGGGAAGCAGCGGGGCAGGCCAGCCAGTGGGCAGTGCAGCGCTGGCGTGTGGCAGGGGCCGCTTGGTCTCACTGCCCGAGGACAGACCCTGAGCGCTTCAGAAATGCCACCGCTCACGGAGGTTACAGTTCTCTGGTCAGCACCTTAGAAATCTCTGATGGTGAACACAATTCTCTAGGAGTGACAACAGTCCTGAAGGCTCTTGAGAATTCTGATTTATGAGAAAGTACTTCTTCAGGGACGTTTCCGTACGTGTAAGAAGCAATCAGTATTTCCAGGAGTAAGCTTCTGAACTTGGTTCAGAGTGAAGTTTCTGAGGCCAACTGGATTTTTTTTTTTCCCTGTTTTTGAGAGTGTCCATGAATGCCGCCGGGAGTGTGGGGAGATGAGGAGGGTCGGGGAGGGGCAGAGGGAGACAATCCAGCCCAGCGGAGCCTAGTGCAGGGCCTGACTCAGGGCTGGATCACAGGACCCTGACATCACCACCTGAGCTGAAATTGAGACTTGGGCGCTTACCAACTGAGCCACGGGTGCCCTGAAGCTGACTGGATAGCTACAGAAATCCAGCGGAATCAAGGGCACTGGGGGAAAGGTAAAGACCAAAGTTGAAAATGAGTTAAGGGGCAGCCTGGGCAGCTCTGCGGTTTGGCGCCTGCCTTCAGCCCCAGGCGTGATCCTGGAGACTTGGGATCGAGTCCCACATGGGGCTCCCTTCGTGGAGCCTGCTTCTCCCTCTGCCTGTGTCTCTGCCTCTCTCTCTCTCATGAATAAATAAATAAAATCTTTAAAAAAAAGAAAACGAGTTAAGAAAGAGGATTTGGGGGCACCTGAGTGGCTCCCTTGGTGAAGCATTTGCTTCCGGCTCAGGTCATGCTCCCGGGGTCCTGGCTTGGAGCTCCGGGGTCCTGGCTTGGAGCCCCGGGGTCCTGGCTTGGAGCCCCGTGTTGGGCTCCCTGCACAGCCAGGAGTCTGCTGCTCCCTCTCCTCTGCCCCCTCCACCTCCCTCCCTGCTTGTGCTCCCTCCATCTCTCTCTCTTAAATAAGTAAAATCTTAAAAATATAAAGAGGACTTTGGGTGAGCCTGGATGTCACAGGGCAGGCAGACTCAGGTGTCTGGGTGGGGAGGAGGGCTGGGGCTGCAGCCTGTGTGCCCCCAAGCACTGCAGGAGGCCCTCGCCAGGAGGCCGGAGGCCGAGGGTCAGCTGGGTCAGCGTGCCCTAAGGCCTGGTCATGGGCTGACCGCAAGTCTTCTCTCGCCCCACCTTGGGGGCTCTCTTAAGTAGAGGAAACAGGTTTTTCTTTCAACAGTGCTTTTTCTACCTTTTCTGTCACCTTTGCAGTTTTCGTTTTTTTTTTTTTTTAAAGATCATTTATTTATTTGAGAGAGGGAGAGTGCACAAGCAGGGGGAGGGGGAGGAACAAGCAGAGGGAGCAGCGAGCCAGGTGGGTGGGAGCTCCAGCCGCAGGGCCTGCAGATCCTAATCCCAGCCCGGATCACGATCCCAGCCCCAAGGCACACACTTAACTGACTCAGCCACCCGGGTTCTCTCCCCTTTAAGAGAATGTTTGATGGGAGTTGGGGGTGGGTTAGGAGTGATTCCACCGGGACTCCCGGCTTTAATTAGTGAGGTATCTGCTAGGTTCTGTGCCACTTTGAAGTATTAAAACAAAGTAAAACATCTTATTCCAAAATATTTGCAATTATTTTCTATTTCCAAATTTAATCGTTTGGATAAAGGAGCAATACTCCTCAAACGTTACAAATGGAAACATTTTAATCTTCGTAATAAGCTGGGAGGGCCGCCGCTTCAGGGCTCGCTCCTGGTTTCAGCGGCGCCACGATCGGGGGCTTGGGTGGCGCCCGGTCAGCTCCGTGCTCCGCGGGGCCTGTCTGGGCTTCCCCTCTCTGCTCCCCAGCCCCGAGCGCGCTCTCTAACAGGCGCAGATAAATCTTAAAAACGTAAAATAACCCGGGAAAACCCACCGTTGAACCGCCTAGACTGGAGACGCCCAGCATCGAGCGCGGCAGAAATGGTCCGGTCGGGGTGGTTCGGGCTGGGTTTCTGCGGAGCCCGGGACGGGAGTGCGGGCGCGGGGAGAGCGGGGAGCGCTTACCTGCCGCCGGATCCGGCTCCACCAGCACCCGCGGGCTCCCGAAGCAGCGCGCGCCGGGCCCGCCGCCTCCCGCCGCCGGCGTCCGCCCTGGGGCCGCGCTGGGCACCCGGGACCCTGCGAACCACAGCGCGAGGCCGGTGAGCCCCCGGCCCGGCCCCCGCCCCCCGCCCCCGCCCCGCCCCGGGCACGCACAGGGTCGCAGCAGGGCACGGGCCTGCACGCGCGCTCCCGCCGCCAGCGCCATCTTGACCTGGCCCGTGGGGGTCGCGGCCCGCTGTGCCCGCCCCGGCCCTGCCCCGCGGCCCGCCCCGGCCCTGCCCTGCCCCTCCGCCCGCTCCTCCCAGGGCCCGGCGCCCGCAGCCCCGCCCCACTTGGCAGCGGCACCGCCTTGAAGGTCCGGAGGCCGGGGGGGAGGGGGGGGCGGTGGCTGGAGGCTGCCCCGTGGGCCAGCGAGGCTCACATCAGGTGGCGCGGCGGGGCCTCTGCGGGAGTCCGCGGCCACCGGAGGGCCCGGGGCGGCTTGCCACGCCCTGCCGCCCGCAGCCTCGGGGCCCGGTGGGTAGCCGGGCAGCACGGCAGCGCCAGCTCCTCCGGGGAGCACGAGGAAGGCGGGGTTTACGTGCTGCTCCCTGCAAGGTGGGGGACAGGGTACCCAGGAAGCCCAGGAGCCCCGCCCGCCGGGAGGGAGGAGCAGGAAGCCTCGGAGCCGCCCGGCGGGCCGGTCCTTGCTCTGGGAGCCTCCACGCCTGAAGCAGTAAGGACAAAGTTTAGGGCCCGCGACACTTTAGCGCCTTATGGGTTCCCATGGCTCCCATGCGGCAGGAAGCAGGTCTGAGGCGGCAAAGGAGCCTTTTCAGGGCGCCCCAGCAGCAGTGGCAAACCCTGGCCACGGTCTGGCTAGGCCAACCCAGGGGCTGCTGGGAGCACCCCAAGTCCACAGTGCCCCAGTGCTCCAGGGGCTGGCCTGCTGCTCCCACAGCTCAGAGATTTTGGACGTGACTCTGGGAATGAACTAAAATGCAATTGTGCATTTTTAATTCCCTCATAACTGAAGGTATCTTTGGGGCCAAGAATAGGAAAGGGGCAGTGAAGCCAGTACTCAATCTGCATTCTAATCCGGTTTATTCAACACAGTCCCTTCACTCTACACAACAAAGTACAAACACAATGGCACCTAAAATGCTACAAGTTACAAAACTCAAAACAACAAATTTATAGTACTGACTGTACAATGCCAAAAAAAAAGTAATGTACACATTGCCAAGGTAACCTGCAAGACTGCCATGACACTGCAGCAGGGGCCTGTGATGACCCTGAAGAGCCGGCTCTCAATTTTCTCACCAATTTCAGAGGGAGACATGGGGTGTGGATGTGCGTGCATGAGTACACATAGAAACAGAACCATTCTCGGTAATTCTTGGTAACTAATGAGAATTCTTGGGCTGTTTGCGCAGAGGTGTTGGAAGAGGACCCGAGCAGGGCAGCAGGGCCAGGTGAGCAGGAACAGCAGCGGCACAGACGTGCGCCTTTTCCTGAGGGACCCTGCAGACCAACAGGCAAGGGCCTAACTGGCCCCAGTCATCTGTGGAAATGACCCCCGGGCTGGGGCCACACTGCCACCTGGAGCCCTGCTTGGTCCCCGCTGGTTTTGCCAATGGATGGGCTGGATGTACTCTCTTAAGAATTGGAAATGTGGGAGCTTTCTAGCCAGGAAATTGGGAGGGCTTTCTTACAGCACAGCCCCAAACCACGAACACTCCTCTGGAACCTTGCCCTCAGAGGAAACATCTCAGTTGCTGCCTTCGAAGCTTGCCCTGAGTGAGGAATTTTTTCCCTACCAACCCTCCTCTGGCTAGAGAAGTGACACAAAACTGTAGCGAATGGGGTGGAAGTTACAGGGCGCAGAGCTCCAGGGCTCTCCTTATCGGGAGGAGTTGGAGCTGGAGCGGCTCCTGTGGCGGCGGCGGCCAGGGGAACGAGATCGCCGGCGCACGGGGGACCTGCGCCTTGGGGAGCGCGACCTGTGGGCAGAGGAAAGAGCACATCAGACACCGAGGCCCACATCCCTGACACAGCCCCACGTCCCGGATAGCAGGGGCAAAGCTGGCTTCTTGAGGGAACAATCCTGGACAGTTTCACCCTCAATGATGTGAGGATGGCACCGACACACGGAGGGAGCCCTTGGGAAGGAAAAGACGTCTGTTGTGGGGACCCCGTTTTCCGAGGACTATGGAAAGGGCAGCTCGACAGGAAGGCAAGGCTCTGGCCTCTGCCAAGGGACTCGGACTCAACTTCCTCTCCTGACCCTTCCTTGTACGTTTAAGTTAGTTAGTTAGTTAGTTATGTAATCTCCATACCCAATGTGGGGCTTGAACCCACAAACCCGAAATCAATCAAGCTTCCCATGTTCCTCCCACTGAGCCAGCCACCCACCCCATCTGTGGGGAACTGCACCCTTGCTCTTATAGGGCCCACACTCCAGGGAATACTGGTACAACCTGCCGGGCGCACCTTCTGCTTGCCCCACCCCCCAGCAGCAACCCGGCTTGTTCCCCAGTTGGGAGGAAGAGCCTGAGGCGCTGGTGCCAATACTGCTGTCCTGCTTCCCTTTCCCTCCGTGCAGCATGCGGGGGGGGCAGGGATGGGTAGGGTTCCAGAGTCATCACCCTCACACTGTATAAATGAAACAAATCCACGCTGGCCCAAAGCAGTCCCCTATGGGATTCCAAACTGACCTACCTTCTTCTCATCCGTGGGGGTGACCGGCGCCACATGGGAGGAGGTGGCAGCATTCTCCTGGGAGGGCTGAATCGCCTGGGGGGCGGCCTAGGCCAGGGGGCCAGCACAGCGGTGGCAGTGATCTCCTGGCCATCAATTTGTCCTGTTGAAACAGGATCAAGTCACAAAATATCTGATAAGTACCTACCCTAGGTTAGCCCATGCCAGATGCGGGCCTGCCGTGGTAAGCAAGACGGACAGGAGTAGAATTAGAACTAAGCTGCTCACAGAAATACTGATGTAGTTATTACTACTAGAAGTTTCATCAGGAAATCTGCAGGGGAGCATGGAACCTCAGAGGGAACCCCATCTCGCTGCATGGGGCACCTGATGCACTACTTCCAGGAAGAAGTGGCCTTTAAGTGAACACCTGAATCCACCCAATGAGGGAAAGGGCTGTGCACTGACCCTGAGCTGCCTCCTCTAGAACAATGGGAAGGGCCAGACAGGAGGAGTGGGGACATTTTGGGGGTTTCGCAGGATTGAGCTGAGGATGAAATTCAAGAAGTCCAGAGGAAAAAAAAAAAAAAAAAAGAAGTCCAGAGGGACCGCTCTGGAAGAGGCCTCTAAGCAGGAAGCCTGGTACTCTCTCTCCTGTCAAAGGCCCTCACCTGGTACCTCCCAGATGACCAGAAGGCAGTCTCAGGGTGGTGGAGGGGTCCCCAGGAGGGCAGTGTCCACTGCGACTTGGCCACCAAGTCACTAAAACTGGGTGGTGGGCGAGCTATGATTACATCATGGCTCAGGAAGAAGAAAGGCTTCTGGGGTGGGGGAACAAAATAAAACAAGGTTCAGGTGTCAATTCTGTCTGAAGTTAAAAAAATAAATAAATAAAAAATAAAAAAAAATAAAAAAAATTAAAAAAAATTAAAAAAAATAAAATAAAAATAAATAAATAAATAAATAAATAAATAAATAAATAAATAAATAAAAATAAAAAAAATTAAAAAAAAAAATTCTGTCTGAAGAGTTTGGAAAAAGTGCTTCAGACCCAAAAACCAGATGTGTAAATACAACCAAATGAGAGTAGTGAGGTAAGGCAACTCAGGATGGAGGCCTGAGGAATCTTCAGGGCCTCAGGAAAAGAGCAAAGAAAGGCAAGGTGCAGACCTAGGAGTGCCGGGGTAGCATGCAGCCTAGCGCCAGTCCAGGGACTGCTCAGGGGACCAAGCACAGCCCTTGTGTGCCCCCAAAGGGTGGAGGGTTCTTTTATCTGCTCAATTCCTACCCTCAAGGCAATAGCAAAGGTATTGAGGGGATAATTTGGGCACACAGACCTGTGTTCAGAATATATTCAAAAGACAAATAAATGCAGCCTAAGTCCCCCCGACCCCGCCCCGGGGCCCACTGCCAAAGCCAGCCCAAATTAGCAATCTCAGGGGCACTGACCATAGAGCATGAGAACAAATCTATCTTTTGGCCAGGTGCCTGGAAGGGCCAGGCCCTTCCACTTCCCTTCTGGAGATAACATGGAGCTATCCCATTCGGTGGTATGCAGCACCATATGTGGACACACACACAGGTCCTACTACAATCTTAGTAAGTGTGAAATATGTATAGCAATGTACACCCTGGATACGCCCAAGTGTTCTTGAATTTTTAGCAAGTGCTCTAACTCTCAGAGATGCACGACTGAAGGTCTCTAAAATGAAAGTGTGATTCCTAAGGTCAAGAGATGCTGTGTGCAGGAACCCCTGGGTGGCTCAGCGGTTGAGTGTCTGCCTTTGGCTCAGGTCATGATCCTGGGGTCCCGGGATCAAGTCCCGCATTGAGCTCCCTGCATGGGGCCTGCTTCTCCCTCTGTCTCAGCCTCTCTCTCTAACTCTCATGAATAAATACAATCCTTAAAAAAAGGAAAAAAAAAAAAAAGGGCTGTGTGCAGCCACACAGCTGGGCCACGGTTGATGCTGAACTTCTACAAGACTTCAAAGGGATTTAAGTAGATTGAAAGAGTGTTAGCCTAGTGGGTAGGAAATTTTCCTAGTATCTGAGCTCCATCAGGGCTCAAGGGCAACTACTCAAACTGCTGCACAATTTTTTTTTTTTTTAAAGATTGCATTTATTTATTCATGAGAGACACACAGAAAGAGAGAGAGAGAGGCAGAGACACAGGCAAAGGGAGAAGCAGGCTCCATGCAGGGTGCCCGATGCAGAACTCGAACCCAGGACTCCAGGATCACGCCCTGGGCCGAAAGCAGGCGCTAAACCACTGAGCCACCCAGGGATCCCCGCTGCACTATTTTTTTTTTTTTTTTCCTGCTGCACTATTTTTTAAGTGCATAATAGGTTCTGGTGTTCAGACTCTCTTTTGTGGCCTAGCAGCTGACACTGTGCTTTGGGCAGTCCTGGCTCTGGCCTCGTCTGTCTAGATTACTACCGCAGCAAGCTGGTGCAGTGACAAATTCTAAGCTCCTTAAAACACTGACATGAAGACAAAACTAGAACTGGCCATCCAAAACTATTCACAAGTGTTCAACTGTTATTAATACCATCTGCTCAATGTAGAACAGCTATAAATGTCACAAACAGTTAAGATACAAACTTTAGGGAAATGGGTTAAAATGTGTGAATTCAGGAAAGTAATCCTAAAAATGATGAAATGTTAGCACAACAGAAAATGACTCTCAGAGAGAATTAAAGGAAACACTCCCATATAAAAGCCAAATGCTTCATCGTTCATACTCATAATGTATTCTTTGTAAAAATAAGACAACTCTTCATTTAATCCTTAAACTTTCAAAGATTAGGAAATTCTAGAAATGCTAATATATTCATATTTGCTGATCTTTTCCCAAGAATAGTGTCCCATAAAACTTGTTTTTGATACACCCCCCCTCCCCCTCACTGGTTAAGAACCAGAATCCTAAGAGCTCCAGGGAGACTGTGATGTGCAGCCAGGTTGGAAATCAGTTCTAAAGGTCCCTATGTGTGGCAGGTAGCTCGTCCTGCATAGGGAATAGAGAAGGGAGCTCAGAGAGGGCTGGCAAGGTCACTCACCTCCATCCATGTGCTTCAGTGCCTTCTCGGCTTCATCTGGATTCTCAAACTCCACGTATGCATAGCCTTTAGACAGATGGGGGTGCATCCTTTCTACAGGCATGTCAATCATTTTAATCTTCCCATAGGTGGAGAATATCTCCATGATGTGGTCCTAGAGCAAAGACAGGTCACTCTGATGCATACTCACAACTACCCATGTGGGAACTGAAAATGCATGACACATCAATAGCCTTGGCACCTGGGGTTAAGTCTCTCATACAGGGTCACCCTGAGGGAGTTACTGCTCCACTTGACAAACCCTCCGGTCAGGCCCTGGAAAGCCTATGCCCTCAGTTCACCTGTGGCTGAGGCCTGCTTCTCTAGTTTTCCATTTAAAACATATGTAGAATAGACATATCCCACTGTCCACTGGACAGATCCAGGATCCCTCACCTTGGTCACATTCCTGGTGAGCCTCCCGATGTGTACTTTGGTGGGTTTAGGTGAAGGACTCCGCCTTTTCCTTTCCTTTTCATCTCTTTTGGGTGGTTTGGATCTGATTGAAGAAACAAAACACCAGAAACAATCAATTTCTGTCAAAATTTCTTTTAGTGGGGCTGCTAACTGCTACTAAGATAGTTTTTATAAGGAAACCGTCCCCTACCAGTTCATGTATTTCATATTATCTCTGCTTCAGAAATCCTACTAAGATAGAAAGACTCCTTTTTAGATCTACTTCTATAGTAACAAGAATAACTTTATCGTCCCCCATTTGTGAACTTAGTTTCCCAGATAATTCACAAGTTTTGAGGGCAATCCCTTCCCAACCAAGGAGCTTACTTGGAGCGGGAACGCCTCCTGTTGTCATGCCTACGCCTAGAAGGACTGGGTGAGCCAGAGGAGCTGCTGGAGCTGGAACTGCGAGATGTGCTGGAACTTCCTGAGCGGCTAGAGGCTGAGGAAGAGCTGGAGCCACTGCTGGAGCCTGTGCTGGTGCTGGAGCCCGAGCTGGAGGTAGAGCTGGACCGGGACCTGACAAATGAGACGGTGAGGTCAGGGGCAACAGTGCACGAGAGTATTTCTTCCCACACATGAGCCCATACTTGCTCCTATTCCCAAGAGGAAACTGTCCTCCCGTTTCCAAGCTTCAATGTCTCCCCTCTTCAGAGGGCCCCACTCCTGCCCAGCTGAAACCCCAGATAGGGACAGAAAATCACACTGTGCAGTGACAGGAAAGAGCCACCTCCTAGCCATACAGGAGCCTCACCTACCGGGAGGCACAGAGAGTATGGTAAACCAGAAGCACCAGCCCTGCCTAAAAGGTAGCTACCCAGGGACACGGGCTGGTTTTCAACTGAGGGAAAAATAAGCTTTAGGCTAGAGCAATCCAATCACAACTCTAAACAAAAAAAACACTCGAGAGAAACTTATACCCCAAGATGTCCCAGTCTTTAACATCTCCAGAAAACACCTCAACACCATCTTCCATATGTAACCAGAGCAAACTCAAACCACTCTGCCATAATCCAGGCCTTGATGAACCACCTCAGAGTATGTTGTGTAAGTTACGAAGACCACAGAGCACCCTGCCAGCTCCCCGGGAAGGGAAAGGGGCGTGGCCATAGAAGAGAAGCCCTCTCAGGTGCTCAGGGGTGCTCTGTCCTGCCGGGTCCCACCTGGTGCTGCTGCTACCACTGGAAGCGCTGCGCCTCTTCCGAGTTTTATCCCTGCCACGATCCTTCTCACTTGACTCCTTGGTGGCCCCTTTATCTTTAGAACGATCCTTGGACTTCTCATCAGAGCGGTCTTTGCGTTTGGTAGGAGAAGGAGCCCTGGATGGTGAGGAAGAATGTGAGATCTCATGCCCCTCTGACCAAACCCTAAAACAACACTACCCAAAAGAGGGGATCCAAAGGGCTATAGAGATCCCAGCTGATCACAGAGCAAAACGATCTGTGGCTTAAGACACGTCACTGTAGAACGTAAGTCATTTCCAATCTTCCCCTTGCTGAGGGTCCCTAGTAATGAGCACCCCCAAAGTAGCACTAGAAAAATCTGACAGAAGGATTACCTAGTGCTGGACTTTTTATTATTTTCTTTGACTCCTAGCAAGCTCTTCTTTTTCACTCCTGATAAATCCATTCTCCCCTTCTGAGGTGTTCAAAGCAGCAATGGTGGCCTCACTTATCTGAACTCTCACTTCTAACTCGAGTCTGAGAAACGATCCCTAATCGATTGCAATTTACGCCAAAGTGCAGCCTAATAACAAGATAAAAGGATTTACAGAGTGAACGAGTTGGCAAGGCAACAAATCTACTTTGCAGTCAAAAGGTGAGCACACAAGATGGCAAGGAACACAGTAAGCAGAGAGCGTCCACAAAGCCAGGAACATACGGGATCTCCTCCATTTCCTCAGGGAGGGTCTCACCCCCACAGGTAGACCTTCACCTCACCTTGTTGTTTTTTTCCTTAAGGAAAGGGTAGTAGTGCCTGTCACTGTTCTTTTACAGGTGGTACAATACCTGTTTTTCACTCCTAAGTTTGATAAGCCCTTTACCATTCCTTTAGAAATGTTACAACACCACATTTGCATGCAGAACAGAAGAGTCAAGTGTGGCTCTCCTGATAGGATTACTGGTGTGATTAGATCTCAGGTTTTACTGCTGCAATTTCTTTTTTCTTTTTTTTTTTATTATATTACTGCTGCAATTTCTTTGTAGGATACATCGAACATACCATGACTGGAATAAAAAAACCATTTCAAAAGTGACAAGTACCAGCATCTAAACATTAACACCCAAATGCAAACAGATAAAATGTCCCATATGAACACTGAAAAAGCAGTAAAATAGTTAAGTTAGAAAGCAGTCATTGCAAATGCTGAACTTTAATTAATGATATGCATATGGAAGTGTCATGGGGAAAGTACACCAAAGCCTGCTATTTACTTCAAAATGCAACAAAAAACACGGATGGGCGATCTGTTCTATGATAAAGCAAATATGGCAGAAATGTGACTTGTAGGTTCTACATGGTAGTTATGTGGGTATTCACTGGAACTGGAGGGCACTTCTCCTAAGGGTCTCACCAAATGCCCGCACCACAGCATGAGCTGTGAGTGGTCAGTGTATCAACCAAACCATCATGTGCCTGGTCTCCTGGGGGACTCGCGACCTTCATTTTTTCCAGAGAGGTTTTTCTACAATTTGCTTGAGCTGCAAGCGAAGATTGCAGAATGGTGGTGTCAACTCCTCCTGTCTCATCTTCAACAGCCTGTCAGTAACCTCGACACAGCAACCACCCGGAATCCTGTTCTCACACGTGAAGGGGTGCGCAAAATGCTAAATGAATGTCGTGACTCAAGCTTTGGACAATCAAATTAGAGCAGAAGCAAGCAGGGTGTCACCTTTGAGGCTCCTCTCCAGGCTGGTACAATCTTTTAAGACGTTTTGCCTTGGAACAGTAAGGTAGTAAGCAAGCAGCACTGGATGGAGTCAGTGGCCTTGGACAACCAGGAAGTATGATTCCAAGCTCTGCTTTGGGACCGGGGCTAAGTCCCACAGCCGTTCTGAGTCTCCACCTCTCATCAGCGTTTCGGGGACGATACAGCTCCTACACCTCCGTAGTTACCAAGATCACCAACCCAGTTTACTCACATGGAAGGAAACTTGACATCTAGTTAGGGCTCAATGAAATGCCCGCTCATGTTACAAGACAGGGGTGCTCCTCCCCGTGTGCAGGCTTTCCCTTACATAAACTCTTGTTTCCCAAAGGCCCACATGGTCTCCTGAATGCTGGACGGCCTGTTAAGAGGATCACCCAGGGCGGCCCTGTCCCAGGAGAAGAGTGTGAGCTGCCCGCACATCCTCAAGCACTCCAGCAGCCCCGTTACACAAAGAGGTTAAGGAGGGGTCCAGCCAAGTATTGACACCCCACGCCCCCAATACCATCTCTCCAACGTACAGGCAGTGAAGACCCACCCGTGGTACACTTACTCCCCCGCGGGCGCCAGACCTCTCCAACACCTCCACCCGGCCCAGGCCCAGGCCGGGCCGCCCGCCTGCCGGGGCAGCACCCACCGCAGGGCGCACCCCCGGGCCCCACCCCAGGGCCCTCCGACCACCAGCACCACCCGAAGCCCCGGACTCTAAGCGCTGCGGGCGCCGCCGGGCCTGGGGAGCAGAGCCCGCGGCGCTCTGTCCACACAAGTTCGGGTTGCGGCACAGGACCTGGGTTACCTCCCCCATCCTCCGGACAGGTGCGCGTCCAACAGCCAGAGAGAGAGAGAACAGTTAGTCACACCTCGAGCAGATGGCGTTCGGCCCCGTCCTCGGGGCACCTTCCCCACTTAAAAAGCACGTTTTCGGCACAAGTCATGCGACAGCCAAGAAGGGCCGCGGCCTCCCTTCCTTCCCGCGCCCCCCTCGTGGGGCGGCCCGCCCGCCCGCGCGGCAGCGGCGCGGTCCCCGCGCCTCCGGGGCCCCCCACGGGGCAACTCCGCCCCTGCCACCCCCGTCCGCGGGCGCCCGCATCTCCCAGCCCAGGGCCGGCCCGAGGGCGGCTCCGAGTCCCGCGGGCCTCGCTGGGGCCGCCGCAGGGGGAGGGGGGCGACGTGAGCGCCTTCCGCCCGCCGCGGCCCCGACCACTTCCGGGCCGCGGCCTCGGCGCCTCCCACTCCGCCCGCCCCGGGCCACACTCTTTCTTCTCGCGCCCGCTGCCGCGCCGCCGGGCCTCCGGGCCGCCGTCCCTACCAAGAGGCCGAGGGGCGGGCCGGCTCCACCACGCGCCCCGCCGAGCCTTGCGGGCGGCCCCCGGAGCTCGGATGGGGTCGGATTCTCCCAACTTACATCTTCCCGCCGCCGCCACCTCCGCCCGCTTTCCTCAGCCTCGAAGGCCGGCGCCGCTCTGGCGTCAGGATTAGGGAGCGGGAAGGCGCTGCTCTCCGGCGCGCGGCGATGACGTGACCGCCTCAGCCAATGGAGGGAGCGAAGGGAGTGTTAAAGGGCCCCGGCCGTTCCCGGCGGGCCGCGTCGGGGCCTCGTCTTCTGTCTCCCCCGCGGGGCGGGGATCTGGGGCGACCCTGGGCCGGCTGCGTGCCGCATGGGGCCGGCCGACTGCTGGGGGCGGGAGGGCCGCGCAGGGCGGGCGGTTCCGGGCCGGCGCGGAGGGGGTTAACGCAGCGGCGGCCCCGCCCCCCCGTTGCGCGTGCGCACTGGACTAGCAGCCCGGGTTCCCGCAGCAACGCGCGGGGCGGCGGGGGTGGCGGGGACAGGGCGGGGACCGGTGGGGACCGGCGGGGGCGGTGCAGGGGGCGGCGGGGACTGTGCGGGGCCGGCGGGGGCAGTGTGGGGGCCGGTGGGGGCGGTGCGGGGCAGTGCGGGACAGTGCGCGGCCCGACGGGGGCAGTGCGGGGGTGCTGAGGGCTGTGTGGCCTCTGGCTGCGGACCGTGGGATCCCGCGGGGCGCCAGCTGCCCAGAGGGCTGGGCAGGAGAGGTGCGGAGTGCCCACGCGGTCGCTGGCCCTGAGCGTGGACAGGGGCAGTGCTGGCATCGCAGTGGGGAGCGAAAGATCGGATAGAAGAGAAGTTGCGAAAGGGCAAGCACCCAGGAGGAGGAGGGGACACTGCGGGTGGCCAAGACCCAAGGGGAAGGAGGCGCCCGGTGGGGGAGCAGCAGGTGCAGAGGCACGGAGGGGTCTCGTCGAGGGGAGGCCAGGGGGTCGCTCGCAGGCCAGGGCCGGGCAGGTGAAGTTCTGGTGCCGTGGGGGAGCCTGTGCAACACCCCCCCGCCCCCACCCCACACCTCGCGGGGGACAGTGCAGGCAGGGAGGCGGACTCCTCTGGTGAAGTACGGCCCCCGGGGCCAGGCATGAGGTTGGGAAGACTAAAAGCCGCGCAGAGAGGGCCAGAGCTTTCGGGGTGTGTTCCCGGAGGTGTCTCCCACGGTGTCCCTGCCCCAGTCTGGCTCCTTGTGGTTACCCCAGGACTGAGTGGGAGGAGGGAAGGGGCACCCTGCCCCAGTGGCTGTCTGCACAGGTAGGTGCATCAAGGAGGAGAAGAGAACAGATCCAAAGCAGATCTCTTGGAGGAAGGAGCTGCGGTGACTTGGAGATGGATTAGCTGCTGGGGCGGGGGCAGGAGAGTCCGGGTTGCAGCGTGGTGACCAGGGATGGATGGATGGATGGACAGACTGTGGACACCGTCTGCAGGCCATTGCTCTCTGCTCTGTATGGTTTTCCCAGCACACGGATGGTGATGCCCTTTCCTGTGCAGCTCCTCTAGCCTGGTCTGGTGGGTCAGTGTACCCCTATACCTGATGGAGGGGTGTCTGAGAGTCACCAGCAAAAGAGCAGGGAAAAAGCAGTTGCCTCCTGAGTCCCTGTTTGCTAAGACACCAGGACGCTCTTGGAGAATGAGCTGGGTTGGCAGGCAGAGTGGGTCTGGGTGCAGGTCCTCCCTTCGGATTTAGATCTGCCCTGGAGTTGTGGGGGTCCATTTAGAGCAACTTAAATTCTCTGCCTCATTGTCACCGCTGCCATGGCCAGGTGTGGAGGAGTAAGTGGGAATGGGGGACAGTCCCGGCTCGGCACTGCAGCAGTGAAGGGGCCCAGAGGGTCAGCACTGGGGGTGGGGTGGCCTTGGTGGTCCAGGCCTATAGCCAGTGGAGGTCTGTGAGGAGTCCGTGGCAGCCTGTCAGCCGCACACGCCTGGCCCAACCATCGGCGCGTTCCTGAGGGCCTTGACCCGGAGCCTTTGCCCAGCCCTGCGTCGCGCCAACACCCTAGGTGGGAGAGCAGGCCAGGGGCCAGGAGCTCCACTTGGCCATATGGGGGTGGGGACAACCAGCTGGGCTGATAACCCCTTGTGTCTTTTTAAAATGTGCTAAACTGATAGAACTTGGCATGCATGTAAATTTTAACATGTTTTATATTAAATCTAAAGCATGATTTATTCAGACACATAAATTTAATTGTATTTGTTTCTAAATATTACAGATCTTTATCAAGTATGTTATCAGCTGTTGAGCTTTAAAACTTGAGCATCTTGTCTTTTGCCATTTTGAAGATGAATAGAACATGTTTGGAAGAAACAAGAAGTAAAAACTGGAGGCCCTGGCCCTGGCCCTGGCCGTCCAGAGGTTCTGGCTTCCCCCTTCCTATGCCCCTGTGCTAACCCACCCAGGCCCTGGGGGGAGGACTGGGAGGCTGGGTCCCCCAGGAAGCTTTTTTTTTTTTTTCTCCAAGATTTTATTTATTTATTCATGATAGACATAGAGAGAGGGGTGGGGAGCAGAGACACAGGCAGAGGGAGAAGCAGGCTCCAAGCAGGGACCCTGATGCGGGACTCGATCCCGGGACTCCAGGATCACGGCCTGGACCAAAGGCAGGCGCCAAACCGCAGAGCCACCCGGGGATCCCCTCCCCGGGAAGCTCCGAAGGTCTGTGGAGCAGGTGTGATGGCGGGGCTGGGGCAGGGCCCTGCGGACGGGGCATTCAGCGGCCAGCCCAGGCCTGGAGTGCCAGAGCACAGGTATCCTGCAGGCTCTGCCGGTGTCCTGAGCCCCGGGGCTGAAGGCCACCTGTTGGCACGTGGAGCTGGCCTCACTTTGGAATCAGAATGTTCCATCGGCCTGCATTCTCTGTGGGCCTGATGGGCTCTGCAGTGCCTGTCCTTTGAGGCTGGTGACCTGGGACACAGCGTTCAGTGGTTACCTGGATTGTTCTGGAGGTCACGGTAGGGTATCCAGGAGCCACGTGGGCATCGCATTCCCTTGTAAATCACGTCAAGAAAGCACGTCTACCTATCACTAAGAGTCTCTGTGCTGAGGGCAGCGGTGGCCCAGCCAGGCCGCACAGAGGGGTTTGGGTGGCCGCAGGGAGCTGGTGATGGCTTGGTGACAGCTTAGTGACCTTGAGGGAGGCATTAGGAGAGGAGGCGGATCGCCAGGCCTTGGCGATGACAGAATGAGTGTCTGCAGCCCCTGAAGGAGCCCAGGAAGAGGCACTGGCTGGTCCTTCTGGGTGGCCAGGCTGGTGTTAAAGGGCCAGGCCACCATGAGGGTCTGAGTCGTGGGGAGGCTTCTCCAGCTCCAGGCTCGTGTCTCCAAGGTGTGGAGTGTCAGGTCCTGAGACCTCCCCTCTCCCCCTGCCAGCGGGCAGCAGACACCTCAGGACTCTCCTACGGGCTGCTGAGCAGTGAGCTTAGGGGCTTGTGCTGGTTTTCATGCCCAAAGCCCGGTGTTTGTTTCTGCCCCAGGGAAGTCAGGAATAGTGACAGCACAGCTGTGGTGGTCACAGGGAGAGGGTGGGACCCAGCCAGAGCTGGATATGGGGCAGTCTAGCTGGGGCGCCGTAACACTAGGTGAGCTGAGGGCCTTGTGGCAGCATTGGCTGTGGCCAAGCCACCTTGGCCCCTGTCCCTGCTTCACGGGCCCTCATTGCGCCATCCACAGCCATTTGACTTGGAGCTTCTTCAGCCTTGGAAGTGTCTGGTGCCAGCATCTGTGGGGTGTAGGCCAGGCCCCGGGAGCGGGGCCTGGGCAGCCCTGTGTGTTGAGGAAGGAAGGCAGGGCCCCCGCTCCCCGGGCCTGATCCTGTGGCTTCAGCTCCTCCACATGCTGCTTGCGGCCTAGGCCACGTGGGCCTGTGCGACAGGGACTTGGGCCCAGCATCTTGCTTCCTGGTGTTCTCCTGAAGGGTGGTGGGGGCCGAGACCTCTGCCTTCTTGGGGAGCCTCTTGGCCCACCTGCCCTGAACCCCCTCGTGCAGTGACCCAGGGGGCTTTGCCCTCCTTTGGGAAAGGGAGATAGGGACTTGAACCTTCCAGGGTTTGGAGTTTGGACCTGAGCCAGGGTTCAGGGAAGGGGCCTCGTGTCTGTAGAGTGCGGGGTCATGTGTGTCCTGATGGCCTCAGCTGCGGGGTGGGTGAGTGGCATGGGCCTGACTTTGGTGTTTGGGGTGCTTCTTAGAAACTCTGTGGGTCACCTCCTTGATGCAGGAGCAGATTGGGGATTAAGCGCTCTGGGTCCAGGTGGAGCCCAGGCTGTCTACCCAGGGATGTCCCTCTGTGTGCAGGGAAGGCTCAGGCTTTTGTTGTGGTCACAGGGTCTGGGCAAGCAGAGGCAGCCCTCCCTTCACACTGACCAGTCATGTGGGAGTGGGGGTCTCAGGGGACCCACTGGTTCCCAGAAGTGAGCCAGACAGCAGCTGGTGTGGGGTGTCGTGCAAATGCAGCAGCCTATTCGCTTGCCCCGGCCGGTAGTCTAGCCCTGGGCCAGTCATTTGGAACCCTTCCGTTATGACCAACCTCTGGCTCTGTAAGTGTTGGGTCTGAGCGCTCTGGGGCTTTGGGCCTTTGCTATCTCTGTGTGGTCGAAGAAGTGCCCGAGTTCAGCTGGGCTCATGTGGGGCCAGGCCAGGCAGAGTGGTCATCCCCAGGCAGCTGTGGCCACCCCTGGGCCAGCCTTCCAGCTGCTGGCCTTGCCTCACTGCTCTATCGGCTGCCTTATGAGACTGGGCTGAGGGTCCCTGAGATGCAGCTGACCTTGGCTCCCCCTGGAGCTCGACTGAAGATCTGGGATTGGCGTTTGCCCAGCAAAAAACTGTGCAGTTTGCTCTTCGGTGGCCTTGCATCCAAAGGCCCAGGACACGCCATGGGGGGCAGAGGGGGTCCCGAGGGTATGGTCACTTCTGTGGGGCTCCGTCAGTGACGCAGGCAGCAAAGGCACACATGGCAGGGACCCCTCGAGGGCACTGCAGTTGTGGTGGAGACCGGGATTGTGTCCTGGAACCTGGCTTGTATCTGGGGTCCCCACGCCCGATGCCGGGTGCAGCTGTGCACCTGTGTTCCAGGCAACACAGTCTGACCTCTGGGAGCTATGCCCTGCGGTTCCCTCTGCCTGCTGATTTATTTGGAGCCTCGAGGGCACCTGGAACCCCCACCTGGACAGAGCAGACAAACAGGATCTGACTCCTCGAGGCCTGGACTGCCTCCTCTGAACTTTGTCTTTGATGGATAAATAAACGCCTGTGTTTTTTTTAAAGTGCTGCTGCTGGGCCTTCTGGTGTGCACAGGGTCCTCGTTGCACAGGAGCTGCCGCTGTGGCCCCGGGGTGGGGGCACCTGCACCCCCGGCCTGCTGGCTGTCCTGCTCTCCCAGGAAGCCCAAGGGCACCCGCCAGGTCTGCCACCCTCCTCCTCCGTCAGGCCACGTCCTGAGCGCAGGTGTCCTGCTAAGGGACGCCCCCCACAGTGCTGGACGGGGCAGGATTTTCCACAGGCCGTCTCAGCCCTCTAGTGGGTCTCAGCCCCTTGGGAACCCCCGCAACCAGGCCACACGGGGCAGGGCAGGCGCGACCTTGGCTTCTGGCTTCGGGGGTCTGCTAGCTGCTTTGGCGGAGGGGCGGCAGTCCAGCACACACAGCATCTCCAGGGACCCCCTGGGCCCCAAGGTCTGGAGGGGAGTGGGATGGGCTGGGAGGGGGATGAAGCAGGCCTGCATCCCGTTGGGGTGTCCAAGGCTCCTCCGCCTTCCCTGGGCCTGGAGCTGCCTCAGCTCAAAGCAAACCAGCTGGGCCGGGGCGGGGCGGGGGGGCGCGGTTCGGAGGCCCCACTCTTGGCTCCTCAGCTGGGTGTCTGGCAGCCTGGCTGCAGCCTGGTGGATGACCTGGGGGTGCCGCAGGGGTCCTTCCGCTGCTCCTGGGGCCCCTTCTGCCCGACTGCAGTCGCCCTAGCTCCAGCTCCTCCCACACACCCTGGCCTCGGGCTCCCCCAGGCTGTGCTGGGCAGGCACCTACCCCTCTGGGCCGAGTTGCTCTCTCCGCAGCCACCGGGTGGTCTCCTGACAAGGGTGTGTCAGGACCACCTCCACTTCCATCTGCCCAGCTCCATGGCCCTCCCCTTGCTCCCTCCCCCTCCCCCCAAATGCACCACCTCTGCACCAATGCAATCTGATTTCAGCCAGATGTGCCTCGCATACGCTGGTCCTTCAGTCTTGAATGCCTTTCCTTGTGCCCTCGAAGGAGAGAAACAGAAAACTTCTGAATCTCTAACACGCGAGCTTAGAAGCCAGCCTGGGACATCCTGCAGTGGGACTGCTGGGGTGGCCATGTGGCTGGGCTTCTGCTCCTCCCGCTGCCGCACACCCAGCAGGGGCTCAGGCCCACCTCCCAGAAGACACTTTCCATGGGGAGTTTCTGTTTTAAAACCTGGAACTAAAGGATGAGAGTGTAAAGGATTCTAAAGGGGACAGACAGCTGCAGGAGACAACCTGTTGCTTCAAAAGCTTGGAGAGACCAATAAAAATGCAAATGTGAGACCTTCCTAAAGGAATCAAAGTGATAAGGCGAGTGTTTTCTAGAACTATGAATTGTAAGTGAATATAGAATGCAGAGATTGAAATCATGGGAATTTGGAAAAGTAAGAAAACGGGGCACCTGGTGGCTCCGTGGGCTCAGGGCATGATCTCAGGCTCCTGAGATGGAGCCCCGGGGTGGGCTCCCACTCCCACTCTGCACATGCTTGCTTGCTGTTAAATCTTCAAAAGCAATTGTAGACGTAAGAGCATATAAACAAAAAGCACAGTGATGTGGAAGGTGATTCTTCTGCCTAAAGCCCACAAGCAGCCCTGGTGCCAGCGGCCGCCCCACCCCGCCCCTCCCACACTGATCCTGTGTCCTTGCTTCCTCGCGGGAGCAGAGCGTGGATCTGCCCGGGGCCTCGCGTACTTTGGCACCTGCCCGCGTGGCTTTATTGCTTCACCTCTTGGCACTGAGTGCTGGAAGTTACTACACACAGATAGCATCATGTTCCCTCCCGGACTTTATTTTCTGGACAGAGTCACCGCATGTGAGGTGCATCCTCCATAGACGGCCACTCCGTCCCGCAGTGGTCCCCAACTGGCCTCCTGCTGGTGGCTTCTCCAGAAGCCAGGTCTCAGAAACGAGGGACTGCCTTTGCTCCCCGAGCCAGCTGACCCTAGAAGATGCTGGTGGGATGGTGCCAGGCGCAGGGTCAGCTCTACCCGGCATCGTGTCCACACTCCATGGAGCAGCGACTCCCAGGCCCTCCGCCCCCCAGCCCCGGAAGCCAGGACCGCAGAGCCCAGCCACAGCCGGCACCTCCTGCGTGGGTGGCCACGGGCGACTTTCTCTCCATTCCGGGCAACCTGGTGAACCCTGCTGCCCACTGTCCTGCTGGCTCCCCATGCTGTGTACAGACGTGAGAGTGTCACCGGGCGCCCTCCTCACGGGCACTGCAGGAAGTCCACCCCCAGGAAGGCCGCAGCCCCTTCCTGAATGGCTCTCCACCCGCATAGGCTGCTGGACTGCTCTTGGCTGGGTCCCGAGTTCGAGAGAGGAGCTTTGGCGACGGCCTTCGACACGGATGTTTGCATGCTGATTCCCAGCGTGAGGGCACCGATACCCTGGTCCCTACTGTGCCTTGGTTCTTGTGTCCATTATAGAAAACAGTGATTGGAAATAAAGGTGCAGGATAAGATGAACTCGGAGGGAGAGGACGCCCGCCTGTGTGCCCACCTGCCCCACCCCTGCCGGCCCCTCACGGCCCCTCGTCCTCGGCAGGTGGCTGCAGGTGGGCAAAGCTCAGGAAGACCTGCTCCAGGGAGATCTGGCTCACGGAGTAGTCATCCACGGCGTACTTCTCCTTGGCCTTCTCCAGAATACCAAACACCTGGCGGAAGCAGAAAAGCTGCTGTTAACAAGCCCAGGGCTGGTGAGGCTCCCAGAGGTCCTACCCCCCACCCCAGCCTGGGCCCTGGGGTGCCCAGGGGGAGGTGGGGGCTGTGCAGGACGAGCAGGCCTCAGGGACCAGCCTTCCCCCGAATCTTCCCAGCTCAGATGTGACCTTGGTCAAGCTATATTCCCTCTCTGGGCCAGTTTTCTTTTTTTGCACCGATTTTTTTCTGCCTCAAATGAACTTCCAAACGTAGCAAGTGTTAGCACGAGTGCCAGAGCAGACACTGTGAGTGACTCCTCTTTGGAAGGAGCCTAGAACCCCCATGGGTGGAGTGACTGCTGGGAGGGCCTTCCCCAGCCCCTGCCAAGCTGGCAGGAGCCAGCTCACCTTGGCCCAGCTGAGGTCAGCCCCGGGCAGGTGGTAATGGACCATCCCCTGGTGCTCATCTTCCAGGACGCTGCCTGCAGGAAGAAGACACCGCTTCCTCGTGAGGGCCAGGCTGGAGGGCCCGGGACCTTGGAATCACGGCCCTCCTCCCCCGGGGCAGCGACAACGTGGCACCTGGTGGGGATGAGGCCCAGATGCCCTCCCTGGGCAGCAGCCAGCAGCACTCACCCGGGAAGGTCAGGTTCACAAACGCCTTGAACTCCTCTAGCGCCTCCTGCTGCCCGTCGCTCCGGACCTTGGCCCGCAAGGAGTAGCCACTGCCAAACTTGCTCTTGAGGTGCTGTGGGCTGCCCAGGCACTTGAACTGCCCCTCCACCATGATGGCCAGCCGGGTGCACAAGGCCTCACATTCCTCCATGCTGGGGAGGGGAGCAGAGGCCTGACACAGGGCTGGGCCTGCCGGGGCCTGCCCACTGCGTTGGAGGCTCTCGCAGAGGGGGCTGGTGTGGCGGCCAAATCAAACGGTTCCTGACTCCCACGTGTAGAGGGTGGCCCCCGTGGCTAGGCTGGGGCCTTTGCTCACAGCATCTGCACCCGCGGCGGCCAGGGCTTCTGCCCACCTGGCCCCACCCAGCCAGCCGTCGTCCCGGCTCTTACCACTGACCCCCAGAGACCCTGGCTCTACCTGTGGGAGGTGATGACGATGGCCTTGCCCGACTCGCGGGCCCGTGCCACAGTGTCCCAGAGC
Organism: Vulpes lagopus; assembly: GCF_018345385.1. Lineage (NCBI taxonomy): Eukaryota > Metazoa > Chordata > Mammalia > Carnivora > Canidae > Vulpes > Vulpes lagopus. Next base: position 127,692,183 of record NC_054826.1, on the reverse strand, counting down.
AGGCGCCGGGCCACAGGGTCCATGCCGGTGGATGGCTCGTCCAGGAAGATGACTGAAGGCTCCCCAAGCAGGGCAATGCCAGTACTCAGCTTCCGCTTGTTGCCGCCACTGGGAGCAGAGGGGTGTGTGGGCGGGGCGAGGCTGATGGTCAACTTGGGCTGCCTGTGTCCCAGCATCGTGACTGCAGGGCGCCCCGGCGTGAACAGGAATGGGGAGCGTGCCTGGAAAGCCTGCCTTATAGTTGTGGGGGCCCCCCGAATAAAGCTGTGCCTAGGGAGGTCAGTCCACGCCACCTGTCTGTGCTCAAGGGGGCCTGACAGGGGCGTGACGTCGCCCTGCCGCTGGCCTGGCCTCAGGGTGGCAGGAACTGGCAGGATAGCCCCCTTCATCCATGCTGCCTGGGTCATGCTGCCAAATCCCCAATCAATCCTGGGGCAACGGGGGGGGGGGGGTGGTCCGGCCCCTGACCTGTTTGGTCACCCCCAGCTTTAGAGTAAGGGAGATGCCAACTCTACCCTGGGAGATGGCGTCACTGGGTCACGGGCAGGGAGGGGGCCAGGGCATAGGCACACCTGTACGTCCTGACCAGCTTGTTGGCGTGCGGCTCCAGAAGAAGGCCCCGAAGCGTGTTCTCCACACAGGCAGCGATGTGGCGCTCGGGGATGCCCCGGACCCGGGCGTACATGACCAGCGTCTCCCGGCCCGTCATGTGGTCCAGCAGAGCATCAAACTGGGGGCAGTAGCCGATCCGCTGCCGCACCTGGAGGCGGGGGTGCAGCGGGGAGGCGGTGGTCGGAGGAGGCCCCTCCAGGTTTCTGCGAGCGTCTCTGTCTGGGGCGGCTACCATGCTGCACTTTGTCAGGGACACAGTGGGGCCTTGGCCAGCCCGGGGGCGCCCCGGGCACACATCCCGCCCCACCCCGAGAGGCCAGATGGGACCGGAGCCCAGGTGGCCACAGTGTGTGGGGGAGGCGGGAGCAAGAACGGACAGACGTGACAATGCCTGCGGATGTGTCACCACTTGTGCAGGCACGCTAGGCCCTTCCTCTTCTCCCTCTGACTTCAGCGGGGTTCATCTGTGGCACCTTGGGGGCGGGCGGCGCCTGGTTGGATGGTGCGTTGAGCCAAGACCCCATGTGGCCGCACCATCTCCCGGCTTTTTAGCTGCTGGCAACGGGCTGGGGAGCCTGGGGTCGGTCAGTGGATTCCAGACTCGGGGTCCCTCTCTCCTCACCCCCTGGGGGCTCTGAGCTCCCAGAGTCTGTGTCCAAGGCGCCTGAGAACACTGTGGGCCACTGCCCCATCACTCAGTACCTGTCCCATGCTCTCCGTCCCCCTGGAATTCAGACTGAACGCAGGGACGGGTCCCCTCCCTCTCCAACCTCTAGGACGTGGTTTTGGTTTCCTCTTTCCTGCCGGTGTTTCTAATCTTGCCTATTTCTCCGCACACAGTAAACACAGGTGTTTCATAATCCGGGTCTGGGCTTTGGGAATCTGAAGTGAGGGCCTTGTTTCTCCCGTGAGGCCCTGCGTCTGCAGGTTCCAGACGTGGGGCCGTGCATGTCTCCTTTGTTTCTGCATGTGTACCACTGCATGGGTCCTTTTCCATGGTCCTATACCTCGAAGCCTTCTTGGGGGCCTCAGAGGAAGGCCCCTTCCAGAGGGTGCATGCTGCACTCTGCGGACACGGCGGACTAGAAGCCCCGCCGCCAGCTGGGACACACGGTGGCCCCGAGGCACAGGCCCCGACTCTGCTCCCCTCAGCGCAGGCCTTCCACCGGACCCCCAGGGGTACAGGGAGTAGGAGGGCGCCTGGCTCGTCCTCACCTGGCCCCACATGCAGGAAGTCTCCCATGACACCTTCCCACAGGGGTCCCAGGCCTCAGTTTCTCCCCTGCACTCAATGGGCCCTGAAACCCAAGCCTGGGTTGCCAGGAGCACAGCGTGCCCCCCTGCAGACGTGGATCGTCCTTTGCAGACTCTGGCCGGGGACCCTCACCACGCAGCGGGCTCTATGACAGCCTTACCGACATGCTTGGTCACTGGCATTTTATGCAGCTCTGGTTCTTGGGGGCAAGGCTGCTCTGAGCACCCAGGGCACCATTAACACAGATCTGCACACACAGCCGCAGAGAGCTGTGAGCACCCAGCCCCAGGTGCAGAGGAGAGGCTTCTCCGATGGAGACCGTGGCCTGGGGCTCTTGCCTTCCCCTCTCCTCCCTGTCGCTTGCTTGCTCTGGGCCCTGGTCATTGCCTGTCCCACCATCCACGAGCTGGGAGCCGGACACGAGCCCCATCCCTGCCTCCCCGGCTACACCCACCTTCCCGATTTCAGAGCTGATGCTGTAGCCCCCAACAAAGGCGTCCCCAGAAGTGACGGTCTCCTCTCCTGTCAGCATTTTGAAAGTCGTGGTCTTCCCGGCTCCATTGAACCCCAGCAGGCCGAAGCACTCCCCTTTCTGGACTGCGAGGCACATCTTGTCCACGGCAAGGAGGGGTGCCCGCTGCTCGTACACCTGTGGGGCACCGGGCATTGGGGCCTGGGGGCAGCCAAGGGGGGGGGGCGTGTAGGCCGGAGCCGGTGTTGGGGGGCCGGCCTACCTTGGAGAGCTCCTTGATAACCAGAGGTGTGTCCAGCAGAGAGTCCATGCTGGGGGCCAGGACCCGGTTCCTTTCATCCACCACATCCTGGTCCTCAGGAGGTACTGACGTCCGAGCGTACCCTTCTGTCTAATTGTTCCAGAAAGAGACCCCACAGGTAAGCTCCTGCTCAGGGGGTCCTTTTCCATGGGACAAAGGGTGGGGTCTCTGAGATGGCTCGTGTGCTGCCTCGGGGCTTTTACAACGACAGCGGGTGGACTTAGGCTGACGTGAGCATCAGGGAGACACAGCCTGCCAAGGAGCGAGGACGGTGCAGGGTGACGGTGCAGGACGCACCAAGAGAGCCAAGACACTTGGCTGAGGGTGGGGGAGACTGTACTCTGTGCACAGAGGCTCATCAGGGAGGTCTTCACAGGTCAGAGCAGCTGCCCCGCCCTGCGTTCCCGTGGACGCCCAGTGCGGCCTCCTCCAAGTGTGTTTGTGGGATGGGACCTATGTGACACACACGAGGGCGGCCAGTCTGGACAGCCTCTGCCAAGACAGAGGCCGTGGAGGCCCCAGGGTCTGGGACTGGAGAGCTGGGGCGCTGGGGAGCACCACGGCCCCTACCGTGCGCCCTGCCCGGGGCCTTGGTGCTCCCCGACCGCAGGGAGGTAGGGTGTGCGGAGGACCCTGGAGCCACTCACCAGCGCCCGCCTCCTCCGGAAGGCACAGAGGCAGGTCTTCAGCCTCCACAGCGTGTCGGTCTCGATGAGGAAGAGCAGGCTGAGGTAGGCAAAGCCGGAAGCAGCCATGGAGGTCACAAACCTGCCGACCCCCGGGGCGCTCCATGCGTAGAAGTTCTGCTGGTACTGGATGTCTGTGTGGGCAAGGGAGTAAGCATGGCGCCCTCCGGCCCCGGGTCACAGCCCAAGCCCCTCTCTAGACTCGCAGGGGCCCACACGCAGATGCCCCCACGGAGACTGTGAAAGCACAAGGTCCCCTCGTTCTCCCAAGGCTGTATCCTGAGCTCCTCGAGGCCTCCTGGAAGCCCTAAGAACTGCCTGCTTGCCCGGGGTGCCTGTGACAAGTGACCAGGTCACGCCCTTGCTTGCTCACTCACGTGCTCCTTCTCTGCTCGGGGGGCTGCACTGTGACACAAAAACATGCCTCCCCACCCCCCGCCCTGGTTACAGTGGTGACAGCTGACCACTGCTGAAGACACTTCCAGGCATGGGAAGGGCGTGTGGTAGGCTGAAAAGAGGCCCCAGAGAGACACGTCCACGTCCTGACCCCCAGAACCTGTGAGCAACCCCACTTATCGAAGGGTCCTTGTAGATGTGACAAGTTAAGGGTCCTAAGGGAAGATCCTGGATTTAGGGGGGGCCCTGCATCCAAGCACAGCTGTCCTTGTGAGAGAAAGGCAGAGGGAGGACTGAGATGCAGAGATGCCTGATGGGCAGAGTGACACAGGACGTGGTCAGCCAGGCAGCCTGGGGGGTGGGGGGAGCCCCTTTGCAGAGCGGAGCAGGACAAGGGTCCCGGGGAGAGGGTGGCCGGGGGGACACTCACTGTATTTCCTGCAGTAGTGGGCGGCAACCTCGGAGGACGTGCAGTACCTCCTCATCTCGAAGTTCTCATGGAAGCTGCTGACGGCCATCCCCAGGCAGTGGTTGGGCAGCACCAGGAACACGTGGTCCAGGGTTCTGGAAAGCTCCTCTAACTTTACCGCTGTAGGGAGGAGTGCAGACCAGTCAGCACTGGGGGATACACGACGCCCAGGACGGGTCCTCAGGTTCGGAGGGTGGGTTCCTGTCCCCTGTGTGTGTGTGGGCTGGATGCCCAGTGGTGTTACCCCCAGGTGCAGCACCAGGCCTTCCTGGGACAGCGCCTCTAGGGCACCCCTCCCCCTCCCGCCCCGCTGAAACGGGGAGGGAGAAGTGCTGCTGGCCCGGGAGGGCCACCTTTGGCAGAGGCGCCTGGCCCAGGTTTGGGGCAGAGGGCGCCGGGCAGGCTGGACTCCAGGCCCCCACCTGGGATGCGCATGATGGTGACCATGAGGAAGGTGGCTATGCCCGACAGGATGTTGAATATGGTCAGCCTCGTGTAGGCAGTGGCTGCTCCCGAGAAGAAGAAGTTCATCAGGTACATGAGAGGAATGATGGCCCAGCCGTAGAGCATGAGCAGCAGCAAGGCGTCCGCCATGTGGCCGTCTCGCGTGAAGGCGTGCACGTCAAAGGCTTTGAACACCACCTGCACGGCACAGGGGCAGGCGGCTTGGGGGCCCTGTCTCCACGGCGGCTTCCAGCCCTGGGACACCCCCCCCCCCTCGATGACCTGCCCCCTTCTCCCCTTTGCCCTTGGAGCCATCCCTGGGGCAGCCTGCTCCGGGGCCGTGCCACACAGTGGGGTGGAGGCGGGGTGCAGCACAGTTGAGGGGTGCTGCCAGGGGCCGTTCCCTGCCTTCCTCCCAGGGCTGGGGCTGAGCTGCAGTCTGTGCGGGGGCCCCTGAAGGCAAGCCCCCCCCCGATGTGCAGGGGAGGGTCCCGGCACCACGCAGCCCTCACCAGCAGTAGCAGACTGGGGATGAGGAAGGATATGAGGTCCCACAGCAGAGCGGAGAGCCAGAATGTGGCCACGTGGACACCGCTCACAAACTGGACGTGCTTGGCCTGGACGGCCCTCTCGCTGACTGCCAGGATGGAAAATGTGCTGGCCAGGAAAGCCATGGCGAAGAGCAGGTTGAGGGCGATGTCAAATCCCTTCCGGCTTCTGCAGGGGGTTCGGGGGGAGGACAGGGCAGGTCAGGGACAGAGCACAGCGAGTCCAGGCAGCAGGGGACATTCACAGGTCCTTGGTCACTATCCAAAGCATGTGATGGAGGGGCCTCGCCCTGAAGGGGGCTTAAGAGAGAATCCCAGAGCCGGTGTGTGTGGGGTGGTCTTGGAGTGAGGAAAGTCCCATTCCCCCCAGAATGGCTTCTCCTCTGGGCTTCCTGTCCCCAGTGAGGGCACCACCATATTCCCAGTTGCCTTCAGTCCATCGCTGGGCACTTGCTCCCCACAGACATGCAGGGGACGGCGGCACCCCCGACCCACCTGCTTTTCCCACATCTCCTAAGAACCCCCACACGCAGCTGGCTCTGCCCGGGTCAGACCCCCATGGTCAGGCGCCCGCGAGGCAGCTCATCTCTCACATTGGGTCCATTCTACATTCTGAAATCACTGGCCAGCAACCCTTCCAGAAACCAACACCGTCTGTCTTAACAAACAGTACTTCGACACCTGGATGTCATTTGGCCGGAAAGAGGGCATTATGCATCCACAGTACAACACGATGGGCCTTAAAAGGGAGAGGAGCCAGTCACAAAAGGCCTCTTTTTCCTTTTTTTTTTTTGATGGCCTCTTATTATATGACTGTATTCGTACGAGATGCCCAGAGCGGGCCAGTCCATGAGGCCGAGACAGCATGGAGGCCACCTGGAGGAGGGGACAGAGGGGTGGGGAGTGGGCGCTGTGTCACGGGGCTTCTGTGGGGCACCACGGAATGCTCAGCAAAATTATACTGAGCATCTAAGAGGCAGGCAAGAAGGTCCTCAGCATCACTAACCACCAGGGAAACACAAATCAAAGCCACCACGAGAGGACACCTCAGTGGTCAGACGGCCAGCAGGTGCCAGGGAGGATGTGGAAGGGGGAGCCCTCGTGCACTGTTGGTGGGAACACAGCCTGGGCCAGCCGCTCCGGAGAGCAGCACGGACGCCCCACGAAAAGCTAAAAGCAGAACCGCCATATGTTCCTGCAATTGCACTTACGAGGGCTTATCTACAGAAAATGGACTCGCTACGGACATATGGGTGGCTCAGGGGTTGAGTGCCTCCCTTTGGCCCAGGGCCTGGTCCTGGAGTCCCGGGATCAAGTCCCACATCGGGCTCCCTGCATGGAGCCTGCTTCTCTCTCTATCTGTGTCTCTGCCTCTCTGTGTCTCTCATGAATAAATAAATAAGTCTTTTAAAAAAATAAATAAATAAAATCTTAAAAAAAAAAAAAAAAGGAAACAGAATCACTGGTTGGAGTGCTGTCTGCACCGCCACCCTCGCGGCGGCTACTTTCAACAGCCGAGGCAGACACAGCTGAGTGTCGACAGGTGAGTGGATCAAGAAACCCGGGATGTACACGACAGGATCTTTCCAGCCGTGACAAAGAAGGACATCCCACCATTGGTGACAATGTGGGTGGACCCTGAGAACACTGGGCTAAATTAAGTCAGAAAGACAAATAGCATAAATCTCTCTAACTGATGGAATCTTAAACAAAAGGCAGCCTGTAGACCAGAGAACAGACTGGTTGCTGCCAGAGGTGGGGGTGGGGTGGGGGGTGGGGGTGGGCGAAGCAGGTGAGGTATCAACAGGTGCAAATTTCTCGGTCATGAAGTAATTAAGTCCTGGGGATGCCAGGTGCAGCCAGGTGACCCCGGCTACAGGTGTGACACTGGATGGCCTATCTGAAAGGTGCTCAGAGAGACCACCTTAAAGCCCTTCACCAATGGAAAGAAACTTGCTACCCACGTGTGAGGGGGGATGCCAAGTCGACTTGCGTGGTGAAAGGTCACCTGGAACTAACGTAACCCTGTGTGCCAATCACATCAGACATGCTGACAGCCAGGCCCTGACAGCCAATCCACCGCACATTACAAAACAGGTGCAGAATGACATCTCCTAAAGCTGCAAACACAAACCAGAATTCCCGCCACCCCATCCACCACACTGAGGCCGACCTGCGGGTCTCCCCATCCGGAGCCCACCAGTGGGGAGCTGCCCCTTCCCAATGTCCCTGGCACGGCCCCTTGCCCTGCCTGTGGCTGCCGACCACCCCATCCGGGATCCCAGGGCCCCACGGGCCTATCCCCCCAGGGCGCAGAGTGGAGGCCACTCCCCAGAACAGCGTGGTTCCCGACCCTGTGGTCCCGCTGTGCCACCAGGGTCCCCCACACAGCAGGGCAGGACACAGCCTGAGAGCAGAGATGCACACGGGGCCTCCTGACTCGAGGTCACCCTGGGCAGCAACACCTGACCTCACTGTGTTCTGCGTCCTGGTCATGTGCTGGGACCCCTGGGGACAGCGGTCAGTAGGAACCGGGGACAGATTTGGGAAGAGGATACTGCCCCCCCTCCAAGTCCCCCCCAACCCCGGGAGACCTCACTGGATACGGGCAAGGTCTCACTAGCTTATGTGCTATCCAAGGAAAGGGTGCAGATGGAAGGCTGAGAAGATGTGGGGTGGGGGTTCCCTGGCCAGAACCCAGAAGCTTCCAGAAGGCAGATACTGTGCTTTATCCACCTACACGACCCTTGGTGGCCCCAGGCAGTGCCCCGGTGGGGTGGGGCCCTGGCAGAGGGGCAGAAGGCCGGGCAGCACACGTACTCGTTGAACTGGTCCTTGGCGGCCTGCACGGCGCTCCGGGGCTGGGGGTAGTTGGAGACCACGATGGAGGCCCGGGGGCCACACAGCTGCTTGAACAGAAGGTTGTCCACCACAGCCAGCGCTGTGGCCGGGGAGTGGTACGCCTGGTTGTTGAACAGGGCAGTGACCACCGTCCGCTCGCCGACATCTCTGAAGGACACGGCCACCAGGCACCGCTCGCTAAAGCCACCTCCCTCCACCGAGGCCCTGAAAATCAGGAACTCCTCCAGGTCGCCTGCGGGAGGCAATGGCAGGGTCAGTGGTGCGTGCCTGAGGTGGCCGCCCTGAGGAGCTCGGGAGGCCTGCGGGAATGGCGGGAAGGACGTCTACTCGTGCAGACAGGGGCCACGGCCATGGGGCCACATCATGGGAGCAGCAGGGCCCAAGGCTGCAGGGCGAGCGGGCACCCCGTAGCCGACGGACCGACTCCTCCTTCTGCCCCGCAGATGCCTCCGGAGGGACGCTCACGGGAGCAGCCTGGGCCAGGTTGGCGTGGCAGGGAGGAGCCACTCAGGGGAAGGCTAGGCTCTGAAGGGGAGACCTGGCAGGGCTGACGGGCCGCTGGCGGGGCAGCAGGTGCACGGGGGCGGGGCGGCCAGGGGAGAGGGACGGGTGGCCCTCAGGGGGCGCGATGAGACAGGACCTCTGCCTGTTTTCCTAGTTTTCCAGTTTTTATGGAGGAAGTACCCTTTCATAATCAGAAAAAAAGGACGGTGTTTAAAAAGATCGGCCCGAGGGAGTGGGGCGTTTCCTGGTCACCCGAAGCACCCCAGCTGACCCCCACTTGAGGTCTTGGCCCCTCTGGGCATTTGGGTTCTGTGTGGCCACGGCCCGTCCCGACCTGCTGGCCCTCACTTAGCTCCGTGGCGGACGCGTGGGGAGAGGGGGCTCTGATGCGGGGCGCCGGGGTCCGCCCTACGCTCGCGGTGGCTGTAGGTCCAGCATCACACGCGCCCGCACACACGCTCACTGCCCGGCCACGCAGCTGTAAATGGGGCCAACAAGGATACAGCCTTGCAGGACCCAGGGTCGGTGAGGGCATGGGGACGTGTCAGCGAGCCCTACGTGGACAGTTGCAAAGGCTCCGCCCAGGCCCGCCGCAGCTGTTGTTACACAGGGAGAACAGTCTCGAGTCCTTAAATATGGTGTAATGAGACTGCACGGTGGCCAAACCCAACGGTCACGCACTTGACAAGGAAGTAGACACAACGGCCTCCCAGAAGGACCCAGGCCAGGGGCTATGAGGCCATGTCCTGAACGCCCTGGAGCCACCGTGTGCCCTGAGAGCCCTGAAGCTGGGTGACAGCCAGGAAACAAGGCGTGACAAGGGCGTCTGCCGCCGCTGCCTCCGCAGAGGTAACTGGGGTCACGGTGGTGGGCAGGGCTGCGCGAGCTCCTGCCTCGCAGCGGTGCCCACTGCAGGGCTGGCCTGTTTTGGGGGCATCCAGCTGTCTAAACAAGAACCTGACTCCTGCCCAGATTTGGGGCTGCCCCGTGTACTGAATCACCAGGATGTGGCGGTGGGCAGTGAACTGAGCCAGCCCGTGCACACGTCCCGTTTAACCTGAGTACGAGGCCTGCTCAAACCCCAGGGCAGTGTCCCATGGCCACCAGCCGGGGCGCGGAGGGTCTTGGTTTGACGTGTTGGAAGAAAGCACTGTGTCACCTCAGCGCGTGCCGTGACCAGCCTGGCGAACAAAAAAGGGCAACGGAGGTTTCATATTTCACCTACAATGGCCCCAAAACAGGCTACCTTGGCAAACTTTAGCCCTGGGTGCCGCCTTGCGTCTTTGCCGGACTCAGGGTGCCAGCCTTCTCCCCCAGCGGCAGGGTCTGCAGGTGTGTCCGCTTCCCTAACAGAGGGGCTGGGGGGAGGCAACGCCAGGGATACTTTGGGACCATGGTGTGCAGGTCAGCAAGGAACTAACCGCCCCCGAGGCCCACAGCGCCTGGGTCGGGAAGCTGGGCTCTGAGGACCCGGGCCAGGCTGGGGGCCTTCCCTTACCCAGCACCTCCCGCGGCTCCTGGCCCTCAGCCTGCAGCATGTCTTTCAAACGCTCCGACAGCTGCTGGTCCAGCCGGGAGGCCCCAGGAACGGCGAAGGGCACAACGGTTCTGCCGTACGCGCCCAGGGTCAGCTCCAGCATGGGGTCGTCGAAGGTCTCAGAGGAGTAGTTGACGGCCAGGAGGGCCAGGGTGACGCATGTTAGAGGGACCAGGACCTGGGCCACCACCATCTTCCACTCGCGCAAGCTGTACACAGCCTTCTTCAGGAACATGGCCCAGAACTGCTGGCAGTGGAGGGTGAGCTGTGGCAGAGGGGACAGGGCAACATGGCTGTCACGCAGGGCCAGCATCGGAACCCTGCCCGCCAGCAGCAGGCACGGTCCAATCACAGGCCTGGGGGCCTCGGGCTGACATGTGTGCCCTGAGGCCCCTGGGCTTCTTGCAAACATGTCCCTGCAGGTCCTGACGTGGGCCTGGGGGGTCTCATTGGCTCGTTGTCACGGGGCCTCGGGGGACCAGCTGTGATTCCATGGGGGAGCCGAGGCCTCTGCCCTTCCCCTGATCCTGGCAGGAGGACCTGGCTGCACTCACAGGGGGGCAGAGGGCTGCAGTCCTGCAAGTGCGGGCGCCAGGGTCAGCGTCCTGCTCTGCCACCTGCTGGCGGTGCCACCTGGGCCCAGACCACGGTGCTCTGTCTGTAAGACGGGCCGATGCTGCCCTCTGCCTCACTGAGGAGGATGGGGACACGGAGCACTGTGAGAACCACATGACATGTTTACTTGTTTGTGGGCGGCCCAATTATAACAAGGTGAAATTACACTTGCTCGATTAAAATCCTCTGGGTTGGGACCCTGGGTGGCTCAGCGGTGGAGCATCTGCCGTCAGCTCAGGGCGTGACCCTGGGGTCCCAGGATCCAGTCCCTCGTCAAGCTCCCCGCACGGAGCCTGCTTTTCCCTCTGCCTGTGTCTCTGCCTCTCTCTCTCTCTGTGTCTCTCATGAATAAATAAGATCTTTTAAAAAATAAAAGATCTTTCCTTCTCCCTGCCAGGACCACGTGACTTTTGATGTGCCCTCTTCCCAGTGAACTGACACTCCGCAGCCCTCGTCTGCCCTCGTGGGCATGAATGCATGGGGCTCAGGGGTCCCCCAGCCTTCCCGTGATGGCTGGCCCAGCCCTCGCGCTCACCCCGGTGTTGAGCTTGGCAGTGGTGCACTCGTCCTCGATCAGCGAGCCGACGCCATCCGTCGGGTCCATGACACCACACAGGTGGCTGTCCACTGCCCAGTCACTCGCCCGCCTCTCATGCTGGTACTGCAGGGCAGGGAGCTGGATGGCCTGGATGTCCATGCTGGTGTCCACCAGCTTGCCGACCCTGCGCCGAGACACAGGAGGCCCGGTCACCACTCGGTTCCTCCTGGGGGGCTGTCCAGGTGGGAGGAGGAGGAGCACATCCTTGGCCCTACTGGCTGGTGGTTCAGTTCTTCCCTGGCTCATCAATAGATGCCACTAGATCACCGGGCACTGCCGCCAAGCAGAGTCCAGCAGAGATGGACGGCCAGACCAGAGCCCTGCCCACGAGGATCCTGGTCCCCCTGGGAGACGGCTTGAAGCCAGCATTTATAGCCAGGGCTTTCTGGAGGGGCAGAAGGGGCTGGGGGCACAGCGGGAGCCCTGGAGGGTAGTCATGCCCACTGTGGACACAAGCTGAGGCCTGCAGGCAGAGGGGTGTGCTCTGGGAGGGGCCACCCCAAACGGGCCCAGCACGGCCAGTATGTGCAGAGCACAAGCAGTGAGGCTGGCAGGCCCCTGGGTGCTGGGCCGCAGGGGCCCGGAGCCACCCTGATGCCCACGAGCCACGTCATTCATGCACACTATGTACACACTCACTGCTCCGTTGCCTGGTCTAGGTCCTGGGATCCTCACTGAAAGACCCTGAGCTCACACCTGCTTCTGTATTTCTAGTTCTCCGCTCTCTATCTGCCAGGTCAGCACTCGAGTCTGGTCAACACGCGTGTGGTCCTGAGCCCCCACCCCCCGCTGCAGTCCTGGGGGCCTGTCCAGGCCCCTGGGGTGCCTGCACACTCTCCACGATGGGAGTGGGGGGGAGGGGAGGCATGTGTTTCCGGAGACCTGAGCTCAGGGGGGCGCTCCCCGCCCGGGAGCGGGGAACGCTGCAGGGAGTGAGGGGCCCTCCCCGCAGCCAGCCGACACCCTCAGGCGGGCATGGGATGCAGCCAGTAAGGGCGGCCTCATTGTCACATGTCCCACAAGCACTGCGCCTGGACCACTGGACACGCGTGTGTACTGACCGGAGGAACACCTCCTCCATGGTGGTGACCGAGGCCCCAAAGCTGGCGATCCCCAGCTCCTTCTGGTGCTTCTCCAGCTTGGCAAATAGGCCTTCGAACCTGGAAACAAGACCCCGAGTGAAGAGCCGCTTCTCATTTAGAGGGAGCTCATTTCTCCGTGTTGTCGGGGGAAGCACAGGGACCTGAGTCCTTGAAAAGCCGCTGCAAAACCCTGGAGTCGGGCTTTGTTTCTCCCTTTTCCTGTCCCTACGTGACATTCTGCTGGGCATACATGGGAGGCGTTCTCTAGCACACGTCCTCGCAAAACACACCCAGAGAAACTGGTGACTATTCACCTGATTGGAGGTGGGGGAGGTAGTGCGTTCTAAGAAAAAAAGTCACAAGGAAAAACATACGACCCATTAACTGTACTCATGTGGAAAAAAAATCCCACAAAATTAGTCAACGACCAATGGGAAAAAACTGCAGCAAACACAGGTGATGTTAAGACATAAAACATGGACAGATACACACGCGGGGGACAGGAACTCCTGGCACCCAGAGGAGCGGTGCCGAGGGGCTGAGGAGCGGCAGCCAGGCTCCACATCCTGCTGGCGGCGACAGCAGACATACAGGACACCACCGATCCCACGGGATACACAAACATTTACAAAAAAACCTGTTTATTCAAATCTGGCAGCTGTGGAGTAAAATGGACCCTCTCCTGCCCTGCTGACGGGGAAGTCAGACACCATCTACCTGCTGTCGGGACTCTATCCTGAGCAGGAGAGGGGAGATTCAGATAGAGTTTTCTGGAAGGACATTCACTAGCATATTTCGGGGGGTAAAACCATGAGGGCAGGGTAACTGCACAGATGTTGATGAGATCACAGGGTGACCGAGTCGGTGGATCCTATGAAGTTATTAAAACCAAACAACTCAGTTGCACTCACCGCAAGATTATTAAGATTTGCACCGTTTCTGAACGTGACTCGAGTCTGGTTTCCACCCACTGCCCTAGGCGTCTGCCGTGTTTGCGACGCACGAGGGCAGGACTCCAGGCCTGACACCGGGAACATGCATGTTCACAATCCCACAAGCGACCCTGAGCGGCTGCTGTGCTCCGTGGCCCCGGGAGGTCTGGCTGTGGGTCCTGCAAGCTCGTCCGTCCCCCCTTCCCCGAGTGCTGTCACAGGCCGCCCCCCGGTCCAGCCTGACAGGTACAAGGAGTGGGGCTCTAAGACGGAGCACCCGCCACAGGTATGTGCCAGTGTGCCCCAGGCCCCGCACCTGTGCGTGCTCTCCTTGGGGAGGATGAAGGACAGCTCGGCGCCAGCCCTGCTCTCCAGCGTGGCAGTGGGGACGTGGTGTCGCACCAGCCGGGTGACAGCCTCGGGGTCACAGTGAGGCTCCTTCACCAGCGTCATGTGGTAGCCCGCACCTGCAACGGCCAGGAGCCCTGTGTGACGCTGTTTCCTGCTTATGCTGTCTCACTGGGCCCTGGGCTCGCCGCGAGGGAGTGACGGGGAGGAAGCACCCGGCGTGGGCGCCATCCTGAGGGCCTGGCCTCCCAACCCCCTGCTGGGCAGAGATGTCGGAGGCCTGGGGTGGAGGGCAGGGGTGCTACATGGTGAAGACTCGACTCCAGACTCCAAGTCTCAAGGGCGGTGTTGGGAACTGTTCCTGAGACCTGTCCTCCCTGCTCTCTCCCCAGGGGAGCCCCAGGATGTTGGCTGCCCTCTCTAGCCGCCCCCAGGAAGCTGCAGCAACAGGGCGCACAGGCCCCAGGGTGCCTAAGGAGGACAGCCAGTGCCCCCCGTTGACAGGACATGGGTGGAACCTGCTGGCAGGCCAGCACTGTGTCAGGCCATGAGCTGCCCTCAGGAAAGGAAGACCCACTCACAGAGCAAACCCTGTGCCACAGGCCACCAGCTCAAGAGCCTCTACGTTCAAGCATGGCCTCCACCAGGGCACCGGAGGTCTCAGCAGCCCTGGCTGGCGCTTGGCTGGTCTTCTCTTCCCTGGCCACCACTGGATGTCGTCCTAACCAAGTTGGGCAGTCTGCTCCCTCCTCCTGTCCTAGCCCCTCCGCTGGCCTCAGCATCCCCCTGGGGAAGCGAGCAGCCCCCCGCCCAGGACAGGGCCTGTCCCCGCTGCCCGCCCGCCCCGCTCACCATACTTCTGCTTGAGGAACAGCGAGGACCCGCAGCATTGCAGCTCCCCCTTGGCCATGATGGCCACGCGGTCCCCCAGCAGGTCGGCCTCGTCCATGAAGTGCGTGGTCAGCAGCACGGTGCGGTCACTCTTGTGCTGCTGCAGGAGGTCCCAGATGGCCCTCCTGGAGATGGCGTCCATGCCCGAGGTGGGCTCGTCCAGCATCAGCACCTGGGGGCGGAGGAGCGGCCCGGCCCGGGCTGGCTACGCGGGAGGCTCTGGTTCTGTGCACATGTGGCCACGCTGTGGGCATCTGGGGGTCCGCAGCCCGTCCCTGCCCATGGGGGGCAGCCGCCCCGGGTGCCCGGCCCTGGCCTGGGGCCTCCTGCCTGCCTACCTTGGAGCCTGCTATGAGGGCGATGCCGATGGAGAGCTTGCGCTTCGTGCCCCCGCTCAGGAACTTGCTCAGGGCGTCCCGCTTGTCCTCCAGCCCGAGGACGTGCAGCATCCGCTGGACTTCTTCAGGGCACTTGTGGTGGGACAAGCCCTTCAGCTGCAACAGTGGGGGTGGGGAGGTCAGGAGGGGGTCCCGGTGGGGGCGGGGGGCTACCGGGAGCCTGGCCTTGGTGCTGCCTCCTCCGTCAGTGTGACCGCCTGGTGCCCGGACTCCCTCCTGCCTCCCTGCTGCAGATCCACAAAAGCTGCTCAGCTGCTTGGAGTGGGCCCTGTCTGCCGGGAGGCCGAGGGCTCGCACCCTGGGGCCCAAGTACACGGGCCACGGAACCACCATGGGTCCGGAGTCCAGTTCACTGCTGACTCACCTGTGCGTAGAAATACAGGTGTTCTGCGACGGTCAGGTTGTCAAACAGGACGTCGTGCTGGGGGCACAGGCCCAAGCTCTTGCGGATCTGAACCATGTCTTGTGAAATGTCATACCCATTGATATATGCCCGTCCACTGGTCGGGGGAAAGAGACCTAGGGCGGAGCAGAAGACCCAGAGCTGTAAGTTCGGTGCAGACGCCCCACTGGTCGGCACGAGGGCGAGGCTTGTCTCATGCATGTGGCTTTACTTCATTTCACAGAGCACCCTGGCCGTAGGTTGGCCAGTGAGGCCGCTCCCGCCTTGGGGGGCTGTGAGGGCCTATGGCTGGGCCCCTCACCTGTGAGCATGGACAGAGTGGTGGTCTTCCCCGCGCCATTGTGACCCAGCAGCACCGTGATCTGCCCCTCGTACAGGTTCAGGGTCAGGTCTCTGACAGCCGCCTTGCTCCCCACTCTGAACACCTGCAAGCAGAGGCAGATGGCAGCCCTGGGCTTCAGACCCCACCCTGCCCCCAACTACCCTCCGGAGCACCTGTCCGAAGGGACCCAGGAGACCCTGCCCAGCATCACCAGTCAGCACGGAGGCAGGAAGTTTCAGGCAGAGTGCTGATTGGAGGCCATGCTGCTCCCATCGCCCATAGCCCCCCAGCTTGGCAGGGGCCTGACATCCGTCCCTAGTGCCCTGAGCACAGCAAGCGTTTGCAAAGCTGACAGGAGGGTTCATTCCAAGTGGTGTGTGCTGCTGACTCAGGCTTGATCCCCTGGGCCCTGGGGACGGAGCCTGGGGAGTGGTCAGAGAGCAGTCACAGGGGCCCAGAGGGCAACAAGGCCTGGGGATGGTCACTGGCTTGGAGAGAGCCCTGGGCGAGGGCGAGGCCCCCGTCCCCACCAATCCCACGGAGTGTGGCACCTTGGTCACATGCTTGATCTTGATCCCAGCCACCAGGTCCTCTGGCTCAGCCTCAAAGTACTCCGTTCTGAGCGCTTTCTCTGGGTCATCGTCTTCCTCTTCCTTTCCCAAAACTGTCCGTGGGTGTCCGCACCAGTACGAGGGCTGGGATGGAAATCAGACAGGTCTCAAGGAGCCGACTCGTGTCAATTTGTTTTGTGTGTGATGAAGCAGAAACACTAACACAGACACGCTAACTACACGACAGCATGCAGCCCTCAGCAGGGCGGTGGGCTGCTGCAGAGGGGACGCGGCCTGAGGCTACGAGCCGCGTGGCTTCTCCCTCATCTGCCCATCATCCCCAGGATGTTCTGAGCCTTTTCTGATCTGCCATCTGGGCACCCGGTCCCTGGCAGGCTGACTTGGAGTGCAGACGACTCAGATGTGACACAGAGGAAAAGTCAATAAGGGCCTTTGAACCAAAGACAGGCCAGCCAACGTTCCAGTTCAGAGTAGTATCTGGGCAAAACACGGAGGAAGCTGTG
Source organism: Vulpes lagopus (assembly GCF_018345385.1). Taxonomy (NCBI): domain Eukaryota; kingdom Metazoa; phylum Chordata; class Mammalia; order Carnivora; family Canidae; genus Vulpes; species Vulpes lagopus. The sequence continues at coordinate 127,675,433 of NC_054826.1, read as the reverse complement.
ACTGCACGCCCCTGCCTGGCCTCACTCAGCTCCGCAGGAGCTCAGAAAATAAGCAAGAGAAGCCCAAAGGCCCAGTCTTCCCCTGCCATGAGGAAGCTTCACCACCCCCTGTCTGGACGATCCCTGCCATCCGTCCTGCCATCACAGGACCAGGCTGCGGGAGGGGTAAGAATGTAGCCAGAGGCTGTGCAGAGCCATGCCCTCAAGGATGGCTGTGGGCACAGGGGGCACACTGGTGTGGGCAGGGTCATAGGAAAGGGACAAACGGGCCCCCAGGAGAGCCGCCCCAACTCAGCCCTGCAGGGAGACCCCCATCTCCACCCCGGGGTACTTGCCATGCCTGGAATGGTTCTAGCAACACTGGTTCCAGGGACACACCGCTCATGTTGGAAGTGACGCCAGAGCGTGTGCTACAAATCACTGAATGCCACAAGTGTAACTGTCAGCGTTTCTCTCTCTTGATGACAAAGTGACAGGGCGTCCGTGGGTCAGGGGCATCTTCACTTTGATGAAGCATGCCAGTGAGTGCCAGAGAGCGGGCGCCAACGGGGCACCTCAGTGACCACCAGCAGGTGGACCCCACGGCGGCCCCTCCACACGGCACCGTGCACTCAAAGAGAAGGTGACTCAGGAAAATGCAGATATGTAAACGTGATTCAAAAAAGTAAAACAAAACTTATAAATAAAAATCTGAAAATATTCATGAAAAGATCCAGGCATGTTTGTACTTAAGATGATTAGGTTAAAAAAACAAGTCTCGGGCATCTTTACAGCACAGTCCCCTTTTTATGAAAACAAGCCCATGTGGGGCACCCAGTGGCTTAGTGGTTGAGCACCTCCCTTTGGCTCAGGTCATGACCCCGGGGTCCTGGGATCGAGTCCCGCGTCGGGCTCCCTTCATGGAGCCTGCTTCTCCCTCTGCCTGTGTCTCTGCCTCTCTCTCTGTCTCTCATGAATAAATAAAATCTTAAAAAAAACAAAACTAAGCACATGCATGTCACACGCACATATGCTCAGGGTGTAAGCATGTGCACAGGAAAACCATCTGAACTACACGCCAGCGGGCCAGCCTGGGTCATCTCTGGGTGGTGGGACTGTGCTGTGAATTCTAGAAGCAGCATCATTTTTATGAGACGCTGTATTACTTTGTAGGCAGAAAACCCAGTAGGATGTTTGTTTGAGATGAGGCTGGGGATGGGATATGTGGGTCCCTTGTGAGCCTCTTCTCTCCGACCCTGAAGTACAGGGCTCCTCTTGGCCAGTGGAGGGTCTTAGGGCCTTTGGGACACACGGCTCAGTGACTGCACACAGGATGGGGTCCCCTCTCCCAGCCCGAGGAGGCGTCGCAGAGTGTGTGGAGGACACCCCTACTCTAGCGGAGGTGGCCAGTGTACAGAAAAGGGCTGTGAGGACTCACCATGACAAAGAAGTACCAGGGCTGGGGCACGCCGAACTGCCCCGGGAGCACGGCCTCCACGTACCAGGTCACCAGGCCGTAGAGCACAGAGTCCAGCAGCAGCATGCCCAGCACTTGCCCGAAGGAGAAGTCGTCATCCACATTGACAGGACTCAGGAGGTCTCGCCACTGGACGCCCACGCCTAGAAGACACAGCGGGATGTGGGCCTGAGACAGGCCCTGAGGCGCGACAGCACACATGTGCTCGTCACTGCAGTGAGCGTGACTTGTCCCTTCCTGCATTTATAGCACAGCTGAGGACCTTCCCCAAGGCTCCGGACAACCGTGAGCCACCAGAGCTCGTGGGGCTGACGAGGTGGGCTCCTGTTCGATTTACGACCGACATGCACGTCCGCACGTGTCCATGTACGTGGTAGTCGTGTGCACACGCACAATCCACATGTGTGCACACATACACACATAGTCTGTATGATTCCAGTAAGGCCGACACGAATAGTGTATGTTGAACGCAAGTCTTTTCAAAAAAGAGAAGTACTTGAGGCACGTATAAAGCTCTCCTGAGTGGCGCCCATGGGTCTTGAAACCCCCTGGTTTGAAACCCCACATCCTAACGGTGCCCGGGGCTTCCGCGTGGCTGGTGACCCTCCATCGGCTCAAGGGGCCCCGTGGAACTGGCTGTGCTCTGGCTTTGTCCCTCTCAAGCAACTAGAAGTTTGTCAGTTTGTCTGTGTTGAGCAAAATCAGCAGAGAACTTTGAAGGCCGAGAGTAGCCACGTAGATAGATTCTCGTTCACAGCTTTGTAAAAAGTATTTGAAGCCCTGGGAGGGGCGGTGCATTTAAAAAGCCTACGTGGGTCACATACGACCAAACACAAAAACGCAGGTATTTAGGGCCGAGGGCTCAGGAGACACTGCCAAGGAAGAAGACCACTCGAGCTCAAGAGGAGGCCGCCCCCCCGCCCGCAGACCCGCGCGAGGACACACGACGGCCAGGACTCTGCCACACCCGGGGTGAGACCACGCAGCCTGAACCGCACAGCGAGGGCAGCGCAGGGTGGTCCCCAGACGGGACATCTGTGGCCACGCGGCAGCTCACGCTCACCCTCCTGCGTCCTCCCAGCAGCCACAGCCCCCTCTGTCCTCCAGGGCCCTCCCGGGGGCACCCCACAGCGGGTGGCCTTCAAGGTTGGGCCTGGGGCCACTGAGCAGGCCTGGGCCGGGGCAGGGCTCACAGACGGGAGGGCGTGTGCCCAACAGCGTCTTTACTTCGACCCCATGATGTTCACAGGATCGGGAAGTTTCACAAAAGTCTTGAAAATGGTCCTGGCCCGTGACCCCGCGCCCACGGCCTCCTCCCCAGCCCGCCTGACCGGAGCTGGGGGCTGCTCCCCCGCAGGCTTTGGGGCTGGGCGCTGCTCTCCCGCAGCAACAGCCGCTCTGGGCGATGGTAGCCATCGTGAGCGCTCTGTCCCCTGCGCTGCAGGTCGGGGCCACCTCCCCAGGGCTCCCAACCCGGAGGGAGGCTGCCCGCCTCGCGCTCTCGGGGTAACCGGGGCGGCAAGCGTGGCTCACCAGAGGAAGGTACTCACCTTTCGCTTCAAACTTCCCTATGAGCTGGGCTCCCATGGCCATGGCAACGTTGGACAGGAGGCAGGAGAGCAGCTTCTGGCTGAGAGTCATCCAGTTATAGCGGGGAGCAACGAAGAGGTATGGGATGTAGGTGAAGAAGTAGAGGAAGCCTCCTATGGCTGCGGCCATGTTGGCTGCGGGGAGAGGAGCCGGCGCTGAAGGCGGGCAGGCGGGCGGCCATGGGGCCTGGTGGGCTGGGGGGTGGTGTGGGTGGCCGGGGGGGCTGGTTGGGGCCGCTGTGGGGCCGGATGGGGCTGGGTGGGGCCGCCGTGGGGCTGGGGTGCGGGCCCAGGGGGGCGGGGGGGTCCAAGTCCGGGTGGGGGCACCTGGCCGAGGCGCACGCTCTGCACCCACCCCAAGCCACGGCTCCTCTCCTGGCTTGCTCGTTGCACAGGCGGCCGCTGTGTTGCACGGGCCCCAAGCCTCCCGGAGCTTAATCCGCAGGGGACACAGAGTAAAGGAAGGGGGTGCCGGGTCGGGCAGCCCAGGGCAGAGCCCAAGGCACAAGACAGGGACCAGGCGTCCCCCGGGCTGGGGCTGCGACAGCCACCAGTGGGCCACGGAAGGCCCCGACGGGAAGGTGACACGTGGGCGAGCTGTGATGGGAGTCACGGGGAGAAGGGTGCGGCTGTGGCCCATGCTGGCGGCCCTCATACACTTTGGTCCTTGGAACCTTCTGCGGCCTTAAAAATGATTGAGGACGTCATGGAACGTGTGCTCGTGTGGGTGACGCACACACAGGCTTATCTACTCCTACTGTGTCATGGGTTAGCATTAGGACAATTTAAAGACTTTTGAGAACGGTAACAAACATGCTATAGGTCAACGTAACTGTGTTTATGGAAGTCCACTCTATTTCACACAATTTAGTGAGAAAAGTGACATTGTGTTACATTTTCACAAGCCTCTGCGATGCCTGATTTAAGGGATTATGGCCGCTGTGCTGGGTGCAGCCCACCAACAAAACCAGCTTCGCACAGGTCCGCAGACAGAAAGGGGAGACATATTTCGACAGCCTCCCCAGATACTCGTGGGTTTTCTCTGTCACTCAAGTACCACGCCACAGGCAGTTGTTTCTTAAAGGTCAGGTGCCACATGGACTCTGACCAATGAACCTGTCACGCTGTTACCCAAAAATCCACTAGCCTACCTTGCGCTTAGAATGGGTTATTACTCGGGCACGATCCCGTAGTGGGATGCCTCGGTCATGCACAACGTACTGCTTGTTGAGCTATGCAGATCTTCTGAGTACGGTCATGCTTTATTGTACGATGTACAGATAAATCATGTCGGCTAATACGATCACCAACCTCCTAAAAGGCTAACTGCTGGGACGCTGTCAAGCTCATGGCGTTAGATTCAAGTTTGTAAAATCCTATTTTTCGCTTGAATGCTGGGATTTCACAACTGACATCCGATACCGTCCATTTTTCTTAAAAGACAAGCTCACATTAGAGGAAATGCCTGCCAAACACCCAGGTGTGAATAATTATAGCCCGAGGGTGGTTCTTTTGAGCAAAAATGGTGTTCCATGAAAGAAGTGACTAGTTTAGCCAACAACTCAAGCCACCACATGCCAGCTACTGGCCATGTCCAGAGCTGAAGGGTAGAAGCAGGGAGACACCTCGAGGCCACTGTGAACCAGGCTGGTGACAATGGCCAGCAGGGGGTGGGGTGGGGGTGGGACAGTGGAGGTGGGGAAGACACGAACTGCAGCTCTCATCCGACGTGGTGCACAATGGGACAGGAAGACAGATGTCGGGGATGATCCCAAGGTGTTTTGGTGAGAGCGGCAGGAAGGACAGGGTGCTACCAGCAAAAACAGGAATGGGCTTCTGGGGATGGGGTCAGGAGGTGGTGGAGGTGCATCCTGAGCATCTCAGGGACGTGGTGTGTGAGTCTGAGCATCAGGGGCGAAGCCTCAGCTGGAGCTTGCAATCTCTGGATGAGCCACATGTTCTGAGTCCTCCGAGGGGAGGCAGGTGTGTGACGGGAAACCCCGACTTCAGGATGAGGAAGCTGTGGACTTTGGTGCACATGAAGAAGTGCTTCCACCAGAGAAAGAGGAGTGTTTTCCCACAAAAATGGAGGAGGAAACAAGAATGAGCGGATGTGCCCAAGAATCAGCTGAGTACTTGACGGCAGAGAATTGAAGTCTCGGTAGATTCTAGAACATTCTAGAACATACACCAAGGGACAAACGGGCACCCAGAAGACAAGTGAGCAAGTCCTACAGACTCAGCATAAAGGTTTCTGTAAGTGCAAAAGAGACATAGAGAGACACGAAGGAGCGACACGGCCTCACGTCCACCAGGACAGCTACTAGCAAAACACCTCCCCGACCAGAACACGGCGAGCGCTGCTGAGTGTGTGGTCACCGTGAGCTCTGGGAGGGAATGCAAAGTGGCAGAGTCCCTGCAGAACACAGTCTGGCAGCTCCTCAGACAATCAGCAGAAAATGAGCACATGACCGAGCAATTCCACTCTGGGTACAACCCCCGAAGGCAGATCTCACAGAGGCGCTTGCACACTCGCGTTTATAGCAGCACGATTCACAAGCACTAAAAAGCACCCTGCGTGGGCACGGACGGGTGGGTGGACGAGAAAAATGTGGCCCATCCACACAGCAGAACGTCACACAGCCTTACAACACCTGCTACAATGGGGACAGACCCCGAGGATGGTACACACAGCGAGAAGCCCGCCACAAAAGGGCACGTGCTGTGTGATTCTGCTCTCATGAGATACTGAGAGTGGCCACAACCGCAGATACAGAAAGTGGATGGTGGGCACCCGGGCTGAGGAGGGACGGCGAGTCGGTGTTTAGGGGGACAGAGCCGTCTGGGAAGACAGGAGGGTTCTGGGGTGGGGGAGATGGTCGCACCACCATGTGGACAGTCACACATGGCCGTGTGGACATGCTGACATTTGACTGCGAGCTGGAGAACGGTTACGGTGATCAGGGGTCTGTGATGTGTGTTTTGCCTCAACAGGAAAAGAAAGAAGACCCAGGACCGAGGGAGAGGCCCCAGCAGGGGCCGCAGGGCTGCAGGACAGGCTGGTGATCGCCGCCCGCAGAATCTGGGGAACGTGTGAGCGGAACCACGAGGCGGTGAAGACAGGCGTCCTCACACCACAGTGTTGGTAGAAGACCAACCACAGCTCCGTGGAGGGGGGCCTCACACACTCGCGGACAGCCTGCCCTGCGGCCAGGACAGGATGGGTTGGGGAGCAAGACGGGGACCTGGCCGCGGACACGGGGTGCGGGCAAGGAGCAGCTTGCAGAGCCTCAGAGAAAAGACCGCCCGGCCTGCACCACCCCGAGGCCTGAGTCTAAGGCAGGTGCAGGGCACAGCGCCCTCTGGCTGCAGGGCTTCCTGGGGGGGCGTGGTCCCCACGCCAGGACGGCTCACCTTTGCTGAAGAAGGTGCTGACCATGAAGCTGAAGGACACGGAGGCGGTGGCGAAGCACAGCAGGAAGACCAGCACCAGCGAGGGGTCGCTGTGAGTGAGCACCGACACGTCCTTCTTCACCTGCGCCGTGTGGCGTCCCGTGGGTCACGTGGGCAGGCCATGGGGAGGTAGGGACAGAGACAGTTAGACCTAAGACGTCGGGGCCTCAGACGGGGCTGTGGGAAGGGCTGACTTGCCCTGAAAGCCCCGAGCGCTCTGAAAGCTCCACAAGCCCATGCTCACCTTGATGCAGAAGAGCAGGGTCACAAAGGAGACGGCCACGAGGAGGAAGAGGAAGAAGAGGAGGAACCAGGCGGTCCAGTGCAGCCAGCTGCTGAGCCCCATCATGCGCATGTACTCCTGTGGAGAGGGCCACACGTGCTGGCACGGGCTGCAGCCACCTGGGGTGTGCACGGGTGCGGGGTGCGTGGGTGCACCCAGGGCTGCACACGGGCCAACACAGGACAGTGGGACACTGGGGACACACACAGCCCGCGCCAGGCAAGGGCATGGTCCACCTGTGTCATCCTCCCCTGCCCTCCTCCTTCTCCCGGTCTGATATGCTGTGCCCCTGGGGCGCCCTCCCTGCTGGGCGGTGGAGATCGGCCCACCTTGCCCCTCACCCAGTGTACTCCCCACTGACAAAGGCAGGACTTCAAAGTTTGGGTACTTGGCAGCGTCACTGGACGAGTTTACGGGGACACGGCCTTGCCGGTGTATTTCAGCAAGCTTTCCGTACTCCCTAACCCTGTCCCGCTGCACCCGGCAGCCCACCTACGGGGGGCCCTGACCGTGCAGAGCCAACAGGCCTTCTGTACAGCCCGGGACGGAAACGTCCGGCCTCTCCAGGGACTCTGTTCAGCACACGGGACATGAGTAGCTATATAACGTAGTGTTAGGGCGGCCATGGCAAGAAAATTAATGGGAATCATGAAGATTAGTTTCAATGCTGTGTCCTGCTTGACTTGGCACATGCCAACAGGGGTCCTGTCAACGTGTCAGGCCTTAACACACTGCACACAAAACTCGGTGCTTTATCAGGATTTTAGGGACCCGGATGTGCCAGGCTTGATTTCACAGAAGCCCCAGGATCACGGGCGCCACGGTGGGCATTTACCCCATGCCTGGCTGCCCCCAGCAGCACCCGACTTGCACCCAACCCGCCCACACGGGCCTAAGACACACAGACCACGGCCACCTTCAGTTTCGTCTCCTTCTCCTGCACGACAGCCCGGATGATGGTGAGCGCAGTATAGGTGAAGCTCAGCATGAGCAGTAGGGGGAGCTGGTACTGGATGGCGACCAGGAAGGGGTCCGAAATAAAAGGCGGGTACGGGAACCTCTTTGCGATCACAGTAAGCTTCTCAAACAGCTGGCGCGTGGAGGCATTTGCGTGGTACTGCATGATGGCCCTGTCCACCGCGTGCTGCATGGCCAGGAAGCCTTCGCGGATGTATCCTGAGCGTGGACGGTGGGATAAGCCATGTCACAGGCGCAGCTCGGCTCACAGAGCAGTGCCCTGAGCTGTGCCAGGTCTCCCTGGTGAAGGTGGCCACGGGGCGGCACCACCTAACACACCTGCAGTAGCTGGGCCTTCTGGCGTGTAGGGCCCCTTCCCCACCCGCACCCCCCAAGGCCGGCCAGGCGGCACCTCTCTGGCCCTGTCTTCCACCTCCCTCGTCCACTTTGAAAGACCGTGGTGAGTACATTGGGCCCTCAGGACCATCAACAGCAATCCTGCGATCTTGAGGCCCGTTCAGTAGCAGCCTTCCATCCACCGGGCTAGCAGGCATCACAGCCCGAAGGCCACTGCTCAGACCCTCATCCTGCCCATTCTGACCCCCTACTATGTGGTCTGTAATACAATTCTGCTGGGGAGGAGGGCCTGGGAGTAGTGATAGAGGGGGGATGAGGAATCCCAGCGCAGAGCCCGGCCCGCCACGGGGAGCCTAAGGAAGGAGGGGGCACAGCCCCAGAACAGCAGAAAAGTGAGCACACGGGCACAGGCACCCTCGCTCATAAAACACGGCGACGTTGGGGATCCCTGGGTGGCTCAGCGGTTTAGCGCCTGCCTTTGGCCTGGGGCGCGATCCTGGAGTCCCGGGATCGAGTCCCACGTCAGGCTCCCAGCACGGAGCCTGCTTCTCCCTCCTCCTGTGTCTCTGCCTCTCTCTCTATTTCTATCATAAATAAATAAATAAATAAATAAATAAATAAATAAATAAATAAATCTTTAAAAAAAAACAAAAAACACGGCGACGTTCAAAATACCCAAGGCCCTCTACCACGGAACTGCAGCAGCCTGCCTGCCAGTCCTAGGAGAAGAGCAAGGCGACAACCACACCCCCAGTGGGTTACCACGTTGCCCTCAGGCTCCAGACGTTGATGGCTGCAATGCAGCAGGTACTCAGGTAACGTCACCAATGGCTGCGCGCTGGGCGGGGCAGCTCTCACCTTCACAGGGGACCTGCCACACAGCCCACCACGTCTCTGTGGGACCCACGGGGCCACGAGGCCAGGGGAGCCACCCCACGGAGGCGGGGGGCAAGGTGGGCTGTGCTCTCGGCTGTGTTCGCCTGGCCTCGCCACCCCAACTTCTCCGTCTGCTCCGCGCTGAGGGCTGGAGCGGTCACCCTGTCCTCAATCCCTGCCTGTGACCGTAAACAAAGCCTCGCCGAACCCTTTCAGCATGCCGGTCTCCCTCTCTCTGACGATTCCAGGGGCCAACTCCCCTGGGGGCTATGTGCGTCTGAGGTGTGGACATGGGGCTGCGGTGGAGCCTGGGCTGAGCATGCAAGTGCGCGCCGTGTGCCTGGCCTGTGTCCCTGTCACAGCTTGTGGGCTTGTAAGTGCTTGTAAGTGGCGTGGACTAATGAGCCTCAACATAAAAAGACGTGGATCCTTGTCGTCGACTGAGACGTTTTCCCTAGGCTCCTCCTTGTTTTTAAAATTGGTGTAGTGTCTTCCTTTTCGGGCAAATTTCTAGTTTGTGAAATCTCCTAGTCTGACTCTGGTTGCTTCCAAATGTCCACAAACAGGAGGATGGTCTCTCCTGCTGCTGGCCCCAGGCACCAGCCACAGCCTCTGGACACTGGCCATAGCCTCCCTTCCTCCTGTCAGCCTGCCCGCCTGCCTGCCGCCTCATTCCGGGACATTCCTGGGTCCCTCCGCCAAAACCTGAACACGCTCGGCGTCCTACAGACCGCAGAATCCTGTGTTCTCCAAGACGCCTGCTGCCGCCGAGAACCCACGAAGGGGTCCCAGCTACTCCGTGCTCACCCCCAGCCTCGTTCCAGGATGGCAACCCTGCCTCGGAGGAGGCGAACGTGCCAGCCACCTGCCCAGGCCACAGGGACAGACGAACACACACGCTGACACAGCCAGCCCAGAGCCAGCTTCTGCAAGCACCTTGCGGGCGCAGCTCCGCCCCAGACAAGGAGCACAGAGCTCACGAAGCCTGTGACCGTACAGAGCGAAGGCCCGGGAGGGAATGGAGGGGGCGGCCAGGCCCACACACTCGACACCTACGGAAGCCTCTTTAAGACTGAAATACACAGGTTTCCTTCGAGAGCACGTGTCCTGGGGGAGGGAGGGAGCGCATCCCTGTGGATGGGGAGCCAGCTTTCCTGGATGCTTCCTCCCTTCCACGAGGAAGAAGACAGAACAGCCCTAAAGGCGCATCTGTGCGGAGAAACACAAGGTGGGGCCCGTGACCGTGGGCTGTCAGCAGCCGGGGAGGGAGCACCGTGGCCGTGGCTTCTCACCGGGTTCTCCGCCGTCGGGGGATGTGGGCTCCCTTGGTCCTGGGTTTGGGAAAAGTGGGAAGAGGGAAGTGGTGTGCCATCCCTCCGTCTCTTTCAGGAAAAAGGAGCCTGTCTGGGTCCACATGTAGTTTCTTCGTGTGTAGCTGAACCGTAAGTGGTATCTCACCTGCGGGAACAAGGTGCAAACCCTCGGCTCTGAAGGATCCGGACAGAGAAGCAAACTCCTCCCCACCCCCCGGCCCCCAACTTTGTCCGTGGGGTCCCGGGGGTCAGAGCGTGCAGCTGTGCCCGGGGTGGAGCCCCACAGTGCCCCCCGGGGTGTTCGCACCAGCCTCGTCTCGCTGTCCACCTCCGGGAACTCTGCACCTGAGGTGTCCCTGACGGTCAGCAGAGGGTCCCCAAAACAATGCTAGAAGAACTGGATGGTTTCCCGGCTTCATGCCATCACACAAGAAGACTTCATTGTGTTTTAAATACCTAAGTGTACCCTCAAAGCGGTACACGGGGCACGTGGGGCGGCTAAGGGTGTGCCCGGGGCAGCCAGTGGCCACAGTCAGGCTAACCCCACCACGCTGGCCCCACGGGCTAGAGACACCCGGGCGCCCTCGGCGGGACCCGGACAGTGACACTGCCTCCTGACAGGGGAAGGCGCCTTCACGTACTGGCCTGCGTGGGAGGGAGAGGGGCCTCGTGGGGCAGGGTCCTCACCGCCAGCGGCAGGGGCTCCCCGCTGTGGTTGAAGGTGTGCTCGAACACCACGGCAGCCAACACGTTGGAGGAGCGGTTGTCGTACCTGATGTAGTCCTCAAAGTCCTTCTCCGAGGGAAAGCCTCGAGCTGTGGGAGGAGCGCGAGTTGCCCGACCGCCCATTCTACTGGGGAATCTGGCTGTTTCGGGGCATTGTCACCTGCACGCACAGGTTTCTCCAGGGCGCAGTCACCCGTCCTTGGAGGCCAGCAGGTTTGCGCGATGGGCAGAGATTGGCTGCCGCAAGGACAGGTAGTGCCCCGCAATCAGGGTGGTGGGGTTTCTGGAAGAGCTGGAGGCAGGGCTGGCCCACAGCCCTCTTGGGGTGGCCTCCCTGCCTGGGGTTGGCCTCCGTCTCGGGCCACGTGGGGTGTCACGAGGGTGCAAGTCGACACTAACATAGTTTGTCACATGGTTTCTCTATCACTAGACCCTGCGCCACATAAAGGGGCTTCCCCGTAGTCCCTCAGTGAGGCTGAGGACCCCTGCGGGCATTTGTCACGCTGTGTTCAACACGCCATGGTGGCACATGCCAAAGGCAGGAGGTGGGAAAAGAGAATACTTTTTGTCTGGAAGCAAAGAGTGAGGTAAGGTGACAGGTGCACGTACTGGGAGTGTCCCTCGATGGGCTTCCTGATGCCTTTCTCTAGAACGGTGCTCCCAAAACCGCGTCCCAAAAGAGGCCCTGGCAGGTGCGCTCACAATACACCTTGCCCGTGACTCCAGAGCTGTCCCCACCATGAATCACGGGAGTGACTGCAGAGCCCGGGGCTCCCCTCCAGCCTCACATGCCCGGTCCCCACTTTATAATGAGTGACCCGCCGACGAGGGGAGATGTGGAGTGTGGCCGCTGGCCGGGGCTGCTCACCTGGGTCTGTCCCCACCACTGGACGAGAGGGGACCCGGAGGACACCTCACCTCTCATGTTGATGACCAATGTCCTCCGCGCCGTCTCTGTGATGGTCTTCACGGCCTGGCTCTGGGACGGGATATAGGCGAGCTCCCAGGCGTCGCCCGGAGGGGGGAAGCTGAAGAACAGAGGCAGCTCCTGGATGGACTGGCCGGGGTAGATGGTGGCGTTGGGCACATTTTCCGACTGGATCTTCAAGCGGAGCCAAATGAGGATCCCGGAGAACAGCAGGGGCAGGAAGAGCTCCAGGACGGTCACCAGGACTTTGCGCTTCTGTGAGAGGAAGGGAAGGAGCGGGCTGGGGGCGCGGGCCCTCCTCCCCACTCCCCTCCCCAGCGCGGCCGGCACAGCTGCGCACACCCACCTGCACCGTGTAGTTCTTCCAGAGCAGGAGCGCCAGCTGCCTGAGCACAGCCATCTTCTGGACACTGGCCGGCGGCCGCAGAGCACCTGGGGGCCAGAGGGGACTCTGCTAAGCCGCAAGCCCCCCTCTGCGTCCCCCACTCCAGGCTGTCCAGTGGGGCCTGGTCTCCCCCCAGACACACCCTCAGTGACCACTCTGTGTGCCGCGTGCTGTCATGACACTCCGCCCGCGGGGGGCGCCACGCAGGTGTCCTCTGTGGTGCGGAGGACGGGCCACCTCTCTGCACACCCCCGGTCCCCCAACAGACCACCCGGACCCCCCCCCCCACGGCAGGCTCGGCTGCGGGCGGGGGAGGAGGGGGTGGAACGCGCTACTTGCGCTCCTGCCTTGAGCCCCCAGACCAGTTTTTCCTGCTTTAACCACTGAGCACTGGTATGTGGCCTCCACATGACAGTGGTCACTTTCCTCCAAAGAAAATCTGCCCTGTGTCACGTGGAAGTGTTACGTTTACAGCGGGCGCATGGCGCCGGGGGGCCGCGGAACACGAGACGCAGCGACACGGTGCCCGGGGGCCCGGAGGAAGACCCCACGCCCAGGATACGGCAGTACCGCGTTCCCGAAGCTGCGGGCATGCAGCCGGGGGAAGGGGGGCCGGCTACCCCGACCCCGGGTGGGCACGTGAGGCTCCTGGTTCCAGTCCCCGCGGTGGCGAGGATGCAGGGAGAGTGGAGAGGAGCCCCGTGCTCGCGGCCCTTCACGTGGGGAGAAGCCTGCGTGACACATTCTCCACGAACTGGCTCCAAGGCCACCAGTCAGGTGGGTCAAGGAGCTGGGACACTCGGGTGGCCGGTGCATCCTTCCTTAGCCACTGCGCGCGAAAAGCGCGGCCCAGAGAGCCTGCCGGAGACCCCGTACGCAGAGTGAGAGCTCCTCTTGGCTTCTTTACCAAGGCCAGCTTTTTTAAAAAGCTCTTTTTAAAATTAAACTCTTGCTTTTTCTTAGAAAACACTTGGCTGTCCCTATCTGTGTGATGACAGTTACTCAAAACTCACACTTTCAAGGGTCCTCAGGGGACACCTGGATGGATCAGCGGTTGAGCAACTGCCTTCAACTCAGGGTATGACCCCAGGGTCCTGGGATCGAGTCCCACATCGGGCTCCCTGCTTCTCCCTCTGCGTGTCTCTCCTCTCTGTCTCTCAGGAATAAATAAATAAAATCTTAAAAACAAAAAAGGGTCCTCAGTAAATACTTGTAGAAAACGCAGCTGCAAGAAGTTATTTGCAAATTAACCTAAAATATGCTTTTAATTAATCCCGTGGTTAAAATGTGAAGAAATTAAATCTAAAAAAGTCTGAAGTGCTATGAAGGGGCAACTTTTTTCAAAATTAGCAAGGTGGGAAAAGTCATAAAATTAAGTGCGGACGGTTAATGAAAGAGCAGTGGTTTCATGACACCCACGAGGGCCCGTGGTTTATTTTTATTTTTTTAAAGATTTTTATTTATTTATTTATTCATGACAGACGCACAGAGAGAGAGAGAGAGGCAGAGATAGAGGCAGAAGGAGAAGCAGGCCCCATGCAGGGAGCCCAGGATCACGCCCTGGGCCAAAGGCAGGAGCTAAACTGCTGAGCCACTCGGAGATCCCAGCCCGTGGTTTATAAAAGGTTTCTAGAGGTGGCCAGGAGGGGAAGGCAGTGGGTCCCCCTTCCCCAGGACACAACCTGGCCCAGCCGAGGTGAACCTTCTTCCTCTCCCAAGAGGGGAATATATAAACGGTCACAGGTCAGAGAAGCCGTCTGGTCAGAGAAAGAGATGACTTCCTTTTCTGGAAAACTCTTGCCCAGAGAAGACACATCCCCATGCTTACTCCTGTCTCTCCGGTCTGAGGAGTGGGGAGCACAGAAAGACAGACAGACCACGTTCCCACCAGTCCCTGAGAGCCCCAGGTGGAGACCAGCACCCGCGAACTGACCTGGGTCCCGGGAGAGGCTCCTGGCCGCAGTCTCCCTCCTGCGTACGGCAGGACTGGCCAGGAGGAGGCGGCTCTGTGACCAGGGCTCTGGGGTGGGGCCTGCGGGCCTCTCGAGTGCAGTGGGGGTGAGGGACACCTCAGGGAGCATCAGGAGGGGCCCGCGACTCGCTGGCATGACTCCCGGCACCTCTGGGCAAAGGGAGGGCGCTAGGACATTCGGAAAATAAGCAAAAAACACCTCTCACCACGTTAGGAAAAGAACAGAGCAAAACAGATGGCAAGTGTGTCAAACAGAGCAGACCCGAGAACAAGGAAACGCGGGCTCAGGGAGGCAGAGGCTGCAGGGTGGGTCTCCGGTCCCTCCTGGTACGCGGAAATGTGGGGGTGCAAGGAGCTCACACCCAACACCCGCCCCCAGCCCTGGCTCCCGCTGTCACCGCTCTTTTACAGGCAAAGAACGGAGGAGGAAGGGACGCAGGCCTGATCACACACCCGGTGAACACTGAAAGTAGTAATATCTTTATAAAATCAGACACATTGTTCCCACAGTGTCACCAGAAATCAAGAAGAGAAACTGTTCCTTGAGCCCTGCCACCTTACTAGGGATTTATCTGTCTCCCTGGAGCTCTGGGTGGCGGCTACGCGCACGCCAGGCCGCGTCCCAGGCCCCGCCGAGTGCCATACGTGCATCTGTTCTGTTTGAGCAGAAAGGAGTTCAGAGGAGATTCCCAGAATTACAAAATCTGGAAAGCTTCTGGTTGTGCAAGCAAATACACAGAAGGAAAGGAAGTAAAAGTTCCTCAAAACACTCGACGCTGAGGCACAGGGGCCCCAGAAGTGGCGATGACCGCTGCACAGAGCCGCCCGCGCCGCCCACCCTATGCAGACTCTCCAGCCGGGGCCACTTGCAAAGCCGCCCCCACCGCAGAGAGCGGCTAAGAACTTCCCCTACGGGCCTCACCTCTTCTCCAGGGACACAGCCGGGAAAGGAAGGAAAAGTGTTTTGTTTTTTTTTTTCCTACTGAAAGGTTTGTTTGCTTACTGTTGAAATATTAAACGTTACACAAACTGTTAAGTATTTCAGTGTTTGCTTTTTTAGGTGAGCAAGTGAATTGGTGCACAGTGAGTGTGTCCTGTGGCTTGCTAGTTTCTGGGAGCTCTTGTGATGGCACACAGGATTCCTCTACTGATGGCTTTTCCAGGAACTTTCATCAGTTCGAGAGTTACGGGCCGTGCCGGCTCATGTGCGCCCGTGGCTGCGCAGGGGCCGCCTGGGCAGGGCTCTCCGGCGTGCGCTGAGAGGCCCGGCAGCTCCGTGTCTTCATCCGTGGTTTTTCTCAGTATGGATTGAGTATGTCATCCACTGTCTATGTGCTCATGCGAGATAAGTTTGTACTTCAGCGTATGTGGAAGAGAGCAGCGATAGTGCTTCTAGAGAAAGGCCACTCCCGAGCAGGCCTCAGGACCAGCAAGGGGACGTGGACAGGGCCCCAGTGCAAGGCATGGGGCACACACCCTGCTATGTCATGAGCTCCTGTCACATCCCGAGCTCACCATGTCGCCTTCCAGGGAAGCCCACGTCTGCCCAGGCCTGGAGGGCAGCATGGTGAGAAGGAGGCAGCTCCACAGAGCAGGGCCTCCGCATGTCCTGCAACGGCAGATAAGCACAGCTCTGCCCTCTTCCCACGGGGGTGGAATAGACACAGGGCCTCCCCGTCTGGTCGGGCTGGTGAGGACCCGGCTCAGCCAGGAAAGCCCTTCCTTATCGACGCAGGAGTCCACAACAGTGAGCCGTGGTAAAGGTCTGTGCGCGTACGCTCCAAATAGGAACTTCATTAATGCTTGTGGGTAGAATCCGTGGCCTTCGACGCTCGCTACACAAGACAAGAAAAGCATTGATCCCTCCAACAAACATCTGCCCAGAGCTTGCTGTGCAAGGGGCGCTGAGGGTTTGGAGATGGCAATCGTTAACACTCCCAAGTCAAGATGCTCAGTCTGCAAACGTGTCCATGTGCTGTAACTGCTGTCACCAGAGCCGAACGAGGCATCACAAGCTTCTGGAGAAGACTGAGTTCGTGTGCGTGTGTGTACGATGCGGGGGAGGCTCTGGGAAGGCTCTCGGGAGTGGGTGACACAGGAGGCCAGTGTTGAGCGTCCTGGTAGCTGGGGGTGGGGGTAGGGAGTGGAAGAGTGTGTGCGAGGAGCAGCCGGTGGTTCCGAGCACCTGGGCAGGGAGCAGTAGAGAAGGAGCCAGAAAGGGAAGCCAACCAAGGCCTCGGATGCTGTGCCAAGAAGGCAGTGTGGGAGTCGGGGTGGGGGGCATCCACATGGGCAGTATGCTGCTCCAAGGGGTTTTGTTCTGTTTGTTCACCCAGCACAGGATCTCTTCTTTTAGGGGGTATTTTTTTGGCGGGGGGGGGGGTGCATGGCAAACATGTGAAAATGTCTATGTCAGTGGATTTTGCAGATGCAAAGTCTAAATACCAATAAACATGTACAGCATAAGCTGAATGCAGCAGGTGCATTTACAGAGCGTGGTCCCCACCAGTGAACCCACCACTGACCTAGCGGGGTGACTGACCCCATCTGCTAGGTGAAAGGAATGGTGAGAAACTACACTCATGAGTATTTGTCTTTCTCCTTTTTTTTTTTTTTAAAGATTTTATTTATTAAAAAAAATAAAGATTATATTTATTTACTCATGAGAGACACAGAGGCAGAGACACAGGCAGAGGGAGAAGCAGACTGCCCTGTGGGGAGCCCGATGCGGGACTCCATCCCAGACCTCTGGGATCACGCCCTGAGACAAAGGCAGATGCTCAACCACTGAGCCACCCAGGTGTCCCATGAGTATTTTTCTTTAAAAATGAGGGGAAATTAACTTTAGGGATATTCAAGACACCGAATGCTGGCACACCTGCTGGCCTGTGTGTCGGTGGCCACGCACCCTGATTCGGGGGCCAAGTTCTGAGACATGGTGGGCCTTCGCCTGCTGGTTTACTTTGAGCCTTGCACATGTCCTGGACTTGATGGATTCAGGATGTGATGGTTGTGTGCAATCAGAATGAACAAAATCATAGCCAAGGCTTTATGATACTTTGTAGAGATCTGGGAAGTGGCCGTGACTACCCTTAGCTATAGGGAGGTTCACTGGTTACCTGGAGACTTGGAACTTAAGGAAATACATATCTTCTTTCAAGAAAAGTTCCAGGGATCCCTGGGTGGCGCAGCGGTTTGGCGCCTGCCTTTGGCCCAGGGTGCGATCCTGGAGACCCAGGATCGAATCCCACGTCGGGCTCCCGGCACATGGAGCCTGCTTCTCCCTCTGCCTGTGTCTCTGGCTCTGTCTCTCCTTCTATCTCTCAAGAATGAATAAATAAATAAAATCTTAAAAAAAAAAAAGAAAAGTTCCAAATCTGGAGATCATTTCTCTTTCTCCACGACAACTGACTGCAGCAGTGGTGTGTCAGCTAGCTCATTTCTTTTAAGCCAACACACTCAAATCTGTCCCTTCAAGGAAAACGTGACGACAACGTATAAGAGCTGTGGCTTTTCAAAGTAACCTGTGCTAGGAAGGGAGCATGTAGGAGAGCGATGTTTAGAGCCAGGGTCACCCGGGGCAGCGCAGGGGCAGCGCCGGGTACACGCAGGCACACGCACACCCACACGCCAAGAGCGTCCAGAGCCAGAAGCTCCGCCCAGCCCGGCAGCCCCGAACATGTACCACCCCTCCCCACCCTACGATTCAGCACGGGAGCGGGAGTGAAGAGTGAAAGGCAAGTCCCCGGCTCAGAGCACCGTCTGGGTGGCCTCCCGAGGATCACGGTGTTTCCCTGCGACGCCGCCAGAACTGGGAACCGAAATAAAAAGAACCCAGAACCAGACCTTCCAACGAGGACTCCGGGTTCACCAAGACTTTATAAATGGGAAGTGGACTTGCTCAGCGTGGCTTTCTTTTAAAAACAGAAGATGGTATGGGTCGCCTGGCCAGCACAGTTGGTGGAGCACATGACTCCTGAGGTTGGGGTCCTGAGTTGGAGCCCCACGATGGGCATACAGATTATTAAAAAAAAATTAAAATAGGTCAGCCCAGGTGGCTCATCGGTTTAGCGCCGCCTTCAGCCCAGGGCGTGGTCCTGGGGTCCCAGGATCGAGTCCTGAGTCGAGCTCCCTGCACGGAGCCTGCTTCTCCCTCTGCCTGTGTCTCTGCCTCTCTCTCTGTCTGTGTCTCATGAATAAATAAATAAAATCTTTAAAAAATTAAATCAGCTTATGTTTTTATGACTGAGCTGGCAGCATTAACATGCTGAACAAATTTCATCGTGTCCACTTTGCCTCTCATCCCTTTAAAGGTATGTATTTGTGTCTGTCCCTGTGTCCATGACATTCAGGGCAGCGGTAGATGACTTTATTTTACAAATAAATAAATATGTAGGGGTGCAAATCCCAATCTTGTACACATGGCAGCATGCCAGAAAAAGCTTGAGGACGATGTATTTATGCAGGTGGCCCTTGCATGGATGAGGTGGGCAGAAATCCACAAGGCTTGGTCCCTGTCCGGGGCCCCAGGGCGCTGCGCTCAAGGCTGTGGTTCCTTGCATCCTGAAGCTCAGGCGGAGACCTGGTTTGCTGGCCTTGTGCTCAACACCACCACCCACCCTGTCCCGGGTTGGGGCAGCCATCTCTTTAGGATATACGGCTCTGAGTTAACAATGAAGCTCCTGGTAGGGGCTGGTGGGGTAGATTTTTAAGTAAAAAGTGTGGCCCAAGGGAAGCAATCAGGAGACAGTCCCACAAAAATCTGTGCCACCCCCTGCTTTCTTCACCCCTGCTGGAGCCTCGGTCTCACTGCTGTCCTGCTAGCTGTTCTGGCTCTGTAGGTGTAGGAAACGAGGTAATGAGGTGACTGAGGGTCCCCGGGGAGAGGTAACCATGGGTCTTCTGCAGCAAGCTCATTACTCAGCTCCTGCAAATGTACCTGTGTGCCCGCTGACTCCAAATCTCTGAGCCATTCAGGGGGACGAGTGCTGCCCAAGTCTCCCGGGACAGGGACTGACACACCTTACACTTTCCCAAGGGGGTCCGGGCCTCCTGGGGTTTTGTCTTCTTGGAAAATCAGTCCAGTCCAGCCCTGCTGTGAAGCAGCCACAGACAACCCCAGTTCAGGGGTTCTTAATTTTGGCTGCACAATGGAATCTTCTGGGGTGCTTTAACACAGAAAGTGACATCAGAGGCCCACCCCTAAAGATGCTGGGCTCTAGCCTGGGCATGGGACTCTTTCTGGGGTGATTCTAATGAGAAGCCAGGGTCGAGACCTTCCACTCTTGTTGAAAGCCACCCCTCCACCTCTGGACACCTGCAGCTCTTCTGATGTCTCGAGTGGTACTTGCCTCATTCTGTCTGATGTCTCAGTTACTTGCGAATAAATCATTCTCTTTAGCTCCATCCTAAGCTCCCCAAGAGCAGGGACCACATCCAATTCATCTTTCCATTATGGGCAGAGTCTTGCCCATCCTTCTCCCCAGGTTCTAGAATGTTTTCTTTCCTCTTTACCAACTCAACAGCAGATGAATCTACTGTCATCTTGGGAAGCAGGGCTGGAGAAGAGACAGTCAAGTGGGGAGTCTTCCCTGGGCCTCCCCAGTTGAGACTAAGTCAAAACAGGTTCCCATGGGACTGGTACATGCACTGGGTAAGGCTAGTGTCACTTAAAAAACCACCTGAGCTCATCGCTCTTTTTCCAAACAGCAGTCTCATCAGGATGATGGGAAATCGCCAGACAGGGAACCATGTCATCCTCTTAATCAGATATGATGACCAAGTGTGCAATTAAACAACAACAAAAAGATCTGCAAGGATTTAAAAAGAAAAGAGCTAGGGGATTCCTAGGGCATCCATTTTTACCTATTTTCCCTTTTTCTTATTTTTCCTTGATGTAAACTTTCTAAAGGAAAACAGCCTTGATCTTTTCAAGTTTACACAAGACAGCACCCAACCGTTCAGAATCAAATGACACAGCTGCTCAGAAGAAAAAAGCCAGCTTGACTCCTCTGCACCCTGCCCTCTTCCCTGCTCTGTCACAGGGTGTCGGCCACCCTTTCAACAAGCGTTTCTCCATCGCCTGTTATGTGCCTAGAGCCCAAGCCCTGATCAGACCGAGTCAGGGCAGTAAGTGGGCCCTCGGGTCATGAGACAAAGGGGTGGACAAACAGAAACCCGGGGTAAGGCAGTGGCTTTCATCAGGCCACATTCAAGGAAGTGAGAAGGGGCCCTCCTTCGTGCACCAAATGTGCACCAGCTGCACATCTGTCCTAAGCCCTAGTGCAGGAGCCAGCACCTGCCCTCTGGAAGCTACGCTGTAGCGTGTGAATGCCAATACCCCTTGTCAAGGCAAATTCGCACCACGTACCGACTGGCCACAGACCTCAGGGGTGACTGGGGCTGCTGCAGGCCTCTCCACCTGCAGGCGTCCCGCCTTCCTGTCCCCCACATAGCTCCCACCCAACCCTGGACCATGGCCCCCCGCCCCCCGCTCCCGGGAATGAGGGGTGGGCGCAGGGCGCGCTCCGGGGTGGGGAGGTACTCCCACCCAGCAGGGAATCTGCCCCAGGGATGAGCCAGCAGCATCCCCGCGGCCCAGCTCGGGTGCCCGGCCCGGGGGCTGCACCACCCCCGGCTGCGTCCACCCTCCCGGCTCGGCACAAAAGGGGCCGCGGCGCGTCCAACCCGGGGTCCGCGGAGGAAGTCGCCCACGGGGGGGCCACGCCCAGGGGCTGGGGCCGGGGGGAAGCCTGAGTCAGGGCGGCCTGGCGCTGCGGCCCCGCGAGGGGCACCTGCCGGGCGGGGCGCGGGGGCGCGCGCGGGGATGGGCGCGGGGGGCGCGCCGGCCGGGCGGGGGGCAGGGGGCGGCCGCGGGGCCAGCCGGGCGGGGGGGTGCGGCCCGGAGCCGCGAGCCCCGGGAGCGAGCGAGCGCGCGCGGCAGGTCCCGGCGGCACTCACCGACCCTCTCGCGGGGTCCCCTGCCTCGGGCCCGGCTGCGCTTGGTCTCGCGGCGGCGGCGGCAGCGGCAACGACGGGCGGTGCTGCCAGCGGCGGGGCCGCCGGGCGGGGAGGGGGCGCCTGAGACCGCCGCAGGCTGGCCGGCGGCTCGGGCTCCAGCAGGTGGCGCGCCGGCCGGCTCGCGCGTGCGCAGTGGGCCAGCCCTGCGGGTGCCCGGCCCGCCCGACGCCCCGCCCGACGCCCCTCCCCGCCCCGCCCCGCCCCGCCCCGCCCCGCCCCGCCCCAGCCTGCGCAGTGCCCGCGCGCCGTGCGGCCGGCAGGGGGCGCCAGACCCCGGGCAGGGCGAGGGCGGGAGGGGAGGGAGGGGCGGGGCGGGAGAGAAGGGGCAGGGCGGGGCAAGGAGGGGAGGGGCGGGGCGGCGTCCACCTGTACCTCGCTGCGGCTGGAGCAGGCGCGGGCTGTCCAGCCATTCCGCCCAGCGCTGTCCTGGTTTGGGCGCGGGCCCCTGTGTCGCGGAGGGAGGGCGACTGGCCCCCTGGATCCTGGCGCGGGCTGCCGGGGGCGAGGGTTGGTCGGGGGAGGCCCTGGGGGGTGCTGCAGGGAGGGTAGGGAACCTTCTAGAAAACGGCCGCGGAGCGGGCTGGGAGGCCCACCGTCCTGCGGCGTGTCCAGAGTCATGGGGCAGAGTTGACACGGGCGGGGAGGACTGAGGGTCATGACACCAGATTGGGGACACGTTAGCCAGAAGGTCGTGACTTCAGGTGGTGAAAATCAGAAACAAACGGAGACCAGCCTTGCGGGGGGGCGGGGGGGGGCGGGGAGGGAGGGTCCGCCGGAGGGCGAACTTGACCTGGATCGCGTCTTGCTCCTGCCTCTGGAGGTGAGAAGCAAAACGTCAACTACTGGCCAAGGTTGTAGAAGTGCAATATTGTAACTGAGCCGTGCAGAGCCGCCCGCGGCCCCGCGAGCTCCGTGCAACACACCCCCAAGCCTCCTTCCGTGCTCCCGCTCCGCAGACTGTCGTTTTGGTGCACAATGAATTTTTACTGATCACAACTTCAGTGATGCATTAGTTTTACTTTGGCTATCTTGAACCTTTCACAGGGTCAGGGTCACCACCGACGGGAGGGTCCCTTAGACGAGAGGAATACAGGTCAGGCTGGGGTCCCCGCGGAAGGGAGTGTCACCAGGCGGGGGCAGAGTCACCTGCTGCACAGAGGTCACGTGGCCGGGCAGGTGTCACCTGGGACCAGCGGTCCGAGGCCCGGCTGGGGTTATCTGGGGGAGGGGGCTGAAGTCGCGTGGCAGGGGCAGGGCGGGACTGGGCGCGAGGCCAACAGTCGCCGCGGGCCGGCCCACTCGGGTCCCCAACGCCCCGACTGAGCGCCGCCAGGAGCCTACGACTCAGGATCCTCCGCGGCAGAGGCGCACCTGCCCCTCGCCTGCTGCCCGGGGGGCGGGTGCTCCCCCCACACACCCCGCAGCTGTACAGGGGGCGCTTCCCCCCCACCCCGCAGCTGTCCAGGGGGCGCACCTGCGGCTCGGCGGTGTCAGTGCTCCCCCCAATCCCCCGCCCCACGGCAGTCAAGGGGCGGACCTGCTGCTCCACCTCACCTGGGACGCCACCTGCGACCAGCCCCACTCCGGCACCCCCGCGACCAGGACGCGACCGATGGAACCGTAAAGTAATGACCTGAGTTGGGAACCTTCTGTCCCAGCCACCCCAAGACCCTTCTGGATTAGCAATAGAGGGTCTCCCTACCTGTTACTCTCTGAGGTGGTGCCCTTTACTGCTTCTCTTCCCTCTGTCTCCCTCACCAGAAGGGGGGCTCCAGGAGGAGAGCACTTGGTCTACTTCGTGGCTACATCTCAGGGTCCAAGAGTGTCTGGCAGAGGGGAGGCACTTGGTAAATATTTGTTGAATTAAAGAGTCGGAAGACCCGGCTTCACATCTGGGCCTGACCCCTTACCTAGCTCAGGCTTGTCATTTTACCCTTCTGAGCTTCCATCTCCTATCCCTAAAATCAATGATAATAGTGCTAGTAATAATACCAAACAGAGATATTTTGTTTTGGGGTCAAATGAGAAAATGCATAAATGCCAAGGAAGTGGTAGTGCGTGAAGTACAGCGGGAGTTCCATAGCCTGGTCTCTGTAATGAGCAGACAAAAACAAACAAAACACCAAAAAACAAAAACAGAAAACCCAACTGGACACAATCACAATTGAGATGGAGGAGCAGATTATTAATGTACTGCCAGTATCTTATTTTTTTTTAATTTTTTTAAATTTTATTTATTTATGATAGTCACACACAGAGAGAGAGGCAGAGACACAGGCAGAGGGAGAAGCAGGCTCCATGCACCAAGAGCCTGATGTGGGATTCGATCCCGGGTCTCCAGGATCGCGCCCTGGGCCAAAGACAGGCACTAAACCGCTGCGCCACCCAGGGATCCCTGCCAGTATCTTAAAAACCCTCTCTCCCCATCATTGCTC
This sequence comes from Vulpes lagopus, assembly GCF_018345385.1. Lineage (NCBI taxonomy): Eukaryota > Metazoa > Chordata > Mammalia > Carnivora > Canidae > Vulpes > Vulpes lagopus. The sequence continues at coordinate 127,651,683 of NC_054826.1, read as the reverse complement.
CCAGACCACACCCCATCCCTCCCTCTCAACCCAGGTGTCTGCCCCGAGATTCTCTGAATCTGCTGAACAGCGTCTTCTTCCTCACTCAATCTTTTTTTCTTTCAAGAGCCAATTCTTGCCATTTCCAACTTAGACTGGTTACACTTGCAATTTTTTTCCAGCCCTTTCTACACCTGAAAGGGTTCTGCATGACCAAACCCGGGAAGAGAGCAGGCTGAGTTGGATTTCCCTGAGAAGGAATGTGAAGGAGGGTACGGGAAGAAGGACCATGTGCAGCAGGAGAGACACCTGCAGGGTACTAATTGACACCTTGGTTCTTGATCCTTGCTGTTAGGGTGCCTCCACGGTAATTATTACCAGTCATCGTAATTATGAACTGAGAGGGTGTAAGGCCCCTGGCGAAGGAAGACGTTCTGTGGGAAGATGCTAGGCTCTGGACACCTGTTCAGAAACCACTGCCATGGAGGCTGGGCCCTTCTGATGGATCCTCAAGATTCACTTTGCTGCTCAAGGCCCAGTAAACCTAGATATGCCACCTGATGTTCTCTCCCCAAGTCCCAGATGGGGGCCATAATTTGTTCAATGTCACACAGTAGAGGTGAGACTGGAGCCCAGGTGTCGGGGCGTTCAGGCTCCTGGACTCCCTGACAGGCTCTGGTATATAAATCACTCACATTCCCACAGCGTGAAAACATGCCGAGAAGTTATGTGGGATACTCTTTGGGGTTCCCGTAGCTCAGACACTTCTCAGGATCAATGGAAAAATTAAGGTGCATGGTGACACTCCTGAACTACAGCTCTACGAAAGGCAGTAAACCTTGTCATTGCAGAAGCTGGCTGACATAGACAGATATCTACTTACACGCCCGCTACGCATTTTAAAAATGGAACCAATATGTTAGCTCCTATTTCTTTTGCAGGGACACATTCTATCTCCCTATCCATCTGTACCTATCTATGCTTATATATGGACTTTTTTGTGCCCACGTCGGTGGTATTTAATGCTGGATTTTAGAATACAGCTTCTCTGATTGCTTCCATAGGAACAATCGGAGGCTTCATTCTAGACCAAGGGCTGTAACACACTCCTTCATTCAGTGATTCAGGGGCGTTACTATTATAGTGGACCTTGGGCCGTGCAGCCTCAAATTAAATCCTGGCTCTTAAGTGCCTCATGCGACGTCTTTATACCTCAGCGACTTTGTGTAAAGTGGGGAGCTCACAGTACTCACTTTGTAGGTAGCTGTGAAGATTTGAAGTATTGAAACATATGGAATACTTCAAAAAGTGCTTGGCGCTTAGCCAGGGCCCGGTTCCTAGTTTTTGGTTTTTGTTTTGTTTTGTGTTTTTTTGGTGGTGGGGGGGGGGAGATTTTGAGTAAAGCCTTCTATAATAATTTGTATGTAGGTTCTTGTGTAAAAAAATCTTCTGTGCATTTGAAAAAAATTCTCATTTTAGTTGGGTAAAACTTAGGAATAAGATCATGGAACCGTATGGAAGTATATGTTTAGCTTTATAAGAAGCTCTAAGAAACTGCCAAAATATTTTCCCACATGGCTGTATCGTTTTGCTTTGCAGGATATAAGAGTTCCAGTTGTTCTGTAACTTTGCCACCGCTTAAAGAAATTCTTTTCCCCCAACCATTCTAGTAGCTACGAAGTGGTATTTTATTGTGGCTTAAATATGCTTTTCCTAATGACTGATGATGCTGAGCATCTTTTCATGGGCTTATTCGCCATACATATATCCTTTTTGGTGCAGCATCTTTATAAATTGGGTGATAATTTTTAAAAAATATTTTATTTATGTATTCATGAGAGACCAAGAGAGAGGCAGAGACACAGGCAGAGGGAGAAGCAGGCTCCTCACAGGGAGCCCAATGCGGGACTTGATTCCAGAATCCCCGGGTCACGACCTGAGCCAAAGGCAGAGGCTCAACTGCTGAGCCACTCAGATGCCCCGGGTGCTAATTTTCTTACTGTTGAATTTTGAGAGTTGTATATGCCCTGGATATAGCTCCTTTGTCAGATAATCAATTTGCAAATATTTTTCCCCAGTCTATACCTTGTTTTCTCGGCCTGTTAATCTTTTTTTTTTTTTAAATATTTTATTTATTAATGAGAGACACAGAGAGATGCAGAGAGAGAAAGGCAGAGACACAGGCAGAGGGAGAAGCAGGCTCCATGCAGGGAGCCTGACGTGGGACTCGATCCCTGGTCTCCAGGATCAGGCCCTGGGCTGAAGTCGGCGCTAAACCGCTGAGCCACCTGGGCTGCCCTTGGCCTGTTAATCTTATGCAGAGAAAGAAGTTTCAATCTTAAGGAAGCCCAACTTACCCATTTTTCTTTTATGCTTTTCATGTCCTATCTCAGGCATCTTTGCTTGATCCAAGGTCACAGGGGTGTTCTCCTTTTTTTTTCCTAGAAGTTTTAGGGTTTTAGGTTTTGCACATAGGTCTGTGGTGTATTTTGAACTGATTTTGTATAATGGATTGAGGTATCGGTCAAAGTGGTTCCCCACCCCACCCCCATACGTGATTCCAGTTGTCCCACCACCCTCTGTTAAAACAATGATTTTTTTTTTTAATTGAATGGCACCTTTGTCAAAAATTGACCATATTTGTGAAGGTCTGTTTTTGAACTCTTCTATTCTGTTGGTCTGTGTGTGTATCTTTGATCTTTTATTAGTCTGGGCTATGGCACACTTTTTCTGTAAAGGGCCAGATAGCAAATGTTTTAGGCTTTGCATGCCAAGAAGCAAGATTCAAGGTATTAGACAAATACTTGTTATATGAGACTCGTTTCCAAAAAAAAATTTTTATTAGTCACTTTAATATAATTAAACATAATGTTTTTGCTTTTGCGATGTGTATCTACTCATGAGCACAATGGAGTTCTTTTTTTATTATAATTTTTTTTTAATTGTTTATTTATTTATGATAGTCACAGAGAGAGAGAGAGAGGCAGAGACACAGGCAGAGGGAGAAGCAGGCTCCATGCACCGGGAGCCCAACGTGGGATTCAATCCCGGGTCTCCAGGATCGCGCTCTGGGCCAAAGGCAGGCGCCAAACCACTGCATCACGCAGGGATCCCTCTTTTTTTTTTTTTTTTTTTAATAGGATAACATATTGCTTTGCCAGGGGTCAAAGATAGTGTTCCCTACCATCCAAATTTTTTATTTTATTTTATTATTTTTTTAAAGATTTATTTATTTATTTATTTATTTATTTATTTATTTATTTATTATAGACATAGAGAGAGAGAGGCAGAGACACAGGAGGAGGGAGAAGCAGGCTCCATGCCGGGAGCCCGACGTGGGACTCGATCCCGGGACTCCAGGATTGCGCCCTGGGCCAAAGGCAGGCGCTAAGCCGCTGAGCCACCCAGGGTCCCCCAATTTTAAATGTTCATCTGTTAATGTCAATGGGTAATGAGATTTTGTGTATCTCACCATGAATATGATTTCAACTGAGTGTCTTCATGACTTGAAAGGCATTGATGGAATTCTGTTAGATTCCTCTCTTGATACTTTGCCTTTAGCATGTCATTGCATTATAGATAAATTACAACAAATTGAGGGTGAGGTGGAAGCTCCTCAATTGCACAGATAAATGGATTTTGTTGTTTTTTAAGATTTTATTTATTTATTCATGAGACACAGAGAGAGAGAGAGAGGCAGAGACACAGGCAGAGGGAGAAGCAGGCTCCATGCAGGGGTCCAATGCAGGACTCGATCCCAGGACTCCAGCATCATCCCCTGGGCCAAAGTAGGCACCAAACCGCCAAGCCACCCAGGGATCCCCAATAAATGGATTTTGAAATATGAAAATTTCCTTTGCACATACACCAAGGTGTGGAAAATGCTGCTGGACCTGTAGTCTGAGCTCGGAAGATATACCTGCCTTCTGTGAATTTGTGTAGGAATGGAGATTTCACTTCTTGTTTTATCTTTTGGTAGCATGGGAAGTGCTTAACAGCAGCCCGCCAGTACGTGTGCTTCAAACAGTGTTGGCTGTCATCAAAATGACAGTACTGCGGGAAAAGTCTCACACAGAAGCACTGCGACAGCTAACTTCAAAGCTATCCAGTGCTCAGTCACAGTGGTTGGGGGAAGTTCTTCCAACCACTGAAAAGACTCAAAACCAGTCTCATTTGTAGGCTGGGCTGTAGTGGGCTACATTTGGCCCCTGAGTAGTTGGCCTGCCCATGCTTCAGCTAATACTATATTATCTTGACTAGTGTAGCATTAATGAAGTAGTACGTGTCATCCAGTTTTGTTCCTCTTTCAAAATGATTTTGGCTATTTTAGTCCCTTTGCCATTTCATATGGATTTTAAAGTCTGTTGGTTGGGCAGTCCCGGTGGTGCAGCGGTTTAGCGCCGCCTGCAGCCCGGAGTGTGATCCTGGAGACCTGGGATTGAGTCCCACGTCGGGGCTCCCTGCATGGAGCCTGCTTCTCCCTCTGCCTGTGTCTCTGCCTCTCTCTCTCTGAGTAAATAAATAAATAATCTTAAAAAAAATTTTGTTGGTTGATGCCTATTGATGATACCACGGAGATTTGGATTGGGTTTGTATTGATTCTAAAAATCAGTTTGGGAGAATTGATGTCTTAATACAGACTTCTCCAGTCCATGAGTATGGTATATCTTTCCACTTATTTCATTAAAAAAAAAAAACAAAAAACAAAAAACAACTTTCATTGGTGTTCTTTCATCTAGATTCTGCACATATTCTGTTGGATTTATTAATAAGTAGTTCATTTTATCAGTATTAGCACAAATGATACCTTGAAATAACTTTGGTTTTCCACGTGTTCCTTACTACTAGATAGAAATACAACTGATTTTTGTGTATTGACTTTGTCTCTGAGGACCTTGCTAAACTAATGTATTAGTTGCAGATTTTTTTTTTTTTTTTGGTAGACTTCTTGAGAAAACCATGACACCAGAGAGAAGAGACACCTTTCTTCTTGCCTTATTATTGTTTTTAACATATGTCTTTTTCATAATGTTTTTGTCTGGCTTTGGTATCAAGCTAATGCTGACCTCATAAAATGAGTTGGGAAATATCCCACTTCTATTTTGTGGAAGAGATTGTGTAGAATTAGTATTATTTCTTCCTTAAATGTTAGAATTTGACAATAAAATCATCTGAGGCAGAGTTTTCTTTCTTGGAATGTGTGTAACTATTAAATTAATTTCTTTATTTTTAAAAAAGATTTTAGTTATTCATTCATGAGAGACAGAGAAAGAGAGGCTGAGACACAGGCAGAGGAAGAAGCAGGCTCCATGCAGGGAGCCCAACGGGGGCCTGGATCCCTGGTCTCCAGGATCATGCCCTGGACTGAAGGTAGCGCTAAATCGCTGAGCCACGCGGGCTGCCCTATAATTTCTTGAGTAGACAGGGGACTATACAGGCTACCTATTTCTTTTTCTTTCTTTCTTTCTTTTTTTTTTTTAAAGATTTTATTTATTTATTCATGAGAGACAGAGAGAGGCAGAGACATAGCCAGAGGGAGAAGCAGGCTCCATGCAGGGAGCCCCGACGTGGGACTCGATCCCAGGTCTCCAGGATCACGTCCTGAGCCGAAGGCAGATGCTCAACCACTGAGCCACCCAGGTGTCCCATACCTATTTCTTTTTGAGTGAGTTTTGGTAGTTCATGTCTGTCAAGGAATTGGTTTCACCTAGGTTGTTGAACAAATAGGCATCAGTACTGTTGCTAATAATATTCAGTTATTTTGAAGTTTTTTTTTTTAAGATTTATTTATCCATGAGAGACATAGAGAGAGACAGAGACATAGGCAGAAGGAGAAGCAGGCTCTTCGCAGGGAACCGGATGCAGAACTTGATCCCAGATCCTGGGATCATGATCTGAGCCGAAGGCAGCCACCCAACCACTGAGCCACCCAGGCATCCCTGAAGGGTATTCTTTATCACATATCAAATTGCCATGTATACTTTGGTATATATATAGAGTCTTTTTTTTTTATTGAGTTGTTACTATCTGAGTGTGATATATTTTTTAGTTAATGAAATTATATAACAACAAATTTAAAAATTTGTTTAGTTTCTGGTTATTATCTGTCTCAGAATTTTCTTGCCTGATTTCACACTTTTGTGCTTATATGGACTTCTGAATCAGGTTTTTAAAAAAATCCTGTTGAAATCTTTATCGTAGGGATGCCTAAGTGGCTCAGCAGTTGAGTGTCTGCCTTCAGCTCAGGGCATGATTCTGGGGTCTTGAGACTGAGTCCTGCATCAGGCCCCTGCAGGGAGTCTGCTTCTCCCTCTATCTATGTCTCTGCTTCTCTCTCTGTGTCTCTCATGAACAAATAAATAAAATCTTTTTTTAAAAAGAAATCTTTATGGTAAAGTTTGCAGATTTATTTAGGAGAATTAATAATCTTCATATTGACTCTTCCTATGCAAAAATATGTCTCTCCAGGGACACCTGAATGGCTCAGTCAGTTGAGCATCCAACTCTTGATTTTGGCTCAGGTCATGATCTCAGGGTTGTGAGATCAAGCCCTGCCATGGGCTGGGCAGACAGCCTGCTTAAGATTCTCCCTTGGCCCCTCCACCCTTCCACCCTTACCCTGCTCACTCTCTGTCTTTAAATTTTTTAAGATTTATTCATTTATTTATTTGAGAGTGAAAGAGCAAGTGAGTGGGGGGAGGGGCAGAGGGAGTGAGAGAGAATCTTTTTTTAAAAATTTATTTATTCATGAGAGACACACACAGACAGAGACACAGGCAGAGGGAGAAGCAGGCTCCCTGTAGGGAGCCTGATGTGGAACTCGATCCCAGGACCCTGGGACCACAACCTGAGCTGAAGGCAGATGCTCACCGCTGACACCCCCCCCAGGTGTCCCCAATCCAAACTTTCTACTATAAAACAGTATCTGTGTTTCTGAGAAATTCAGAGTTCAGGGAACACATTACAGAAACCATTCTTTCTGCAGAAAAGGCTGTCACAGACTAGAGGTGGTGATGCATTCTCTACCAATGATCATTTTCAGGCCAGAATCTGTGGCATTTAAAAAACAATGTGTAAGTGCATCAGCACAGAAAGCGTGCATAGGATGACATTTGGCTTTCCTGTATTGGATTGTGATGACTTTTATTTTCCCAGATAATCAGGAAAGGAGGTACTGCCTCTCCTCCCTGTTGTCAACGGCAGGGCCATTAAGCTAGAGCATCACACATGCCATTAACATGCCTCACAGTGGGTGACAAAGATGCTAATGACCTCTAAGAAGATGGCCCAGCTGCATAACTGTGCGCACCTAGGCCCCTGAACTAGTTTAAACAGTTGTGGTGTGTGTGATAAAAAAAAAAAAAAATCACACAGGGGACCTGGGTGGCTCAGTTAGTTAAGCATCTGACTCTTGATTTCGGCTCAGGTCTCGATCTCGGGGCCGTGAGATGGAGCCCAGATTCAGGCTCCGTGCTCAGTGCAGAGTCAGCTTGACAGTCTCTGTCTCTCTGCCCCATCCCCTTGCTCCCTCTCTCTCTCTCTCCCAAATAAGTAAATAAATTATTTTTTAAAAATCGCACATATTGGGATCTCTGGGTGGCGCAGCGGTTTGGCGCCTGCCTTTGGCCCAGGGCGCGATCCTGGAGACGAATATATACTTTGGAATCGAATCCCACGTCGGGCTCCCGGTGCATGGAGCCTGCTTCTCCCTCTGCCTGTGTCTCTGCCTCTCTCTCTGTGACTATCATAAATAATTTAAAAAAACTAAAAAAATCGCACATGTTCCTAATGGATTTTTAATTTTTGTGGGCTTTAAATTTTCTGATTTAATCATGAAGGGGGCTTAGGGTTATGAATTTTCCTGCTGATGCAGTTTTGTTAAAACAGTTTTTTAAAAATCAGCGATCCCTGGATGGCTCAGCGGTTTGGCGCCTGCCTTTGGCCCAGGGCATGATCCTGGAGTCCCGGGTTTGAGTCCCACGTCACGCTCCCTGCATGGAGCCTGCTTCTCCCTCTGCCTGTGTCTCTGCCTTTCTCTCTTTCTGTCTTTCATGAATAAATAAATAACAAAATCTTTAAAAAAAACAGTTTTTAAAAAATAGATTTTAGGGGGATCTGGCTGGCTCAGTCAATAGAGCATGTGACCCTTGATCTCCGGGTTGTGGGTTTGAGCCCTGTGTTGTGTGTAGAGATGACTTAAAAATATTTAAAAAACATATTTTTTAAAAAGATTTTATTCATTTATTTATGATGCACAGAGAGAGAGAGAGAGAGGGAAGGAGGCAGAGACACAGGCAGAGGGAGAAGCAGGCTCCATGCAGGGAGCCCGACGTGGGACTCGATCCCAGGACTCCAGGATCACGCCCTGGGCTAAAGGCAGCATTAAACCACTGAGCCCCCCGGGCTGCACGGGGTCTGCCTTTCTCTTGGTGACTTGTAGATAGCTCTGCTCACTGGGTCTTCCGAGGAACACAAATCTTTCATTTTGATGTGGTTTTGTTTACCCAAGTGTTCTTTATGTTTAGTGGTTCGGAGTCGTGTTTAAGAAATCACTGCCTCCCTCAAGGTCACGGATACGCTTTCCTATTCCCTTTGCCCTTCCCATTTAGATCTTTCATCCAAAGTTGGTATTTTGTGTGCGGTGGGAGGCAGGAGTTGGATACCTGGTCTCCCACGGCGACAGCCGGCCAGCTCTGAGCCATCCGCCAGAAGGCCCCGCTGCCCTGTCCTGCCCTGTTGGCTCTGTTGTAAATCAGGTGACTGTGTACCTGTGGTCTCTTCCTGGACGTGTCTCATCTGTCAGTTTGGCTGCCCTTACGTGGGCAGCTTCTGATTCTCGTTTTCTACTGCGTGCTATCCTGTTTTCCTTTGTGCATGTTATTACCCTTTACTAGGCTTATTTGAAACTGCTGAATTCCAAGAAGATGAACTCTATTACTGTCTTTTTAAAAAAATTGTTATTACGTTATCTCCACATCCAGCATGGGGCTCGAACTCAGACCCTGAGACCAAGAGTTGCATGCTCCACCGGTGGAGCAGCCAAGCGCCCCTATTATGGACTGACCTTTTGATGATGGCATGTGCCCGGACACAGTGCCTTCAGCACATAGTTGCTAGTTGTTGTACGTTACAAACATTGAATTAAACCTTAGGAGGAACAGTCTACCTGCATTATCAGAAATCCTACAAGATGCTCAGTATGAAAACCTCCATCTACTCTAGTTTCCTTTTTTTTTCTCTTTGAAGATTTTGTTTATTTATTCATGAGAGACACACAGAGAGAGGCAGAGACACAGGCAGAGGGAGAAGCAAGCTCCATGTGGGGAGCCCCATGTGGGACTTGATCCTGGGACCCTGGAGTCACGACCTGAGCCAAAGGCAGATGCTAAACCGCTGAGCCAGCCAGGCGTCCCAATCTACTCTATTGTCCTGTCTCATTCCATTGAGCTATACGTGTGGTTGGAGAAAACCGTGTGTTCTGATGGTCTGAGTGTTTTTCTTTTATAATCTGTGATGGGCCTGTAATGAGCCAAAGTACCTCCTCATCTACATGGCACAGTTAAGGCTGGCAAATGCTAACACCAGCTTCTGAAGACCTAAATGTTGGGTGTTTGGGCAGATGGGTAATGTCCCCCCTCTGTCTTTCTCCCTTGTGTTAAGTTTTATGCCCATGCCCGTTGCCATGTGAGTCGCAGTGCCTCGCACTAGAGCAGACACAGCTGCCTTCCCTCTTGCCTTGATGTTGGAACGGTTAGCAAGTGTGGGGGGAAGATGCTTTAAATGCCTTCGTGTGGTTTGGGTTGGCCTCTTGCCATCCAACAACATGCTCCAGGTCGGAGGAGACTTGTAGAACAGCCCTGCATCCATCCACTCTAGCTGCCCCAACAAAATACGCCACACCGGGCGGCTTACACAGCACAAGTTTATTTTTCCAGTTCTGGAGGCTGAAAGTGCAAGATCCAGGTGCCCGCAAGGGTGGTTTTTCCTGCCATTTCAGTCCCTCTCCTGGGCGTGCAGGTGGCTTAAAGGGGGTGCTTCCCAGGGCTCGTCTTCTCATCGTGGTCTTCCCTCTGTGCCTGGCATCCCTGCTGCCTCTGGGCACCCACATCTCCTCAAACTGTCAGGACACGGTTAGGTCACCGCCACGGCCTCGTTTGGCCTTCGTGGCCTCTGTAAAGGTCCTGCCTCTAAAAACAGCCACAGGCTGAGGCCCTGGGGGTTAGGATTTCAACACAGCAGTTGGGTAGTGTGGAGAAGGGGGACACACGTTGGCCCATAATCAACCTAGAAGACGAGTCCAGCCAATCCCAGGAGACAGCAGAGCCACGAGTAGGAAATAAATACCTGTGGTTGGGGTTGTCAGACAAGAAGCCTGCAGCAATGGCCAATATAAAAGTGTCTTATAGTCACTCTTTTTTTATTTTTAAATGGAGGTGAAATTCACATCACATAATTAGACTTTTTAAAATGTATCTTCAGGGGAGTCTGGGGAGCCCATTTGGTTAAGTGTCTGACTCTTGGTTTCCGCTCAGATTGGGATTTCGGGGTCCTGGGATCGAGCCCCACATCAGGCTCCACACTCAGCGCAGAGTAGGCTTGTCCCTCTCTCTCCCTGCCCCACCCCACCCTCCCTCCCTCTCTCTCTTGTTTTATTAATTTGAGTCTTTTCTCTTGTTTTTAATGAGGCTGGCTAATGGTTTATCTATCTTATTAATTCTTTCAAAGGACCAACTCCTGGTTTTATTGATCTGTTCCACAGTTCTTCTGGTCTCAATTTCATTGAGTTCTGCTCGAATCTTTATTAACTGTCTTCTTCTGCTGGGTGTAGGTTTTATTTGCTGTTCTTTCTCCAGTTCCTTTAGGTGCAAGGTTAGCTTGTGTATTTGAGTTTTTTCCAGTTTTTTGAGGGATGCTTGTATTGCGATGTATTTCCCTCTCAGGACTGCTTTTGCTGTATCCCAAAGATTTGGAATTCTTTCTGATTAGTTTCCATGAATCTTTAATTCTTCTCTAATTTCCAGGTTGACCCTTTCATCTTTTAGTAGGATGGTCTATTAACCTTCACGTGTTTGAATTTCTTCCAAATTTCTTCTTGTGATTTAGTTCTAGTTTCAAAGCATTATGGTCTGAAAATATGCAGGGGACAATCCCAATCTTTTGGTATTTGTTGAGACCTTATTTGTGACCCAGTGTGTGGTCTATTCTGGAGAAAGTTCCATGTGCCCTCCCTCTCTCTCAAATAATTTTTTTAAAGATTTTATTTATTTATTCATGAGACACACACACACACACAGAGGCAGAGACACTGGCAGAGGGAGAAGCAGGCTCCATGCAGGGAGCTCAACGTGGGACTCGATCCCGGGTCTCCAGGATCAGGCCCTGGGCTGAAGGTGGCGCTAAACCACTGAGCCACCCGGGCTGCTCTCAAATAAGTTTTAAAAACTATTTTATTATTATTATTTTTAAAGATTTTGATTTTTATTTGAGAGAGAGAGTGAGAGAGCACAAGCAGGGGCAGAGGCAGACAGAGAGGGAGAAGCAGACTCCCCACTGTGTAGGGAGCCCAACACAGGACTCGATCCCAGGACCCCAGGATCATGACCTGAGCCGAAGGCAGAACGCTCAGCCTACTGAGCTGCCCAGGTGCCCCTAAAATAAATAAATCTTAAAAAAAAAATAACAAAGTGTACCTTCAGTGACGGTTAGTGTCAGAGAGTCTTTCACCTGAGGAAAATGCACCCGTTCTTCTTTCACCGACAGAAAACCATCTTTCTGGGTGAAAATCTCATAGTGCTGGTGGCTGAAAGCTAAAGCATGTGATACCCTGGGAAGCAAAGATTGGAGGGGAAGGAACCTGCTGCTCCGCCAGCGTGTCCTTCCTCACGAGCACGTCCCCCCACTGGCTGGGTGCCCTGTAACGCCTTGATTTAGGGGACCCACATTTACTGAGTGGTGAGCACGGGCTGGCCCTGCTCTTGAGTTTGGGGACTCGGTGGTAAAACTAAAAAATACACGCAAAAAAAAAAAAAAAGAAGAAGAAGCTTGTTTGGTGGTTTAAAAGGGTTAAAAAGAAAAATGAAAAAAAAAAAAAGAAAAAAGAAAAATGAACAGGGATGATTGGTGGCATTTCCGAAATTTTAGAGTGGCAAGGAAGGCCTCACTGAGAGGGTGGCGTCACGTGTGGATGATGCGCCAGGGAGGTGCGCGGGCTGTGGGCAGAAGCCCGGTCTGTCCCCTCTGGGTCACAAGCAGGCCTGTGGGGTGGGCGGGCACACGTGGGAGTGAGGGGAGCCAGGGAGAGCTTTCCTGTCCTCATCCTCCAGAGGCGTGGCTCCTGCTCTGAGGGGAGGGTTTGGGGCAGTGGAGCCACATGCACTGGCTGGTGGCTGGGCAGCGGGCTGGGCAGGTGCAGGCTGGCAGTATAGAGGCGATCATCAGAGTGTTCGTACACTTCACTCCCCACAGCCCAGGGAGGTCCCCGGCGGGGGAGGCAGCAGTGGGATGCTGGCAGGGCTGGGGGGGGGGGGCTGGTCAGCAACAAGGAGGGATCGATGCTCTGGAAGCTCCTAGGACGGGGGGCATTTTTGTGTGATGCCTGACGTTTGCCCCATTTGCTTCCCAGCCAGAGCTCACCCTCCTGATCAGCTGGAAACATGACATTGGGCAGGAATTTAAAACTTCTTCTTTGGAAGAATTTCATCTTGAAGGTGGGTGAGGTGCTCGGAGGGTCTCTGGGCATCTCCTGGGGAGGGACTGAATGCTGAAGTTACGTTGGGTTCTTTTTTTTTTTTTTTTTACGTTGGGTTCTAATAACGGTTTAAAGAAAAGAATCAGGGGCGCCCGGGTGGCTCAGTGGTTGGGCGTCTGCCTTCGGCCCAGGGTGTAATCCTGGAGACCTGGGATGGAGTCCTGCATTTGGCTCCCTGCATGGAGCCTGCTTCTCCCTCTGCCGGTGTCTCTGCCTCTCTCTCTCTCTCTCTCTCTCTGTGTCTCTCATGAATAAATAAATAATATCTTTAGAAAAAAATCAACCTTACTCGGAATGGGCCCCTTTCTGTAAATAAGGCCAGTTCCTCCCCAGAACTCTGCAAACTGTTGCTGTCAAAGCCGGCACCCCGTTCCTGGTTTCTCGCCGCCATGGACAAGTCAGACGGAGAGGCTTCTCGTTCATTCTCTTTGTTTTTTCTCTGTGTTGTTTTCTCTTTCGGAGGCTGTGCAGGGAGGCCGGGGGAAGGAAAGGGCTTTGCAAGTGGAAGCCTGGCCCGCGGGGACCTCACGCCTGTGTAGTGCTTTGGATCAGCACGCGCTTTCCGTTGTGTTGTAGAAGCGGAAGCCCCTGGTGACGATGCTGGAGGTCCTGGCCCCGCTGCTCTTCTCCGTGATCATCATGTACCTTCGCCTCAACAGTGTGCCCAGGGAAAGGCCTCCCATGAGCTACCTCGCCCTCAACGTCAGCCTCCTGCCCGACTTCCTCCGCCTTGCGGCGCAGAGCACATACCAGCTGGTCTACGTCCCTTCCCAGAGTGACACGCTGAAGGCTGTCACGGAAGTGGTGGCCAAGGCCTTCGAGGTCGAGTTTGAAGGTGGGGCACGAAGACGGGAAGGTGGGGGGCATTTCCAGAGAGTCGGGGCCTTCGTCGGAGGCCGCCGGCGGTGGTGATTCCCCACCGTGGTCTGGAGCCGCCGAGGCGGGTCCTCTGATGGCTGCAACCACAGCCCTGACAGCCGCCACCTCCTGCATCTCGCCGCCACCGGCCCGCCCTCACCCCTCTGCCAGCAGCTCTCAAGGCCCGAGGGGTCTGTCTCCCCGCGCCCACGGGCCCCCGCTGTGCCGACAGTCCCTGCGATGGGGGGAGCGGGGCTCCCCCCGGGGTCCGGGTTCTCAGCCCCAGAGCCCCGCTGGCTGCACTCACGGCCTTTGGTTCATGTTTCACCGCGTGGCCACGCTGGGCTTTCGGGGTGGTTCCCGTGGGGCTGCTGCCCCCCGAGGGCAGGAGACCGCAGCCGCCTTGCTCACCCCTGCCCTCCCACCTGACCGGCACAAGGCTGGCAGCTGAATTCACGCATTCAGCCAGACACAGTTTTTCAAAACGTGGAGTCCACAAAATGTGCGGTCATCTTCCAAAACTATTATAATTGTAGTGTGTGCTTTCATAAGGATATTCCAGTAATACAGTAAGGGACAACATGAAAAGAAAGGGCTGTCCTCTCCCTGCTCTGAGTGCCACTCCACACAGACAACCCTTTTTTTTTTTTTTTTTAAGATTTTATTTATTTATTCACAAGAGACAGAGGCAGAGACACAGGCAGAGGGAGAAGCAGGCTCCATGCACCGGGAACCCGACGTGGGATTCGATCCCGGGTCTCCAGGATCGTGCCCTGGGCCAAAGGCAGGCGCTAAACCGCTGCGCCACCCAGGGATCCCGGTTCCCAGGATTTTATTATGGACAGTTTGTTCCTCTTGTTTTCATCCTGGAGGATCAGGGGGTCTGCGTAGGTCTGGGCCACCAGGAGACCTTGGTCACCTCCACTTCATTGCTGCACGCCCCACCCTGGCTCTGCCCATAAGGAGGGCCAGTAACCCTCACTTGGAGGTGGGGCCATTATCTCTTACAAGACCTCCAAACCAGAGGTCTGGGCCCTTCAACTTATGTTTCCCAAAAGCTGACCTTAGCCCACCAATGACACCGTATCAAAATAAGGGCTGCTTATGGTAAAGATTGTTTTTGAGGTGTGGCAGCAAAATCCAATGCCCATAATTCTGGGGTCACAGCAGTGACGGCTCAGAGACAGGTCACAGTTGGTGAGGGGGGCTGTGTCTCCCAAGTGCTTTGAATCTAACCATCTCATACGTTCCAGATGATTAGAAGTGCAGAGAGGGCACCATTTCCTGAAGTGAGGCACATAGCAGAGAGGAGGTGACCCTACCATGCAGGAGTGTTGTATTGCATGTCCCCTGTTCTTCCATCTACTCAGGACATCTTTGCCCTGTTTCCTGATAAAAAGATGGCCATCACAGGCACAGGGGGGTCCATTGTGACTCTGCTCCTTCTACATGGCAGCATGTGGACACAATAGAGCCTGTCCTTCTCCTGTCTGTGTGTTGTCATGAATCATTAGCCACACCCCTCTGACTCCTCGGGGGTTCTGCACCTTCAGTCTTCCTGTCTCTTATGCCTGATGTCCACTGTGTTCTCATGTAGGATACAACCAGGAAGGCTTCCTGGCTATACAGCATGCCCTGGACAAGGCCATCATGCAGCACCATGCCCACAATGCGACCACCCGGATGTTTGAGGACCTCACAGTGCTTGTGAAGAGATTCCCCCATGGAGCCCACATCCAAGACAAGTTCTTGTTGATCCTTCAGAATGAGTTCCCTCTTTTGCTCATGCTCAGCTTCATCTGCATCGAGCTCATCATCATCAATTCTATTGCCCTGGAGAAAGAAAGAAAGATGAAGGTAACCTCACCGGACGTGGGATGCAGGCCTAGGGACAGTGTGGAAGCACTCATGAAAAATGACCAGAGTGGGAATGAGGCCAAGGCAGGGAGGAGGTTGCCTAGGTGTCGCCTCCAAGGTGGGTTGAAAGGGGGATGTTCTTTCATCATTTGACTTGCTTGCAATTCAGGCGACCCCATCTGTTGTTACGACAGGAGTCCTTGCTGTGGGCTCACCTGTGGCAGCTATTCAAGAAATGCTTACAGACTGACTCCCTGAGAAATGCACAGGAGGAGAATGACTCCCCAGGAGTCACTCCCTCTCTTGTTGCTGCAGCTAGGAGCACTCTCCAGGGAGCCCCAGCCCAACACAAGGCCGATCCCGAGAGCTTCTACTTTCTGCGCTCTGATGCCCACCCTCTATTTCCTCATCTTTTACTCTTTGTAGACAATCTACCTTCTCACTCTTTAATTTTCTTCTCCTTTGATTGATTCTTATGACTATGTACAGAAATAGCCTGCTGGTGGCTATCCAAGAGGGACCTGGCTTCACCTGACCCACCATGTCTGGTTTGCTCCATGTTCTTGAATGCACGGTGCAGTCTGATGGAGGTGGCCTGTGAGGCTGCCTCGGATGTCTCCACCCAATGGCTCTTCTGCTTTCCCTAGGAGTACATGTGCATTATGGGAGTGAACAACTGGCAACACTGGGCTGCCTGGTTCATCATGTTCTTCATTTCGACCCTCGTTGTCATCTCTTTCATGACCATCCTCTTCTGCATAGAGGTACATGTCTCCGGGCCCTTGGGATGTGCTCAGCCATGCAGAGGTGTGGGGGGTGGTGCTGAGATTCGGCATATGATGAGAGCACAGCTAGTGATGAGCACTTGGAAAGCCTCAGGTGGATGCGTGGTAGTACTTAATGAACTCCGGGGGGACCAGGCGCTGGACTGGGAGAGCCCTGCCCTCCCTCCGTTCCCAGGTCTGCGAGGACTAGACACGGGTGTGATCAATTTCATTAAGAAAGTGGAATTCCAAAAGATGTATTTCATAAATTCTAAAACATTACAAATTTTATACTCCACAGATGGCTGAAAACAGTTATTATAAAAGATGAGGACGATCTCTTAGGCCCATGCTACCTTGTTAAATTTTCTTTCTATGCTGTCATTGAAATCTGGCATTCCAATCTGCTAACTTTCATTTAATGATTAAATTATAATCCACCATGTGAATATATGAAAATTTACCTTCTAAATTACCAAAATTGGGGCACTTGGGATAAGGGAAGGCAAGAAAATCCAGACCACACGGCAAAATACATAAAACAAAGAAAATGCCCAGAAAGTATTAAAACGAGGAGACGACAGACTATAGTCATCTGTAATAGTGATAATGACAAATGGGATAAACTTTGTCATTAAAGCAAAAAAGATTCACCCTGGGTCAAAAATTGAATTTCATGAAACTCATGGTTTCTTAAAAAAAGATACATGGGCACAGCATCATTTGTAAATGGTCATGGATACTGGCTCAAAGTCTGCCTTAAAAAAAAAATCTGTTGTTTAATTTAGGAAAATCTTGTGAGTTTTTAAAAAATGTCTGCATTGTATATGGGTATTTCATGCTTTCTCTTTATTACTCCATGCAAAAACGACATGTGTCTATGACTGCTCCGTAGGTGCATGGTGTGGTGGTGTTCAGAAACAGTGATCCTAGCTTGATATTCGTTTTTCTACTGTGTTTTGCCACTGCCACGATTTTATTTGCATTCATGATCAGCACATTCTTCCAAAAAGGTGAGTCCTGATACAATTTTCTGTCAGGGAGGGTGTTTATGACTTCTGTTTGTGAAAGCACTGCTATTGAAGTCACCTACAGCATGAATGATCACTCCTCCAAAGCCAGGTTTTCACTTCTCCTCTGGCTACTTTAGCAATGGATTATTTCCATTCCTTGTTAAAGGCTTAGAGATCCACCTCCATGTATGTATGTTTTTATGCTTCATTTGGCATCTAAATGTCATTTCAAATGGCTACAAATGGGGTCAAGTCCCAACCAGGAAGGAAATGAGGGGTAAGCATCAGTTCAGATAGTTTTCCAGGTCTTGACTGTGGATTTGGGCACAATGGTAGGGTGGCTAAGATACCATAGTAAGACTGAAGTTCCTGGGTCTTTGGTCCTGTTGGGATGGGTGTTACTTCTAAAACTATTGGTAGAATCGATGAACTACTAGGAACAAAAATAACAGGAAATGGGGTCAAAGAGTGTGGGAGAATTAACTCCTGGTTCAAATAGAAGAGGTAGAGATAAAAACACTAGTGGAGGGTAGGTCCAACAGTTGGTGACAAAAGAAAAAAGGGCTTGGGCAGCCCAGGTGGCTCAGTGGTTTAGTGCCGCCTTCAGCCCAGGGCCTGATCCTGAGGACCCGGGATCAAGTCCCACGTTGAGCTCCCTGCATGGAGCCTGCTTCTCCCTCTGCCTGTGTCTCTGCCTCTTTCTCTCATGAATAAATAAATAAAATCTTAAAAAAAAAATAAGAAGAAGAAGAAAAGAGGAAGGGCTTTAGAGAACTTGGGGAAAAATCAAAATATGGTATAAATGAGGCCATGCAGTTTATTGCTTACATTTGTGAATATTTTACATCAATGTAATGTATTGTAATGTAATTACATTACAATGTAATGTAATTTTCTAATGTTCTAATATGTGGGCCCTGGCAAATACCAACTCTGCCAAGATGGGAGTGGGTTCTTGGGAGGTTGACTAGGCCTGAACACTGTCTCCTGATTCAAACTCTATACCGAGTTCCCCCACTATCCCTCAATTGTTCAGGGGCAAACATGGTGGGGGGGAGGGTCAAGTAAGAGAGTTATGTGGGGACCTTGGAACATGAGTATCAAAGGATGCTTGAAAGCTAAGGCTAACGTGGTGCTGAAGGTTGAAACCCAAAAAACTGAACTTGTGGTCAAGCATGAGAAATAAGCAGAGGGCTAGAAACAAAAAACAAAACCAATGAGGTCAGAAGCACAGTAAAGCAAGACCAGAGTGGAAAGCAAATAGCAGGTAAGAGTTTCAAGTGAAAGCAAAAATACACCACACAACTCAGAGTTTATGATCAATCGATTTTTGATGAGGCACCAAGACAATTCAACAGGCAAGGAATAGTCTTTTCAACAAAAGGTGATGGAATAGTGAGGTATCTACGTACACAGGAATGAAGTTGGACCTCTACATCACATCATACATAAAAATTCAAAGTGGATTATAAACTCAAATATAAGGGCTAAAACTACAAACCTTTAAAAGAAAATGTGGCCAAAAATCTTTGTGATCTTGGGCTAGATGGTGATTTCTTAGACATGACACCAATAGCATAGGTCATAAAAAGGAAAATTGATAAATTGGACTAAATCAATATTAAAAACTTTTGTACTTCAAAGTATACCATTAAGAAAGTGAAAAGATAACCCACAGGCTGGGAGAAAACATCTGCAAGTAATATATATCATAAGAGACTTGTATCCAGAATAAATAAAACTGAAAGCTAAAAAATAAGAACGCAGATATTTCAAACTCATTCTGTAGGCCAAGATTACCTTAATACCAAAGCCAGAAAAGACATCAGACCAATAAAATTACAGATCAGTATTCTTTCAGAATAGAGATGTAAAAATCCTCAACAAAATACTAGCAAACTAAATTCAATGGCACATTTAAATGATCACAGACCATCCAAAGGGGGATTTATACCAAGAATACAAGAATAATTCAACATACGAAAAACAGTATGGGGATCCCTGGGTGGCTCAGCAGTTTGGCGCCTGCCTTTGGCCCAGAGCATGATTCTGGAGTCCCGGGATCGAGTCCCACTCAGGCTCCCTGCATGTAGCCTGCTTCTCCTCTGCCTGTGTCTCTGCCTCTCTCTCTCCTTCTCTCTCATAAATAAAATCTTTAAAAAAAAGAAAAGCAGTAAATGTAATATACCACATGGATAGAATGAAGGAAAAAATTAACACAATTTTATTCACCTTTATTTTTTACTGATCTAGACTTTGAGAGGGTTTGATGTTCATTCTTCTTTAAATATTTGGTATAATTCACCAGTGAAACCAGATGGTGCTGGGATTTTCTTGGTTGGAACAGAATCTGAGAGATACACCTAGCATACTAACATACACATCACTGGAGTCCCAGAATAAGAAAAAAAAAAGAGAAAGAAAAAATGAAGAAAAATATTCAAAGAAATAATGACTGAGGTACCTGAGTGGCTCAGTGGTTGAGTGTCTACCTTCGTCTCAGGTCAGGATCCCGGTGTCCTGGGATCCAGTCTTCCATCAAGCTTCCTGCAGGGAGTCTGTTTCTCCCTCTGCCTGTGTCTCTGCCTCTCTCTGTGTGTCTCATGAATAAATAAATAAAATCTAAAAAAAAAAAAAAAAAAAAGAATGACTGAAATGCCCCAAATGTGATGAAAAACATGGATCTATAAACCAAAGAATCTCAGTGAACTCCAAGCAGGTTAAACTCAAAGAGATCCACACCAAGAGTCATTCAAATTGTCAAAACTCAAAGACATAAAGATCATTTTGAAAGCAGAAGAGGCTCCTCACATATAAGTGATCCTCGGTAAGATTAATAGCTTATTTCTCTTCAGAAACTATGAGGTCCAGAAGGTAATGAGATGGCATTTTAAATCTTGAGGGGGGAAAAAACTCAACCAAGAATTCTATATCTGGCAAAACTATCCCTTAAGAATGAAGACGAGAGGCACCTAGATGGCTCAGTGGTTGAACATCTGCTTTTGGGTTGGGACGTGATCCCTGGGACCTGGGATCAAATTCCATATCGGGCTCCCCTCAGGGAGCCTGCTTCTCCCTCTCCCTGTGTCTCTGCTTCTCTCTCTCTCTGTCTCTCATGAATAAATTAAAAATCTTAAAAAAAAAAAAAGAACGAAGACAAAATTGAGACATTTTCAGATAAACAGAAGTGGGGAGCGTTTATTACCAGAAGCCTGGCTAAAGGGGATTATTTGGGCAGAAATGAAAAGCCACAAGATAGCAACTCGAGGCCATAAGAAGAAACACAGACCACTGGTCAAGGTAACTTAAGCCAGTGTTTTTGTATTTATGGTTTGTAAGTCTTCTTCTCTTTCCTATATGATTTAAAAGGCAAAAGCATGAAAATATAAATCTGTGTTAGTGGGTGCTCGACATGTAAAGTTAGAATCTGTCTCAATGACAATTTAAAGGGGGAGGGGTAGAGATATATGTGAGCAAAGCGTATGCTAATGAAGGCCAATGATATCATTTAAGAGGCGAATTATTACACAGTTTTGACTTCTAAACATGCGTGTTACGTTCCTGTTGCCTCTAACAATCTACTGCATACTTCGTAGTTAAAAACAGCGCATATTCATTACCTTACAACCAAAGTCTAAAGTGCATTTCTCTGGGCTGTGTTCTTTCTGGAGACACGAGGGGAGAATGAGAACACTTCCCGATGCCTGTGTTCCCAGGCTCACGCTCCTTCCTTGGTCTTCACCGCTCTCTCCCCTTCCTTCACCTCTCCTCACTCTGGCACGCCTACCCCCTTTTGAGGGTGCTTGTGGTGACATCGGGTTCACCCAGACAATCCAGAATAATCTCCTCATCTCAAAATTCTTAACCTCCTCTGCAAAGTCCATCTGCTACGTAAAGCCATGAGGGTTCAGGAGTCAGGACTGGACATCCCTGGGAAGCCTTCATTCTGCCCACCACACCACGTAAACAACTGGGAAAATAGTGGGGGGGACAAAGGAAATTATAGAAGCAATTTCTAAGAATTGAAAACCAACAGAAATAAATGTTTTCAAGTTAGGGGCTTGAAAGTAATTACTTCACAAAGTAAGCAATTACCTCAACTGCCTTTAAAACATAGCATTTCAATTATATATCTCTTGTGACAGATATTTTAAGGATAAAGGAATGGCAGAGAAATCTTTAGCTGTGTTAGTATTCTCAGTATTTAGGAGTAGTGTTGGTATTATTTCTTTGAAAGTGATACAGTTACAGCAGAAGATAAAGCAAAACACATAGAAACCAAGAATTCAAGAGCAAGTCTATAAGAGACGAGATGCCAAAGATGTTAAGGAAAACCCTATAATCATAAATATCAATTAGAATTATTGGTATGAGCTCATCTTCTACGAATATATTTCTCATCATGATTCCTGAGAAGACCTAAAAACAGTGGCAGCCCAGGAGCGCTAGACACCTTAGTGGCCCTTGTGGCCTCTGAGGGCCTCTGCGCAGAACCAGGGCTCTGTGGGGGGACAGCTGATTTGAAGTCTGAGCTAGGGAACACTCGGTATGAGCTCTGGACATTGTGGACCACAGCGAGCAGGCTTCCAGAGACCAAGGGGATGATGTCTAAAGGATGAACGAGCCAACCTGAAGATGCTTCCGCTCACCTAAGACAGGGCATCTTGAGCATCAAAAAGAATAATGCTTGCAATGGGTTGAAACACGTAAGATGTAAAAATCCCGGATGATGTAAAAATCTGTGACTTATAACGGTGGCCCAGGAAACTCCCCACTGGTGAGCCCTGAAGGTTGCTAGGGCCGCCGTAACCCCTGTCCCACCACATGGCTGCAGGGGGAAGGTGCCCTCAGTTCAGATCACGCCTCTTCCCTCGCTGCCCAGGACACTCAGCCCCTTGCAGGAGGAGGGTGTCGCCGACTCACCAGAATCTTGACCCCAATCACCTCACTCCTGACCCCACAGCTCCCTGTGTACCCCTTCCCTCTTGCACTCGCCTCCTCCAGTAATTCATTGTCTGCTATCAGGACGCCTGATCCACTGGCCCTAACCTTGTCACCATCCATCAGCGTGAGCCTCACCAGCTTCCTCAGGGGCTCTGAGCCCATGGCCCATCCCCACTTTGACTCCTCTACACCATCAGCCCTGCACTGAATTCGTGTTGCAAATCCTCCACCCCGGTCCCACCAAGCTCCCCACCTACCCCGTGCCAACACCTGAGCTGCAGAGCTTGGCTGGAGAAAAACTCTCCCCGGTGTGGACTGGCCCTGGGGAGGCCCCCTGGCTACCACCTTGCAATGCACCCACGTCCCCTGGTCAGACCGTCCCCCGCCTCTCTGAGGCTGCAGTGTCCAACCTCCCCACTGCCCACCGACACCCGCAGCCTTTCTCCTTTCTCACTGAGGCCAACAGCTCTTGCTCCGGCCTCACGGGGCTGCTTTTGAATCTCTGTGTGGACCCTGACCTTAGCAAATCCACAGCCTGTGCCTCCGTTTCCCCTTCTGTGAAATGGGAAAATCACAGCATTTATACTTAGTTATGAGGATTAAATGGGATATTATGTGTAAAGAGCTGAGAACAGTCCTTGGTATATAGTAAGAGCTTAGTAAATGTCAGCAATTCCTAACACTTGTTACAGAAGAACCTGAAACTCAGAGAGAAGTCAGACAAGACTCAAGGTCAGGGGATCCCTGGGTGGCTCAGTGGTTTGGCGCCTGCCTTTGGCCCGGGGCTCGATCCTGGGGTCCCGGGATCGAGTCTCGCATCGGGCTCCCTTCGTGGAGCCTGCTTCTCCCTCTGCCTGTGTCTCTGCCTCTCTCTCTCTCTCTCTCTCTCTGTCTATCATAAATAAATAAATAAATAAATAAATAAATAAATAAATAAATAAATCTTAAAAAAAAAAAAAGACCCAAGGTCAGCTGTAGTGCAGAGCCAGGTTCGCGCAGGGCTGCCCAATGCCTAACGGGGCTCCTTCTCTGGTGGATGCAATCTTATGTCCCCGCTCTCTCGACTTCCTGAAATCACACCTGAGCTCATCTCCCACTGGCCGCGGCTCCCAATCTGGAGCTACCGCGCTGGCGCCTGCAGAGCCCGGAGTCCGTGACCTGTGGTTTACTAGCTCCATGAACCTGGGCCAATGTATTTCCCATGGCCAAGCCTCATTTTCCTCCTCTGTAAAAACAAGGAGGACATGAAGGGTCCCTGAGAGGCTGGTAGATGCTGTGCTGGCCTAGGGCCGTGTGACGGGCCGCTGTCCTGGAAGGAGAGGGTTTGTGGCGGGCCCTGGCGGGAAGGGGCTTGTGTCCCCTCATGCAGGGCTGATGGGCTCCTGTCCTGTTTTCCCGCAGCTCATGTAGCAACCGCTGCCGGAGGCATCATCTTCTTCTTCACCTACCTTCCGTACCTGTACCTGACTTTCAGCTACCCCCAGAGGACCTACTTCCAAAAAGTGGCCTTTTGTCTCCTCTCCAACATCGCCATGGCGCTAGGAGTCCGGCTAATCTCCTCCTTCGAGATCAGAGGTGAGCCCCCCATGTCCCCAGGGCAGCGGCCTGGAAGCTCTGCCCCTGCTCCCAGGCCAGGCCCACAGCCTTCCCAAGTGGCCCGTGCTGGTCCCCTCGGCGTCGCGAGCCCTTACCAGCGTCTGGCGAGCGCGGTGGGTCATAGGACGCAGTTCCCACCGGCAGCTCACGGCCTGGTTCGGGAGCCAAACTAAAGCGTATTAATGACTCAGGAAATTATAAGCCTACATAGTGACACATCTAAAAGACACAGATTCACCGCTTAGTTCAGCGAGCGCGTTTGGAACTTGACAGATCACGCAGGGCCATTTACCTCGGGGTCAGCGGGGGCACTGTCCCTCGGTGCTGGCCTACTGTCTTCGCAAGTCCCACCTTCGGAAGCGTACCTCCGCCTGTGCGTGTCTTACGTTCTGGGGTTGGAAGAATTCCTCAGAATGCCGACGACAGTCACTGCGGAATGTCGCAGCTAACCTACGAAGGCCGACGCCCGCTGAGCTCAGTGGACGCTCTGGGCGACGCTGTCCCACATCTCGGAGACACTGAGGTGGCCTGACGCGGACACTGCAGCGAGCATCTTCATGCGTCTTCACAACTCCGCGTTGGCTCCTATCACCAGAGTCCTGGTTCCGGACTAGGAAGGGTAGGTTCAGAGGGCAGGAATAGGACGCCAAGCCGGATCCAGTTGGCGGGTCCTCTTACCGCAACTGGGATGATTTCCAGTGACCTGGTCAGAGGCACCGTCTACCGGTTAGTGTCTTTGTGAAGTTAGGATGGTCTAAACAGGGTACGGCTGCTTAAAATATAATGAAGGGTGTGCAGTTGACTAGAAGGTTTTGCAGCTGAGTGGTTTTCCTTAACAAAGCATCGACGAGACCACACGTTACAAATAATCCTTTGAGGGGCTCCTGAGATGCTCAGTCAGTTAAGCACCTGCCTGCAGCTCAGGTCATGATCCCAGGGCCTGGGGACAGAGCCCTGCGTCGGGTCCGGTTCTCTGCTCAGTGGTGCGTCGGCTTCTCCTTCTCCCTCTGCCCCTCACTCCCCACCACTTGTGGTCTCATTCAAATAAATAAAAATCTTTTAAAAAAAAGAAAAAAAGTACAGGGGGAAGTAGATTTAAAATAGTATCTCTGATTCCTCATGTGTTAGGGAATGAATAGGGATGTTTATGGAGCCCGTGTGTTGAAAGCTGAGGCACCTGGGTTGCTTCGGCTGCTGACATCCTCTGGGGGAGAGGGGGAGCCAAGCTAGGCAGGGCTACATGCAGCCCTGACACCTTGGCCACTGGAGGAGCACTGGGCTGAGTGGCCGGGCCTCCGCCACTGCCACCCGCGGTCACTGGGTGTGGACCACCTGCAAGGGACAGGACCAGGATGAAGCTGAAGTCCTCAGCCCCGGCCCGGCCCAGCCTGGCCAGCAACGGAGGTGCCGGCTTTCTGGAAGGGGAGCAGGGAAGTCTCTCCTTGCATGTGTATCTGAGGCCCCATAGACCAGAGGGCCTTGGGGAAGGTGCCCTGGTGCCAACCGCATCATGGGAGAAAAAGCAAATGAGAAAACTGCCCCCAAGAACAGGTTAGAGGCTGGTTATCTGGAGGAGCTGCAGCCCAGGGTCACCCTGGAGCCTGTCCAGGGACCCTGGCGCAGGGACGTGATTTCAGGCGGTGCTGGGACAAGGGAAACCCCCACTCAGGCACCCGGCAGATGCACTTTCATCCCCATCGTGGTGAATCGCCACAGATGGGTTCTCAAGGGTAAAACACAGCACAGTAAAAAGCACCTGAAAACATAAGGAAATAAGCCACCGTGGATGAGAACCAACAGAAACAGGAGAAAGTAAAATAGATTCACAAAGTCCTCCTGTTTGGGGATCAAAACACAGATTATGAAACAATAATGCTCGGGAGGTGTGGTTTTTTTTTAAAGGCATCTTTGAAAATATGTGCAGGAATAAGGGTGAAATACCTCTTCTGGGAAATGCAAACTGCAACCAACCAAATAAAAAACTGAGTGGATAGGTTAACAGTCACTCTGAAACAGCCGAGGGACGGTTATGGGCTGGGAGTAGGTTAGAGGAAACGACGCAGGAGGCAGTGAAGAGAATGGAAAAGATGTTACAATGTGCAAGAGAGTTGAGAAAACATTCAGAGAAGAGCAAGGAGCAGAGGTTCTGAAGAGATGGGGCCCACATCTGTCGCCAGACTGGATTTCAGGAGGCCCAGCAAATCCCAGACAAGAGTAATAAGAAGAAATATACACCAGACGCACCAGCGTAAAAGTAAGCACCGAGGGGGCAGGAGGAAAATCTCACAAGAAGCCTGAGGAATTGGGGCACCAGGATGGCTCAGTGGTTGAGCATCTGCCTTTGGGTCAGGGTGTGATCCTGGGGTCCCAGGATCGAGTCTCACGTCGGGCTCCCTGCATGGAGCCTGCTTCTCCCTCTGCCTGTATCTCTGCCTCTCTCTCTGTGTCTCTCATGAATAAATAAATAATATATTTTAAATTTTTAATTAAAAAAATGAATGGTTTTTTTAAATTAAAAAATTTAAATTAAAATAAATAAATTTATTTTTTAATTAAAAATTTTTTTAAAAACTACTTTTCATCAGAGTGACCACAGGAGCCTGAACATAGGCTAGAGATTGACAAAGAGACTGAGAGAACAGGAAAGAAAGGCCCAAGTGGTGCTAGGGAGCAGTGGGGGTCAGGAGGTGGCATGAGAGCCCCTGGAGAACCTTCTGGGGGAAGAACCAGTGCACAGCATGCAGAAATCAATTTCAGCGTCAAAACCCTACAAAGCTTTCGGAGACGACACAGAAGAGGACACCCTGTCCTTGAGGCCGGAAAGATTCCTCATCAAGCAAGACACAAAATATAACCAACCACAAAGACAGATACATCTGACCTTCAGATGCCACAGACAGAATGGAGGACAGAGGCTGACAGACACACATCGAACCCACAGAACGCTCTCGTGTCCAGAGTACGTACAGAATTCCTACACATCAGTTAAATGTGAGGATTTGCAGTAAAGCGCGGGTCAGGGGGCTCGAGTAGGCACTCCGTGGAAGAGCGAATCCCAGCGGGCCACAGGTGCACACAAGCCAGGACACGACACGGGGACCCGGTTACGCGCTCGGGCCAAACCCTGCCAAGCCGCCGGAAAGTGAGCGACAGACAGGCTGTCTCAAAGGAACAGAAGCTGACAGACTTGATGGGGAGGAGACATTGCAAGAAATGCTGAGATCTTCAGGCAAAAAGAATAGCAGACCGAAGCGTGGATCTGCATGCAGCACTTAGGAGCACCAGGAATGGAAAATACTTTGTTTTTCATGGTTTTTGTACTGTTTTGTTTTGATTTGACTTTTTTTTTTTTTTTTTTTTTTGCTCTGAGAGGACTGAGTGTCTACAGCAAAAGCAGGAGGAACCTATAGCATCTAGAGCTCGTGCAGAAGATGTGGGGTGACAGTGGGGGTGGGGAGGCTGGGGAGACTCTGTGTAAGGTCCTCACAGGACCCACGAGGAGCTGAAACGTCATCTGATGACACACTCTGGTTAAAGACGAATACCGTAAACCCTGCAACAGCACTAGATGTATAAATAATAAATCAGCAGTGGAAATAAAATTGAATCATGCAAAGATTCTCTATGAATGCAAGAAAAAAAGAGGAAAGGAGGAGAGAAAGAACCAAAAGTTTGGAACAAATAGTAAAACGCTGGCAAGACGGTAGCTTTTCATCTGGAGCAGCAGTCATCACGAAACGTGAATGTCGCGCTGACCAATGGCAGGGAGGCGGCCAGCTTGGCTAAGAGGCCAGACCCAGCCAGATGCTGCCTGCAAACACCCCGCCAGGGGTGTGGGTGTGGGGTGTGCACGCTGGGGGTTTCTGGGGCAACTGGTGGCAGGGAGGGGGCAGGTCACCTGGACATTTCCTGTGGCTTGCCTGTTAAAGCTCCAGTTCACGCATCCACAGTAAATACCTAAGGTCACTCGGCAATCGCGCACCTGCCCAGGTGGGGAGGAGCTCTGCCCTCTGCCACCCGGACCCTGTGGACCTGCACTGGGTAGGGATGGACCTGGCTCTCGGGAGCTAAGTGTGCTCAGGGGCCACTGTGGCCTTGGAACCCGTCCCAGTCGGGCAAGGTCTGGTTGTTAGCTGCAGCGAAAGGCGATGCCCTGGGCCAGTACACAGAGAGACACAGGTCACGGGATCCCATGCCAGGAAGGGGCTCAGAGGTCGCCTCCCCCCCTCCCCCGAGCGGCAGCAGCTGCCCCCCACCAAAGGGTGTTGGAAGTGCAGGATCCCGGGGGCCCCCTGACACACCTGATGGGTGTGTGACACTAACACACCAGCCCATCCGCTGGCTCACCTGAAGTCCACTCAAACCTCTCTCGTGGTCACTGGTTCCCGCCCCCACCAGCCTGCCGGGTGGCAGCACACGCTCAGAACCTTGGATGCTTTAAATGACGAGTTTAGTCAACTTGCACTCAGATTAGACGCTTGGCATCACACAGGTTAGTCACCTCCCTACGTGTCCCGGAACTGGTCCCAGGCCCCTCCTCCACCCTGGGGCTGATGCTGCAGATACAGGGACGACTGAATCACAAGTGGGCCCCTCTCTGATCACAGCACGGATGCTCGCAGAGGGCACGTACCCCGGGGGGGCACGGAGCCTGCAGGGCAAGGAGGCGCCTGCGCCCACCTTGCTTCAAGAGAACCAGCCAGCGAGAGGCAGTGCGACGGGCACAGGGCATGGGGAAGACCCTTGGATGACCAGACTCCTCCTCCCGCCTCTCAGGGATCCTGAAAATGTTTTTTCTTGGGGAGAAACTCGTGGCGGTGGCTCTCCCCTCCGTTGCCTCGCGTTCGGCCCAGGCCAACAGTCCAGTCCCGTGGGTGGCCTGGGCACCTCCCATGCACTGACGTCGTGCCTCCTTCGGCTCAGGCACCGGCATGCAGTGGAAGCACGTGGGCGGCCTGAGCGGGGAGTTTAACTTCTCCCATGTGCTGGTGATGCTGGTCCTGGACTCCATCCTATACGGCCTGGTGGCCTGGTACGTGGAGGCCGTCCTCCCGGGGGAGTACGGCATCCCCAAGCCCTGGTACTTCTTTGTCATGGTGAGTACCAGCGCTCCTGTCCTACATACCATGTGACACCTTGTACAGCCCCACAACACCCTCACCCGTGTCAGTGTCCTGATCGAAACCTCGAGCCCCGGGAAATCCAAGTGGGCTCCTCTAGCCCGGATTCACCCCAAGCCCATCAGCTTGTGGTCGCCAAGGGAACACGATGACAAAGGAGTCTGCCTCCAACCCTTGCCCCCCGCTGGCGCCTGTGCAGAGAGGCTGCAAGCGTGTCTGCAATGTCCGGTGTGCCCATGCCTGTGCCAGGCCCTGCAAGTCCCCACGGGACACCACTGCCTCCTTCCCCTCTGGGCTGTTGTAGTCCTGACCCTCTCTGAGACCGTGTGACCCTGGGAGCCAGCAGGTGCAGCCTCCCGTGGCTGCACCCCCCACCATGAGTTCTCAGAGTTACTGCCTCCCGTGGTGACCACGTTGTCCTCACAAAGTGGAGCTCACCTGCGGATGCGGTGCTCCCGCAGCCCTGCCAGCGGCCCCGTCCCACCATTTGCAAGGCAGGTGGTCCTGTCAGAAGGGCACAGGTGGCCCCACTGGCCCTTCCAGGAGTGTGGAGAAGCGTCCACCCCACTATCTCTCCAGGCCTCGGCCAGGGGGCTGCCTGCCAACATGACGTCTTCCCCAGCTCACCGGGAGCCCGGGTGTGGGGCATGTCCTGTCGCTCGCTCCACCCTCAGGACCATGAGTTGTGGGCTCAAATGCAGCTCATTGGTAGTGAGTCCGTGAACAGGTTGCTAGACTTCTCCAGGCACCATTAGCTGTTTGGTACCAGGAAACACGGGGAGTTGGGGTTGGCGGGGTGGGGTGGAGGATTTATTTTACCCAAGTATTATGTTCCCAAAGAAGACGGTCGATTCACCCGAACACCTTAATGTAGTTGACTTTCTGTCTAGCCATCCCACTGGCAGAGACGGTCTTCATCCCTCACACGGTCAGTGCTAGACGTGGGGGACCCAGACAAAGCTTCGGAAAGCAAGTTCATTCAGGAAGAGCCTACCGATTTGGTGAAAGGGATTGAAATCCGACAGCTCTACAAGGTAGGAACTCACAAATCTCCTTTTAAGAATTTAAGAAATCACGTGTAGAGGCTTGTTTTATTCTGATAATAACCTGGTGGTTACAAGGTACATTCATTCCCGAGAGAGGCTTAGCTTCCTTCCGGGAGGGGATCCTTGAAATAGGAATCTAGCATCACGCGTCCCGTTTCCTGTCACGCAGTAAAGTGGGGGAGGACAGAGGGTCCGGATGATTCCGGCTGAAACACCTCCCACCCCCGGCCACGCCAGCACCGCTGCCTGGGGACCCCATGGAGCTCAGCTGTTTGGTGGCTGACGTCCATCCCCATGGTTTCCACATCCAGTCGCTCGGCCCGGCTTCCAGATGGGGAGGGCTTGGCTGTTGCCAGCGCTGGCTGAGCCTTTGCTGCGCGCTGAGCCCTGCGTGACTAAGCGCTCCTGGGGCAGGACGCCTGGACGTGAGCCCTGTGCCCTGGCGCATCCCACGGAGCAGCATTTCCCCTTTGGCACTTTCTGATCTTCAAATGCGATGAGTCCAAGGGAGAGGCGTGTCCGTGTCCGGACGCTGCAGCCTTGTCACACTTCGTGCCGCCCTCCTGTGGCTGTGGGCGCTGGGTGTGCGCGTTGGGGGGGTAGGTGTCACATGGGAGCCCAGGGACTCACGACGCGGCCGGGGGCTCCAGGTCCATCGCGAGCGGCCCCAGCAGCCAGGCTCGCCTGCGGCTTCCACGAGCAGGGATTTCCCTTGTGTTCACACACCTGCTGTCTGCAGACCCATGGTTCTGGCGGGAATTCTCAGCTGCTGGGCCACGTCAGGGCAAAGTGTGGCTCTAGAAGCAGGGAGCAGACTCCCCGCCAAGCTCTGAGCCCTTCGTCCTCGAGCTCTGGCCTCTGGGGCTCCAGGGAGAAGCCCCCGGGTTTGCACCCCCGTCAGGCTCCTCCGCAGCCCCATGCAGCTAAACCCTGGCGCCCTCCCAGATTCGCCTTGGATTCCCATGGGTGGACTGGAAATTCAAGTTCAGGGCGACTTGATGTGGTTCATAGATGCTTCAGGAACACCACATGCCCGCCATGTGAATTTTCCGCAGGTGTATCAGACGGGAAAGAGTAAGCATGTGGCAGTCAAAGGTCTGACCATGAACCTGTACCAGGGGCAGATCACCGTTCTGCTGGGACACAACGGGGCCGGCAAGACCACCACGTGCTGCATGCTCACAGGTACATGCGCCGGGCGGCTCTCCCCGAGGAAGAGCCCCTGCACTCCCCGCATGTGCTTCCATCTCCCCTCCTCGGATTTCACTGACGTCCGAATATGATGCTCTTGCTGTCTGTGTAGCACCTGGTTGTTCACGTGACCCGAACGAGGAAAAGGGAACCTTTGGGTCTTATGGTCAATCTGGGGAATTAGATCTCATTCGCCGTCATGGAGCTGTGAACACGGCCCCACACGTCTCTTCCCACCGGAGGGGCAGCGGCAGAGGGAGCGAGAACCCCAAGCAGACTCCCCGCTGAGCTCGCAGCCCCACTTGGGGGTCTGTCTCATGACCCTGGGATCCCGACCTGAGCCGAAACTAAGAGGAAACGCTCAACTGACTGAGCCACGCAGGCGCCCCGAATCTACTTACATTGATTTGGAGTAAGGAGATGCTTGGGGAAGAAGGCAACAGTCATACCTGTTCCGATTTGTAAAAAACTGCAAACCCCCTACTTAACCACGAGTGCGGGTTGAATAAATAAATGGCATGTATTCATAACGATGAAATCTTTTTAGCCTTCCCAAATTAAAATTTTATTAAAATAAATAAATTTTTATTTATTTATGATAGTCACACAGAGAGAGAGAGAGAGAGAGGCAGAGACACAGGCAGAGGGAGAAGCAGGCTCCATGCACCGGGAGCCCGACGTGGGATTCGATCCCGGGTCTCCAGGATCGCGCCCTGGGCCAAAGGCAGGCGCCAAACCGCTGCACCACCCAGATCAGTTTTGTGGATGTGAAGAAATGGCCTCAATTTTTCCTTTTTTGGGGGGGGGATGCCAGTTAAAAAAACAGAATTTAGTGCTTACTTCTTCAGCAGCACATACACTAAAAAAAACAAAAAAACAAAAAAACCCTGGAATCTGTATTTTCCCGTTTTTGCTAAAAACTTTAACCTTTGAGTCAGCGTGTGCATGAAGGAATCCACGATGCTATGCTGAACAGGGGTCGGGGGTCCAGGCTGGGAAAGTGTGCTTCGCTACACTTTCTTCTTTTAATTTTGTTGCAAATAGAGTTAAACTAAGGAGATGGAATAAAGGGTG
Organism: Vulpes lagopus; assembly: GCF_018345385.1. Classification (NCBI taxonomy): domain Eukaryota; kingdom Metazoa; phylum Chordata; class Mammalia; order Carnivora; family Canidae; genus Vulpes; species Vulpes lagopus. Next base: position 127,619,493 of record NC_054826.1, on the reverse strand, counting down.
AGAGTGCCCTGACGGCCCGGCTGTGAAGGCCCACACCTCCCCACGGGCACCCCGCATTCCCCGGGGCTTACTGGGAATCAGAGCCGCATCAGTCCTGGGTCTCAGTTCAGAATGGTTAGATGCCCCAGATACTGTCCCCCCAAACCACATTGCCCTTGTATCGCTTATCACCGTGTCTTTGCCTGACACATGCCTGTGTGTGTTGTACCCACCGAGGCAGGCCGGCACCCCTCAGAGGCAGGAGGCTCACGTCCTGTCTCTCCCGCCCCTGCACGTCCTCGTTCACCGTCACAGGGCTCACCCTCCTTAGATGTCACTGACCGTGACGTGCTTGCGAACACATGGAGGACGTCGTCGAGCCTTGGAAGCGCCACGTGCTCTGGCTGACGATGACCCTAGACTGTGCCTCCCGCTTGCTCCCAGGTGTCCTTGCTCCTTCCAGCGGATGGGTATATATCAACGGGTATGATATTTCCTGCGATGTGGCTCAGATCCGGAAGAGCATGGGCTGGTGCCCCCAGCACGATATCTTGTTCGATAACTTCACAGTAGCGGAGCATCTTTACTTCTATGCTCGGGTGAGTCTGGGGACGGCACACTGGGTCTCCTCTGCGTCTGTTCTTGGGGATGACAGTAAGACAGCCTGCAGCTCCCTGACCCAACCTCACAAGGTCTTGAGACTTTTTCTGGACACTATTCCCTAAACATTCAGGCAGGGGGAGAGGGCAAGGGTCACACTTTGATTATGAAGGATGCAAATCAGGACTAGCCCAAACGAGAGATGAGCAGGGTGAGGTCTGGGACAGTCCCAAATAGGAAACTCCCATGTCCTCTGGATGCATGCCCCCACTGGCACAGGACTGCATACTGGGGCGCTCACTTAACCTGCAAGTGCCCAGGTTTTCTTTCTTTTTTTTTTTTTAAAGATTTTATTTATTTATTCATGAGAGACATAGAGAGAGGCAGAGACACAGGCAGAAGGAAAAGCAGGAGGGGACACCTGGGTGGCTCAGTGGTTTGGCACCTGCCTTTGGCCCAGGGCGTGATCTTGGAGTCCCGGGATCGAGTCCCACGTCGGGCTCCTGGCATGGAGCCTGCTTCTTCCTCCTCCTGTGTCTCTGCTTCTCTCTCTCTCTCTCTCTATCATAAATCAATAAATATTAAAAAAAAAAAAAGGAGGAGAAGCAGGCTCCTTGCAGGGAGCCTGATGTGGGACTCAATCCCAGGACCCCAGGGTCATACCCTGGGCCTAAGGCAGGTGCTAAATCGCTGAGCCCCCCAGGTGTCCCAGTGTCCAGGTTTTCTTGGGGTTTCATCACATAGGCCCTAATGGTCAAATGATGGACGACATGGCTGAACTCCATCTGCAGCCTCTGCACACCTCACCCCTAGCAGGTCCTGAGTCAACCCGTTATGTCCGCTCAGGTGTGGCTGAGGGTATGACACAAATAACAAGGACACCCCCATCATCCCACGGATTTAGAGGCCCTTCTAGGAACTGGGGGCAGAGGTCAGCCACACCCTTCATCATGCCACACTTATGCAGAGTTTTCCCTGGGTGGAAGCTGCCCCGGGCCCCCAGGGTAACCCCACTCGGTCGTGATGCGTGACCCTTTAATATGCTATACTTAGTATTAATATGACATATACTCATGTGGTTCAAGATGCAAACGCCTCTTGTCCATCCCCTTCCCAAAAAGTAGTGAGAGTCTTGTGCCCAGTTTATGTACATCCTGGCACAATGCTCGCCGGACAGGGGCCCCCACCGGGAGGCGGGAGGGAGTCCGGGCACCAGGCAGGCACACTGATGGAGGAGCCGGCACCAAGGCCAGGCTCCTGGCAGCCCATCCCCCACCCCCGCCCCCACCGGGACCCTCTCCTGACTTCCCCACCCCCATTGTTGCAGCTGAAGGGCTTGTCCCGCCACAAGTGCCCTGAAGAAGTCCAGCGGATGCTGCACGTCCTGGCGCTGGAGGACAAGCGGGACGCCCTGAGCAAGTTCCTGAGCGAGGGCACGAAGCGCAAGCTCTCCATCGGCATCGCCCTCATAGCAGGCTCCAAGGTAGGTGGGCAGGAGGCCCGGGCCAGGGCTGGGCACCCGGGGTGGCTGCCCCCCACGGGCAGGGGCAGGCTGGAGACCCCCAGACACCCGCAGCGTGGCCACATGTGCACAGAACCAGAGCCTCCCGCGTAGCCAGCCCGGGCCGGGCCGCTCCTCCGCCCCCAGGTGCTGATGCTGGACGAGCCCACCTCGGGCATGGACGCCATCTCCAGGAGGGCCATCTGGGACCTCCTGCAGCAGCACAAGAGGGACCGCACCGTGCTGCTGACCACGCACTTCATGGATGAAGCTGACCTGCTGGGGGACCGCGTGGCCATCATGGCCAAGGGGGAGCTGCAATGCTGCGGGTCCTCGCTGTTCCTCAAGCAGAAATATGGTGAGCGGGGCAGGTGGGCAGTGGGGACAGGCCCTGTCCTGGGCGGGGGGGCTGCTGGCTTCCCCGGGGGGATGCTGAGGCCAGTGGAGGGGCTGGGACAGGAGGAGGCAGGGAAAGATCTGAGACCTGGGGTCAGGAGATCCGAGTCTGAGTCCCCTCTGCTGGTTTTGGCCTCTTCATCCCTGCGGCTGGGAGCTTTATCCTTTGCCTTCCCTTCCGACCTATAAAACGGACACTCAAGGAGCGAGCCAGTGTGGAGCACTCGCGCAGGTGTGGGCTGTTTCCACAAGTGCTGCCCCTGGTCTCCGGGACCCCGGGCCCTCTTGTGTCTCTGCTGCTTGGGGCGTGGATGCACCTCCACCGCCTCACTCCATCTCTGCCCACGGACCAGGTGTCCTCATCTGGGTTCCTGTGCTGGAAAATGAGTGTCTCTCCAGCCTGGACCCCTTCCTGAACTCCACATGCGTGTACCTGGAGTTTATTCCATGCCTGTGTGGACGCTGACAGGCTCTCTGGGACTTGTCCAAACCCTGGGCAGCCCGGTACCCCCCCGGACCCTGCTCTCTGCCACCGCACCCACTGCCCCCAGCACAGACAGCTCCCTTCTTCTACAAGCTTGGCCCAAACCTTAGAGGTGCCCCGATCCCATCAGTCCACAAACCTTGGGGGCCCTCCCTGACCCCCACCTCCACGCCCAGCTAGCACCCTGGCCAGGCATCCATCCCCTCCCGGCTTGTTGCGCTTGCTGGCTAACTCAGCCCACCCTCTGCCCCCAAAGAAGGTTTCACGGTCTTTGAAATGTTGTTTCAGGTGCTGGATATTATATGACTTTGGTGAAGAAACCTCATTGTAGCACAGAAAAGATTTCTCATCTGATTTATCAGCACATACCAAATGCGGTTTTGCAGTCCAGCACTGGAGAAGAATTAACATTTATTCTTCCTAAAAAGAACATCCACAGGTGCGGACCCCAGAGGACGGGAGTCCCCGTGTGCACGCTCACAGCTGGCTCCGCTGCCCCTCTCATCAGCAAGGCCTCTCTACTCTGCCAGGGTCTGGACCCCCAGGCCTCTGCTATCTCCTGGAAAGACAGCACACTCTAGCCAGAGCAGCACTTGAAAGTAACGGGGCTCTTATCATGTCCCCTCCTTCCTTTAAACCCCTCAATGGCCCCCAGCAGCCTTCAAGTTAAAGTCAAATTCTTTTTTTATAAAAAGATTTTATTTATTCACGAGAGACACAGAGAAAGAGGCAGAGACACAGGCAGAGGGAGAAGCAGGCTCCTGCGGGGAGGCCGATGCAGCACTCAGTCCCAGGACCCAGGATCACACCCTGGGCCAAAGGCAGATGCTCAACTGCTGAGCCACCCAGGTGTCCCAAAGTCAAATTCTTAAATGTGACTTTACAGACGCCCTTATTGGGTGGCTGAGCCAAGACGAACATCTGACCTGATTTTCCTCAATTATTCCAGACTTCAGAGTGGTTCCCACCACTCGCTACCACCTCCTCTCCCTCATGTGGTTCTCAGGGAGGAGTCTTAGCTCAACTTCGTGAGGAAGATGGGAGCCACCAAACAAGAAGTCCCCTTCACTCTCGTCACACATGTCTTCCTTCCTTCCATCTTTATAGCCAACGACGCGCCTCTCTTCCTGGTGGAGGCTTGCCCTTCTGCACCAGCTCCAGATCCTTCCATCTTGTCTTCTCAAAACCTCGCCTTCTGGACTCACCCTACTCATCCACACCATCAGAATCTCTCTCTACTGGGTCACTTCCAGGAGTGCACTAAGTCCCCACTGCCCTCCCCCAGCCCCTGGCACCCACCCTTATACTTTCTGGCTCCGTGATACGGGCTGCCCTCTGCTGCCATCATGCAGTATCTGTACTTTTGTGATTCACTTAGACCACTTAGTACAATGTCCTCAAGGTCCAGTGCTGTGGCATATTGCAGGATTTCCTTCCTTTTTAAGGCTGAATACTAGTCTATAACGCACACACGTGTGCACACACACCCCACATTGTGTTTATCCATTCATCTGTTAATGGACACTTGGGTTGCTGCCACATTTTAGCTGTGGTGGATAATGCTGAATAATGCTGCCACAAACACGGGTGTGCAAGTATCCCTTCAAGACTCTGCTTTTGATTCTTTGGGATATATTTACTCAGAAGGAAAAGTGCTGGGCCATATGGTAATTTTATTTTTAAAATTTTGAGGAACTGCCATGCTGTCTTCCACAGGGGCTGTACCATTTTACATTCCCTCCCACAGTATATAAGAATTCCAATTTATCCATAGCTCATCAATACCTGTTGTTTTCAGTTTTTTTTTTAAATTACTCACCAACCTAATGGGCATGAGGTAACTTTGTTTTGCATCTCCCCAATGATGAGTGATGTTAAGCATCTCTTCATGTGCTTATTCCATTTGTATGTCTTCTTTGGAGCAATGTCTACTATTGCCCATTAAAAAAAACCAAACTTTTATTTATTAAGTAATCTCTATTTATTTATTAAGTAATCTCAACGTGGGGCTTCAACTCATAACCCTGAGATCAAGAGGTGCATGCTCCTCTGACTGAGCCAGCCAGGCACCCCTCACGTCCTTTGCCCATTTTTTAAAAATTTTTTTAAATTTTTATTTATTTATGATAGTCACAGAGAGATAGAGAGAGAGGCAGAGACACAGGCAGAGGGAGAAGCAGGCTCCATGTACCGGGAGCCCGACGTGGGATTCGATCCCGGGTCTCCAGGATCACACCCTGGGCCAAAGGCAGGCGCCAAACCGCTGCGCCACCCAGGGATCCCCTTTTGCCCATTTTTGAATCAAGCTGTTTTCTATTGTTCTGGAGCTGTAGAACTTCTCTATATATTCTGGATATTAGTCCTTCATCAGATAACAGGATCTGCAAATATTTTCTCCCATTTAGTGGGTTGTCTTTTTACTCTGATGATAGTAAATTCCTGATGCACAAAATTTCTAAGTTGAATGAAGTCCAACCCATTTATTTTTTCTTTTGTTACTGTGCCCTTGATTTCACGTCCAAGAAATCATTGCCAGATCCCATGTTGTGGAGCTTCTGTGCCATATTTTCTTCTGAGAGTTGTATTATTTTAGGTCTTACATTTAGGTCCTTGATCTATTTTGAGTTCATTTTTGTATGTAGTGTTACATAGGGTCCAATGTCATGCTTTCACACGTGGATGTCCTGTTTCCACATCGGTTGAAAAGATTGTCCTTCCCTCATCAAATTCTTGGCACCTTTGTTGAAAATCATTTGACCATATGTGCGAGGGCTTATTTCTGGGCTCTCTGCTGTCTTCCATCAGTCTATGTGTCTGCCCTTATGCCAATAACACCTTGTTTGGATACTGTAGCTTCATAACAAGTTTTATTTTCAAGATTTTGTTTATTTATTCATAAGAGACACACACAGAGAGAGGCAGAGAGAGAAGCAGGCTCCATGCAGGGAGCCCGACATGGGACTTGATCCCAGGTCTACAGGATCACGCCCTGGGCTGAAGGTGGCGCTAAACTGCTGAGCCACCGGGGCTGCCCTGTAGCAAGTTTTGAAATCAAGGAAGTATCATTCTCTAGTTTTGTTCTTTTGCAAGATTGTTTTGGTTATTAAGGGTCCTTTGAGGTTCCATATGAATTTTAGGAAGGGTTTTTCTATTTCTGAAAAAAAAAAAAATCATTGCTTTTTTTGGTAGGGACTGTACTGAATCCGTTGAATGCTCTGGCTGGTATTGGCATTTGAACAACATCACATCTCCTAGTCCATGAACATGGGATGTGTTTCAGTGTATTTACGTCTTCTTTACTTCCCTTCAGCAATGTTTATAGCTTTCATTCTACAAGTCTTTCACTTCCTTAGGTTAACCCCTAAGTATTTTATTGTTTGGCGCTATGGTAAGTGGGGTTATTTTTGTTATTTCCTTTTTAGATTTGTTCACTGTATTTAGAAATGCAACTGATTTCTGCGTGTTGGCTCTCTATCCTGCTACTCTGCTGAACTCACATATTACTTCTCACAGCTTCATTGTAGCATCTGTAGAGTTTTCTACATATAAAATCACGTCATCTGCAAACACATAATTTCACTTCTTCCTCTCCACTCTGGATGCCTCTTACTTCTTTTTTCTTGCCTAACGGCTCTGACTATAATTTTCCGGGCCAGGCACATTAGGCAGATTCTGCAAGCTCAGATGCTGTGTCAGTGGGGAGGCAGATGCTGGGTCCTTTCCACTCTGCTGTCTTCCCGGCATCCTTGTCTCATATATGGCTCTCCGTCATGAGTCAGGCTCCTCAACACACAGCAGAAGGGATAAATTCGCACTTGATTACAGAAAGATACCTAGAAAATCCACAAACATTTGGAAACTCAACTTCTGAACACTTCTGAACAGCTTATGGGTCAAAGAGAAATTAGAAACAGTTTAGAATTGTACAATGATGAAGACACAACAGATCCAAAATGTTCAGATGCTGCTAGAGTGGTGCCCGAAGGGAAAAATATAGCCCCAAAACACTTATGTTAGGAAAGAAGAAAGCCTCAAGGCCAGTGGCCTGAGTTTCCAGCTGAGGGAGGCAGAAAAAGCAGAGAGAATGTTAAATGCAGAGTACAGAGAAGAAAAGAAATAATAAATATGAAGAGAACAAATGGTGGAATAAGAAACAAAAACATTGAGGGTAAAAAATAGCCAGACATGATTTATTACAATATCAATAAAAATGATTAAGCCCCCGCCTAAGCCATTAAGGAGAAAAAGAAGAAATACAAGAACAGCATGAGGAATGAGCAAACCACCATGCACACCCAGCACAGAGTTAGGATAATGAGAAAGAACCACAAATTGGAGACTTAATGGGCTAAACTGTTTAGAATGTAGATAAAACAGGCTGATTTCTTGAAAAACACAACCTACTCCAACTGACACACAGTGAAAGAGAAGAATCTGAATAACCACGCATCTACTAATGAAATTGAATTTGCAATGACAAACGTTACCACAAAGAGGATTCCAGTCCCCATCAGTCACTGAGGAAATAACCTCAATCTTTCGGGAAATAGAGAAGGAAGCAGCCCCCAAGTCATGGGCGGGGTGGGGGGGGCAGCGGGCCTGTGATACCAACAACCAGAACATGAACGTAAACACAATGTCATTAGCAAAATAGGAACGGGTCGAATGGACTTAAGTGGGGGCCCAGGAGGGCTTGGAACCCAGGTCGGGGCTGCGGTGGGATTTCTGGAAGACTGGGCACAGCCGGGACGTGGACCGGAGCATCTGCCGAGTCCTCCAGGGCCTGGGGCTCCACGGGCCGGGGCCCTCGGGGAAGCAAGAAACCGAGCAGAGCCTGCGGGTCCCCAGACCCATCACCTGCGTCCAAATGTCGATCAAGAGAGGAACCAACACCCTGACTGCGGCGTATTCCTTCGTGGAACACCCCCCCACCCCGACGAGAGGACCTCGGCACGGCAGCGGCCTGCTGAGCCTCCCGCCCAGTGGCTGGGTGAGCTAGACACGAGGGGAGGCCACGCGCTCTGCTGCCGGGCCCGGGCAGCACAGGACAGGAGCCGGGCAGGGTGGTGGCAGGAGGCACGACACTGGTCGTGTGCGGGCAGGAGACGAGTCACCTGGAGGGGGCGGAGAGCACCCTGTGGGGTGCTGGAGAGGCCTGCCCCACCGTGGGTGACAGCACGGCATCGCCCTGCCACCCGCGAGCATGATTTCGTCAACTGCAGCTGAGCGAGCCTGCGAACACTCAACGCCCCAACACCCCCCCAGTTCGGGAGGGGAGAGACCCGGAGGCATGCGAGAACTAGCCCGGGGGAGCAGTAGTGGGCGTCAACCCGGCACCATGCAGCGCGGGCTCCTCCCTGAGGCCGAGGCCGGGTGGCAGGTGGCAGGTGGCAGGTGGCGGGTGCGCCCCGGGCTGCGCTCAGCGTCGCTCCACTCGGCTGCTAGAAGGCAATGGAAGGCGTGCAGAGGGGGGTGCGAGGAGAGGGGCGCTGCTGGGTGCACGCCCCTCTCGGTGTCCACTCGGCACTGCAGTGTCTGCAGGGCGAGCCGAGCCCCCACCCCCCACATTGCCCCCTGGCTGGGCCTGGCCACAGCAGCACGTGCACACGGGAGGGCTTGATTGGCTCCGGGCTCTCAGGGAGCACCGCACAAACCGTGAGGAAAGCTGCATCGTTCACGAGGCCTATGCGAGAGTCATTGCCCCAGAAACGTTTGGGAGTAAATCTATCCCCCCGCTGTCCCGGTGCAGAGTGCTGACCTCGGGAGCCCCAAAGCCGAGCACTTGATGCGGCCCGGCTATCTCCCCGGGAAGCGCCCGTGGGGGGCTCCCCTGCACCTGCGGGGAGACAACCGCTCTTCCCTCGCAGGTTCGCATGTCTCTTCACGGAGCTGGAGCGGCGGCAAGTGGAGCTGGGGGTCGCCAGCTTCGGGGCGGCGGTCACCACCATGGAGGAGGTGTTCGTCCGGTAAGGGGGGGCCGACACCACACAGCCCAGGGTCTGGCGGCCAGGGGGCTCCCATGGGTCCCACGTCCAACCCGGGTGCGGGGCTCGGGTCCGACCCTCACCGGCCCCCCCCCCCCCCCCCCCCCCCCCCCCCCCGCCGAGGACTCGCAGTGAGAGGGACACTGCCAGGCAGAGCGCTGAATCCACCGCCCTTTCCAGGGGCGACAAAGCAAACCAAGCGACACGGTGTCCCCTGGGATGCCGTCGGCGACCGTGAGTAACGGGTGGCTCTCACGGTCAGGAAGGCTCACGGCCTCAGGCTCACGGCTGCCTGACAGAGCCAGCGAGCTTTGAGCCACCCTCGAGGAAGGCCTTCCTCGTGTCGGGGTGCTCAGGGGGCCCCCAGGAGGCCACACGAGCCCAGACACGAGCCCAGACAGCGACAGCTGCTCTGGCCATACCTGGAACATGTAGGCTGTTACAAGTGTTATTAATGACACATTAAAGCTCATATTTTATTTTTTTCTGCTAGTCCACATAGCTTTTTCTCTCCCCCTTTTCGGTTATTTTTCCTCATTCTGTATTTTTTTTTTCTCCCTCATGCTAGTTGGAGATTACACATTCTTACGGTATCACATTAGTGGTCAGAGTAGACACTAAGACACACGTATGGAATTTATCAAAGTGCCAAGTGAAGTAATATATTCACTCCACTCCTGGACAATGCTGAGACCCTGGGACACACACACACCTCACCATCACCAACCTGTATACATTGTATTTTTTAAAGATGTTATTTATTTACTCGAGAGTAAAAGAGACAGAGAAAGCATGAGTGGGCAGGGGCAGAGGCAGAGGGAGAAGCAGGCTCCCCAGTGAGCAGGGGGCCCGACATGGGGCTCCATCCTAGGACCCTGAGATCATGACCTGAGCCGAAGGCAGACGCTAGACCAACTGAGCCACCCAGGCGCCCGCCCCTATATTGTATATTTTAATTCTCTCTCTCTTTTTTTTTTTCTGTGTCACTGAGCACTCATATTCCAGAGGAGAGGGACAGTGCTTAATTTATTTTTTTTAAATTTTTTATTTATTTATGATAGTCACAGAGAGAGACAGAGAGGCAGAGGGAGAAGCAGGCAGAGGGAGAAGCAGGCTCCATGCACCGGGAGCCCGACGTGGGATTCGATCCCGGGTCTCCAGGATCGTGCCCTGGGCCAAAGGCAGGCGCCAAACCGCTGCGCCACCCAGGGATCCCTAATTCTCTCTTTTTTCAACTTCACAAACCTGTATTATTGTTGTTCGAGAATGCCAGTGGTCACTTATACTCATGCGCATAAACACCTGTCTCTGCATCCCTTCCTCTCACGTCTCAGATGAGACTGTCCTCCTGCCCATAGCTCCTCACAGCACCCATTAGTGTTTTTATGCAGGTGCCAAACACATTATGTTTTTGTTTTGTTTTGTTTTGTTTTTAAGATTTTGTTTATTTATTCGTGAGAGACACACAGAGAGAGGCAGAGACACAGGCAGGGGGAGAAGCAGGCTCCCTGTGGGGAGCCCGACGTGGGACTTGATCCTGGATCCCAGGATCACAACCTGAACTGAAGGCAGATGTTTAACTGCTAAGCCACCCAGGCGTCCCTGAGGCTCATTTTCTTGCACATGGGTATCCAGTCATGATGGAACCTTTTGGGGGAAGAGACTTCCTTCCACACTGAATTGTTTTCACACCTTCACCAAAAATCAATCGAATGTGTATGGCAATTTCTACATTTCCTATTCTGTTCCACTGAACAGTTGTCTGTCCCATGCCAGTCCCTCACCATTGGGGTTCCTGTGGCTTTGTGGGATGTCTAGAAGTTAGGTAGTAGATGGTTCCTTCAGGTCTATTTTTTTCAAGATTGTTTTGGCCGTTATGGGTTGTTTGTGTTAACATGTAAATTTAAATATAAACTCATCAGATTCTATTTTGAAAAAAGGACCTCCACTGGTTACAACAGATCCACCACACTAATTGCAAGCCGTTAACAATAGGGAAAACGAGGGAACGGGGTGTGTGTGAGCGAAGCAGGGGTAGAATGAGTAGATGGGAACTCTGTTTTCTGCTCAGTTTTGCTGTAAACCTAAAACTGTCTAAACTATAAAGTATTTTTTTTTAACCTGCAGGGACTATGACTGGTACTAAGTTGAATCTACAAATTAATTTAGGGAGAATGGACATCTTTCAAACATTCATCCTTCCAATCTAAAAGTATCACACGTAGCTTCGTTTATTTGGGAGGTCATTTCTCATTTTTATCAGCCATGTTTTGCAGTTTCCAGACGTTCTGCATTGTCTTTGGCTAAACTTACTCCGAAGTACTTCATATTTTCTGAAGCTATGGAAATGGGTTTCTAAATTTAGCTTCTAATCACTTGTTGCAGATCTAGAAATCATTTTTGTATGTTATATGTCTAGAGACTTTATTTAACTCGTTAGTTCAGACAGTCTGGGGTTGACTTCCTTAGTATTTTCTGTATGACCCTCCCGTCAGGTAAAGACAGTTTTACTTCCAATTTTCCAGTCTTTATGCCTTTAACTGGCTCATCTCACTAGTAGGGTCTGTAGCATAATGCCGACTAGAAGCAGAGAGGAGGGATGTCCTCTCCTGGTTAGGGGAAGCGTTTTATCACGGCCAGCGGTTCCTTCTACGTCCTTCGACTTTACTCTGCCGGTTTGCAGCCACACAGATATACGTGTACATATACATACAGCCGCGTAACACAGGTATGTGTATGTATGGGGACATACATTTCCCTCTGAGTTTTGCTTGCCTGAATTTCAGTTTTTGAGTATGTAGTATTTTCATTACCAGTCAGTGAGAAATTTGCTTAGTTTTCCATTGTGGTTTCCACTCTGACCTGTGGCTTACTGAGAACTGTTTCTTAATTTCCAAATTCAGGGATCCCTGGGTAGCACAGCGGTTTGGCGCCTGCCTTTGGCCCAGGGCGCGATCCTGGAGATCCGGGATCGAATCCCACGTCAGGCTCCCGGTGCATGGAGCCTGCTTCTCCCTCTGCCTGTGTCTCTGCCTCTCTCTCTCTCTCACTGTGTTCCTATCATAAATAAATAAAAATTAAAAAAAAAATTTCCAAATTCATGGAGATTTTTGAAAAACCTGCTTTCTTGTTTTCTTGTGCCTTGTCTGTTTTGCTAATGGACTTGATTTCTGGCCTGATTTCACTCTGGTTCTGGTATGTCTCTGTCGAGCCTCCTTCCTTCAAAATGCTTGTCTGTGGCTCAGCTTATATTCTGTTTTCATAAAATTTCCTAGGTTCTTGAAAGAACATGCATTCTTCAGTTGTTAGGGGCAGTCTTTTGTATATAGCAATTAGGTCTTCAGTGTCTTTAAAAAAAATTATCTGTACTCCGTTAGGCATCCAATTCCTGGTTTCAGCTTAGGTCATGATCTAGAGGTCATGAGATTGAGCCTGCATTGGGCTTCACACTTGGCATGGAGTCTGCTCATCCCTCTCTGTCCCCCTCTGCCCCTCACTCTGCTCTCTCTCTCTCTCAAATAAATACATAGATAAATAAATAAATAAAATCTAAATTAAAAAGCTAGAACTTAAAAAAAAAAAAAGAAGTTAGTCACTAGGTCCAGCTCACAATCAAGGGGAGGAGATTAACACAAGCAACAAAAGCAAAAATACACGTGGGACTGTATCAAATTAAAAAGCTTCTGAAGAGCGTACACACACACCAGCCCCATAAAAGAATAGTACTCAGTCATTAGAAAGAAGGAAAATACTATTATTCTCAGTGACACAGACATGAGGGCATTACACTCCGTGAATAAGTCAGACAGAAGAAAAACAAATACGGTGTGGACTCACTTACCTGTGGAGTCTAAAGACACACCCCTGGAAAGAGAACAGACCTGTGGTCACGGCGGGGGGGATGGGCAGGTGAAGCACAAACTTCCAATTCCAAGACGAGTTAAGTTCTGGAGATGTCACGTGCGGACCGGCAACTGTCATTAACGGTACTGTATTGTGTATCTGACAGTTGTTAAGAGAGTGAGTCTTTTTTTTTTTAAGATTTTATTTATTTATTCATGAGAGACACAGAGAGGAAGAGAGGCAGAGGGAGAAGCAGGCTCCACGCAGGGAGCCCAACGTGGGACTCGATCCCAGGACCCCAGGATCATGCCCTGGGCCCAAGGCAGATGCTAAACCACTGAGCCACCCAGGCGTCCCCTAAGAGAGTGAATCTTAAAAGTTCTCACCACAAGCAAAAATTATTCTAACTCTGGGAGGTGGTGGATGTTAGCTGGATGCACAGTGGAGGTCGCTCCACAGTGTATGCATCTCTGGGGGCATGATGGTGGGCACCTTACTTGATGGCATGTGTTGCCTACATCTCAATAAAACTGGGAAGAAAATGAGGCGGATGATGGCAGAGTGTGAGCACTCGGAGGTGGGTCTGGGAGGTCTGTGAGACGCCGTCTACCGTGGTGCAGAAGCTCTCGGGGGAGCTCGTAGTCTGCACCCTGCAAAAGTCTATCGTTTGATGCCTGAAGGAGGGCAGTGTGCGCCAACCTCCATCTGTAGGAAACTCCCCTCCCTCCCTTCCTGAAATTCAGTCTTAATAAACAACACCGTTATCTAATAGAAAAAACAAATTATACTAGCAGAAACCAAATGAGGAAGAAAAATTAAAAATATAACCTTAGAGGGCACCTGAGTAGCTCAGTGGGTTAAGCCTCTGCCTCCGGCTCAGGTCATGATCCTGGGGTCCTGGGATCAAGCCCCGCATCGGGCTCTCCACTCGGTGGGGACTCTGCTTCTCCCTCTGCCTCTGTCCCCTCTCATGCACTCTCTTTCAAATAAATAAATAAAATCTTAAAAAACAAAATACAACCTTATGCCATGACATTTCACGGGGCCAAAGCAAACATTGTGGTGAAGTGCCATGTGCTGTCTTCCCCAACACATTCACCTCAGGTACCTGATGAAGTCCTGACCAGAGGTGCCACAAATTCTGATAATTGTCGCTAGTATCCCGCAAGGTGTAGAAAAGCTAAAGGATGTACAAGTAGAAAGCCTAGAAAAGTCAGGGAGAAACCGTGGAGAGAAGCAGAGCCTCAGCAAAGGCGAGGAGGGCCTCCGGGGCACACGGTCTGTGGGAACAAGGCCAGGGCAGCTCCGATGAGGCTCCCCTGGTGCCCACTCCTGCCTCACCCTCTCACCGTAAATAGGGCTGACCCGTATAAGCAGCAAGATTTTGCAGAATCGGCCAGGTGCCTAATAAGGCTAGGTCACAGAAGTATTGTAGTCCCGTACTCCCTTTCTCCCTCTCTCTCTCTCTCTCTCTCTCTCTCTCTCTCTCTCTCTCGGCTCAGTCTGGGAGAAGCCAGCTACCGTCTTGTGAGGACACACAGGCAGCCCTAGGGAGAAGTCCATGCGGCCAGGAGCTAATGCTTTTTGCCAACAGCCAACGAGGAATTGGGGCTCCTGCCAGAGGTATGCTGGAGCTGGCTCATATTGGCTCATGAGAGCCGATCATTAAGTCATCAAGAATTGTGCGAACCAGTTAAACACAGCAATTAATAAAACTTAAATTGCACACGCTTATAAATAAATCACAGTAAAAACAGTGGTACAATTGTGATACCAATTCCAGAGTGTGGTTTTTCCCACACCACCAAGCTGGTAACTCCATGCTGACACTACATATCTAAGAGAATAGCATCAGATCCCAGAGGTTAAGGGCTCAGGGTTGCAAGACTGCCCCCCTCATACTCCCAACTCTAGTCCCTGGTCACAAGTCCAGGTGGTCACCTGTGCTTTTGACCCACCAGCCATAAACTGGATGTTCCCACAACTCCCCCTTCAATTCATTTGCTAGGATGGCTCACAGAGCTCAGAGAAATCCTGGCTTCCATTTACCAGTTTATTATAAAGGATAGGATCCAGGATCCAGGTGGACATGTCCACAGGGAAAGAGTTCAAACCTTCCATGATCTCTGAGGGCACCACTGTCCCCACACTTCCACGGGGTCACCAACTGTGGAAGCCCTCCAAACCCTGCCCATTTGGGTTTTTACGGAGGCTTCTTTACATACACAAGGTTGATTGATTAAATCATTGGCCACTGGTGCCCGGACTCAGTCTCCAGCCCCCTGTCCCCTCCCAGGAGGTTGGGAGGTGGGCCTGGAAGTTCCAACTTTGCCATCACGTGGATGGTTCTCCTGGCCAGTGGCCCCAATCCAGATCCGTGGATGCTTTCCAAAAGCCACAGTCATTGGTACAACAAAACACACCTTAACTGCCACCTCCACTTAGGAAATTGTAAACATTTTAGGAGCTCAGTGCCAGGACCAGAATGAATACCAAGCATATATTTCTTATTATAAATCACAATATCACAAACGGTAATACCGAGACTTCATCTCCTCATGATCTGGCTACACTCTACTATCTGTGCTCCTGAGGTTATTCACATCTACTTCTAGCTGTGTGATGGACGCGTTGTGATGATGATTTGCAATCAAAGCCACGGTGAGAGTATTTACACCGTAGACCTTGGTAAACACTGGGGTTTCACTGGGGTTTAATTTATTGTCTTGTTGAATGTCTAGATTGAGTAAGTGATGAAGACAACATTAATAATGCAAAGTAGGGGATCCCTGGGTGGCTTAGTGGTTTGGCACCTGCCTTTGGCCCAGAACGTGATCCTGGAGTCCTGGGATTGAGTCCCACGTCAGGCTCCCTGTGTGGGGCCTGCTTCTCCCTCTGCCTGTGTCTCTGCCTCTCTCTGTGTCTCTCATGAATAAATAAATAAACCTTTAAAAAAATAATGCAAATTAAGTTTAAAAGTGTCTTATATCTGGAGTCATTTCATTAAGGAGAGCACAAAAACTTGAGGCAATATCCTTCCAGTATTTTTTTTAAGATTTTACTTATTTACTAATGAGAGACACACAGAGAGAGAGAGAGAGAGGGGCAGAGACACAGGCAGAGGGAGAAGCAGGCTCCATGCAGGGAGACTGACACGGGACTCGATCTGGGGTCTCCAGGATCAGGCCCTGGGCCGAAGGCGGCGCTAAATCGCTGAGCCACCCAGGCTACCCTCCTTCAAGTATTTAGAAAAAAAAAAAAAAAGTATCATTCAACTCAACGACAGTGTTGCTCACCTCAGGGATGAACGTGTGACGCTCTGACACACGTCTTTGCTATCTCACCTTTACCTTGATCATCCCCGTTAATTAAAACCAACATTCTCGTCACAACTACCCTGGGAGAGCTAGCTGAGCACCGGCCAGGTGAGGGCACCATCTCGGAAGTGGAACCTCGTGCCCCAGCCCTGCCTTCGGGCCACTGCAGCTCTGGCCAGGCCTGCTGCGCCTCACCACCCGCCAGGTGCTCCTGAATTCCTGACACACAGAGAATAAACCCTTACGGTTGTTTCAAGCTGCTACATTTGGGAGTAATCTGTGCCACAGCCGTAGGGAACACGCACAGGGTCTTTTACCCAACTGTACTGGACGGAAAATGAGCCACCATTTACTGGGCTATTTTGTTGTGGCAAATTCCCAGGAGTAAAATAATTGACCCAAAGACTGTGAACAAAAATATATATCTTGCCTTCTTAACAGTCTGCTGCCAGCAATGAAAGCATCCTTTCACCTAGAGCAGGGTTTGGCCAACTTTTTCTCCCAAGGCCAGAGAGTAAGCATTCTAGGTTATGTAGACTCAGGGGCATAATCAAGGAGAATATGTAGGTAATTAGATAACCATCTAACCAGTAACCATTTACAAAAATCCATTCTGAGCTCAGAGTCAAACAGAAAAACAAGGCCTTGGCTAGATTTGGCCCGGGCTGCAGTTCACCCAGCCCTGGCCTAGAGGGTCAGCAGTGCCGCACGCTATAATGGATGATTTTGCTCATAAGATAGATATTAAGTGATATTTCATTTCTGTTTTAATTTGCATATGGCATCTTTCAAGGAAAATGAATCTATTCATGCTAACTTCGCCTCAGTTCTTTGGATAAGCCCTTGGTCATTAGTTAATTCAATATTCGGTTAATTCAATATTTACTCAGGGCCTGTTGAAGACTCTTTAACTCCAAACAAACCCAAGTGAGTTGTGAATTTGTAAATTTGCATTTCTCTTTGTTTTGGCTTTGGTTTAGGGTGAACAAGTTGTCAGACACCAGCACAGATATCCAAGCCCTCAAGACCTCCTCGATGCAGTTCCAACTGAGAATCCCTATCAGCAGGATTAAACGCATTCACTCCAGGATCTTCTCATTACGGTCTGGCCTGCCAATCCACATGAACACGGGGGTGAGCAAGTATTTCAAATGCAAGCAAGAGGGCAGATTTTGGTGCAATTCTTAGA
The DNA here is from genome assembly GCF_018345385.1 of Vulpes lagopus. NCBI lineage: Eukaryota > Metazoa > Chordata > Mammalia > Carnivora > Canidae > Vulpes > Vulpes lagopus. The sequence goes on along the minus strand of NC_054826.1, from coordinate 127,602,200 downwards.
ATCACGCTATTCAAGAAATGCAGGTCAACCTCTCACAGGCCTGAAAAAAAATGTGCAGATTTTTAGCATAAAAGAAAGGCAGGCCCTGCTAGGTTTCAGCAATGCCAGATTCTCGGCTCTAGTTCAAAGGCAACACGCTAGGGTTTCCTGACCAGGATTAACCCAATGGGCGAAGTATCAGAAAAGGTCACAGTAGAGGTTACAGGAAAGGTCTTAGTCCTTCCTCTTACCAAGAAGAAAGAATAAAAGTACTAAGCCTACTCGCCACAAAAGCATGTTTAATCTTACTTTTTTCTTTTGCTGTGAAACAGATCACACATTACATCACCTGGAGTTGAGGATTTTTTTAAACATCCTTATGAAATATATGGGTAACCCATAATGTTCTTTTATTGTTGAAAAAAAAAAAAGAACATTGATGTGCATCTTACAAAGTGGTCTTGATTCGGGCATCCACAAGGTGTGACTGTAAAATAGTGACACTGGTTTCCATGGGTTAGGGAAGAGATTGGTTCCATCATATCATTATGTTGAATCGCATAAGAAAGAGGAAGCTGTCATCCATGGGGCCCCTGAGCTGGAAAGGGTCTCGGGGTCATCTCCACCAGCCATCTCCAGTAAGCTGCTCTCCAGCCTCCAGTAAGAGGTTCATCTGGGCTCCACTCGGCCAAGCTTTGCTTCTGTAGACTTCCCAGGAAGTATTTCTCAGGATACCACCTCTGACAAGGTGCAAGCAGTGCCTCCTGAGGAATACTTCCGGTGACTGTGGCCTCCACCATGTCCAGTGTGGGAAATTTCAGGGTTGCTCGGTAGAGACTTTCAGGGATTTGTCGGTATTTGGGGCCGGGAATTTAGGAGCGCCTGAGTCAAACCAGACTACCTTGCCTCTTCCCACAAAGCCTTTGGGTAGACGAGTCGCGGCCTCCTCCCTACCCAGGCTCTGGCAGCACTGACGAGAAGCAGAGTGGGAGCCCATGGTGCTGACCCCCAGGGTCTCCCACCCCAGGCCCACCTGTGTATCTTGGTCTTCAGTGCACAGGACCACACGCTTCACATTTACCATCCGTGCCCGGGTCCTGCGTTCTTACACTGGCACACCTGTAGGATACGTCACAAGTGGAATTCTGAGTTAAAAGACTATATGAACATTAAATTCAATCGGATTCCTCTAGCTAATGTGTTTTCTGAAAAAAATTGTACTAAATTAAAACTCCCCCAGTGGTATTTTCCCCATAGCCTCACCAACTTAAGATCTCTGATAACCTGGTAGGTATAGGAAAAAAGTTGTATCATACTTACGTTTGCTATCTGTGTAGGCAACTCTTCTAGATCTTTCCAATGTATGACTTCTTTTTCTGCCATTGTTGGTCGAGTCACTAGGTGAAAGAATTTTAACTCGTGGCAAATTCTGAGTGTAATCCAACTGTTAGCCCCCCTGTGAGAGAGGGCAGCTGGGTGTGGGCCGGGGGCCGTGCAGCCGGCCAGCAGCTCCTCTCCGTGGCCACACTAATGGAGTGCTCCTCTTCTGCTCCAGCTCAGCCTCATCTGCCAACAGTTCTATGCCATGCTTCTGAAAAAGATCACGTACTCTTGGCGCAACTGGATGATGATGCTAACGGTGCAGGTCCTGGTGCCTCTGGCGATCACCGTCTTCAGCCTTGCCTTCCTCAACTTGGAAACGCGTCTGGATGATGTCCCACTGGAATTGACCCTAAAAACATACGGTCAAACCATCGTCCCATTCTATATCTCCCCCAATTCCAGGCTGAATCCTCAGCTTTCGGAATATTTTACAAACATGCTCGTGGCGGAGGAGCAAATCCCTCTGGAGACTCCAAGTAAGTCTGAGGCTCAGCGGGGCAGGGCAAGCCGTGGGCACGCTGCTCCCCGTGGGGACACCCCGTCCTTTGGGGCCACATGGTGCTCCCTGAAGTTAGATGAACCGCCCACTGGAAGTGTCAGAAAAATGTCTTTAACCCCCCAGATGACAGGGAAGGGAGGATGCCTAGAAATGAAACCAGGCTGTGTCTTTCTGGGGACTGCGGCAGGTCCCAAAACAAAATCCATAGATTATCTGATGTGTTTGACGTGTCCCAAGAGATTTACATGTCTGTGGCGTGAGTTTGGTGACAGAGGTAGAGAATGCTACACAAACGTGAAAAGAAAGGACATGAGGCACCTGGGTGGCCCAGTAGGTTGATCATATGACTCTTGAGTTCAGCTCAGGTCATGATCTCAGGGTCGTGAGCTCAAGGCCTGATTCGGGCTTCACGCTGGGCAAAGAGTCTGCTGGAGATTCTCTCTCTCCCTCTCCCTCTGCCTCTCCCCTGGCACACGTGCACACTCCTGTTCTCTCTCTCTCTCTCTAAAAAGAAATAAATCTCTAAAAAAAGGAAGAAAAGGAAGGACATTAACTCTGGGGCAGGGGGAGGTTGTACAAAAAAGGAAACATATCACTTGGTTCAGCTGTGAACTGATTTAACCAACTTTATGATGTAGCATAGGGGAGGGGAGAAGAAAGTCCTTGCTTCCATAACAGGACACCAATAGGTAAATGTGCTACTTAGCAATTGGAGAAATGCCAGCTGGACAGTTTGAGAGTGGCTGTCCCCGCTGAGCAGACACTGTGGACAGCGAGGGGCATGCCAGGGCACTGCCCCTCACTCACTCACAGGGCACTGTGAGTCTTGTATGATTATTTGGTTTTAAAATTTATATTTCATGTGTTATTTTGACTAAAAATGAAGTTTTAAAGTATTTTTTAAAAGATTGTACTCATTTATATGACAGAGACAGAGACAGACAGAGAGAGAGAGCACACAAGCAGAGGGAACAGCAGGCAGAGGGAGAAGGAGATGCAGGGCTCCATCCCAAGACCCTGGGATCATGACCTGAACCGGAGGCGGGTGCTTAACTGACTGAGCCACCCAGCTGCCCCAAGTATCTACTTTTTAAGATAAAGAGATCAAATGCAGAATGTGGTGTGGTAAAATGGGGAGCAGGATAATCCTTGCCTCCTCTATGAGTGCTGCCAAGGGTCTGCACGCTGGGCCTGCAGTGGGGTCCCGCCAGCCGCGTGGTTACCACGGTCACTGTGATGGCAGGTCCCTTCTCGCACTAAAGATCCCGGAGTTCTAGGTGGGTCGTGTATTTCTGTGGTGCTGTGTGCTGAGAGCACAGTGACCAACAGGGTTACTACCGGCCCGTAGTGAGCCCCTCGCCTAGAGGTCAGAGGAGAAAGGGGGACATTTGCAGTGCAAAGTGACAGTGGGGACGATGAGAGTGCTGTGGGAGCGCAGGGTCATAGCTCGGCCTGGAGGGGAGCCGAGTGGCTGCAGTCGAGAGCCCGAGGTGTGTGCAGGGACGGACTGGACTCTCGGTAGAAGAGAAGCGGAGCACACCCTGAACCACAGGACAGCATCTATAAGCACGAGAACAGGGGGTCCTTAGGAGAGGCAAGAACTGAGGATGAGAGCAGAGCTTGGATCGTGATGGGGCGCTCAGGTGCCAGTGCCAGTGAGGGTCACTGAGGCACCATGACCATGCGTGTCGTCCACGCAGCCCAGGCAAGGGTGGTGGCGCCTGGGACAGACAAAGGCCCCAGGGGTGGCAGAGAACAGACAGCTGGAAAGATGCCTAGACTTCGCCCCCGCCGCTGCTTCTGTCGACCAAAGGGTTTTGTAGAGGCCCCCAGAGTGGGGCGCCCGGGTAGGAGGCGGCCCTGCAGGCGCAGGGGTCACCGGGATCGGGGTGGCAGCCATGTCCGGGGGAGCCCCCCCTCAGGTGGGGGTGGGTGGGCGAGGAGAGGCCCGGGGACGAGGGACGGGTGGGAGCTCCAGCTTGCTCTGCTGTCCCGCAGCCTTGGTGGAGGACCTCCTCCTGAAAAGGGCAGAGGAGGAGCCCGAGAGCTTCGATAACAGATACATCGTGGCCGCTTCCTTTGAGGACTCAGGGAACCACACGACGGTGACGGCGCTGTTCAACAACCAGGCCTACCACTCCCCCGCCGTGGCACTGGCGCTGGTGGACAACGTCCTCTTCAAGCTGCTCTCAGGGGCCCGGGCTTCAATCACGGCCGTCAACCACCCTCAACCTCAGTCAGCCGTGGAGGCCCTGGAAGATATCTTGTACCAGTACGTGCCACCGCCGCCCCCCAGTAAAGCCTCCCCGCCCCGTGGAGTCTCTTGCCACCTGTTTCTTCTTTGCTCCAAGAGGAGCATGACGAACCGTTCTTGTAGAGGTGGCTCCTGCGAGTCCCACTTAAATGGCTTCCTCTCTCTCCATGTCCTGCCGCAGGGGCCCCAAAGGACACTATCTTGTCATCCACTTGCTTTTTGGAATAGCTTTCCTGTCCAGCTCCTTTTCCATCCTAACAGTCAAAGAGAGAGCCACGAGGGCCAAGCACATCCAGCTCACCAGCGGTGTCTACGTGGCAACGTTCTGGCTCTCCGCTCTGCTGTGGGACCTCATCACCTCCCTCGTCCCCAGTCTGCTGCTGCTGGTGAGGGCTGCGTGGTGCTGGGACCCTCCCCTGCGCGTCATGGGGGGCTTGCCTTTAGGGGCCCTGCGAAGAGCCCCTGAGCTGGCCGCTCCCCCAGGGTTGTGACTCTGTCCGTCGCTGATGCTCAGAAAAAGGTCAAAACATCGTGAGGGGCAGAGGGGCCTGCTCTAGGGTCTTCAATCTGCGGCATCCCCGTGACCGCTGCCACCTGCTAGTCAGAGGCAGTGCGTCCGGGGTGTGTAGCTCGTAGCCCAGAGACAGCTCACCAGAGCACCGAAGGGTACAACTATTGGATTGTGACTGCGTTGCGCAGCTTGCGGGTCCCCTTGTGCTCTGTGCGGGAGGCGTCACATCCCCCCTCTGCTCTGCTTGTGTTTTTTAACCATCACTGTGCCCCTGACCTCGTGCTGCTGTCGTCTAGGGGCAGAGCCAGCTGTCTGTGCAGTCGGACAAGTCCACAGCAGTGCAGTACCGCTAACATCTTAGCTTTTAAAGTTGGGACCATCGTATCCTTCCTCTAGTCCTCAGGATCAAGTCTTAGTAACTTTTCCTAATTCTCCCCTCTTCCCCAAGGTGGTGTTTCTGCACTACAAGGAAGAGGCCTTTACACACAAGGACAATATCCCGGCCGTTATCTTGGTGCTAATGCTCTACAGCTGGGCCAGCATCCCCTTCATCTACCTGACCAGCTTCTGCTTTCAGTACGAAGGTAGTGCTTTCATCAAGCTCATCATCATACTCACCTTCTTGAGCATTGGCCCCTTTATTCTCGTCTCAGTCACAAGTGAAAAAGGTGAGGACAAGGACCGTCATATCTACATAACACGCGGGGGGTTCATTCTTCCACTCACAGCCACAGAAGATGTCCCCCCGAGAATCAGGCTGTTCCCAAAAGCTGTCTTCTGAAGAGCCCCAAACCATGTCCCAAAACACACATCTCTAGAAGAGCAGAGAGATGTGGTGGTTATGTTCATCCAGCGGATTATGCTCAGCAACAGAAAGGGAGCAAAGTGCCTGGTGCACACATGCGGCAGTGTGAACGGTATCTGACCCCACTGACCTGACAAATCCTGGCGACAGAGTCAGGAAAGCAGTGGCCTCGGAGTTTGGGGGTGGGGAGTTGACAAAACAGAGACATACCCCCCCCAGGAACCTCCTGGAAATACTCTGCATCTTGAGTGAGGTGTTGGTCACGTGGGCATCAATATTTGTCAAAATTCGTCAAATTGTCCACTTACAATCATGCATCTCATTGAAATACATTATTCCTCAATTTAAAAAAAGGTATTAAGTAGATCAATAAGCCAAGGTTGGGGGAGGGCTGTGAGGGAGTGTGCAGTTCAGGTCAAAGTAACAGGAGAGCGAGCTGTCATTCATACTGTACACCTTCACACTGACATCTTCCCGTGTGGGCTGCATCTTCTCTCGGCATCTGGGTTGGATCCAGCTCTGTGATTCTCTTCCCCATTTACTTGGGTGATGACCACCTCCTTGAAATTGACTTTTGGGTTTTTGTTGGTGGTGTCTCTACCTAAGAATATGTGAATAGCTCCCTCTGCCTTCATCTATTGGAGCCATTCTGTCTCTTAGAAGACTAGCCATGCATGGATTCTTAGCCACCTTGACAGCGCATGCTTTACTGGTCTAACGGGCCGCATTGCATGGCACCCTTGCTAGTTCCCATGCATACCACCTGGGAAGTTTTGGGATTGGGATTATCTTCATCTGAGCAGATCAGAAAAGCAACACCATCTTGACTTTATGAGTAGAACAGAACAACAGCATGCTGCAGACAAGGGAAGGGATTAGCAAAAGCACATCCTAAGAGAACCCCAAACCTGCAGTCCTCGGCTGCACCGAGCATCTGAGATTCATGGGTCAGCATTTCAAGACACACCCCCGTTGATCCCAACGTGGGCAGTCCAAGGAATCACTCTGAGCAGCGCTGCCCTAGTCTCCAGAAAGTACCTAAGGATTCCTCCCTTTCTCTTCTCCTCTGCCACCAACCCCACCCCAGAGAGACCCTGAGGGGCCCTGACAGGGACAGAGCCTTCGGAGAGAAGGGAGCATGGGTCTGTGGACATGATCTCTGGGTCCTATGACCTTTCTGGGACCCATTTCTTCTGTCCCCTCCTAGGCAGCAACAAGGACCGAGACCCTTCTCCTGCCTAGAAGGCGGCACCATCTCCCTTAAAAGTCATAGGGAAGGGGACTGGGACGAGGCAAGGAGCTCTGGTCTGGGGGAAAGCGTGCCAGTTCCTTTGTGCACTCCATTCCTACCCCCTGAGAAAGGACACCGATAGGACACTTTGGCCCCTAAGCACTTGCACTAGGGCCTCATCAGGATGCTGTCACCATGGCAGTACAGAGTCAAGGATATAAAACTAAATCGGTGCTCCCTTTTTTCTGAGACTCTACTAAAATGATAGAAAAGGAAATAAAAGTGTATGAATTCCTGATGAATAGGCATCTGAAGTGCATTTGGAGGGGGAAATGGCTGAGCACGGACCTAATTTAGCGCCACTGAATCCTGGAGACACTTGGGACCCAAAAGCTTGGGGAGAAGGTGAAGCTGAAAACAGTCTGTGCCTGTTCCTGTCCCCATGTCCCCATTAGGAAGCACAGAATGCATAGGCAGGCTTGCCGGGAGGCAGAGACCCATCCTCTTGATGAACTGAAGCTGCTGTGAGCAGAGACCTGCACATTCCAACTGCTCCCCGGCTTGCTTGCCCCAAATGTCACCTGCCCCTACACAAAGTTAGCAGTCGCCTCCCAGTGCCTCTTTTGTTTCTGTGGATAGGCAGGCAGGGGCCCCACTGAACACTTGAGGACAGCAGCCACGGAAGAGACAGCACAGCACACCACCAAAAATGAAACACAGGGAAATGCAGGACACAAAACAACCATTTTGGAAAAGACAGCATATATGAAACCAGAGAATTCTACAAGGAAAAAAAAACAGAGCAAGAAAGAGCTGACTGCCGATATAACCACTTGGCAGAAGGGTTGGAAGATGAGCCCGTAGACCTCCCAGAAGGTGGAGCAGAAAGACAGGAGGGGCTAAGGCAGATGCAGGGAGAGGGGCCAGGCCCAAGTGCAGGTGTGGAGAGAGGGCCCAGGCCCAGGTGCAGGGAGAGGATCCAGGAGCAGGTGTAGGGAGAGGGTCCAGGATGGTGGCCCCTCCACTGACAAGCGCTGCCCAAAGAGAATGTGGACTTGAACCCAACAAGAAGATCTCCCAGAGTTGCAAACAGACCAACTCAAGACTGAAGGCATCCGTCGGATGTCTGAAGCTGAAGGGAGAAGATCCAGGCCTTAAACCCAGACGCTTCCCAGAGGCCAAGTCCAAGGCGCAATTCCGCGGCCAGTCTTGGGCAAGGACAGAACCAAGGCAAGTTCAGCCGCGCCAAGGGAAACCGGACCCACTGCGTCTCCTCCTTGGAACGTCAACGGAAAGTCGTGGGCCAGAGAAGGGAAGGAGCAGAGCAACAAAGCAAGCTGGGGCCAGAGAGGAGCGGGTCCCACCCGGGCTCACGCCCTCTTCCTGGCCTTTGGGCAGCTTTGGGGTAGGATGTAGGATCCAGAGAGAAAGAAGAAGCCATAAATATCTGGATGTACAGCTTGTGGACATGCTCTCCGATTCTGGTTTGGGGAAGCTGGGGGGAAGGGTCCGGGGACCCCGCCAGGCTGACCGCTCGGTCCTAGGCCCGGCTCGCAAATGCCCTCTGCTCAGCCTTTCCCTCCACCCCACGGAGGAGCGGCAAGGCTGCTGTGCTGGCGGGTATCTGTCCCCTGTCCCCTCCTCCTCAGCCTCCAGACTAGATTTCCAAATTTAGAATTCTACAGAGAGCAAATCAGTGGGGCACAACCCACTGTGCCTCCTTCCCAGTCAGATCTGCCGCCTTCCTGCGGTCCCGGGTGCGACACAAGGCCTGGTCACCAGGGCCACGGCCCTCGGGCCTGGGGGCGCACATCTCAGCGAGTGTGTGGAGTGTCGCCCAAACTGCTTCATGCCCCCTGGGTGCGCCGAGTCTCTGCAGCCACCGTTTGGAGTCCTGGCCCAGGAGACCTCAAATCCCAAGTTCAACTCCTCAGAAACCACAGGGGCCCTGCTGGCAAGAATCTACATCCAAGTCCTGAGAGCAGAGTTCCTCTTGTCTAAGTGGTTCAGCCTCTCCCCGTGGGACCTGTGAGTCATGTGTCCACGGGCTAGCCTCCCCTGAATTACCCATGGCTTCGGAGACAGCCGTGTGAGTTGTCACAACGTCCCAAGTTAGAGCTCCAATCCCCACGTCTCAGTTTCTCCTTTCTGTAGGTGAGGATGCGCTGGGGCGTGTGAAGGACGCAGACAGCAGCCCGTGCCGTGGCTGAGGCTCCGAGATGTCAGCGAGCTAGACACATGGGTCTGTCACTGGCCTGTGCCCCGTGCTGCACACGATGAGTTCATCCTCTTGTGATCAGCTTATCGGCAGAATTTTCTTTTGCAGAGCACTTGTGTTTATTTGTTGTGAATAAACCTTTAAAATATTTTAAATATATATGCTTCAATTTCTTCATACCCTTGTTTGGCATTTCTTCACCTTGTAATATAACACGAATCTAAAAATTGGCTTCTCTTAACCTCTAAGAGGCCCCACTTTCTGTGTATTTAGTTCACGACCAGCCAATATACTGACTTTAGTGTCTTAGAGCACTTTGGTTGATTCTCGTGGCCAGGCACACGGTAGCATCGAGCATCTGCAAATGATGGCTTTGTCTCCACAAACTCTGAAGGCGGGGACTGTGTCCTTGCCTCCTGTACGAGGACACCCTGCAGCCGGCCCACCAGACCCTCACCCCTTCTGCACATGCACTCCATGCAGCAGCCATGCTCTTGCTGGTTTTCCCAAACAAAGCTCTTTGGCATTCTTCTGCATGAATGCTTGCAATAGAAGTGAAATGACAGGTTAAGAAGCGTTGCCAAAGAAAACTATTTACGGTGTGGAGGTTGCATGATTGCCAAGGGGGAGCCAGGTCTCTGGTCTGGGACCTGGGAGTGTGACATGTGCCGAGCAGATGAGCCCGTTCTTCCTGCAAGTGAGTTAGTATTTTCTACCCCCTTCACAGAGCTCGGCTACACAACAGTGTCAGACTCCCTGGACCATACGTTCCTATTGCTTCCTGGCCACTGCTTGGGAATGGCTTTATTCAACCTATACTACAACCACGGAATGCAGAAATTATGCAAAATCAAGAACCTGAGCCAGTATGAGTGTAATGAAATTTGTGAGTATTGCAAATGGAAATTCGCCCCTTCACAGGATACGATGCAGCAAGTTTGGGCATGTCCACAAGGTTGTACAAGGATTGCCGTGATCCAGGGCACCTGACTGGCTCAGTGGTTGAGCGTCTTGTCTACCTTTGGCTCAGGTCGTGGTCTCGGGGTCCTGGGATGGAGTCCCACCTATGTCTCTGCCTCTCTCTCTGTGGCTTTCATGAGTAAATAAATAAAACCCTTTAAAAAAAAAAAAAAGGATCACCATGATCCAAGTCCAGAATGTTCCCATCACCCCAAGAAAGGAACACCATCCATTCACAGGCTTTCCCCCACACACCCCCAACCCCGGGCTCCTGGCAACCATTAACTCTGCTCTCTATGTCTGTGAACTTGCCTGTTCTGGGCGTTTCACAGCAAAGGAAGCACATGATATGTGGTCCTTTGTGTCTGACCGCTCTCAGAATAATGCATTTGAGGTTCATCTATGTGGTAACAGGTGTCAGAGCTTTGTTCCCTTTTCATGGCTGAATCATATTCCAGTGTGTGGACAGACCACAATTTATCTGTTCATCACGTGATGGACAGATGGGTTGTTTCCACTGCCTTAGTTACGAATACTGCTGCGAATGTTCATGTACGAGCTCTTGGGTGAGTGTGTTTTCAGTTTTCTCAAGTATATACCTAGGAACAAATTTGTGGTTAGCTTCTCGACAAACCACCAAACTGCTTTCCACAATGGCTGCACCATTTACCCTTTGCCAGGGACATGTGAGGGTTCCAATTTCTTTCCAATATCTTTTAAAATCATTCTTTTTTTTCTTTCTTTTTTTTTTTTTTTTTTTTTTTTTTGAGAAAGAGAATGAGCAGGCAGAGGCACAGAAGGAGAGAATCCCAAGCAGACTCCTCACTGAGCCTGGAGCCTGATGCAGGGCTTGGTCCCACAACCCCAAGATCATGACCTGAGCTAAAACCAAAAGTCGGATGCTCAACTGACTGAGCCCCACCCCCCAGGAGCCCCTAACGTATTCATTTTTTAAATTATGTTAAAATGTATATGAAGTTTACCATTTTAACCATTCTTGAGTCTACAATGCAGCGGCATGGGGCACACTCACACTGCAGTACTGCCATCTCCAGAACTTTTCTCATCCTGCAAAACCAAAATTGTCCCCATGAAACACCACCTCCCCGTGCCCAGGCCTTGGCACCCACCACCTCACTTCTTGTGACTGTGAATTCCTCCTCTCTAGGGACCTCATAAGAGATTTCCTAATTGCCTTCTCAGCTCCTTCTGTGCATATTCTTGGGCTATTTTCTTTGTGGTTACCATGGGAATTGCATTAACACCCTCAAGTTACAACATTCTAATTGGAATTTATATCAGCGTGACTTCAATCACACAGAAACTTCTCCTATACAGTCCCTTCCCCACGCACCTCCAATTGTTGCATATTGTTTATCCAGAAATGTAGACTAATGATTGTGTTTATGCATCAGTTTCTTCAATCATGTGGAAAACTGCAAGTGGAGTTGTGAACCCAACTCACAATAACACTAGCTTTTATAATTGTCTGTGTATTTTTTTTTTTTTTAAGAAGGTAGGAAGTGGGGAGACATCATTTATTTATTTATTTATTTATTATTATTTTTTATTCATTTATGATAGAGAGAGAGAGAGAGAGAGAGAGAGGCAGAGACACAGGCAGAGGGAGAAGCAGGCTCCATTCACCGGGAGCCCGACGTGGGATTCGATCCTGGGTCTCCAGGATCGCGCCCTGGGCCAAAGGCAGGCACCAAACCGCTGCGCCACCCAGGGATCCCATTGTCTGTGTATTTACTTTTGCCAGAGCTCTTTATTATTGTGATCTCTATGTCCTGATACCGTCTGTTATATATTATTGAATGAAACTAGTGAGTTGGAGAAAATAATGCAGAGTATCATTCTGATTATATCTTAAAAGCTTGTGTCTCAGAAGGGTAAAGGATTACACACAAACTGTAACAATAGTTTGGGGGCAGGGAAGTATCTTTCTTTTTTTTTTTTTAAGATTTTATTTATTTATTCACGAGAGACACAGAGAGAGGCAGAGACACAGGTGAAGGGAAAAGCAGGCTCCCTGAGGGAAGTCCGATGTGGGACTGGATCCTGGGACCCCAGGATCATGACCTGAGCCAAAGGCAGATGCTCAACCACTGAGCCACCCAGGCACCCCAGGGAGTACCTTTCTCTTCTCTCTCATACTTGTCCCTTTTCTCCAATGAGTGTGTATTTATGATATAATTTTTTTCTACATGTATTTAAAGGGAAAATGTGGGGGTTCCTGGAGGGCTCAGCCAGTGACTCGTCTGCCTTCAGCTCAGGTCTTGATCTCTTGGGATCGAGTCCTACTGTCGGGCTCCCTGCTCAGTGGGGGAGGCTGCTGCTCCGTCTCCCTCTGCCTCCTGCTCCCCTGTTTGCACTCTCTGTCTCTGTCAAATAAATAAAAATCTTTAAAACAAAAATAAAGGGAAATGTTAAGGTAGATCAGATTACAAAGTGGAGATCAGAGGCTCCTGGATGTTTTGACGTGACCAGTTGGTTGAGGCTGCAGTGGCTGACAAATGATCAAAGAGCCAAACATAGGAATATCTTGCATTTTGAGCAACTGTCATATGGACAGGTTGGGGGCTTTGACTTTACTGCATCACTTGTAGGGAACATGAGTGGTAACAAGAAGAACAAAATACAGTTCACGTTTACCACCTGTCGGGACATCAGCACTGATGACACTCACGTGTCATTTCAAGAGGGTCTGTCCCGGTAGGAATTCACCTGCTCGACCCACGAGGTGAGGCAAGGCTGGGAAGCCAGCCAAGGACTGGCAACATGTGCTTCTTCCCCATTAGCAGAGGGATTCACGGTCCAGGAGAGCATCTATGCCTGGGAGTCCCTCGGTTTGGGGAAGTACCTGACGGCCCTGGCCATCCTGGGCTCCGTCTACCTCATCCTCCTCTTCCTCATTGAAACCAACATCTTGTGGGAGTTGAAAGCCAGGTTTTCCACCTGGAACAAGAAGCGAGAACTGGTGAGTGGGTCGGTGTGTAACTCTCGGCTCGACAGGCTGGCCCTCTGCTTGGGAGCAGCCTTGACGGTCAGCATCCGGGGGAGCCTGGACACCGTCTAATCTGCCCCCGGGGCCTACGCCGGGGGACAGGGAGGAAGAGGACCGGGGGGCCCCTGTGACCATGGTCAGCTGAGTAGGGACAAGACCTTGGACTTCCCAAAACCAGTCCCCTTTCCGCAACACCTCTTCCCCCGACTCGGCCAGGAGCCCAACAGAGGGTCTGCTCCGACAGCTCCCAGGCTGCATGCCTCCCAGAGGTGAAAGCCCCCCAAGGAAATTCTGGAGAAGGTTAATTTGTTTTGCCTCGATATCCCAAGGCTTCAAGTCTTTTAATTTTCCCCCAAAGCCAACACCGCGAGACGTTTCCAGGGCCGCCACACCCCGGGGGTCCCCGAGAGAGGGGCGGCGGTGTGCGCCCCTCGGCCCCGGCCCCCTGCCTCACAAAGCACTGGTCACACCCCGTACCGTCTCCGGAGAGCAGGTAACGTCGCCCGACGCACCTTCCGAGCCCCTAGAGCAGGACGTGGGACAGGAGGCAACAATGGTGGCAACGTATTTGAAAAAGTTGCGTCAGGAAAACCCACTGGTTCTTCACGAAGTGTCAAAGGTAAAGTGAGTAGGGCCTCGAGAAGCGAAGGCCACTGCCCTGGTGGCCCTTCCACAGGACACAGCCGCCAGAGGGCCCGGGTGCTGCTGGCCAGCTCTCCGGCCCGACGCCCCAGGGAGCCTTCCTCTGCCAAGGGAGCACATCCTGGCTTGTGGGCCTTCAAAGTGCCGCAAGGCAGGGGTTAGGGCCTGGGCCTCCATAGCGACCCTGGGGGTCCCTGGTAGGCTGTGGGGCAGGGCCAGGAAGCCTCGGCGTTGGACACGGCTGGCTGACCCTCTCTGGGGTCTAGAAGGCAGTTTTCGGGGGACTTCATCGTGGGGGGGCTCCGAAAGCTCAAACTAAGCCTGGAGAGTCAGCCCCAGAGCTCACACCAGAATTTTATTGAGAGACCCTTCAAACATCCAGGACGGTTGTTCCTATTTTTTGCTTTCCTAGAGTCACTGGTGGTTAAAACCAACCAACCCATCCACTCACCAACCAGTCAGGCCAACATCAAAGGGCTCTCGTTAGCCTCCAGGACAGAAGGGAAGGGGCTCATCCTGGGGACCCAGGTCTCTGTTTGCGGGGACGGGAGCGAGAGAGCAAACCTCCCAGCCCCGCCGGGAGGGGAAGAGAGCCTCGCCTGGCCCCTCCGGCCTCCTCAGTGCGCCCCGTCTGCCTTGGGTCTCTCAGGTCTATGCCACCAAGGTGCCCCTGCTGGCCGTGAACAAGGTGTCCTTCACCGTGCAAGCAGGGGAATGCTTTGGCCTTCTTGGCCTCAACGGAGCCGGGAAGACATCCATCTTCAAAATGCTGACTGGGGACGAGCCCATCACCTCTGGGGACGCCTTTCTCCGAGGGCTCAGCATCCGCTCTCACGTCAGGGAGGTAGGGTGTGACCCGGGACAAGGAGGTGGCACCCGGGAAGGTGCAGCTGTGTTGGCAGGAGGGAGTGCAGAAACACACGGGGGGCCGGGGTGGGGGAGACGCAGGGCGGGTGCACCTGCCGGTCAGGTTGACGCATGACTCCCAGCCCCACGCCCGTCCGGACCTCTTCCCCGAGCTCCCCACCCGTCATCTCCCTCCGGTGGCGCCCAGGCCGAGGCTCCCGAGCCGTGGGACTTGCCTTCCCTGGGGCCTGCACCGACCCCCGACCCCCCCCCGCCGAGCTGCAGCCTCCTCCTGTGCTCCAGCTTGTCCCACCAAGACCCTTGGGGTCCACGTGCCCGCCGCAGGTCTTCTTTACCTGCCCGTGAGGCCATGGCGTTCCTTGGGACCGCAGCACCACCTCTGTGTCTCCACGGGCTGCCCCGCCTGGCCCCGCTTGTCACTCTGCCCCCCGCACCCTGTCCCCTGCTTGCCGAGGGCCCCCACGCAGCCACTCCACAGGGCGACCCTAGTCCTGTGCGCCAGACGGGTGTCCGTGGGCCTCCTAGACGGCCTTGCTCAGACGTCCCCCTCCTCACATTTGAGCTTCTCCTTGGGGCCTGCGACTGCCAGCACCAATTCCATGAACACCCAGCAGGTGCCCCTGGGGTCAGGAGCTCTAATGACCAGCGGGCCCTGGTCGTGCAGGGAGGTGGCAGTGACGGTGGCAGTCGGCACCTGGTGGAGCCAGTGAAAGGCGCAGGGAGAGACCAAGCCTCTGTGGCACGATGGAAGGTGTCCTCTTCACAGCATAAGCCATGGTGTCGCCGACAAGTTTATCAAACCGGCTTCAATGTCCACGAGTGAAATCACGTTCAGAGGGAGAGCAGAACCTCCCGCAGCCCGTTCTGAATCTTTAGCCCCTTCAGGGACCAACAGCTGGGTGAGCAGCCACAGCCACCGTAGGCCTCTCCAGGCCGTGCGACATTTACCACTCATTTTAACTTTTTTGCTATTACACAGATTATGGGTAAGACTTCTGGTAATGGCAAATTATGTGACTCTGACCCGCTTCCTTGCAAGAACTATAACAACAGGACCAAATTTTAAAAACATCTCCAAGGAGCCTTCTGAGAAGACAATGAAAACTCCCGAGCCAGGAGCGACAATGGGGAGAGGCCCAGGGAGGCGACCACGTCCGGTTAGGGTGTCTGGGAGCCCAGGATTGCTCCTGATGCTGAAACAACAGGCAGGAGTTCAGGGTGAGCACATCCTTTCTTGGGAGTGGTGATGCCAAAGGGCTGGGCCCGAGGCGCAGGGACAAGCCACATGTAGACAAGCTCCTCCAAGGACCACAAAATGGCTTGGACTCGTGTCAATCTCTGAAATGGGGCTGATGGGACCCTAAGCCACCAAAGCTCCCAGGCACTTGGTGGGAGCCAATGTAAACCTCTGGGGAAAAAATAATACCATCTTTGGCTTCAAATGATTTCTACAAACAATTTTGCAAAGGCAACGCTTGATATACAAAAATAAATAAATAACCAGGTACATGTGCATAAAAGACAAAGACCCTCTTTAAAAAAATAAGTTAGAGGGATCCCTGGGTGGCGCAGCGGTTTGGCGCCTGCCTTTGGCCCAGGGCGCGATCCTGGAGACCCGGGATCGAATCCCACGTCGGGCTCCCTGCATGGGGCCTGCTTCTCCCTCTGCCTGTGTCTCTGCCTCTCTTTCTCTCTCTCTCTGTGTGTGACTATCATGAATCAATAAATAAAATCTTAAAAAAAAAAAAAATAAGTTAGAGCGAAGCCTGGAGAGTCAAAAGGACAGAAGCTACCCAAGAGAAGGTAAGAGCTTTGAGACAGCCTGAGGGGTCCCCAACCTGGCGCTCACACTCCCAACCAGCCCCTCCCATGCTGGACCAGGGCTGGTCCACGCGGTCAGCAAAATCCTGTCGAAAACATGGTAGGTCATTTCTGAGACTGGGTTACAGGAGATGCCGCAGCTTCTGTGTGGGGTACACCCTCTCCCGCACATCTCTCACCGTGTGGGAGGCTAACTGCCCTGTCCTGATGGTGCTCTCGTGGCCTGTGGAGGGACCCATGCAACACGGAGCAGCGTGGGAGTCCTGAGGCCTGCCCACCATGACGTGAGTGAGCTCGGCAGTGGATCCTCTAGGCTTCCAGGGACGGGGGCCTGGTGGGGGTGCTGAGAGCCACCTCATGACAGAGCCTGCCCAGGACCACCCAGGCAAGCTGTCCCCAGATCCACCAGCTGACCCACAGAAACCATGAAATAAACAAACCATGGCTAAGTTTTGGGGTAACTCGTTACGTGGCAATATATGACAATCTGATACAGGGGATCTGGTGAAGAAGCTTTAATGGACATGTAATTGAAGTCTCAGAAGGAAAAGACAGAGAAGGTAAAGCAGATTTTGAAAAATGAATGTGACCTTCTAAAACTTATGAAAGACATCGAGATACAAATAAATAAATCCCTATCAGCCCAAAAGCAGGAGAAATTACAAGAAAGAAATCTCTAGGAACATTACAATAAAGCTTCCAGAAAATGGGGATGCCTGGGTGGCTCAGTGGTTGAGCATCTGTCTTTGGCTCAGTTCATGATCCCGGGATCCTGGGATCAAGTCCCACATTGGCCTCCCTGCATGGAGCCTGCTTCTCCCTCTGCCTGTGTCTCTGCCTCTCTCTCTCTCTCTCTCTCTCTGTGTCTCTCATGAATAAATAAATAAATAAAGTCTTAAAAGAAAAAAAATAGGGCCCAGTGCTACAGCAAGGACACACGCTTTAGAGTCCGGGGGAACAGCCACAAGAATGAGGGGATGATAAGCCAGTCCTGGGGGGACAGAAGGAGAACAAGAACAACAATCAACAAGAACAAGCGGCCAAGCAGAAAGAGAAGCCCGGAGCGCATGGGACATGCAGCCCTGAATAAGCTGGTGCACGGAAATCAGATCCATCAGTGAGTTTGTTCAGTATAAGCAGACGGAAGACCTCAGTGCAGAGATTATCAGGAAGATACTCCTAAGGTGAACCATAAAGTCCCCATACTCCCAGCAAGTCTACTCACAAGTATGTGTCCAGGAGAAATGAAAGCCTACGTCCACATAGCCACCTGTACATGCACGTTGACAGCAGCAGGATCCCAACAGCCCAGAGGTGGAAACAATCCAGGGTCCATCAGTGGACGAATGGATACGCAAAATGTGGTCCATCCACAGGAAGGGATAACGTTCACCATGTCAAGGGATGGAGCTCTGACAGGTGCTACGACGCAGATGGACCTGGGACACACATGCTCAGCAAGAGATGCCGGCGACCAAAGCCCACGTATTAGGGGCACCTGGCTGGCTCAGTCCGAGGGCTGTGTACAGCCTCTTGATCTTGGGGTCGTGAGCTCCAGCCCCATGTTGGATAGAGATGAATTAAATAAATTTTTAAAAGATTTTATTTATTTGAGAGAGAGAGAGAATGCAAACAGGGAGGGGCAGAGGGAGAAGGACAAGCAGACTCCCTGCTGAGCGACAGGGGGCTGGAGTCCAGGACCCTGAGATCATGACTTGAGCCGAAATCAAGAGTCAGATGCTTCATGGACTGAGCCATCCAGATGCCCCTTGTAAAAATTGTTTTTAAATGTATTTTAGGGGTGTCTGGGTGGCTCAGTCCATGAAGCATCTGCCTATGGCTCAGGTCATGGTCTCAGGGTCTTGGGATCCAGCCCCCTGTCACTCAGCAGAGAATCTGCTTGGGATTCTCTCTGCCCCTGCCCTGCTCCCCCTCACTTTCTTGCTCTCTAAAATAAATAAATATATATTTTTTAAGTTTTAAGAGCCATATACTATATGATTCACTTTATGTGAAATGTCCAGAACAAGCAAACATATAGACAATAAGTATATTAGTGGTTGCCAGGGGCCCTGGGTATTCAAAGCAATAGGGCGTGAGTGCTAATGGATACAGGGGTTTCTTTGGGGCAGATGAAATGTCCTAAACTTGACTGTGATGATAAATGCACCCCCCTGCATGTACTAAAAAGCACTGAATTGTGCATATTTGATGAGTGAATGTGGTGAATGGGTGAACTATACAGTATGTGGCTTGTGTCTCAATTAAGCTGCTACAAAAGGCAAGGAACAGGGGTGCCCGGGTGGCTCAGTCAATCGGGCATCTGATTCTTGATTTTGGCTCAGGTCATAATCCTGGGGTTGTGGGATCGAGCCCCACGTTGTCAGGCTCCCAGATTAGCAGGGAGTCTGCTCCTCCCTCTCCCTCTGCTCCTCCCCACCCTCTCTTTCAAATAAATAAAACCTTTAAAAACAAAATCAAAGAAAAAACTCCATCCCACTCACAATTCTAAACAATTTTTAGTGAATTAGAAATAGAAGAAACACCAGGTTACAATCAGCCGATGAGGGCAACCTACCAGAAATGAGCATAGTGAGACATCTGAAGCATCTTCATTCATGTCTGCTTCTCCTGCCGGCACGTAGCTCCAGCCTGGTGGCAGGTGTCTTCAGGGGAAGCCCCACCCTTGGTTGTGTGACATTCCTGGTACCTCCCGCCCTGGTTCTCTCTACCCGGGCGGTTTCCCGGCCTGCGCTGGTCAGAGCCTTGCAACCCCAGCTGGGGGCACCCGCAGCGGTCCCTCCCCTCACTGGGAGGCGGATGGGAAGAAGAGCATTGGTTATTTCTCCAAAACAGCATGCTACCCCTCTCGTCATCTACTCCAGGGGACTCCTTGGCCTGGGCAGTCTGCTGCAAGTGTAAAAAGGTGACAACTTGGAAATCACTCACACATACCTGAGTTGTTGTTTTTTTATACGTAAATAAAATCTAGAAGCCTTCCCCAGATGGCTAAGTAGCAGTTAAACTCAGTTGGAGTAGAGCTGCGTTTCTTGACTGAGAAAGATCTTTAAGACACACTGTTGATTGGGGATCCCTGGGTGGCGCAGTGGTTTGGCGCCTGCCTTTGGCCCAGGGCGTGATCCTGGAGACCCAGGATCGAATCCCACGTTGGGCTCCCGGTGCATGGAGCCTGCTTCTTCCTCTGCCTGTGTCTCTGCCTCTCTTTCTCTCTCTGTATGACTATTATAAATAAAAAATTAAAAAATAAAAAAAAAGACACACTGTTGAGTTAGGAAAGTAATTTGCACAGTGGTGGTTACAGGATGACATGGTTTTGGCATAAACAGTACACAACTGGTCCTTGGCGGGGAGCACACATGTGCATACAGTCTGGAGGTGTGCACCACCCCAACCACGATTCCAGCAGCCTTCGCATGAGTGTTCTACAGAGAAAACCTACTTACAGGTCATATGTCTAATAGGAAATATTTTTTTTAAAGATTTTATTTATTCATGAGAGACACACAGAGAGAGAGAGAGAGAAGCAGAGACACAGGCAGAGGGAGAAGCAGGCTCCATGGAGGGAGCCTGATGCGGGACTCGATCCCGGATCCCGGGGTCATGCCCTGAGCCAAAGGCAAAAGCTCAACCACTGAACCACCCAGGAGTCCCTAATAAGAAATATTTTTAAAGGGGAAAAGAATAGAGCATCTTCTACTGACCAGACGCTCCGACGGTGAGGAGAGGCAGGGAGGTGCTGGGCACTGAGCCGGGCAGGCGGGGGGAGAGCCCGGCGTGTGCCGCACGCATACGCCACCAGCCAGCGCTGCCCCCGGGCTCCCTAGCGCCACTGCTGCCCCACTCCCCCCATGCAGCACACCTCTGTCCACAAGGCAAATGTGGGTCTACGCAGGGCAGAGCAGGAGACTGGGCCGGGGCGACGCCAGCACAGCTGTCCAGGCCCCAATGCAGCCGGCAGCTCGGCTTCTGACATGCCTCCCTCTTGGGCTGCGTTCCAACCCCAGGTGCGCCAGTCGGTGGGCTACTGCCCCCAGCTTGACACCCTGCTCAACTACATGACCGGCCGGGAGACATTGGTCATGTTTGCCCGGATCCGGGGCATCCCCGAGCACCACATCAGCGCCTGCGTGGAACAGGTCCTCGATGACTTACTCATGTACACTTTCGCAAACACGCTGGTGAGGACGTACAGGTGAGGCCTTCCCCTCCACCGGTGAGATGCGCTCTCGCCCTTCTCAGCACAGGGCGAGGCCCGTCTGCTCCGGGTGGGGGCAGCTGTGCAGTCCATGCCACCGTGGAGACAGGTGGAGGGCCACCTCCTAAGCACAAAAGGGTCTGTGGCCTGGGCTGCCCCGAGGCACTGCTGTGTGGCCCGGGGCAGGTAGGTGGCTGAGGATAAGCAGACGGTGTCCCGGGTGTTACTGTCCTTCACTTGGCAAAGGGCCTCAGGTTTTGGTAGCCTTGCATTTCAACCACTGTCTGGGGTCTGTACTTACTCTGTCTGGGGTCTGTACTGCTGATGTCCTGCTGAGAGGCCGGGGGTGGGGGTAGGGGTCTTCCTCAGTCTTCTGGGGCCACCCACGTGTACCCCAACCCTTAGCTTAACCACCAGAGCCAGTCCCGAGCCTCCCCCTTGGTGTGTGCAGCACCCCTTGGAGGTGGGTGGCTGTATCCCACTCCCAGGACTGGGAAGTCAGAGAGGACTGGGGGGCCCAGAGGCAGTCCTTGGCTCTTCCCTCCCTGGTGGCTTTGGTTTCAGGCAGGTGTTTGTCCCTCCTAGCATCTTTTGAAGATTAAACAAGTTAATACTCACAAAGTTTACAACAGCCCCATGCACACTGTAAATGCTATGTGTTCATTTTTAAAAAGTTGGCTAAATGGCCCTCTGTCCTTACCTGGCCATAGAGACCCTCAAAGAAGACTCATTCATGGACCAGTGCCTCCCACAGGGCCATGATTTATACACTGGACAGACAAGTCACGATGCCACCTTACAGGCGGGCAGTGGACCTTGAGAGAGAGAGGCGCTGTGTGTCTGTAGTGGGAGGCTGGGCTACTGCTGATTGTTGATTGCCACTCACCCCAACCTTGCCCACTCTGCTCCCAGTGGCGGCAACAAGCGTAAGCTGAGCACTGGCATTGCCCTGCTTGGGGAGCCTTCGGTCATCTTCCTGGACGAGCCATCCACCGGCATGGACCCCATGGCCCGGCGCCTGCTCTGGAGCACTATCTCACGGGCCCGCGAGTCGGGCAAGGCCATCGTCATCACCTCCCACAGGTAAAGCCAGGGTCTCTAGGGGTCAGTGGTAAGAGCCGGGACGACGGCTGGCTGGGTGGGGCCAGGCGGGCAGAAGCCCTGGTCGCCGCGGGTGCAGATGCTGTGAGCAAAGGCCCCAGCCTAGCCACGGGGGCCACCCTCTACACGTGGGAGTCAGGAACCGTTTGATCTGGCCACCGAACCAGCCCCCTCTGTGAGAGCCTCCAACGCAGTGGGCAGGCCCCGGCAGGCCCAGCCCTGTGTCAGGCCTCTGCTCCCCTCCCCAGCATGGAGGAATGTGAGGCCTTGTGCACCCGGCTGGCCATCATGGTGGAGGGGCAGTTCAAGTGCCTGGGCAGCCCACAGCACCTCAAGAGCAAGTTTGGCAGTGGCTACTCGTTGCGGGCCAAGGTCCGGAGCGACGGGCAGCAGGAGGCGCTAGAGGAATTCAAGGCGTTTGTGAACCTGACCTTCCCGGGTGAGTGCTGCTGGCTGCTGCCCAGGGAGGGCATCCGGGCCTCATCCCCGCCAGGTGCCACGTTGTCGCTGCCCCGGGGGAGGAGGGCCGAGATTCCAAGGTCCCCGGCCCTCCAGCCTGGCCCTCACGAGGAAGCGGTGTCTTCTTCCTGCAGGCAGCGTCCTGGAAGATGAGCACCAGGGGATGGTCCATTACCACCTGCCCGGGGCTGACCTCAGCTGGGCCAAGGTGAGCATATACCTGGGTCTCAGAGGAAGCAAACCTGTGATTTCACCAGCTTTCTGGGGTGACTTGCTCTCTATTCTGCGTGGAAGCTGCAGTCTAAGCTGGTGCATTTCCTCTTCCCATCCCCATGGTAACGCTCACCCTGATTTCATAAAATATAAGGATGTGTAAGCAGGAAGGGGCCTCTGAGATCAACTCCTTCTGCCTCCTCACTTCACAGAGAGGGAAGTGGGTCCGGAGAGGGGATGCCGCAGGCCCAGGGTCCCACAACAAGCTCAAGATCCAGTGGGGCCTCTGCCCACTGGCACTGTTCCCGGCTGGTGCCTTTCCCTGAAACCTCAGGAAGCCAACTTCCCTAGGACTGACTCCTTGGAAGGTGCTCTGGGGGCAGCTGAAAGAGATGGGTCTTCTGGGGGCTTCATCACACCCCAAGACCTTCCCTCTTTCCACTCTCTGCTGCCTCCTCTTCCCCCTGTCATGCCCATCGTCCACAGGGGCCTCCCTTCTTCCCAACAGGTGTTTGGCATTCTGGAGCAAGCCAAGACGAAGTTCATGCTGGACGACTACTCTGTGAACCAAGTCTCCCTGGAGGACATTTTCCTGAGCTTCACCGGCTCTATGCCTGTCACCAAAGAAGAAAACAAGCACAAGCCAGCAGAGGATTCATCAACCTCACCCCCTCCCTCTTCCTCCCAACTTCCCTCCCAGCCTCCCTCTCCACCTGCCTCCCAGCCTCCCTTCCAGCCTCCCTCTCCACACCCCTCTCCACTTGTCTCTCCCTTCCCTCCTCCCTCCCAGCCTCCCTCCCAGCCTCCCTCCTCTCCTGCCTCCCAGCCTCCTTCTTCCTCCCAACTTCCCTCCCAGCCTCCCTCTCCACCTGCCTCCCCTCCTCCATCCCAGCCTCCCTCCCCTCCTGCCTCCCAGCCTCCCTCTCTTCCTCCCTCACCACTTCCCTCAGTTTACTCGCAAAAATAAAGAGTACACAACCTGCCACAGGCTGCAAAGAGTACAAAAGCAGCTTGTAGACCCAGTGAGCTCAACTCAGGACCGAGGTGACTCCCTGCCAGATTGGGGCCCCTCACCTTAGAGGCCTGGTGGAGAACCTAGTTCCATGTCAGTGGAAAAGGATCCCCTGGGTCCTATCTGGGTGGCCCCATGGCCTCTAGACCTGGCTGTGAAAGCAGCCTCAGAGGAACATCGGCCACGTCCTCTCACAGTGCAGCAGCCTGGGGCTGACTGCGATTGTCATGATGTCGTACCTTCTAAAGGCAAGGGAATAGGTTGATGAGTTTGCTACCTAAGTCTCAATTTTTCGGTGTTTCAATATTTGGATTTGTGAGGTTCCACTTATTCTCTGCCCTGGTCTCTACAAATATCAGGAGTGAGCCTGCATGTGATGGTTGCATCAACCCATGAAGTATTATTCAGATGAATAACCTAAAACTTAGAGATATTCATCAACTTTCAACAGCTGACAGGTAGCGCCACGATTCAACTGAGGTAGAGGTTCTCAAAGTGGGGTTCCTGAGCAGCAGCTTGTGAATCATCCAGAATCTTGCTAGAAATTCAGATTCTCCGGCCCCACCCTAGACCCACTGAATCAGAACTATGTGGGGTGAGACCCAGCAATCTGTGTTGTAGGGACCCCACGTTGACAAGTACTTCTGAGGCAGCTCAGGTGTGAGAGCCACTGAGCCCAGGCCTGAGAGCCGCAGGGCCAGCCTACGCGCCCAGACGGATGGGGCCATGCGCCTTTGTCACAAGCATGCTCCTCTGAGACGTGCCTGTCACAGGGCCTTTCTCCAACATGGTCCCACCAGTCCCTTCTAAAAAGCCCTCTCGGCTCTTCCTCTGGAGCTAGGTCTTACCCCCCTCTTCTCAGCCAAGCTCTGGAGGAGTGGTGTCTACTGTCTTTGACCAAACTTCTACCATCACCACTCACCCAACTTGACAGCACTGTTCCACCTCATGTTCCACCCGAGGTTTCTCCATCCTCTGCAGAACATCTGGTTCTCCTCTCCTCTGAATGGTGGGATTGCTCTGGCTCGCAGAGGCTTCACTATCCCCCCAGCCTCTGTCCCTGCTGTCCTTGAACCTTTCTCATTCGCCCCACCCCCACCCCATATCTTCAATGGCCACCTTCTTCCAGCCAGGAACATCTCTGACCCTCAACAATCAAGACCTTCCCAATGAGTTCTCCCATCCTGCTGCATGGGTGCCCCATGGTAAATGTGCTCTTCTCAGCCTCTGGCAGTGGCTAGTCACCCCACCGGGCCCCCAGGGCTCTTCCTGCCAGGGCGACTATGCAGGTGAGAGCGCACAGCATGGCCAAGAAAACAGCACTGGTTTTCTGAAAAAATAAGAAAACATGACCTCTGAATAAATAAAATGATGGGGACATAAATGACAAGAGAGAGGACAACTGAGGGACGCCGCTCTGGACTCCCAGGAGGCGAGTGGGTGTGGGGACCAGGGTTTATGACCCTTTGAAGGCGCTACAGTAGTCTAGGCTGGAAGGGTGAGCCCCTGCCCGGAGGGAGACCAGCAACAAAGTCACAGAGGTGCAGGGGAGGAGGACGACACAGTAACAAGGCCGACACAGTAACCAAAGGTGCCAGGAAGGACGAGACACCTGGAGGGTCCACCGTGGGTTCTCCGCGGGCTCCAGGGTGCACCAGGGGCCGCCCGGGCTTCCTGTGCGCACCGCCTTGCCCCTCCCTCCTCAACCCCGACTGCCGGGGCCTGGCCCCCGGGCTCTGGGACACGGGGACCCTCCGACCCCGTGTGTGACCGCTTGCTTCTGTGTCCCCCGCTGCAGACTAGCGCCTCGCGCTTAGGTGCGCGGCCGCCCGACGGGGACGGGGACGGGGACGGGGACGCGGAGGGGACGGGAGGGGAGGGGAGGGGAGGGGAGGGGAGGGGAGGGGAGGGGAGGGGAGGGCGGCAGACCCGGGGCGCGCAGGGGGAGTGAGCAGAGCGTCTCCGGGAAAAGCGCCGCGGCGTCCTCTGCCCGGCGCTTCCCCCGTGGGGTCGTGCCGGCCCGAGGGACGCCGTGCTCGGTGTGGCTGGCGGCAGCCGGTGGGGCAGGCGGGCACGTCCTGCGGGGGCACGGCGAGCCAGGTTCGCGTCCCTGAGGGTCCCGCGCCCCGGTCCACGGGCGGCTGCGCGCGCGGCCTCGGGGTGAGCGCCAGGCTCCGGGGCGCGCGGCGGAACCGCCCGGCCCACGCGCGCACACGCCCCCGCCGGCGCGGCCCCGCACGCTCCCCGGGCGCCCCGCCCCACTACCGCCCTGGCCGGGGAGGCGGGGCGGCCGCGCGGGCCCCGCCAATCAGCCGCCGGCGTTCGAATTCGCGTCCCGGCGAGGCCAATGGCGAGCGCCCGGAGCGGCGGGTGGGCGGGGCGGCGGCCGGGGCCGGGCGGCTCTGGGGCGCGCACCCCCCGCGGCCGGCCAATGGGAGGGCCCGGCGCATTTGAAAACTCGGGCGGGCGGCGGGGCGGGTTTGCGCCTGCGCGGGGCGCGCCGGGCTGACGGCGGCCGGGGGCGCGGGCGGCGGCGGCGGCGATGGGGAGCGGTGGCGGTGAGCCCGGGGCGCGGGGCGCGGGGGGGGCGGGCGGGCGCCGAGCGGGGCGGCTCGGGCCCCTGGGCCTGGCGTGGGGGCGGCCCGGGGGCGCCCACCCGGCGCGCGGTTTAAATGCCCGGCGGCGCCGCGGGTATGGACGGGCTCGGGGGGCCGCCCGGCGCGGGGGACGAGGACAGCGCGGCGGGACCTCCAGGTGCCCCGCGCGGCCTGTTAATTGCCGTGGGCGACCCCGGGGCAGAGCCGGTCGGGGCAGGAAGGCCTGCGGGTCCCGCGGGCGGGCGGGAGCAGGGGGCGAGCGGGGCGAGGGGCTCCCTCGGGGCGGTCCCGGCGCCCCGACCAGCGCGGAGGCCCGGCCCGAGCGGAACCGCCGTCCCCAGTGGCCGGGCTCCCTGACTACTTGCTGCTCGCCCTAAGCCCTTGAGGAGTTTGAATGAACGACGGTGCCTGCCGAAATTGGCGAAGCCCTCCTCCTCTCTCTAACCTTTGTTCGGGCCTGGAAATGAACCCCAGCGGGTTCGTTGGGGGTGGGGTACGGGGACCGTTCGGGGGTCTTCAGAGACAACTTTGCACTTCAGCCTGGCTCCTTCCCAACACGCCCCTGGACCGCTCTGCTCTTCTTCCTCAGTGATCCACTGTCGGTGCGCCAAGTGCTTCTGTTACCCTACAAAGCGAAGAATAAGGAGGAGACCCCGGAACCTGACCATCCTGAGTCTCCCTGAAGATGTGCTCTTTCACATCCTGAAATGGCTTTCTGTTGGGGACATCCTCGCTGTCCGAGCTGTAAGTTGCGGGAGGAGGAAAATAGCGCCAGCCCTAGCTTGTTGACCTCACAGGTGGTTTACACCATCAGGGCTCAGGGCTCCGTGTTCTTAGATGTCAGAGCAAAATCTTGGCTACAGAAGAGGGCAGAGGCTATAAGGAGGAGGATGGTAATAGACATCTGAGGTTGTTGCAATCTGCAGGAAAATAGCGAAGCTGAAACAGTGCAATATGTTTTGAATCGCTTTGTTGCAATGTTTGTTCTCACAGAGAAAGTAGCCTACAGTGGCAGTGAAATGTTCACCTCTTAAGAAATAACATAGTATTAAGAAAGAGCAAAAACATATCCTGGAGGACAATCACCTGTGATGTTGAGCATTGAAAGGGACCCTAGGAGGTAGTTTGCAGAAACTCCCCTAGTGCTGACTTACTCAAGGGCATGCACAGCAAATCAGTGGAAAAACACCCAATGGGAACCTCCCAAACCTGCCTCCACCGTGGTCATAATATCCACGGATGCTGAGTTTTTAATGGCGATGGGAACTTCAGCACACGAAATGCTCACCTGTGCTCAGGGCTCCCAGCTGGGGCACTTCCTGCGTCTGCCCAATGTGGTGTTAATTTTTTTGGTCTTTTCCTGAATTCTCTGCTGTTCTCCAGGCTCCAGCTGTGTTCCCACTAGCAAGGCCCCAGGGAGAGGAGCACAAAACAAATTTCTGTTACACTTGCTCCTGTTAGATCCATTTCCCTGATCCTAGGAGGTATATGCCCTGACAAGTGTCACCACCCCTTTCTCTGCATAGATGCTCATTCTCCCTTCCAGGACCACTGGCCTTGCCTTGAGAGCCGCAGAGAAACTTGTTCCTTCCGTGTATTCAAAACAGCTATTACTTTGATACACGGGTTCTTTCCCACTGGGATGGGGAGTTGTCATCTGTCTGTCCCATGGTCAAGATCTCCAGGAGCGGGGCTTCTGGGGGGTCCCTTGATAATCCCTGCCCCACCCCACTTCCCTTGTTCCACAGGTACACTCTCACCTCAAGTATCTGGTGGACAACCACGCCAGCGTGTGGGCATGTGCCAGCTTCCAGGAACTGTGGCCTTCCCCAAGGAATCTGAAGCTCTTTGAAAGGTATCTGTGCACCTGAGGGCACACAGTTCCCCAGTGTGCCAGCCTGCGTCCCAGCACCTGACCTGGGAACACTTTTCCTCATCCCCCAGGGAGTGACTGAGGGCTGGCAGCGTCACCTGTGGAGTCACATGCAGCACAGTCACTGCCATGCATGCCACCAGCACAGCCTGACTCATTAGTCACTGTCATGCTTCTGAAGGGTCTCACTTGGGCTGGGACTAATCTGCGTGACTCAAATGCAAGTCACCTGCATGTGGAAATTTTACTCAGCCCTCCCTCTTTTTTTTGGTCAAAAGTATATGATTTAACTCCTCTTGCATTTTAGTCTGTGGCTGATCCCAATTCCTGCCGGGGTTGGGACCCAGGGGGAGGGATGGAGCAGGAGTGAGCCCCTCGGCCTGTGGGCCCCAGTGTGCCAGTGGTTCCAGACAGGCTGCCTGAGACATAAGCGACGTACTATATACCGTTCATCCTCTTAAAGTGTGCAACTCACTGGTTTTTCATAGATTCAGAGTTGTGCAACCATCACCACTAACTTTAGAACATCCTCACTACCCCACAGTGAAGCCAGAACTAGTAGAGGTCGACCTCGGTGTCCACTCCCTATTTTCCCTGCAATTTTCCCAGCCCCTGGCAACCCCTAACAGGAGCCCCTGCCCTCCTGTGTGTGGATTTGCAGGAGCCCCTGCCCTCCTGTGTGTGGATTTGCCTCTTGTGGACATTTCATGTAAGTGGAATCATACCACATGTGTGTGGCCTTTTGTGGCTGACTTCTTTGGCTTGGCACATCATTAAGGTTCAGGTGTCACGGTTGAGTGGTATATGACTGTGTTACATTTAAAAAATCCTCAGTTAAAAAACAAGTGTTTTAGCTTCAAGTGCCGTGTCAGACAACATCAGGTGACGCTGTGTTTTTAATGGTCTAGGGCTGCGGAAAAGGGAAATTTTGAAGCTGCCGTGAAGCTGGGCATAGCCTACCTCTACAATGAAGGCCGTAAGTCCTTGCGGGGCTGGGCTGGCCTTGCCCCGCTGGGTGCTGAGCACGTAGAATAGGCATGAGCCCTTCCCAATGGGAGCCATTCAGTCCTTATTCTTGCTTGTCCGGCCATATGCCTCTCCCCTTGTCCACTGGACCCCGCAGGTTGTGTGTAGGTGCTGGGCCCTCTCCTTCTTTGGCCGCAGTTCATCTGTGCTGACTGGGGTAGCAGTCAAAGGGTTCCTGATTCTACAGGGTATTAATGACGCAGTAGCCACGGGTCCAGGGAAAGGCAGGTCAGAGCCAGCCTGGTGCCTGAGCTTCTTCACCCCTAAGGACCAGGTGGTCCTTGAAAGAAGGTGCATGGCCTTCTCTCCCGGCACCGGCCTCTTTGCTTAGCACACAGAACCAGGCCGCGTGTGTCTAGTCCCAGCTCCCCAAAAGCACAAAGACTGGGGATGGCTGCTAGTTTTCTGTTTCTAAAAGATCTGGTGTCTTACTGAGAGAGCTCCTGCTCCTATCTGGTTGGCAGGATTGTGGGGACCGGTAGAGATGGTGAGCAGTCCTCCTGCAGGCTCCAGAGAGTGGGCTTCTCTGTCACACAGTGGTTCCCAGACAGAATTCACGAGCCCTGCGGCTCAGCGGTCCAGAGTGTACAGTCAGGCAGTTTTTAGTATGTTTAGAGCTGTGCAGTCATCACCCCCATTCACATCTGGAACATTGGCCCAGAAAGAAACACTGTACGCACTAGCAGGGGTTCAGGCTATAGCTCCCCGCAGGAGGGGGGCATGTGCCGCCTCCAGGGGGGCACCTTCCCAGACCTTCCCAGCTTAGGCTGCTGGGAGGACCTGGCAGGGACATGTGATTCACAAGGTAGGAAAGAAGGGGGAGGAGCCCTGTCTTGAAGGGCTCCGCTCTCATTAAACTCCAACAACTTCTCACTGTGTGAGGTTGTAGACTTTCATAAAAGCCTGTGGGGAATTTTGTGCACCTGTCCTTTGGACCCAACTCAGGCTTACGTTCTCCACAGTGTCTGTGTCTGATGAAGCCCGTGCGGAGGTGAATGGCCTGAAAGCCTCTCGCTTCTTCAGCCTAGCTGAACGACTCAATGTGGGCGCCACGCCCTTCATCTGGCTCTTCATCCGCCCTCCGTGGTCGGTGTCTGGAAGCTGCTGCAAGGCCGTGGTTCACGAGAGCCTCAGGGCAGAGTGTCAGCTACAGGGAGCAAGCCCTGGCGAGGGACACACGGGAGGCTGGCATGCTGGACGGTCCGAGCCCCATAGGGTGAGGAGACACTGGACCGTGTAAGGCCAGGTGCCTGAGGAACGTGGAGGTGCAGAAAGTCAAGAGTGTGGGTGTGGGGGCATCTGGAGATGAGTCAGCAGGGGGGGAAGGCTCAGAGCTGGGGCTCCCCAGGGAATAATAAGAGGGGCTGGGCTGAAAACCCGTGACAGCTGAGAACGCAGGACCCAGGCTCCTGGAAGCCTGGAATCAGGAAGCGCCTCTCGGTGTGGGGTTGGGGCCAGGTGGGGGCCTCAAGAACACATGGATGGGGGAGGGGGATGGGCTGGAAGCTTCCTTTCTGCTGATGATCACACTCCCCACCCTCCTTGTCCAGACTCACAGAGCATCTCTGCTACACTGCTTGGGGAGAGTGCTCAGTCTCTTCGAGGTGAGTCCACCACCCTGGGTCCAGTGGGCCTGCCACCATGTAGCACAGGACTCTGTTTCTGTGCTACCTACCTCTCTGGCCATTCCAGATACCATGGACCAGAGAGTAAGTGGGAAGCAGCAGTACCCCTCCTGTTGTGCGCGGTGTAAAGGCAGGCTCCACCTGTGAGGAAACCTCCACATCCCACCTGGGAGGGCCAGTGTGGAGGGCCCAGCCAGACACAAACCTCATGCGGGAGGAAAGGAGCCTGTAAGGGCAGAGCTCTTAAGCTCGCTGTCCCGGTGCTGGTCAAAGCACACATCTTAAGTCGTTTCCACTCTTGATTTATTTATCCCCTCCCCCCCAAAGATTTTATTTATTCATGAGAGACATAGGCAGAGACACAGGCAGAGGGATAAGCAGGCTCCATGCAGGGAACCCAATGTGCGACTCGATCCTGGGACTCCAGGATCACCCCCTGGGCCGAAAGCAGACGCTTAGCCGCTGAACCACCAAGGCATCCCTCCACTCCCGACTTAGTTAAATCTGTCAGGAGAAAAGCCCACGAATATGATTCCAAGAGGTCCGAGGAGAGACGGTAGTGGCCAGTAGAGTCTGGTGTTCTGCAGAAAGCGGGGTGAAAGAAGCCACTGTCTGGGGTCTGTTGTAGGATGAAGAGCGGAAGCAGCAGGCGCAGGACCTGTTTGAAGAGTCTGCTAATCAGGGATGTCTGGTCAGCTCATACCTCCTCTGGGAACGAGACAGGAGGACGGACGTGAGTGGGCCGGGGTCTAGGGAGGGGAGGATTTGTGTTGGCCAGAGGTGCCATCTCCAAATGGGCCCTTTGGCAAGGTTCCGTCCATATGGGAGACCCTTGTGCTGCTCCTGGAGCCCCAGGAGCCGCTGTGCAGGAGCCATTCCCAATGGCTGCCCCCGGCAACCTCCGTCATTTGGATGTAAGGGGCTGGGAAGAAGGCTGACCTGTGGACCCCCTGGGGGTGTTGGGAGGAACATTTAAGAATTGATGGGTTGGTTCTGAGTTTTTCCAGAGACACAACTATATAAAAGCATGGTGACTCTCTTGCACTGACAGATGTCAGATCCTGGGCGATGCCTCTACAGCTTCCGGAAACTCCGAGACTACGCTGCCAAAGGCTGCTGGGAAGCACAGGTAAGGCAGGAGCTGGCCTTTCTCCTTCTACCTCTTCCCGTGGGGACCATGGTGGCAAGATCCCACTCATAGGCAGTAGCAGTGGCTCAGGGCCGGCGCCAGAGCTTACAGGAGCGTAGCTGTGGGGTGCGCAGGGAGGGCGGCCTGGGGGGTGCTTCCTTCATCTCTGCCCTTTATCCTGGTGCCTCCAGGCCCCCTGCCCAAAGCCAGCCCGGCTGCCCGTGCACCACATTGCTGTTAGCCCTCCTGTTGCTCCCTGAGGGTGCCGGTAGCTGGGGCACCTGGGAGCACATGGGTGTGTGGAACGTTTCCTGGCTCTCGTCATTTGACCGGCTCAGCAGGTCACCCAGCGTTAGAACCAGGGCACGAGGGATTTGCTGGCGGTGGTCTCCGGACGCTGTCCCGTGGCAGCTATAAAGAATCATTAAGACAAAGGCAGCCCCTCTTTGCTAGGCAGGTGCAAACTCACTCTTGTCGCCCCATCAAGAGCGTGTTTGAGAGTTATCTGCCCTAAAAGTGAGGGAAGAAACCACAGAGCGGGAGGTGGCCCAGCCTGTCACAACACAGTAACGTTTATGTCCAGGGCAGTCAGTGAGCTTAGAGAGACAGAACTGCGAACAGTGCAGTTCCCTCAGAAGCTCCAAGGAGACATGAGAATAGTAACATTCCAGTAAGTGTCCCAGGGGTCTCCGTGTGCTCCTGGAAAAGAGGAAATAGAAACAACTGGTCAAAGCTCAGAGCAGCAGCTGTCCCGCCAGTTCCCAGGGGCCCATCTCTTAGCAAGTAACATGTACATTGTTTCTTTTTTCTCTGCGTGAGCCTGGATAGCTGTTAACTTCTGAAAATACGCATTCTTCACAAGGCAGTGTTTGCTGGGAGAGATGTGATAAAGCAGCATTCTCTTAGCTCGGATCAATATCCGCGGGTCTTGCAGAAGCCTTAGCAGGGCCGCCCCTGTGGCTTGACCACATGAGTACCGATGTGGCTGCACAGAGATGTTCCACAAAGGGATCAAACAAATCAAACTCTGGGAGGAAGAACAGGTGAAACATGCTACAGGTGTTTGTATCATAAGGAACCACGTTGTCTTGGGTGAGCAGGGAGAAAATAAAATGCATGTAGCCATGGTCAGGAATGCGTAGACACAGTTACAATGCATAGAAACATCTGGGAGGAAGTATCTAGAAATGGTTGCTAGTTACCATCAGAGGGCCCAGAGGTGCCGGGGGCCTGGACAAAGTGGCAGGCACAGCTCAGTAAACCGTTGCACCTAGCTACCTAGACAGATGTCGTTAAGCCCCTCACGAGAAGGGAAACTGAGGCACACAGTGGTTTGTTTGTTGTTTTTTTCTGCCCCCCCCCCAAGTTTGCCTGTGGTGTTCACACAGACTCAGGGTTTTTTTTTGTTTTTTTTTTTTTAATTTTTATTTATTTATGATAGAGGCAGAGACACAGGCAGAGGGAGAAGCAGGCTCCATGCACTGGGAGCCCGATGTGGGATTCGATCCCGGGTCTCCAAGATTGCACCCTGGGCCAAAGGCAGGCGCCAAACCACTGTGCCACCCAGGGATCCCCAGACTCAGGTTTTATTTATTTATTTTTTTATTTTTTTATTTTTTTTAAATTTTTTATTTATTTATGATAGTCACAGAGAGAGAGAGAGGCAGAGACACAGGCAGAGGGAGAAGCAGGCTCCATGCACCGGGAGCCTGATGTGGGATTCGATCCCGGGTCTCCAGGATCGCGCCCTGGGCCAAAGGCAGGCGCTAAACCGCTGCGCCACCCAGGGATCCCTAGACTCAGGTTTTAAAGGCAGGTCATCTGAACCTCCAACCAGTTTTGGACACTTGGCTACGCTGACTCCATTGTACATGTTTTGTCCCTTTTTAAAGTTCATTTCCACGTGATGTGTTTATTTCAAGATGAGTAGTTAAAACGTGAACCGTGCTGTTTCCACAAGGCTGAGAAGGTGTAAGCACCCCCTGTACCCACACGTGTTGCCCCCCCGCAGCCCGCGGCTTTGTGCTCACGTGCATGTCTGTCCGCAGCTGTCTTTGGCCAAAGCCTGTGCGCACGGAAGCCAGCTGGGCCTGGAAGCGAAGGCCTCCGATGCCGTGGTGCGTCAGCTCTTCCAGACGTCCCGTGCCGTTGGCAAGCAGCAGGTCTTCTCCGTGCAGAAGGGCCTCAGTGACACGATGAGGTGAGGTCCTTGGGGCGAGCATCTGCTCGGGAGGGTGGGAGGAGGCAGGGTGGCACCGGGCCCGGGGGGTAGGGTGCTCCCTGCCCTGTTTCCCTCTAAGCCGCCACCACTGGGTGCCCTGGGTTAGCAGCCATGCTGGGACCCCCGTACGTGTGCACATTTCCTAAAGCCAGTGATGTGATGGCCCTGCTATCACGGCTCTGAAGAGAAAATGTCCCCATGAGCATCTGTGCTCCAGTTTTCCTCTTTAACCCTTGGAACGTGTCCAGCCATTTTAAGGATCTTTCTAAGATGATGGGATTCGTACTGCCAGTTTCAGAAGCCAGAACCCCACCTCCTCGTTACGCCTCCTCGTATGAGCACCGATGTGCTGCACCAGGGTCCAAGGCCACCAAATGCACCCGCAGTGGGGAGCTGTGCCCTTGGCATGGCCTCCCGCCCTGTGTGCCCTGCCCCTTTCTGCATCCCACTCCGTCACCGGATACACTAGAAATAGAAAGTAAAGTGGAAAATGTAAATGATTTTATAAGCTTCCACAAGATTTCAAATAAGCTTTGGAGGGGCACCAGGGTGGCTCAGTCGGTTGAGCGTCTAACTCCTGATTTTGGTTCAGGTCATGAGCCTGAGCCCCATGTCAGGCTCTGTGCTGACCATAGAGGTTAAGATTCTCTCTCTCCCTCTCCCTCTGCCCCTCCCCTCTACTCTCTAAAAAAAATTAATTAATTTAAGATGTGCTTTATATTTGTAAGGGGCAGGCTCTGGCTGTACTCCAGCACTCATGGCAAAGCCTCTGTAGACGTTTGTGTTTAAAAAGATCATGCCGGGGCTCCTGGGTAGCTCAGTGGTTGAGCCTCTGCTTTCTGCTGAGGCTGTGATCCCAGGGTCCTGGGATCGAGTCCCACGTTGTGTTCCCCAGAGGGAGCCTGCTTCTCCCTCTGCCTGTGTCTCTGCCTCTGTGTGTGTCTCATGAATAAATAAAAACCTTTAAAAAAACAAAAAAGAGGATCATGCTTTCCCCGGAGAGGCTTGATCTCACACACACAGTGCAGGGAAGCATCATCCTTTATTCCCACATCAAACAGCATCAGGCCATTGTCCGTTTGAACCCTGGGCTGGTGCCCGTGGCTGTAGCCCCCTCTCTCCCACTTATCCCCTTCCTGTGAGAAGGTGGATCCTGAGAACACCTTGCCCCTCTCACTCCACCCTTTTTTGGGACCGTTGTTCTGTTTTGGGCTGTTTTCTGCTTTTCAAGAAGTAATAGGATTTTATTGAAATATTAACATCACTTCAGTCTTTGAGTTGAACCTCTTTCCGTTTTTCTCTATATCAGGTAACAGCCACATTTTATTTCTTAAACTGAGTTATGTTTGCCGTGTGACGGTTATGTATGTTGATTATGATTTAGTCATTTTGAAGGGTTGGGCTTTTTTTTAAATATTTTTTTCTTTTATTTATTTATGATAGTCACATAGAGAGAGAGGCAGAGACACAGGCAGAGGGAGAAGCAGGCTCCATGCACCGGGAGCCCGACGTGGGATTCGATCCTGGATCTCCAGGATCGTGCCCTGGGCCAAAGGCAGGCGACAAACCGCTGCGCCACCCAGGGATCCCGGTTGGGCTTTTTTTTAAAGATTCTGTTTATTCTAGAGAAAGAACAGGAACGGAAGGAGGGCCAGAGGGGGCCAAGGGAGAAGCAGGACCCCATTCCCCACACCACCCCCACCACTGAGTAGGAAGCCTGACACGGGATTCTGATCCCAGGATCCCAGGATCATGATCTGAGCTAAAGGCAGACTTTTTTTTTTTTTTTTAAAGATTTTATTTATTTATTCGTGAGAGACAGAGAGACAGAGACACAGGCAGAGGGAGAAGCAGGCTCCATGATGGGAGCCTGATGTGAAACTCGATCCCGAGACCCCAGGATCGGTCCCTGGGCCAAAGGCAGGTGCTAAACCACTGAGCCACCCAGGGATTCCCCTGAAGGCAGATTCTTAACCGAATGGAGGAGACCACCCCCTCTGGAGACAACTGCCCTGGTTGGTTGGTTGGTTTTTACAAGTCAACCATTAAGATCGCTAGACCTGGTTGGGGGAGCTTCCTCTTCTGTTCCCAGTATTGGCTGGTTTTACCTCAGACACCTGACGCTCGCACATCTTCCTGCTCCTGGGTGGAAACACAGGCTTTGTCTTCCTCCCGTTCTGTCCCCCCACCCCCAGCCCCATTCCTGCCCCCGCAAGCTCCACCACCCTGGCCCGCCTTTCCCTCCTTCCCTCTGCCTTTGACAGATGCTTCCACCTGGCACCTGGAACATTTGCCCAGAACCCGGCAGCATTATGTTTCCTCTCTCCCTTGCTTCTGGTCTCTCATCTGTCCTCTGCTTGAAGACAGGGGTCTCCTCTCCTTTGTTCAGAGAGGTGTCTACCAAACTTGGGCATCCTTGCTGTGGCACCTGGCACTGCAGTGTGATGTCTGTGGCCCCAGTCCCGGGTTTAGCCCTGTTGAGCAGGGACCCATGTCATCTGCTCCATCGGGACAGTGCCCCGCTTGATGCGTCCTCTGTTAGCTCAGTTCTGACTCTGCTCTGCCGCCAAGGGTCGAGATAAATGACCCCTGTAGATGAGCTGCTTCTCTGGGAGGATGCAGGTTTGCAACAGGGCCAAAGGTCTTGCCACCTTCGAGTGGCTGTTCTCCAGTCCTGGGCCCTACAGGGTGGCCCCACCTTGCCCTTCCTGTGTCTGGACTCATCCTGTACCTGACAGCCCATATGGGAGAAGGTAGGGTCCACAGACATGTGAGCCCAGCCTCCTCCCAGGGCAAGGTCGGCCACTCCGCTGGGCCCGTCACCTCTGGCAGAGACCAGTTCCTGGGTAAATCAGCCATGCTGCGGATGACCCACTCCCTCCCTCAGGACAGATGGGCCGGGCAGGAGTGGGACGGTCACCCTCGTTTCTAGGCGTGACGCTCTTCCTGCAGGTACATCCTCATTGACTGGCTGGTAGAAGTTGCCACCATGAAGGACTTCACGAGCCTGTGCCTTCACCTGACCGTGGAGTGCGTGGACCGGTACCTGCGGAGGAGGCTAGTGCCCCGGTACAGGCTCCAGCTGCTGGGCATCGCCTGCATGGTCATTTGCACCCGGTAAGGGGTCCCTGGGCAGCAGGGTCTGCGAGGTGACCCGCGGCAGCTGGTCCTGCCCAAGCTCACAGGCTGGCTTGTTGGTAAACAGCCTCCGGTGTCCCCCCTCATCAGATCAGATGGGGGTCTGAATGTGTGCAAGCGGGGTAGCTCTCCCCATGTGAGGACGGCAGAACGGACCCTTGGCGAGTGGGCAGCCGCTCATCCCGGCATTTGGGGAACCCAGAACATGGCCTTGCTCGGTCAGGCTCAGGCTGGGTCCCTCCACCCCAACTTCTGAGGGTGACGTATCTGGGAGGGGCCCAGTGAGCTGCCCTCCGGGGTCCTCCTGAGATCTTGGAAAGACCACTTCTCAGCAGTTGACTTGCTGAGCCTATATCATCAGAGACCCGCAGTTAGTGGGTCTCATGCCCCAGCCAGCTCCCAAAAGACCCCACTCCAACCGCAAAGACAGGGCACTTCCTTCCCACACAGCTGCCGGCACCCCGGGCATCTCTGACTTTTCACGTGGAACCATCTTATGTTTTACCTAAATCTGCTCTCTCTTAACCAGTACCTGTCTGCCTCAGTTTTGCCTTTGGAAGCATCTTGTGTGTCCTTGTTTTCCCAAGCCGGACATCCCCGCGTGGCCTGCCACTCCCCCCGGGCAGTGTTCACAGACCGGCCTTGAGGGTGAGGGACAGGCTTGCCACACCCAGTGCTGTGAACCCAGACACATTGATCCTCTGCTTGTAGCCCAGAGGTGGGGGGCCAGGCTTATGTTGTTGGGGTGGTTTTTCTATGTCATGAGGTCATGGAAAGCCCTACCCCGGTGACCCCTGAGGCCACCATATCCACCTTTGCAGCCAGCTCAGCCACATGACCGTGATGGGAACTGGGAAGTATGGTCTGTGGGAGACCAGTGTGGTCTTGGGGCTGCAGGCAGGCTGCCACGTGCCGACTTCAGGTGTGCTCAGGGGACCCTGCATCCACTAGAGGTGGTGGAACAGGCCTCTCCTCCTCCCCTCTGAGGAGCATAGTTAACGTCCTCACAGTCAGAAACCGAGCTACCGGACTGCCAGCTGGCTAGCACTGAGATGCCTTCTAAAGATCCTAGAGGCAGAGATGCCCCACCTCCCCTCGGAGCAGCACCTGTCACAACCCTCTGCCTGAGAGCTCCAACACCCAGCCCCATTGGGCCCACTCCTGCCTCATGCTTCGCAGCCCCCCCCCCCCGCCATCTCCCATCTTCTCTCTGTCAAGTGGACAGCAGATGCGGCAGCACGAGCGTCCCCAGGACAGAGCCGCCACAGCCTTGGCCCTGCTCGCTTGCCCTCAGGCCACTGGGCCAGCGTGTTCCCTGCTAGTCGGGTCTGCTGGGTTGCAGAGAACAGGGTGGCTGTCTGCCTAAGGGACGGTCAGGATTCCTGTGGCCATACCCTGTGCTGAACACAGACCTTCAGGCAACCTCCAGCTCTGCTGGCTCTCTTGCCTCCCGGGTTTAAGCTCTTGTTCATGTGTGCTCCATAGAAGCTGGTAGGATGCTCAGCCCCCTAAGAGGATTGACCAGTCATGTTTTTTGTGGGTGCCTTTTGCAGAAACCTCCTTATGCCTGGAGCCTGGTCACTCCCACTGCTGGCACCAGTCCCACTTCCTTTGCAGACCCTTGGGACAGGGTCACATAAGCTCTTCAGTTCCTCTCAGGGGCTGCAGGCAGCCCCATACACTCTTTGCCCCTCTGCCAATGCCTCCCATTACTGGGGCCTAAAATGATCGCTATCTCCAGGGAAAGCTGACTCCATGCTCAGACTCCAGTAATGTTCTAGGTTCATCAGCAAAGAGATCCTGACGATCCGAGAAGCTGTTTGGCTCACAGACAACACGTACAAGTATGAGGACCTGGTGAGGATGATGGGAGAGATCATCTCGGCCCTGGAAGGGAAGATTCGAGTAAGTGGCCATTTGCTTTTTCCTTCTAAGTCAGTCGAGGGGCACCTGGGTGGCTCAGTGGTTGAGCGCCTGCCTTTGGCTCAGGTTGTGATTCTGGGTCCTGGGATCAAGTCCTGCATTGGGGTCCCTTCAGGGAGCCTGCTTCTCTCTCTGCCTATGTCTCTGCTTCTGTTTGTCTCCTATGAATAACTAAAAATTTGTTTAAAAACCTTAGCAAATAGGGAGACGCCCGGGTGGCTCAGCAGTTGAGCATCTGCCTTGGGCCCAGGATGTGATCCTGGAGACCCGGGATCGAGCCCCACATCGGGCTTCCTGCATGGAGCCTGCTTCTCCCTCTGCTTGTGTCTCTGCCTCTCTATCTCTGTGTCTTTCATGAATAAATAAAATATTTTTTTAAAAAATCTTAATAAATAAATCAGAGTTGAGGGATCCCTGGGTGGCGCAGCGGTTTGGCGCCTGCCTTTGGCCCGGGGCGCGATCCTGGAGACCCGGGATCGAATCCCATGTCGGGCTCCCGGTGCATGGAGCCTGCTTCTCCCTCTGCCTATGTCTCTGCTTCTCTCTCTCTCACTGTGTGCCTATCATAAATAAATAAAATTTAAAAAAAAAAAAAAAAATCAGAGTTGAAATCATGGGAGAGGACAGCAGGAATGTTGAGCTTTCCTGTTCTGGAAAGTCCTCCTGGACCCAGAGAGCCTGAGACCAAGGCTGCATCTGGTCACTGCAAAACCTGGTGCCGGTGTGAACATTGTCTGGACCAGACACTGTGCCTGCTGGCCAAGGACCAGCCTCCCCGTTGAGCGGGCAGGTGAACCTCTACATGCCAAGACCTCATGTCCACCTCCCCATCCCGTCCAGGTCCCCACTGTGGTCGACTACAAGGACGTCCTGCTGACGCTGGTCCCTGTGGCACCGAGAACCCAGCACCTCTGCAGCTTCCTGTGCGAGCTGTCCCTGCTGCACACCAGCCTGGCTGTCTATGCTCCAGCCCGTCTGGCCGCTGCCGCCCTGCTGCTTGCAAGGCTGACACATGGGCAGAGTAAGGAGCTTGCGCTCCCGCCAGCCTCTCCACAGGGGCTTAGCCAGGGACTGGGGATTCCCGAAGTCAGGAGATGGGAAGTGATTCTCACATGCAAGGGGCAGGGAGAGAGAGAAGCATGCCCAGCTCCTGGATGAGGAGAAACCAGAATGAACTAAAAGCCCTTCTGTAGGGATGAGGTTAAAGGATGGTTCTAGTGATTTCCTACACTGTTGACTGTGAGCATGCAGGCTTCCTAGATGGGGTGTGTTTAACTCTGAGCTCCAGGAAACTCTGCAGCAGATCCGTGGGGGCCATGGGGTGCGAAGGGGCATCAGAACGGCCCCGACACCCCTGCTTTCCTCCCCAGCACAGCCCTGGACCACAAGGTTGTGGGACCTGACTGGGTTCTCCTCTGAAGACCTCATACCCTGTGTCCTGAGCCTTCATCAAAAGTGGTGAGTCCGTCCAAAGAAGTAAGTTCCCCCCAGCTGCCGTGGGGGCTCCATCCCACGTCCCTCGGGGGAGCTCACATGCACGTCAGGCCTATCAGCCACATGCAGGCCTCCCAGCAGTGTGCTTTGTGTCTCACCGTCGACATTTAGAAACGCCAGGCCACGTTGCACCTTGCACACATTTTTGACATTCGATGCGCGTGTGGCAGCTGCTCCCCACCCAAAGCTCATTCCACAGGCAGCAAATGGTAATAGAAACGTGGAAGCTGGCTGCCTGGGTGGCGGTAGTTGTACTGTGGGGCCAGTTGTCCCCTTGCCCAGCAGCTGCGATGCTTCATGCCGCGGCCCCGCTCCTCGTCCATTTGCTCTGGTGCCTGCTCCTGACGCGTGCCTGCCCATGGGGCGTCTGCCAGGCCATGCTCTCTGTCCTCTGCCCCCGCGTGAAGGTCAGGGAACTCCTTGGCCCGTCTGCCGACGCTGGCAGGATTGCCAAGGCATCCGACTTGAGCCCCAGGACCCCCAGCCCCCCGCGGCTTGTCCAGGCTGGACCCTCTTCTCTGGGCCATTCCTCCTCCTCATAGATGCCATTTGCTGCCTGGTGGATGTCCCTCAGCCCCGGGGCCAGCCGTTTCCACTGTTCCTCCCCACGTCCCACCGACTCTGGAGGCCTGTCCTCCCCTCGAGTGCTCATTCCCCCAGCGGCTCCCCAGATTACTGCATCTGAGGAGTCTCTTCTTTGTACCACCTTCCAGGAAGAGATCAGAACTCCCCTGCGGGGCCCAGACCCCTGGGAGCAGCCCCTTCTCGGGCCCCTGCGCTGCTGCTGGCCGCGCCCTGTCCTGCTCCAGCCGTAGCGAGCCTGGCAGCGCATCCTGGAGCTGGCTGGCGTGTGCTATGGCCAACTCTGTTTGCTCTTGTGTCTACTCGCAGCAGACAGGGAGCTCGGGCA
Organism: Vulpes lagopus; assembly: GCF_018345385.1. Lineage (NCBI taxonomy): Eukaryota > Metazoa > Chordata > Mammalia > Carnivora > Canidae > Vulpes > Vulpes lagopus. The sequence continues at coordinate 127,561,083 of NC_054826.1, read as the reverse complement.
AAGGCCGATGGGTCAGCGTGTGTGTGGCTGACCACTCACTCAAAGGGTGCAAGCAGCCTTCCTGGTACTGGCTACCAAAAGTTGTCATAGGCTGTTCCCCTGCCCCTGCCCCCAGAGTTGCTTTTTATTTTTAGTCAGATAACTAGAAACATTTGTTTACCAGCTAAACTTTTTTAGGCATACAATTCACACTCAGAGCTATGCAGCCATTGCTACGGTCAGTTTTAGAATCTTGCACCACCCTCAGAAGAAACCCTGTACTCGTGGTCACCCATGCTCCCGTCCCTCTAGCCCCTGGCTGCCACTCCCCTGCTTTCCATCTCTGCAGATTTGCCTGTTCAGGACACTTCATAGAGGTGGAGTCCTGCATCAGGTGGCCTTTTGTGACCAGCCTGTCACCCACATAGTGATTCCACCAGAATCCCACTTCACTGCATGGGTAGGCCGCATTGTGCTTGCTCACGTGCACATTGTGGACAGCAGGGCTCTTGCTACCTTTTGGCTGTTGTGAACATCCGTGCACAAGTTTCTGGGTGGCCATGTGTTCACATTCCTCTTGGGGATACGCCTGGGAGTGGAGCCGCAGGGCGCCCCACCTGACCTCCCATCGCTAGGCTGTTTTTGAAGACATAGCGTCCCCTCTTGCTTCACTGAGTGGAGGCTAAAGTGGAGTGTCTTGGGCTGAGGGTGCCGATGCCTCCTGCTTGGAGCCCTGCACGTGCCCCCGCCATCCCTCACGTGTCCCTCTGTTTGCAGCTTCCATGATGATGCCCCCAAGGACTACAGGCAAGTGTCTCTGACTGCCGTGAAGCAGCGATTTGAGGACAAGCGGTACGAGGAGATCAGCCAGGAAGAGGTGCCCACGCCCCTGCCCGCTCCCAGAGGCTCGCCCCTCCAGGCCCCGTCCCTCCCGCTAACCCTGGTCTCCTTCCAGGTGCTGAGCTATGGCCAGCTGTGCGCAGCTCTGGGGGTGAAGCAGGGCAGCCCAGAGCCCGCGTCTTTCCTCAACACGGGGGACATTCATGCCTTCCTCAGCTCTCCGTCGGGAAGGAGAACCAAGCGGTGAGTGAGCCCTGTGTCCCTGTGTCTGTTGACCCCTGCGTGCTGGGCCTGGGTTCCCTGGTGACCCCTGCAGCTGTCTGAGGGGTTCCTAAGACATAGTAGGGAGAAGCAGCCGGTCCCACAAAAAATGAAGTGGGATCGAATCCAGACCTTGGTTCCAGGGCCCGATCTCCACTGTCAACTGCCCTGTCCTCCCCAGCGCAGCTGTCTGTCTCACTTTAACCTATGCCCGGTGAGGGAGGGTGGCCTTGAGCACAGACTGAGCCCAGCGCAGGCTCTGGTCCTGTGGCACCTCGGTCACTTGCTTGCCACACTCCACAGTGTCAGTCACTCCCAGCCATGCCCCTGCTGCCTGATTCTTGCTCTCCATGCTTCCCTGGCTGCCCTCGTCTCCTCTCTCGTCTGCTGAGCATATCCCACACCTGCCCCCCCTCTCAGCACCCTGGCTTTACCACCTAGAGTAACTTGCCCTTCCCACCTTACCCACCCGAGGAACTCTCGCTGCCCTTGCCAAGTCCAGGTGGGCAGCCTCTCCCGTGCTACTCCCCGTCCAGGACCCGTGCCAGGAGCTTCCTAAGGGCAGGTCACTGGGCAGCTGGGTCGGCCCTGCACACAGCACACCCGGCAGGCCGGGCAGGTGCAGAGGAAGGCTGGGCCTCCCACCCCGCTGCCCATGACCAGACTCCTGGCTCTCCCACCTCGCAGGAAGCGGGAGAACAGCCTCCAGGAGGACAGGGGCAGCTTTGTCACCACGCCCACCGCCGAGCTGTCCAGCCAGGAGGAGATGCTATTGGGCAGCTTTCTGGACTGGAGCTTGGACTACTGCTCTGGCTACGAGGGCGACCAGGAAAGCGAGGGCGAGAAGGATGGTGATGGTGAGTACCACGGCCTGGAGGCCGTCCACATGCCGCCTTGGAGGGTCAGGGGCCCCACACATAAGCACGCGTGAGAAGACCAGAGTCCCTAGAACACCAGAGTGGGGACGGGGGCCAGGGTGGGAGTGCCCTCAGCCCACAGGGGCGGGACAGATAAGACCCATGTCCAGCCCCAGCCAGGCCTATGGAAGGGCCTTACCAGGGCAGGGAAGTGGAAGAGGCCTGGTCTGGAATGCACAAGAACTTTCTAGAACATTCTGTGAGATGTGCCACTCACTGCCCTTTTGGGCTGTGTGCCTCATGCACCCCCTCCCCCCAGGGCTGCCCATGGGAGGCTCTGTCCCTGTGTTCTTGGGCGGCTAACCACACAGGAGGCCCAGTTCAAGCAGTTTCTGTCAACCTTGCGATTGCTTGCTTCTGTGCCTACCTGGGGAGTAAGTAGATTATAGATGACTAGGTTGTCTTTCTGTGCTCCAAGTCACGTTCAGTGCCACTCTCTTATTTCTTACCCAAAGGAGAGCAGTACAGGGGACTGTCCAGTGAGGTCCAGGACATGTGGCCAAGAGCCACGCCTGTCCTGGCCAAGAGCTGGACCCTGGGCCACTGGGGGCCCTGACTGGGCAGGGGGGGCATCCCAGTGCTCACAGTGGCTGGATCCCTCACCCAATGTCTCCCACAGTTACAGCCCCCAGCGGCATCCTTGATGTCACCGTGGTCTATCTGAGCCCAGAACAGCACTGCTGCCAGGAATCAAGTGACGAGGAGGCCTGCCCAGAGGACAGGGGACACCAGGACCCACGCACCTGGGTACCAGGCCCCCAGATGCCTCCCACCCCAGAGCCCGAGCCTCAGCTCTGCGGCACGAGGGAGCCAGGCAGGGACAGCATGACCTCAGGGTACTCCTCCATCAGCAGCGCGAGTCCCACAAACTCAGTGGACGGCGTCTCGGGGGGCCCTCCCCAATCTACCTCAGTGCCGTCCCCAGGAAGCGACTTGAGCACACAGCTTTGCCACCATCATGCCAAGAAGTCATGTTTACAGTGTCGCTCTCCAGGCCCTCCGGAGAGCAGCGTTCCCCAAGTGAAGAGGAAAAGCCTCTGCACCCACAGCGAGGAAGAGGAAGAGGGGGACGTGAGCCAGGCTTGCTGAGGCCGAGTGTGCCCACACTCGCCGTGGGATCGCCTACGGAGGGAGGCTGCCACTGCACTAGTGAGCCGTGGGGGCGCTGGGGATGGACGCCACCTGCACCCCCAGTGGCTCTCACACAGGGAGCGCACAGAACACAGGACGCTAAGTTTCTTTCTCCAGGGTAGTCCCGTGTGAGCCGTCAGAATGTCTAAATCAGAACAAAAACTCAGATTCTTCCCTTTGGAAAACAGCCTCAAAGCAATCATGCCACACCCTGTGAAGCCCATCTCGGTGTCCTGCTCTCTCTGGGGAGCTTGAGCCCACGTCCTGATCTCCCAGTCCCAGGGAACCCTGTCCCAGGAGCCAACGGCTTCCTCAGTGGGGCACACATGTGACCAGGTGGCCTGGCACAGCTCCCCTCCCAGCATCTATCTGGTCTAGGTTCTGGGGGGTGCTGACACCTCTGAGCACAGCAGACCACCTCGGCTCCCTTCCTGAGGGAGCCCGGCCCCTGAACCCTGTTGTGGATGACATGAGACCCCCAGTGGGGGGGGGGGGGCTGACATCTTGGCCCTGAACTCCCTGCCCACCACACTCAGCTCCTTCTAGAAATTTGCCCCCTCCTCCAGAGCCCATTCTCTGCCCCCAGCGGGTGGTGTCTGTATGAACACCTCTCTTTGCACTGAATTTCTAGGCCATTTCTTTTCCTGTGTTTATTTCCATCCTTCATTCTTCTGAGATGGAAACAAAAGAAAAATTAAAGATAGAAGGCATTAAATTTTTAAATAGTGACTCAACTTTATTTAGGCTCAACTTAAAAGAATGTGTGATTCAGACCCCTCCGTGCTATCCTGACGCTTCCCAGAGAGGCCCCATAGGAGAAAATTAAATGTCCTCAGTAACAGCTTAGGTGACCACAGTGCAGAAGAGGGAGATTCAAAGGGCCTGTCCCCACCTGTTGGGGGAGGTGGACCTACTATAGGTTCCTGAAGCTCCCCCACGCCTCCCACCTCCTGGGTGCGGCAGCCAAAACAGTGGAGGGATCTGCTCAAGACGAACCCTAACCACTGAGACGTGTGCCTGGCAGCGATAGCTTGTGTTTCTTCTCAACACATCAGGAACAACCACTGCACCAGGCCAGGAATGGACCAAAAGGATACTGACTCAGTGACGGCTCTTCTGTGTGCTTGTGCGTACACGTGCGTGGGTGCTCTGCGGGAACTGTCCTGCTATTGTAAGAGCATTCTGACCCCTTCTGCTTGGGGCATGGTTGGGACAAACCTTTCCTGTCCCTGTGGGCCCCTGGGCATGTGTGAGCCTCACTAGCCTCACCTATAAACTGGGGCCATAGTACCTACCTCACAGGGGTGTTGTGGGGATTAAATGTGATGAGGGCAGTGGCAGCTGCGTAACGTGCATGTCTGAACTGCCCGCCTCCTTGTCTGTGGCCCCTGGTCAAAAGCCCAACTCCGGATGGAGTTTAAACCACCCTCTCCCGGCCAGCACCCAAGACTACTCCAGTGGGGACCTAATGCCACCTACCTGTGCTGTCAACGCCTCTTTCTGTCCCCTCCTCCCTCCAGAGAATCTAGTTTTAGACAGGAATGCTGTCAGCCTACCCTGACAGGGCACGGGCAGGAGCCTAAGCCCCAGGCCCCCACCCTGGACAGTCCCAGGCAGCTTGGGCCCCCAGCTCCCCTTCTGCTATGAAACGGACACCTCTCCATCTTTATTATTTTTTGGATTTTATTTATTTATTCATGAGACAGGCAGGCTCGTTCCCTGCAGGAAGCCTGATGCAGGACTCAATCCCAAGACCCAGGGATCACACCCTGAGTCAAAGGCAGACGCTCAACCACTGAGCCACCCAGGTGTCCCAACACCTTGCTGTCTTTAAACCACCTCCCCCATTCCCAGCGTGTCACCCCTGCGGCTCCCCCTGAGACTTCTCAGCCCCTGCAGGGTTTATGGTCCTACTTATTAACGGCAGTTAAGTGAGGCCCTGCTGCCTTCATCACTCCTCCCCACCCCGCCCTGCCCCAGCATCTGTCCCCACACCACCCCCACCGCCAGCTGTCCAAGTACCGCTCCCATCCCCATCTTGTGACCTTCTTGGGACAGCATCCCATTGCTGCTATGACACCTGGCTCTGTGATCCCTCCACCTCCCTGGGATCCAGCTCCCCTTCGGACACCCGTCCAGTCCCTGTCTATACACACCTGCCCCAGCTTGGACCATCTTGCCTGACCCATTGTTCTCAAGTCACAGTCCCCGGTCTCCAGATTCTGGGACTTTCACGTGCCTCTGCTCAGGTGCCTACCTGATGCCACCCCTGAATACCATCACCTTGCCAGTATGTGCAAAAACGAACACGAACACGCCGGGCAGCCTGGGTGGCTCCGGGTGTAGCGCCGCCTTCAGCCCGGGGCGTGATCCTGGGAACCCAGGATCGAGTCCCACGTCGGGCTCCCTGCGTGGAGCCTGCTTCTCCCTCTGCCTGTGTCTCTGTCGCTCTCTGTGTCTCTCATGAATAAATAAAATCTTTACATAAAAAAAAAAAAAAAACAAAAACGAGCACGTCCTCCTTCCTTGCTCTGCCCCCAGCACGCACATCATCCTCACCTCTAGCGACCGTGACTTCGGAGGTACCTTGCCCGGTGGTAGGCCGGCGGTCCGCAGGGCAGCTCGGCCCGCTTCAGGGCGCCTTCAAGGACAAGGTCAGCCGCAAGCCATCCCAGGTGCCACCATCCTCCCAGGCTTCCAAACCAGAAGCCCGTGCACCACCGCAGGACCCTCCACGCCCCGAGTGCAGCGGTGGCTGGGCCTCGGAGGCCGGATCGCCGGGGGGCGGGGCCGGAGCGCGGGGGGGGGCGGGCCCTGGGTCCTCGGCTCCGGATTGGTCAACGCCGCCGGAAGGGGGCGGTCCCCTAGCCCTGAAAGGACCGGACTTCCCGGAGGCGGCAAATCCGGAGGAGCCGCGGCCGTCTTGATGCTGCCCGCCGGCTGCTCGCGCCGGTGAGATCCGGGCGCTGGGCTGCGGGGCGGGCGCGGGGCGGGCGATGGGGCGGGCGGGAGCGCGGCGCGGGGCGGCCGGGGAGCTGAGCCGCCGGTGCGCCCCTCCCAGGCTGGTGGCCGAGCTGCGGGATGCCCTGGACGCCTGCGCTGAGCGACAGCGGCGGCTGGAGCGGAGCGTGCGCGCGTGCCGCCGGCTGCTGCGGCCCTGGTACGCGGACCCCGAGACCACCCGGGCTGGGAGGCCGGGCCGGCACCCTCTGGCTGCGCTCCTCTTCCCCTGCAGGCTCCGAGCGGGGGCTGCTGGCGTCCCGGGCGGCTCCTTGGGGTTGGCAGCGTCGCTCCTGGCCGTGCCACGGCTGTCCTGTCTTTGCAGGGAAGCGGCCGAGCTTCCGGCTGCGGAGCCAACCCCGGCGCCGGAAACTCAGGAAGAGGCCCCGTCTCCGGGTAAGCTTCCACTACCCCGTCTTGGTGCTGCCCTTGCTGTTTTCTGACAGCACTTTCTTGCAGTGACCGCCGCAAGAGTTTTTTGGCTTTTGCAGCATGCACGCCTAGCCCTCAAGACCTCAAGGAATTGGAGCTTCTGACCCAGACACTGGAGAAGGCTGTACGGGTGAGGAAAAGCATGTCTAAGGCTGCAGAAAGACACAAGGCCCTCAGCCTGAAGTCTGGGTCCACTGCCCCTTCTCCTGCCACCGCAGCCTCTGCCCCATCCCGGGTCTCAGGCCAGGCTGGCAGGCGAGCCTCAGAGACAAAACCACTCAGGGGCATCCATCAGACCAGGATACCTGCCGAGGGCCTCCCCGAGTGCAGGCTTCCGTCAGCGGGGGATCACACCTGCAAGGGGAGGGGAGCCCTAGCCACCAAGCCTGGACCAGGCCTCGGGGACCAACTTCCACTGGCTGCTCCTCCAGCCCCGGAAGCTTTCACATTGAAGGAGAAGGGGTAGGTTTCCCAGACCCTTCCTGAGGGTCCACCTCATCAGACCCTGGCCAGCAGCAGGAATCTGGGATGTGGGGTGACAGGGAGGGCAGGGCATTGAGCCTGGACGTGGGCCAGGGGAGCCCCCAGGGTGCCATCCCAGGAGATCCGTGCCCTGAAGCTGGCCGAGTGGAACATTGTTAGGGCCTGTCGCCTTCTCACTGGCTGTCCTGCCCCCATCCTCTCATCCATCCGGCCCAGGGGCTCCGAGTGGGCTCTGCAGGGCCTGGGCTCTGCTCCTGGTGTCCTCTTCTCTCTGCCAGGCCAGAGCTGGATTCTGCTGGCTCCCACCACCACTCTGGAAGCCCTGTCACATTGGGGGGGGGGAGCCCCCAGAGTGAGGCTACTCTGAGCACTGGCTTTGCTGACAGGGTCCTGCTGAAGTTACCCGCGGCCTACAGGAAAGCAGCCTCCCAGAACTCCCGGTAAGGCTGAGTCTTAGCTGGGTGGAGTGGATGGGACATGTGGCCAGCAGGGAGGCTGAGGCTTCCCGCCATCGCAGGGCCACATCGGTAAGACTTTTCCAGCGGGCTGCCCTGCTTCGTTTGCTGGGTGGGGACACTTTCCGCGTGAAGGGAGTCTGCCGTGGTCCCCATAGACTCAGCGGGCTTTGAGGCTGAGACCTTGCATCCTCGTCTGTCTTGTCTGTGGAAATGAGGATGATGGTATCAGCTTCATAGAGGTGCCTTTTTCGATGCTGCACCTGCTACGGAGCCAGCACCGTCAAGAGTTCTTGCCCATCGTCCCGGGCCATCCGTTACCAGTCGCTGGTGGCTCCTCTGCTCTCCTCTCTCGAATTCTCTCCTAGTAGTTCCCAGAGTGTGTCAGATCTGTCCCCTTGTCACAGACACTGTCCTCTCAGCTCCCTAAAGCCTTGGGGGACCCCTCCTGGCATTCAGCAGAGCCAGACGCCCCTGATGGGCCCCTGCCTTGGCCTTTCCCTGCCTCCCGAGGCCCTGCTGGGTGGAGTAACCACGTCCCTCTCTGGTCCCCGGGTGCCTGTGTGCGCATTCCAGCCTGTGGACCCAGCTCAGCTCTATGCAGACCAGTGACTCCGTGGATGCTGCTACCAACGCCAAAACCCAGTTCCTCCAGAAAATGAAGATGGCTGTATTCTTGCTGGGCTTTTGGGACCCACCAGGGTGTGTGTGTGGGGGGGGTGGGGGTTCTGGCTCTAAGTCTGATGAGTTTAAGAAGCAACTCCAGGAAGAGCCACAGCCACTCTGGGGTCCTGTCCTTGGCGGGAGGGGAAATGGGGGAGCCTGGCAACAGAGGAGTTTCCCTGACCCGTGTCCAGTCAGGCTGGCCTGGCTCTGGGCTCAGTGCTGCAGAGGTGGAGGCGGAGGCGGGGCTCCTATGGAAGGCCTGCTCGCTGCTGAGACAGCGAATGGAGGAAGAGCTCTCGGCAGGTCAGTGGGCCCTGGTGTGTGTTTTTGAGGGGGAGGCCTTCAGGACTGGCATGGACCTGGGTCGCCCTCCCTGACTTTTGCGTAGACTGTGCTGACTGGGTGCAGGAGTACCACTGCCTGCTTACCCTGGAGGGACTGCAGGCCATCACGGGGCAGTGTCTCCACAGACTGCAGGAGCTGCGTGCTGGTGAGGCTCAGCCCCATCCCCGCCCCCCCAGGCTGAAATCTGGTCAGGGGTCAAGGTCCTCTAGCCAAAGGGCAGCATTAACGGCAGGGCCCCTCAGGGCAGGTCCTTCCCCTTGTCATCCCAGGCATTGTCCCACAGGACCAGCCAGGACTGCACCCCGCACCCCACTGCCCCTCCTGCCGCAGCCCTGGAGCTGTAAATAGTCCACCTGTTTATCTAATTCCTGAGAAGGTGCTGTGTGAGAGTCATAGGTGCTGGCAGGTGACCTGCCTTGCAAGACGCAGTTATTTATGGAGGGCTTCATCCAGGAGGCGAAGGGAGACCTTGCACCCCCTAAAAGCAAGTGGGAAGGAGGAGGTCCCTGGCTGCCACCCCATGAGGCCACATACTCCTGTCCTCACAGAAATGGTGGGACAGCAGTTGGGGCCATGGCCTGAGGGGAGATGCCCCAGAGCCTCAGGGTCCTGTGAAGGAAGAACAGACCCTACCTGGAGCTCGCAGCTACTTCTGTACTCCAGCACCATGGAGCTGCAGACGCTGGCGGCCCTCAGGCTGCGAGTGGCCATGCTGGAGCAGCAGATCCACCTGGAAAAGGTACTTCCAGAGTAGGGGGATGAGGACTAGGGGACTGAGTGCCAAGGGACCCTTGGGCTTTGGGCTGAGGTGGAAGACAGAGCCTCTGGGCTGTGCACAGCTGACACAGCACTGGCCCCAGGGCTGGAACATGGCACCTGAAGCCCTCCCTGGGCACTGCGGGGGCCTTCTCTAAGCCTCCAGCTAGCTGCCCAGCCCAGGGCCCCCCTGAGATCTTGGTCACACGTTACCCTGTAGGTCCTGATGGCCGAACTCCTCCCGCTGGTGAGCACACCGGAGGCACAGGGGCCACCCCCACTGGCACTCTGCCGAGCCGTGCATAGCCTGGTCTGTGAGGGAGGTGAGCGCTTCCTCACCATCCTTCGAGACGAACCTGCCAGCTGAGCCCTTCCCGTGGCCAGCGACCACCCACCTTGCCCATTCCCAGGCACAGGACCCTGGAATGAGGGTGCACTTGTTCTGACCCTCAGACCACTGGGAGACCACCACCACCCCTTCTCCATTAGGTGAACAGGGATTGGGAAGGTCTGGTCGGCCTGGGGGCCCAGGGATGGCTGTAGCCACCCCAGAAACCAGGGGTGCCAGGTGGGCTGGAGATAGCCTCCCGGCTCTTGATGAGGAGCCCAGGGCCCTTCTCGCAGCAGCTAAAGCTGACAGGCCTCCACGTGGCGTGCACATCAGAGGCCTGCGGGCTTTTTTCTCAGCTACCTCTGTTTTTCCTTGTTTTAGACTTAGAAGCCACTTGTGTGACATTAAAACTACTTCAGAAAGTATATTCAAGATGGGATTTGGTGTGTTTGTTACTTGTGTTTTTGCTTACTAACAACACATCAAGCGTACTTACTGAGAATACATGTATGCCTTCTGTACTCAAGGGAGGGCAAAAGGCACTGAAGGTGTGCAGCGCTGGGGACACCCCTCAAGCCCTGGCCCTGGCGCACCTGAAACCTCTCCCCCCATCGCCTAGACTGGGCCCACTGGGAGACACAAAGGCCATGAGCCCCTATCAGAGTGGGCAGACACTGTGTGTGACCACAACTGTCCTGGCACCGTGCTCACCACTTTCTCCTGGGTTGTTGCTGTGGCCAGTGTGGGCCCCCCAACATTGAGTCACCACCCCCTCACCTTCTCCACGATCCCCTCCTCCCCAGCTCCTGCCGCCCCCCTGAAGAAATCCTGGCTTTGTGGAAAGCAAGAGAATTTAGAGGTCAGGGTCACAGCGTCTGGGTTCATACCAGTCACGGGCTTGGGTTTCCAATGTGACTTATTTGCCAACGTGGGACTTTCAACGAGATTCTTGAGGGCCCTGAGCCTCAGTTCCCAGTGTTGTCTCCACTGTCATCCTGAGGGTAGTTGTTGGGAGAAATTATTGAAGAGATGTAACCATCAGCCGACCTAAGAGCTGAATCTGGGCAATGGGAGGCTCCTCACCGCCCCCCCCATCCTTGGAATGGGGGTTCCACTTGCCTTTTCACACCCAGAGGCTGCTCCGAGGAGGACACAGCCTTGACATAGCCATGTGGCACTGAGAACACCTGCAGGGGGCACGGTACAGCCCAGGGAGGGCCTCTCTGGACACCACCCCTTAGGCTCCAGGTGGGGGCTCCCTTCCCTTATTCCCCCTGCCCCCCCCCCACTAGGCCTGCCCTCCCCATGAGGGGCCTGGTCCAGAGGACACTCAGGAAGCTCCAGAGCAGCCATCACACCAGCTGTAATGGCTATTACCCCTGGGACTCGGGTGAGGACAAAATACACAGGAGTAGGGGCTCCTGGGTGGCTCAGCGGTTGGGTGTATGCCTTTGGCTCAGGATGTGATCCTGGGGTCCGGGATCGATTCCTACATCGGGCTCCTTGCATGGAGCCTGCTTCTCCCTCTGCCTCTGTCTCTGTGTCTCTCATGAATAAATAAATAAAATCTTTAAAAAAAAATACACAGGAGTAGGCCCCAGGGAGGGCCAGGAGTGTTCTTTAAATAAACTTAGTGAGCACTTTTGCCACCAAGCACAGTCCTCAGAGCTGGAGCATTGGCCCTTTGTGTAGACACTGATGAGCAACAGGGAATTAACTCCAGCTTCTGCCCTGGGCAGCAGGGGTGGGGGGAACCCAGGAACCAGGTAACTCCTGGAGAAGGCCTGGTGTTCTGAGAACTAGATGAGGTTGCAGGTGTGGGGGATGAACTAAGTGATGCTGAAGCAGCCTTGGGGTGGCTCCAGGCCCCGAAGCAGGAAGTCCTACTTATAAAAGCTCCCACAGTCCCATGGACCAGAACCCCTGAACATGGAATCCCAGGGTTGCTGGGGACCAGATGACAGACCAAAGCAGGAAACCTAAAATGAGTCTTCATTGCACTGAGGGGCTGTCCTGTGCAACGGCTCTGTCCGCTGCCCAGAGCAGGAACGCGGAAGGAAGAGCACAGAGATGGGGAGTCTGGGGGACAGCCCCTGCCCCTCCCTGGTCCTGGTCTTTCCACTGCTTGCTACTTCTAGAGCTCATGCCCAGCAGTTCACTGGACCTTTGCCCCTGAGGGGTCAAGGGTGTCCACCCTGATCCCCAGCCAGGTCCTGATGGGCGCCTGAAGGTGGCTGACTCAGGGACGCACCTATCAGGACCAGGGTGGGTGCTGTCCCCTGGAGGGCTGTGGCGCCTGGGCCGTGAGGTGCCCCCTTGCAGGAGGAGGCACGGGCGGAGGTCTGGGGTGGCGCCCCCTCCAGATCCGCGCCGCCCACCCTGATTCAGCGCCGAGCCGGAGGCAGGCGGCGGCGAACTCCTCTCCCCGGTGTCCTGGTGGCGTCACCGCATCCCGTACCAATCCGCTGTGACGTGGCGGTCGAGGACGGGAGCGGGGGCTGCGCGGGCGCCCACACCCACCAGCGCGCGGCCCCCGTCCGCGGCATGAGCGCGCCCGAGCCCCCGCCCGCGGCGCCCGTCGAGCCCCTGGCGCCCCCGGAGCCCCCCGGGGCCCTGCGCGCGCTGCTCGTGGCCACCGGCGGCGTGGGGGGCTCCTGGCCGCGCTGCGTCCTGCCCTTCGGCGCCGTGACCCTGCTGGCCGGCGCCGCCGCCACGGCCATCACCTTCTCGCTGCGCGGCCCCCACATGGACCTGGAGCAGGGCGTGGCGCTGGCCACGCTGGGCGCGGGCCTCGGGTTGCTAGGCCGCCGCGCTCCTGTGCTGGGGCGCTCGGCGGCGGGCGGGGCGCGCGGGGCGGCGGGAGCCGGGGGCGGCCTGAGCCCGGCGGCGCCCCGGAGCCGGCGCCCCCTCCGGACCTTGCCCCCGGCCGGGCGCGCCCCGCACCGCGCGGGACGCCGACGCCCCTCTCCGCACCGCCCCTTCCTCGTTCCGGGGAGGCCGGGGTGGGGGCGGCGAGCCATTGCCCCCTGCTCCTCGGCCTCGCCCCTCCGCACTCCGCCCGCGGCGTTGCAGCGTTCCGCTCGGCGCAGAGCCGGTCCACCCCGGCCCACTCGAGAGGGCCTGCGCAGCTCGGGGGCCTGCGGTGTGCAGGATGCCGCGGACTCGGTGGGACCACCCTCGCCGGGGTGAGGCGCAGCGGGCCGTGCTCCCCTCCCCCAGCCGTCTGTGCTCCCTGCTGGGACAGAAGCCCCTCTCTGCGGAAGAGACGCTCAATAAATGTTCTTGTGAAATGTGTACGAGTGGTGGCTTGCAAATGTCTGGAGGGAACAGTGGGTCCTGGGCTAGGCCAGGAGGTTTGATCGATTGGCCTTTTAAGGGAAAGACCCCCGGCCGCCTGAGGCTTGGGACTGTCTGGCCCCCTGGGTCCCTTCTCCCCACCCCACCCCCACATTGGCTCCCTACATGCCCCAGAGCCAGCAGCTGTCACTCTGGGGATGGGGGTGGGGGTGGGGTGGGGGGATGGCTGTAGCCAGAGAAGGTGCATGTGGGGGCAGGGAGGTGGAGTCTCCTCTAAGGTGCCAGGAAGGGGCAGGACCAGCAGAGAGGTGTGAGAGGCCCCAGAGGCTGGGGACAAGTGGCGCAGTCCACAGGAGCAATGAGCCCGGACTGCGGGCTGGGGAGAAGTCCCTCCCCAGCTCTCTCGGGCCATCTGCCAGGGCCATCCTAGGGGCCAGAAGAGACTGCGTGCAGGGGCCATTCCGGAGAAGAGGCAGGGCTGCTTGCAGCCTCCTCCCTGGGGAGCCCATGAAACTACCGCCCTCTGGGCCTGGAGCGCCCTGCTTGCCAACACTGACCACTACGATGACAACGAGATGATGACGACGACGACTACGACCACAGATGAACACTCACAGCATGCTGAGCCCTGAGGGCCTCCTTCCACCCACACCAGAAACCACCAGATGTTCTGCAGACCTTAGCCTGAACTCCCCGGGAGGGAGACAAAGCCTGCAAGTCTGATGCAGGATTGGAGGGGAGGTTGCTCCCCAATTTCCTTTCTTCCCTCCCGACAGGAGTTTGAAATCTCGACAGCTAGGGGCTCCCTGGAGGCTTTGGCTCAGGCTCTTCGGAACTCTTGTGTTGGGCCTGGGCACCTCTCCCCATGGCCAGCTAGTTGGCCCCAGGAGGATCAGTTGCAGCCAGGGCTGTGCTCATCCAAGGCTAGTTGTGAGGCTGATGACCAGAAGGACCTAGAAGAAGGTGGCTGGGAAGGTGCCAGTCCAAGCTTGATTTGTTCTGGAGCAGAATTTTCTCCCTGTCAGTTCTCTCAGTCGTGCACAGCTATCGTTTTAACAGGCACATTTTTTTTATCTCCAAGTTGAGATTAGGTGCCGTGGCACCTGCTCTGTGGGGTGGAAGGGACTCACAGACTCCCTGCTGCTGCCAAAGGTCAAGGGCAAGAGGCCAGCAGCCCTTCTGGTTCTTCCCAAGTCTCCCATGATCTCATCCGCCTCTCTACCCCCAACCCCTACATCAGAAGGGGCATGACCAGAAGGGGCTTGTCACTTCAGGTGCCCCATCACCCTGTCCTCGCTGCTCCGTCCTCTTCTCCTTTGCTTTCCCCTGGGAGGCTCCAGTGTCCTCCTGTCCCTCCTCTCTAGAACAGCAAGAAGATTCTGCTTCTAACTTCTCGTGGGTCCTTGCCGCTGCAAGTGGCAGCTCTGCCTACAGACACACCCACATGGCACCTCCATCAGCTGCAGGGCCTAGCCTAGGGTCAGCCTCCCATCTGAAATTTCAGGCCTCAGAACTTCTAGGTCAGACGTGTTCCCCTGTCCCCTGCTCCCTCTGCATCCAGCTGACCTTTCCTGGCATGCTTGGCCCCCTCCATCAAGGACCTAACAGTTGTGGGAATGTGGTCTCTCCGGAGCAGTTCTGATCTCTCTTGGATGGGTCACTCTCAGCTGCAGCTGCCCCATCCCCACCTGGTGCCCAGACTGCCCAGCTGGGTTCCTGCCTCAGTTTCCATACCCAAACTTACTGGTATGTGGACCAGGTTTAGGAGTTCTGACACTGAGCCATCTGTGACCAGGCCCTCCTCATGGGCCAAACTCCACTCTCTACCCTCTTCCGAGGTCCTCGACTGCTGACCAAGACCCTGAACTCCACGAGGCCCTGTTAATTAGTGGGTTCCCCACTCTCCCATCCCGGCTTCCACTTCCCTCCTGCCAACTCTGGGAGCTGGGCCCATCTTGGTGATGCAACTATAGATAGAGACCCAGAGATGCTTTGGGACAAGGGTTTAGCCAGATCTGGGTGGGATATGCCAATTTCATTTCTTAGGTGAACTCCAGTCAGAAGGGGAGGATGCATCCTTCCGGAACATCAGGCACTCAAGCCTGTTGAGCCTTTGGCTGCATCCAATACCTTTGCGGCTAATCAAACCCTCCCCTCAGTGGCTAAGCAAAGCTGAATAACAGCCCGATGAAAAAAATAAATCTCAGGTTAAGGAGCCTGAGCCACAGAGCCAGAAATTGGAGCAGCTTGGATTCAAAATCAGACCTGGTCCCAACCGCAGGTTTTTTTCCTACTAGAGCCGACCACTGCTTTGGGGACATCCCATAACCACCAGCCCTGCTTGGCTGCTACAGCCGTGAGTGCTCCCTGTAGGGACCCAGGGGAGCATCACGGCACCAGCCTTCAGATGCAGGGCCCAGGCTGCCAGATGGGCCTCAGGGAGGAGGCCGCCGACCCCCGCCCAGCACGTGGCACAGCCCCAGGAGCAGTCAGGGCCTGGATGCAGGCAGGGGACCCTGCTGGGTGGTCCCCCGCGGGCTGCGTGGCTGAGCCGCCCCCTCCAGACCCCTCCCGCCAGCGCATTCCTGGCTCCCCGGCCCCTCCCCTGCCTCCCGGGCCTCCCAGCCCCCTCCCCTGCTGGCCCAGCCAGTGTCTGAATCTGCTTCTGATTCCGGCTCTGCCGACGAGGCCCCCTCCCCTCCCCTCCCTCCTTCGCGGCTGGAGCAGCCCCGCCCCTGGCTGGGCCCAGGCTTGCGCCTACTGCGCCCCCCACCCCCTCCTGGCACGGCTTGCCCGCCCTCGCTGCAGCCGGGAGGAGGCGGTGGCCGGGGTGCCCCAGGCCCCGCCCGCACTCGGCCCTTCCCGGGAGGCCGGGAGACCTGCTCAACCCGGCCCTCGGTGGGTGAGTGCAGCGCGGGCGACGGGTGGGGCCTCCGCTGGCGGAGGCGCCGGGAGCGGGGGCGACTCCTGTCATCGCTCCAGGCCCAGCGGGAGGACGCGCCGGCATCCCCGCCGTGGCGCTGGGCCCGGGGCCAGCCCGCGACTGCTCCCACCTCTGGGCCCGGGCTGGGGCCGCAGGGATCGCCAGCGTTGCGGGCCAGCGGGCAGAGCCCCGGATCCGGGCCCTGTCTCCCCGAGGGCAGCGGCGTGGGGCCCAGCGGGCTGGCGGGTCCTCCGTGGCTCCGGCCATGCCCGGCTGGCCCTGGCGGCTGCTGCTGACGGCGGGCACGCTCTCGGCCGCGCTGAGCCTGGGGCCTTCGGCGCCCGCCGACCCCTGCCATGACGACGGGGGCGCGCCCCGCGGCTGCGTGCCCGGCCTGGTGAACGCCGCCTTGGGCCGCGAGGTCCTGGCGTCCAGCACGTGCGGGCGGCCGGCCACGCGGGCCTGTGATGCCTCCGACCCGAGGCGGGCACACCCCGCTGCCCTCCTGACCTCTGCGGGGAGCACCACAAACCCTGTGTGCTGGCGATCGGAGGCACTGACGCAGGCGCCCCACAACGTGACCCTCACAGTGCCCCTGGGCAAGGCTTTCGAGCTGGTGTTCGTGAGCTTGCGCTTCTGCTCCGCGCCCCCTGCCTCGGTGGCGCTGCTCAAGTCACAGGACCATGGGCGCAGCTGGGCCCCGCTGGGCTTCTTCTCCTCCCACTGCGGCCTGGACTATGGTCGCCTGCCCGCCCCAGCGGATGGCCCAGCTGGCCCAGGGCCTGAAGCTCTGTGCTTCCCTGAGCCCCAGGTCCAGCCCGATGGTGGTGGCCTTCTGGCCTTCAGCGTGCAGGACGGAAGCCCACCAGGCCTGGATCTGGACAGCAGCCCAGTGCTCCAAGACTGGGTGACAGCCACGGACATTCGAGTAGTACTTACGAGGCCTGCCGTGCTGGGAGACGGCAGGGACTCCATGGCCACGGGCCCTTACTCTTACTCAGCTACTGAGCTCCAGGTGGGCGGGCGCTGCAAGTGCAATGGGCATGCCTCAAGGTGCCTGCTGGACACCCAGGGCCACCTCATCTGCGACTGCCAGCACGGCACAGAGGGCCCCGACTGCGGCCGCTGCAAGCCCTTCTACTGCGACAGGCCATGGCAGCGGGCCACGGCCCGGGAAGCCCACGCCTGCCTTGGTGAGGCCTTGGAGGGAGGCCTGGGGATCTTGGACCAGGCCAGCCTGCCCCTGACCCATCCCTTCCTGCAGCTTGCTCCTGCAATGGCCATGCCCGCCGCTGCCGCTTCAACATGGAGCTGTACCGACTGTCCGGCCGTCGCAGTGGCGGTGTCTGTCTCAACTGCCGGCACAATACCGCTGGCCGCCATTGCCACTACTGCCGGGAGGGCTTCTATCGAGACCCTGGCCGTGCCCTGAGTGACCGCCGTGCTTGCAGGGGTGAGCCTGCCACCAGCTACCTGCACAACCTCCTCCCGTGGATTCCCGCATCCCCAGATGGGCTCTAACCATCCTATCTCTGTCTTCAGCATGTGACTGTCACCCTGTTGGTGCTGCTGGGAAAACCTGCAACCAGACCACAGGGCAGTGTCCCTGCAAGGATGGCGTCACTGGTCTTACCTGCAATCGCTGCGCCCCTGGCTTCCAGCAGAGCCGTTCTCCGGTGGCCCCCTGCGTTAGTGAGTGACCCTGCCCTCCTTAGGCCACCTCAGCCGAGGCCACACCTGCTCCCTGCTGCTCCCTGCTTGTCTCCGGAGCCCTGCAAATTCTCCCCCTCAAACGCAGGCCGCTCTCTCACCCTGCCCGCAGAGACTCCTGTCCCTGGACCCACTGAGGAGAGTAGCCCCGTGGAGCCCCAGGGTGAGTGGACACACAACAGGGTCCTAGATCTGACATGACTGTGGGGGAAGGCTACGGGTTCAAGGAGGGGGGGAGGAGGAGAGGGTGGGGGGAGGAGGTGGGGATCCGTGCCAGCCTCGCACCCCCTCCAGACTGCGACTCGCACTGCAAACCAGCCCGTGGCAGTTACCGCATCAGCTTGAAGAAGTTCTGCAGGAAGGACTACGGTAGGCCTCCAGCCCTCGCCCTGCCCCCCGCCCCCCCCCGCGTCAGCCTCGGTGGCCTCTCCGTGACCACCCCCGCCCAGCGTTGAGTGTCCCGTCGGTGCCCCCTCCCCACGCCGCGGGCGCGCGGGGCTCCTCCGCGCGGCCCGCCCCGCCTGACCCCGCCCCCTCTGGCCCGCCTCCCCGCAGCGGTGCAGGTGGCGGTGGGCGCGCGCGGCGAGGCGCGCGGCTCGTGGACGCGCTTCCCGGTGGCCGTGCTTGCAGTGTTCCGGAGCGGCGAGGAGCGCGCGAGGCGAGGGAGCAGCGCGCTGTGGGTGCCGGCGCGGGACGCGGCCTGCGGCTGTCCGCGCCTACTCCCGGGGCGCCGCTACCTGCTGCTGGGGGGCGGGCCGGGGACCGCGGTCGGGGGCCGGGGGCCCGGGCTCAGCGCCGCGCGCGGGAGTCTGGTGCTGCCCTGGCGCGACGCGTGGACGCGGCGCCTGCGGAGGCTGCAGCGGCGTGAGCGGCGGGGGCGCTGCGGGACGGCCTGAGCCCGAAGCGCGGGCGGGGCGCTGCTTCCACGCTGAGGCGCACGTTCACCCAGTGCGTCCACCTGCGAAGGCGGCTCTGCTGGCATCGCGCGCATTGCCTCCGGGGCCCTCCCCGACCCTGCCCAGCGTCTGCCCCGCTGCCTCGCGCCCGTACCGGAGAGGGGCGTGATGCACGCGGGACACCCCGCCCTGACACAGAGGGATGCGATGGCCCCGAAGAGCTGCCCGGGGCTCCCGGGACTCACTGTCATCCCGTTTTCGCATGATCTTCCCCCTCCGAAGGGCACTGCGATGGTCCCCGTGGGGCCGAACACCACTTGGAGGCTCTGCTGCACCCGAAGGGCCACGCCTGTGAGGTCGTGACCCCTCAGAGAGCGTTCGCACCTTCCTAAAAGGCACTGTGGCCCTCTCCCAACAGATATGAACCCCCATGTGATTCCTGGACCCACCTAAGGTCTGAAAACACCCCAAGAGCCGCGGGGGCGTCAACCCTCACGGACTGCGATCTCCGGAGGGTGCTGTCACTGTGGACCCCCGCCGGGTCCCCCAGAGGGCGCTGTGGCTCGTCCCCGGCGCAGAGCGCAGCCGCGTCCCCGTCTGTCCCGCTGTCCCCGCTGCCCGCCCTGACTGCCGCCTGGGCGTCCGAGTCCCCGTCCCCGCTGCGTCTCTGCCTGTGCTCGGCCTCTGTCTCGGCCTGCTGTGGCCCTGCCTGGTCTCCGTCCGGCTGCCGCTGTCGGCCTCGGCCTCCAGGGCAACTCCGCTCGGAACCCGCCCGGAGCAGCCCCTCGCGCCCCGTCTCCGCCCGCTCGGGACCGGACGTCGTGTCCACGCGTGACCCGGCAGAGGGGGGGGCGACTCTGGCTGGCAGCCCCCGCCCGCCCGGCGCGCGCCCCTCCACACAGAGACCGACTCCGGCGGACGCAAGCTCCCGCGGCCCCGCGGCGGGGCGCCAGCGCGCATGCTCAGAGCCCGCCGCGGCCGGGACCCGCGGGCGCCGGGGTGGGCGGCCGGCGGCGCGTGCTCGGCGGGGGCGGGGCCGCGTGCGCGCGTGCGCAGACAGGCCCGCGCTCGGTCGCACGGCGAGCTGAGGAGGAGCGGCGCGGCGGGCGGAGGTGGGTGCGCGGCGGGCGCGGCGGGCGCGGCGGGCGGGGCGTGACGGCCGGGCGCGGGGCCGGGTCGCCGGCTGTCCCCGCGGCGGGCGCGCGCGGAGGGAGGGGACGCGGGGGCGCAGGGGTCGGCGCGGGGCGGGGGTCCGGAGCCCGTCCGCCCTCCCGGCCCCCCGCCCCCCCGCCCCGGGACCGGGACCGAGCGCCGGGCGGGGCGAGCCCGCGGCGGGAGCCCGCCCGGAACAGGGCCGGCACCCCGAGCGGCGGCGAGCGGCGGCGAGCGGCGAGCGGCGGCTGGCCCCGGGCCAAGCGACGGAAGGAGCTGCGCCCGTGTCACTGCTCCCGTGTCACTGCTCTCGGGGCACTTTCCGGCTCTGCGGGGTAGGAAGTCCTCTTCTGGGCTCGAAATTGCAGCTGCTTCTCTGATAACGTCCTGCGCTTGACGACCCGCCACCGCGTCCCTCCCGGGGTGACACGGCCGCCCCCCGCCGCCCCGGTGCCTGTGACCAGCCTCGGAGCGCCCGGCGTGTGCTGAGCCCGTGTGCTGAGCCGGGGCAGCCGTCCTCCAGGCCCCGCCGGCAGCAGGAAGCATTTCCGCAGGGTCCCGGGCCTGCTCCGTGCTTTCCCAGCCTTGAACAAGCACAGCTGGAGGTCGGGGAGGGGCTGCGCTGGGTCCTGGTTTTCCTTGGCGGGGGGGGGGGGGGGGGGGGGGGTGGGGGGGGGGCGGTGCTGGGGGCCCGGCCCCAGGTTTTCATTGATGACCTCAGCACAGGAGCAGGCACTGTGGGTCTCCTGGATCACCACCCATGGGGCTGGCATTAAAGGGCAAAGGTTGCCTGAGAGCCCCCTGGGCTATAGGGAGGCACAGGGAGGCTGTGAGGATAGCGGTGGGCCAAGTGACCAGCATGGCCGAGATGCTGGTGTTCCAGTGTTTCCCCAGGTTCCTATCCCTGGTCAGGTGTCTGTCTGCCTTTCAGGGCCAATAGGGGCACTCGAAGGTGGTGTTCATTGTGTGTGTTTGCTCAGGAGCCAGCGGGGGACTTCCAGGCGATTGAAAAACAAAAAAACCCCAAACCCATTATTGCACGGATGTAGCTGTTTCCTCCACTTGAAGGCGAGGGGTCCATCTTCACTGTCTATCCCTGGCACATAGCAGACACCTGTAAGTGTTTGCTTAATTGTCCTGGAGACAAGGATGCAGGTTTTGGTCATTGAAAGGGATACAGGCAGCAAGAAACAAACCCAGATAAAAAGCAATCAAGAAATCTCACGAAGGTTTTGCAGTTATTCCTGGCCAGTCGTGTAACCTCCACTTGCAATTGCTTTTGTTCTGAAGGTTGGTCCTCAACTAATCTTCTCAGCCGTCAGATAAAGCCTTTATGTGAAGTACTTACCGGGTAGCATGTGCTCTGTTTAGAAGCTTGTCTGCCTGGGAGCAGGGAGAGAGGCACGTCCCGTCCATCTTTGCTCCCCTCTGCCTGGCCTGGAGTAGCCAAGGGGTGCTGTCTCAATGACTGCTGGAACGAACCAAAGTGCTCAAGCTAGTGCAGTGGTTTTCATGTGGGTGAAGGGTGACCTTCGGGGAACATAGGCGTCGTCTGCGCAGGCTTTTCATAACAGTAATAAAATTCACCTCCCGAGTCTGCAAGTTCACCTGCAGGTGGGCCTCACCGCACCTGCCAGGACTTTCCAGCAGGCCCAGTAACCTTGGGCACATGGTGTTGCTTCTAATTCTAGTTACAGACTGAGCCAACCTCAGAAGACGTATTTAAGTGTCCGCTTTTAGTTGGTTTCAGATTTAAAGTACATAAGAACAATGAGGCAGGTTATAAAAAAGCACTTAATATTTACCCTGTTCAATGTTTTA
Source organism: Vulpes lagopus (assembly GCF_018345385.1). Lineage (NCBI taxonomy): Eukaryota > Metazoa > Chordata > Mammalia > Carnivora > Canidae > Vulpes > Vulpes lagopus. The sequence goes on along the minus strand of NC_054826.1, from coordinate 127,539,688 downwards.
CCTATTGAAGAATACCTTTCCTGTTATGACAACTCTGTTCATGGAAGAAAGAAGCCCTTTTCAACGCAAGGCAGAAATTTCAGTGGCTGTTTCAAGTGTCACTTTCCAAGTGGAGATAATATCAAAGTAATATCAAAGGGAAAAAAACCTCAGGCATTTTATTAAGAATCCACTTAAATTCTTTATTCAGTGACTTTCATTATGCTTTCAACACACGTTTATCGAAATCCTGCTTGATTTCACACATGGAGGCCCAGCACGGGTGTCATGTGGCTGCAGAGCTGCAGGAGCCTCTGCCCTTAGCTCATGGTGCGCTGTGGCACCGCCTGCCTTGAGAAGTGGACAGTTTGCTGCAGGAAGCAAGCAGGAACCTTCTGCGGGCCTTTGGTAGGGACTCCTGAGAAGGGCTTGAGCTAAATTTTGAAGAAGGAATAGATGTGGCAAGACCACGTGAGAGAAAGAGCCTTCCGGGCAGAGGGACCTTGCCTGTGCGTGCAAAGGAAGGAAGGCACGGCTACCCTGCATGAATGCCGGCTACCCTGCATGAATGCCGTTGCAGGAAGCGCCTTGGGAAACTCTGGCGGTCAGCAGGAGCGAGGCTGGTGGCAGGTGGGGAAGGGGGCTTGAGTTCCAGGCCCAGGTTTGAATTTTACCCTGAGAGCCCTGGGAAGCCCCCGACAGATCTCAGCTTTGTGGGTACTGACCAGATCACCCAGACCATGGGTGACTGGGCAGTGGTAGGCACGTTGAGGGGTGAAGGCCTGAGCCAAGTTAGAACTGTCAAGGGGCTACTGAAGTCTACCTAGTGAGATGTAGGCCCAGCACAGAAAAAGGTGTTGGGGGTGTGTGCAGGTTGTAGCAGGACCCTGAGACAAGTGACTTCCAGGAGGGGAAGGGTCAGGGAGAAAGGCATGGGGAACACTCCAAGATTGGGTGACAGCAGTTGGCAGTGCCACGTCACACACACAGGGTGCCGGAAAGAAGCTGCCTTGGGGGCAGGTGATGACTTTCTGTTTGGAGATGCTGAGCTGAGGGTCGGTAAGGTTTCCTGATGGTAGGCAGTTATATGTTGGTCTAGAGCCAGGGAGAACATCCTGGCTTGAGAGCGTTTGGGGGACTCCTTCCTGTGGTGCTGAAGCCACAGGGACGGGTGGGCCTCCCCAGAGGAGTGTACGGAGCCGGCAAGAGAAGCCTGGAGGCCCCTGATGTTTTATGTCCATACAACAGAGGGTGGGTGAGGTAGTGGATGTCTGATTAATAAGACATTGCCTTATTAATGTCTTTGGGGTTGGGGGGCAGGATGGTGGGCTTTTTATCTCTGTCATAGGGCCCCTGTTGGTTAAACAGCAAAATGTAAGATACTAATGGTGCAAAATCAGGTGATTCCAGGGCCCCTCCTGTCTCATAGGTCTATGTGCCTTTTAGGAAACTTCCAGATTGTCGCTCATCTCAAAGGACCCTGTTTCCTTCTAGGCCGAGGGTTGGTCCTCTCAGAGCATTCTTACAGTTAGATCTCTGAAAAAAAAGTGTTTTTCAGACCCAGAGATTGATTCAAAGTCTTGGAATTCTCAAGCTCCCCTTGCTCTACCTCTGGGACCCCAGTTTCTGGGTGGTACATCAGCATCCGCAGCAAGCAGGACCTTGGGAGGACTCTTGATGCAGAGCCGAATGTGTGGTGCTCTCTCCTGTAGTCTTCTCACACCCGGGGGGCAGAGCAGGGAGAGGATGAGGAACGGCCAGTGTTGCAAAAGGAGCTCCTATCTGCCCTCAGGCACCAGGCCCCACAGGGCTGGTCTGGCCTTCGGATAAGTGCACCATGGGCTGTTAGAAGTTATCTTTGTCTCTGGTGGAACATGCTCCTCACTTAGGGCACCTGAAACAAGATCTCGTTCTGTCTTGTGGTGATTGTGTCCCCTTGCCTGGGTTGCATGACCTTATCTGCCTGCCCCACGTATTGCACAAGGACTGCTGGCAAGGGTCACGTGTCAGCAGTCATGGTTTCTCCCTCCAGCCTACCCAAGCTTGCTCTCTCCTTTTACAGGTGGTTGAGAACACAGTCTACATGGCTTGGCTTATTTCCCATCATCTGAAACTGTGTCTGCCTAATTGTTACACAGTTTTAATTGGGTATGCACACAGTGAGGGTTGCTTACCTATGGGGGATTCTGTTACTAATAAACGCCTTGCTGTGTAGTATTCTAAATGTAGCTCCTTATCTGCTCCCACCAAAGCTTCCCTCCACATGCTGTCCCTCAGCATTTCCTTGTATCATTTTCCCTGGGTTCTCTAATGATCTTCAGTAATTCCTTTTCCAGCAAGGATTGTTCTAGCCTCCCCACCTTGGTAGAACTACTGGCCTTAGAAAGATCCAGGTTTATGCATTAATTACTCCTGCCTCGAGCATCTTTCACTACCCTTTGGGGCTGTCCCTCCTCACCGCTGAGCACACGGGAGTGAATGCCCCGCCTCAGTGTTAGGCCCTTTGGCTAGAGGGGGCTGTGCCGGCTGGACCATGGAACTGTTTTGTCTTCTGCACCATGAATGATGATCACTGGCCTGCCCTCTTAAAGACTGCAGGGCTTGCCGGCCCCTGAGCGGCTGTGCCTACTAAGGCCCTGTTCTGTGCCCATGCTGTCACTTCTGCCTCCTGGGCCAAGGCCTCCTCGTACCCTGGAACCCAGCTGGGGCCCCTGAAACCCTGTGATTTCCTGTCTTTGCACCTGCACCTGGGTTGGTGTGGTCAGTCCATTCATGTGCCTACAGGCAGCCAAGGCGCGTTGACAGCTTGTGTCTATTTTCCAGCACTTGGTATGCCGGTGCCAAGGAAGTGTTTTGAATGCCTATTAAAATGATTATACCTGCAAGACTCCCTCTTGCCCCAGCTTTGTTGTCAGGTCTAAAAATACTTGTTGAGAACCTCCTCTGTGCCCAGCCTTCTGCGGCACACCCGTCACAGGCACCTTGCTTGGAATTCAGACTGGTCAGAATTCTAATGGTGCTAACAGGCGAGTTCCCTTCTCCCGTTCCTGCCGTGCAGCTAGCTGATTTATCACGTGCCCCGGGGGGCATTTTCCCAGACCTGCTGTTGGGAGGACCCTTTTTTGCCCAGAAGATAAAGATTCTTCATTAGCAGAGCCCCAGTGCAGCCTTAGCCCCTGCTTGTGGGCAGACCAGACCAGGCGGGGGACAGGGGTTTGACCCAACAGAGGGACATAGGGAACTGTTTTGAGTGGCTAACAGGGACCAATTCCAGGTCTCATGCCCTGGGGTCAGGTGCCATTGGTGAGACCTGTATTTGAACTTCTGCCTGGAGACAGGCAGACAGGCCAGCTAGCTGTGCTGTGAGTAAGGCCTCATTAATGGTTACACCCCTTGTCCCTGGCATGTGCCCTTCATCGGGCGCCACCAGCACAGGGCCACTGCCCAGTTCCCCAGTAACCGGCTGCCTGCTAGTTGCCGTGGAGTGCCAGTTGACATTAATCTTTGAAAAATCCCTGTGTTCTGCTTCAGGGTTGAGGCAGGGCACAGCCTGCCCTCCCGTTATGCGAAGATGCCTGCTGGGAAGGTCACATGCTTAAAACAAGTTGGCAAACACTCCTGTTGTTATTATTTAGAATTAAATTTTCCTCTTAGGCTAAAGTGGTTTGGGATTTTTCTGAGTCTTCGTGTTTCTTTCTTTTGTTCCTCCTTCCCAAGTACACTGGGTGTGATGGGAGCACCTGAGCTCCGAACTCCTCGGGCAGGAGAAGGGCTGGACTCAGATGCAGCGCCTCACAACAGCGTCTCAAGAGTTAAAACCATTTTGCACAAGGAGGGGTCCCAGTGAGGGCACCTGCAACCCTGCCTGGGGGGGTCAGGAAGGCAGGCAAAGGAGGGGGCGTGTGGGCCAAGGAGTGAAGCAGATTGGTGTCTCCTGCCTTGGCCTCCTCAACAGTGGACATCCGGAGAGGGTGGCACCAAGAGCCAGATCCTGAAGGGCAGGCTGTCAGGTGTAGCCCAGAGCCGTGTGGGTCCTGTGGAGTGAACATAGCGGGGGAGATGCTCAGGAGAGCAGTTGGAGGTTACAGGACCTGAGTTCACAAGAGGATTTTAGGCTGAGAAGAACGGGGACCCCTGCAAAAGCCACATTTAAGAGACACGTGGAGTGATGAGGGCAGGAATGGTGTGGCAGCCAAGGGGTGAGGAGACAGGCACAGGGGAGGGTGGAGGACAGAGGCAGGAGGGAGTCCTAGGGAGAGGGGAGCTGAGAGCAGCGGGGTTACCCCTGCATGTTTCAGGGAGATAAAGGCCCAAGGGTGTCCCTGCAAGGGGGGAGGTGGGTACACCCCTCTGGGAAGGAAAGAAAAAAGAGCAACAGAGCTGGAGCAGCCCATGGGTTCTCAGAGCAGAGAGGGAACGCTGTGTGTGGGGTGGGGGAACGGAGATCCAGGCCCCGGGGGAGATGCGGACGCAGGGCCAGGTGGACGGGGCAAGTGCACATGTGGGTGTGAGGCTGTCCCGGTGGGGGTGTACCCACCTCCGGGACAGGATGCGGGCCAGGCGGCTCTGAGGGCAGCTCGGCAGTTGTGTGCAGGCCTGGAGAAGTGCAGGCTGCTTCCCCTGGGCTGTGCCTGCTGGCAGAGGCAGGAGGGTGGGAGGGGCTTGGCAGGCGGGTCTAGGCTGAGTGGGCGAGGGAGTAGGGGCCGCTGGGTAAGGGGAGATGGAGTCACGACTGTGGGAGGAGGGGAGAGGACCGTGAGGAGCTCTCGGATGGGATCACGAGCCAGTGGGTTGTTCGTGACACACCATCTCTGGCAGTTTCAGAGCTGACTGGGAGGTGAACAAAGTGATAGAGATGTAAAGGCTTCTAGAGTTGAGGAGCATCAAGCCAAGGCTGCCCACCCTGCCTCAAATTGCCCTGCAGGGATGAGGGGATAGGAAACAAGGACCCTGAACTGGCAGGGTCCAGGAGGAGCACAGATAGAGGGGGGATGGGATCCGGGGAGAGCCCAGATAGAGGGGGACAGGGGACGGGATCTGGGGAGAGTCCAGATGGGGGAGTGGGCAGGGTCCAGGAGGAGCACAGATAGAGGGGGGCAGAGTCCAGGGAGAGCACAGATAGAGGGGGGCAGAGTCCAGGGAGAGCACAGATAGAGGGGGGATGGGGACCAGGGAGAGCCCAGATGGGGGGGTGGGCAGGGTCCAGGGAGAGCACAGACAGAGCGGGGACAGGGGACGGGATCTGGGGAAACCCCAGATTGGGGGTGGGCAGGGTCCAGGGAGAGCACAGATAGAGGGGGGCAGAGTCCAGGGAGAGCACTAGTGATAGAGGGGGGACGGGGTCTGGGAGAGCCCAGATAGAGGAGGGGCATTGTATGGGGAAAGGGGGATGGGGTCCAGGGAGAGCTTAGATAGAAGGGGTGCAGAGCCTGGGGAGAGCCGATATGGGGGGTTAGGGCCCAGGGGAGCCCCCTGCTGTCTGACCAGGACGAAGGGCACATTTGGAGAGAGGATGAGGAGGTGGGTGCTCTGTGTCAAGATTCCAGAGCAGAAGAGGGGGAGGGGGAGAGGTGGGTGAAAGGACAGCACATAAAGGGCATTGGGGGTCAGTGACTGGTCACGCCAGTCTGCGGCACCATCTCCCCCAGCCCCAGCAGAACCACGTGTCATCCTACAGCTGAGGGCGCAGGTGGGGAGGTGGATATCCCCACGCGGGTTCCACACGGTGACCTCCAGCTCTGTCCCCGTGGCCTCCAGCAGATTCCTGGGGGTGGGAGGGGGCATTCTCCCAGCCTCCCCACAGACGCATGGAAGACTGGGCCTCATGAGGAAGTCCGATTTGACTCAGACTTGAGAAGAAGGTTCCGGAGTCATGGGAGTGGGTGGTCACCACCTGCCTTGGAATGCGCCCAGGCCCATCCCTGCCCCTTCTGACTGTCGAAGCCAGATGGCCTCAGGGGCATCTCCCGGCACCCCCCCCCCCACCTCCTTCCGCCTCCTCCTCGGAAGCGCGCCTGCCGTGGACGGGAGCCCGTCCTCCAGGTGGCTCCACTGGCTGCCTGTACCCCAGTGCCCGTAAGCTGAGCTCTCCCTTCCGCGCACGTTGTCTTTCCCACCTGGCCCACTGCCCCGGGGCCTCGGCACTCCGAGCGTCTCCGCTGGGCAGTAAGCATGCCTTTCTCACCTGCATGCCCAAGGGTGGGCTGGAGTGGGGTGGCGACACCTCCGCGTGCCCGTCTCTGATGCCAAGTAGATGTCATCAAGGGATGCCTCGTTCTACTGTCCCCCTGCCTTTTCATAGGCTCCACCCTGAGGGACGCTGGTGGTCTCCGAGGCTGAGGGGCCACCTGGAGAGTGAAAAGCCATGCCTTCCACATGGGGACACTGCCTGGCAGGGGGACACTTCTCTGTCCCCTGGAGCTCTGCAGGCCCAGAACCAGGCATGTCACCTGTCCTGTTGTTCTGCTGCGTGCACGCGCAACATGTGCACACGCACCCGGCTGGGGCCGCCACCACCTTCCTCTCGGTCCCTTGTGTGCCGCTGTCCTGCTCCCTGAACAGATGGAGGATTGCTCAGAACGCAGAGGAAATGCTGAGACAGAGCTGCTGACCCCCACGGCACAGCCGCCCCGTCCTGTGCTCGGTGACTAAGGTGCAGCAGGCCCAGCCCTGGGCCGTGAGCTGTTCTGCGGCCGGGGGTGGGGACGCAGCCAGTAGGACTGGGTCAGGATCCCCGTGCAGGCCTCCCTCCCTCTGCACAGAGCTGCCTCTTGCCCTGTGGAACCACAGTTGGCCCTTTGGTGGTGTGCAGGGCTTGTGTGTGTGCACACGCATGTGCCCTCCAGGAGGCTGACAGGTGGCAGAGAAGTCCAGGAGCCAGCACTGTTGGCATCTGGGCAGGACCTGCCTCCAACCTAAGCTGCTCTGACATTTGCCTGAGAGGCATCCTTGCTTTAAGAGGCACCTCATATGCCCACGTGGAGTAAACCCTCTGCTCTGCCAACCCTGCCCCTGCCTTGAGCCAGATTCTCTGTTCCCTGCTTGCATGTCTGCCCCCACTGTTGGGTCCTCTTCATCCTCACTGGGTGGCCACATCCCACCCCTCCTCATGCCTCCTCCCTGGACCTTGCCCTTCTTTCTTGGCCACCAGGGCGATTTTTCTAAAATGTGGGTCTGATTGTGCCAGCTTCTGCTTAGATTCACTCTCCTTGTGCTCCCTCTTGTGTGGGGTGTCTCTTCTCCTAGTGCAGCTGGCACACAAGGCCACAGCCCCCTCCTGTCCCAGCTCCAGCCCCGTGGCACCAGCTGCCGCAGGCCCCCCAGCTTGCTGTGCCTGTTGGCACTCCTGCACCTGGCCGGCTCCCCGTCTTTGTACACCCAGGGTACCTTTGCTGTGCTCAAGTGACGTCCATGCTTTGCCTTGCTAGTCTCCCGTTGCCCTTCCTGGTCTCTCGTGGCACACAAGAGGTATCTCAACACAAGTTTGTCAAATGAATAAAAGTCTGGGGCAAGGGGAGCCATGGTGGTATGCCGGGCCCCCGGGAGGCACGGCCTGGGAGGGACGCACAGACCCCAGTGTTGGTGGGTAGTTCAGATGGAATCACCCAGACTTCATTCGTGTGTCTGCGTTTGTCACAGGAAAGTGAGATTCACATCCAAGAGTTTGAGAAAATCACGTTCCCCATGTAAGAGGTGAGAAATGCAGAGGTGTCATGACTCAGCGGACCCTGGGCCGTGTTTTGGGACAGCAGTGCGGCTCTAGGAAGCCAGCCCTGCCCAGGCTGAGGAGAGAGCTTGGGTGGGGCTGACCGTCCAGGTGGCCTGTGCTCCTGACGTGAGAGAAGGGTTGTGGGTGCAGCAGGGGTCGCCGTGCGTGCCCCACGGGCTGACAGACCTGAGCGGGTTCTCCATGTGCTGGGGACTCGTGGGTGCCCTCTGTACTTGGTGCTCTAACCTATAAAGTGGAGCCGTCTCTGCATCGTTGACTTGTCCTTAGAATTACGGGAGCTAGGGCAGCCAGCAGCTGTGGGCTTTGTGCTCAGCCGTCCCTGAGGATGGGGGAAGAGGGCTCCCACTTGTGCAGGTGGTGCCAGCTGCTTGCTCCTGGGCATCTCCTGCCCTGCTGTCCCAGCAGGCGGTCTGTGGGCCCTCTCCTCTTACCCTGCTCCCGTAGGCAGGGGCCCTATACACCTGATGGAGGAGAACCGGCAGGTTCGGGGCACCTGGGCTCCTGCACCGCGGGCCAGGACCTTCTTGGAGGTCTGGAGGGCAGAGTTGAGGTTGAGAGGAACTCTCATGGGGTGCACCCAGGGAAGTGGCTCCTCGTAGGAGCTTCCTCCCTAGAGACAGAGGAAGAATGGCCAGAACACAGCAAGCAAGGCTGGGGCCTGTGGGGAGCATCCCCCCATCACCCAGGCCTGATGTAAACTTGCCTTGGGCATACCCAGGGCAGTGGCCAGAGGGCAACAGTGGTCAGCGTGACGGGAAGAGGAGCCGGACTGAGTTATTGCCAGTATAGCAAGATAACACTGGGCGAAATAGGGGTCACTCATTTCCACTTAGAGTTGTGTGTTTGTTTGTTTGTTTGTTTGTTTAAGATTTATTTATTTTAGGAAGTATGCTCCGGGAGGGGGTAGAGCGAGGGGAGAGAAACTCTAGCAGACTCCCCTGAGGTCATGGCCTGAGCCGAAACTAAGAGTCAGGTGCCCAGCTGACCGCACCACCTAGGGGCTCCTAGAGTTCTGTTTTATTTTTGCTCAAAAATAACTGTCTGTAGGTGGCCTGAATCCTCGAGACAGGCACAGTGCTTGAGAGGGTCACTGGAGGGGCTTACAGGAGCAGGGGAAGCAGGTCTGTTGAGGAGGCCATTTGGAAGGACTGCTCCTAAAGAGAGAGCAAGGGACTCCGGTGGGCCTGTGGGAGAACCTCTCCCACCAGAGGGGGCCGTGCTGGGGGCCCCTCTGCAGGACTGGTCAAGTGAGATGACCCAGCAGGTCTCTGTCACTCCCCAGATGTCCCTGAGCCCGTACCAGGCCAGGGGACCCTGTGCAGAACGAGAAGCCCTGGGGACATCTGAGCAGCCTGTGTGCCAGGCGAGCCTGGGCGCTTTCTATAAACAGTCTTCATTAATCCTCCTAACAATTGGCTTTTAAGCACATTCGTTGGATCACATCCCTTCCCTGCTTCCGGCTTACCTAGAAGAAAATCCACACCCTTCCCGGTGCATGAGCTGGCCCCTGGTGTCTCTGCTGCTTGTTCCCTGGCTTGCTGTGCTCTGGCCATTCTGGACGCCCGTCTCTTCCTTGAAGCACACCAGCCTGTTCCTGCCTTAGGGCCTTTGCACCTGTTCTTCTCACTGTCCAGAGTGACCTTTCCTCTCTTGGCCGCTTCCTTCTTGTCACTGGAGCTCAAATTGAGAGAGGTCCACTCTGATTAGCCTAGTGAAGTAGTTGTCACCCACCAGTGTGCTGTAGCCCTGGCTCTCTGAAATCATCAGTGTACCTCTGGTGAGTCTGAAAGGAGATCGAGTAGAATTTTTTTCAATTTTCCCAGAATTGTAGGTGAGGCCCAGAGCTGAGGACAGAACATACCAAGTATCTCCCTACATTCCAAATTCTGCGAGCCCCCAGGGTGGTGGAGAGGTGTCCCCTCCAAAAACCAGCCTTGCCCCCATCCTGTTCCTCTGCAGTGAACCTGAGACAGGTTGGGGAGGAAGGTGGCCTTTAGGTGAGTGCAACATTTGTGATAAAAAAATCATTTCCTCCCTCCCTCCCCATCAGGAGGCCCAAGGAAAATGGTTTTCCGGGGCACTTGGTGGTGGAGCCCGGCTGGCAAGTTGCCAGAGCGTGGATAAGGAGAAGTGAGAGAGAGCGGTGGGGGGGGGGCGGGGGGGGGGTGCTTGCCTGCTGGGTGCCACTTGAGCCCCCAGCCAGTGAGCCTGGAGTGTGAGCTCACCCTGCAGGTGTTGCATGAGGGCCACCACCCACGCGGTGGGTTGTATTTATCAGCTCTGTTTTATACGCTGGCACCTGCCCTTTGGGGAAGAGGCAGGCTTGTGTGAGGTTCAGGCAAACAAGTGACAAAACTGGCTCGGAAGCCAGGCCTGACTGGCTGAACCCTAGGTCATCTCCTGCATTCGCTGCTGCCTCCCTTCACCCCAGCCCCCAGGTGTGGACGTGGAGCGGATGAGGCCCATTTGCTGCGTGGGGGGCAGGTGGGCAGTGTGGTGTGGCAGCTGCGAGCTGCAGGGGGGATATCTGGGGAGACAGGCCGTCAGCTCCAAAACTTAGCTCCAGAGCAGGAGCTTCAACCTTGATTATCATGTTTGCTGTGTTTCCTGCCCCCTGACTTGTCCTTCCCAGTAGGGAGCTAACAGTCCCACTTCATGGTGAATGAGTGTGTGTGTAGATCTAGGGAAGAGGCCTTGTGGGATATGCACTAACATGTGAGCAGCGATCATCTTTACGTGGAAGGCGGAGTGGGATTGGGGTGAGGGACTGAAACCGGACTCGACACTTCTGTTCCATGATTTTGTGTTATTTGACCATTTTGTGATTATGAGTTCCTATTTTAAAATGACAATGACAGGTAAGAAAACCGCCCTGGATCTGGTTTTATAGACGCCTGAGGCGGTCACTGCAAGCCTTGAGTGCCTGGCCTCAGAAATGCTGCGCTCCCTCTTGGGGTGGGGACTAGAGGACACCTGTGCGGGTCCAGGGAGCTCCTTTGGGGTCTCCCGAACAAGCCCTTGCCTTCGACTCCCTCGTGTCCCTGAGCTACTTGTTGCAGCAAATGAAACTGTTTGTCTGCTTCTCCCTGGAGGCCCTTCTGACGGAACTTTGCAAAGTGCGATAATCGTTTTTGGAGTTTCCAGTTTAATATTCCACCCGAACGTGAGGCCTGTTGAGTGAGGATTGGTGCTGTCCTGCCCAGCTCTTGTTCTGCTTATAAACATGTTTACTGCCCTGATAATTTGCTGCTGTTCATGCACACAGGATGGGCCTGGGGTCCCCTTCAGAGGTTAGTGGGCCCAGAGCCCGGAATGAAGGGTTTAAACCCTATAAGTCCAACACCTGCCTGGCTCAGTCCGGAGAGCGTGTGATTCTTGATCTCCAGGTTGTGAGTTTGAGTCCTACATTGGAGGTAGAGATCATGTAAAATTAAAAAAGAAAAAAAAAAAAAGAAAGAACGAAAACCCCACAAACCTATAGGTAATTTGCACATGGGGGCTATGGACGCAGCCTCGGCATGGCTCTGGATATGGCTCTGGGAACAGCCATAGGGCCTGGGGAAGAGGGGGCCGTGGCTACTTTCCCACTCAGGATAGAGCAAATACACTGGCTCCATTAAGACTTCTTTTCTTTAGGGACACCTGAGTGGCTTAGTGGTTTAGCGCCTGCATCCAGCTCAGGGCGTGATCCTGGAGTCCCGTGATCGAGTCCCACATTGGGCTCCCTGCATGGAGCCTGCTTCTCCCTCTGCCTGTGTCTCTGCTTCTCTCTCTCTCTCTCTGTGTCTCATGAATAAATAAATAAATAAAATCTTTTAAAAAAAAGACTTTCTTTTAAGATTTTATTCATTTATTTGAGAGAGCATGAGAGAGAGTGCAAGCACATGAATGGTGGGGCGAGAGGCAGAAGGAGAAGCGGACTCCCTACTGAGCAGGGACCCTGACACGGGGCTCAATCCCAGAACCCCAGGATGATAACCTGAGCTGAAGGCCGACATTTAACTGACTGAGCCACCCAGGTGCCCAAGACTTACTTTCTTCTGAAAAGGAAGGCTCCAGCCCAGCAGTAGGCTGGGTCCTGCTGTGGGTGAGGCATTGGCTGGTGGGACATGTTATGTGGATGTTGTCACAAAACCTTTATCTTAGTTAATCTTCTCTATGAGGAAGCTCCTATAAGAGCGGTATCAATTGACACCTGGGTGG